>NW_027397063.1:84203169-84812506 GCF_003265705.2 Callorhinus ursinus | reverse complement strand
TTTTTGAATTTTTCTTTTTCCCTTTTCAACCAACATCTTATCAATCCCTTTTTTAAAAAAATCTTTTTTATTTTTCATTTTTAGAGTCATATTCTATCCCTTCATAGTAGTTAACCTTATTTTTGGTATATATATAAGTTGTTCTCTCTTTAAAATTTTGGGATATAGTTGCTTCTAACAGACCAAAATATACCCTAAATCTCTAGTGTATGGCTTTGTTCTAGTCTCCTGCCTGATCACATTCTCTCCCTTTTTTTAAAAAAATTCTCTTCTTTGTTTTTTCAACCAACTTCTTATCAATTCCTTTTATAATTTTCATCTTTACAGTCATATTCCATCTCTTCATCATATTTACTCTTATTTTTGTACATATATGTTTTTCTTTCTTTAAAATTTTGGGAGGTAATTTCTTCTAACAGACCAAAATACACCCAAAATCTAGTGTGTGGCACTGATCTATTCACTAGCCTGATCATATTTGATCATATGCTTTTTAAAAATCTTTTTATTTTTCCTTATTTCCCTTTCTTTCCCCCTGGTTTCAGGTCTCTTCTGATTTGTTTAGTGTATATTTTTCTGGGATCATTGTTACCCTGTTAGCATTTTGTTCTCTCATTCATCTATTCTCCTCTGGAAAAAATGACAAGATGGAAAAAAAACACCTCAAAAAGAAAAGAAAAAGAGGCAGTACCGACTGCCAGGGACCTAATCAATATGGACATTAGTAAGATGTCAGAACTAGACTTCAGAATGACGATTATAAAGATACTAGCTGGGCTTGAAAAAAGCATTGACGATACTAGAGAAACTCTTTCTGGAGAAATACAAGAACTAAAATCCAACCAAGTCGAAATCAAAAAGGCTATTAATGAGGTGCAATTAAAAATGGAGGCTCTAACTGCTAGGATAAATGAGGCAGAAGAGAGAATTAGTGATATAGAAGACCAAATGATGGACAATAAAGAAGCTGAGAAAAAGAGAGATAAACAACTACTGGATCACGAGGGTAGAATTCAAGAAGTAAGTGATACCATAAGATGAAACAATATTAGAATAATTGGGATCCCAAAAGAAGAAGAAAGAGAGAGAGGGGCAGAAGGTATATTGGGGCAAATTTTAGCAGAGAACTTCCCTAATTTGCAGAAGGAAACAGGCATCAAAATCCAGGAGGCACAGAGAACCCCCCTCAAAATTAATAAAAATAGGTCAACACTCTGACATCTAATAGTAAGACTTACGAGTCTCAGAGACAAACAGAAAATCCTGAAAGCAGTTTGGGACAAGAGGTCTGTAACCTACAATGGTAGAAACATTAGATTGGCAACAGACCTATCATCAGAGACCTGGCAGGCCAGAAAGGACTGGCATGATATATTCAGAGTACTAAAGGAGAAAAATATGCATCCAACAATACTATATCCAGCTAGGCTGTCATTGAAAATAGAAGGAGAGATAAAAGGCTTCTAGGAAAAACAAAAACTAAAGGAATTTGCAAACATGAAACCAGCCCCACAAGAAATATTGAAAGGGGTCCTCTAAGCAAAGAGAGAGCCTAAAAGTGACATAGACCAGAAAGGAACAGAGACAATATCACCTTACAGGCAATATAATGGCACTAAATTCATATCTTTCTATAGTTACCCTGAATGTAAGTGGGCTAAATGCCCCAATCAAAAGACACAGGTATCAGATTGGATAAAAAAACAAGACCCATTGAAATGCTGTCTGCAAGAGACTCATTTTAGACCCAAAGACACCACCAGATTGAAAGTGAGGGGGTGGAAAACCATTTACCATGCTAATGGACACCAAAAGAAAGCTGGGGTGGCAATCCTTATATCAGACAAATTAGATTTTAAACCAAAGACTGTAATAAGAGACGAGGAAGGACACAATATCCTACTTAAAGGGTCTATCCAACAGGAAGATCTAACAATTTTAAATATCTATGCCTCTAACGGGGAGCAGCCAATTATATAAGGCGATTAATAACAAAATCAAAGAAACACATCAACAACAATACAATAATAGTAGGGGACTTTAACACCCCCCTCACTGAAATGGACAGATCATCTAAGCAAAAGATCAGCAAGGAAATAAAGACTTTAAATGACACACTGGACCAAATGGACTTCACAGATATATTCAGAACATTCCATCTCAAAACAACAGAATACACATTCTTCTCTAGTGCCTATGGAACGTTCTCCAGAACAGGCCACATCTTAGGTCACAAATCAGGTCTCAACCGGTACCAAAAGATTGGGATCATTCCCTGCATATTTTCGGACCACAATGCTTTGAACCTAGAACTCAATCACAAGAGGAAGGTTGGAAAGAACTCAAATACATGGAGGCTAAAGAGCATCCTACTAAAGAATGAATGGGTCTACCAGGAAATTAAAGAAGAATTAAAAAAATTCATGGAAACAAATGAAAATGAAAACACAACTGTTCAAAATCTTTGGGAGGCAGCAAAGGTGGTTCTAAGAGGAAAGTATATAGCAATACAAACCTTTCTCAAGAAACAAGAAAGGTCTCAAATATACAACTCTACACCTAAAGGAGCTGGAGAAAGAAGAGCAAATAAAGCCTAAACCCAGCAGGAGAAGAGAAATAATAAAGATCAGAGCAGAAATCAATGAAATAGAAACCAAAAGAACAGTAGAACAGATCAATGAAACTAGGAGCTGGTTCTTTGAAAGAATTAATTATTGATAAATCCCTGGCCAGACTTATCAAAAAGAAAAGAGAAATGACCCAAATAAATAAATTCATGAATGAAAGAGGAGAGATCACAACCAACACCAAAGAATTACGAACAATTATAAGAACATATTATGAGCAACTATATCCCAGTAAATTAGATAATCTGGAAAAATGGATGCATTCCTAGAGATGTATAAACTACCAAAACTGAACCAGGGAGAAATAGAAAACCTGAACAGACCTATAACCACTAAGGAAATTGAAGCAGTCATCAAAAATCTCCCAACAAACAAGAGCCCAGGGCCAGATGGCTTCCCAGGGGAATTCTACTAAACATTTAAAGAAGAATTAATACCTATTCTTCTGAAACTGTTCCAAAAAATAGAAATGGAAGGAAAACTTCAAAACTCATTCTATGAGGCCAGCATTACCTTGACCCCAAAATCAGACAAAGACCCATCAAAAAGGAGAATTGCAGACCAATATCTCTGGTAAATATGGATGCAAAAATTCTCACCAAAATACTAGCCAATAGGATCCAACAGTACATTAAAAGGACTATTCACCACGACCAAGTGGGATTTATCCCTGGGCTGCAAGGTTGGTTCAACATCCGCAAATCAATCAATGTGATACAATACATTAATAAAAGAGATAACAAGAACCATATGATCCTCTCAATAGATGCAGAAAAAGCATTTGACAAAGTACAGCATCCTTTCTTGATCAAAACTCTTCAGAGTACAAGCATAGAGGGTACATACCTCAATATAAAAGCCATCTATGAAAAACCCACAGCGAATATCATTCTCAATGGGGAAAGACTGAGAGCTTTCCCCCTAAGGTCAGGAACACAGCATGGATGTCCACTATCACCACTGCTATTCAACATAGTACTAGAAGTCCTAGCCACAGCAATTAGACAACAAAAAGAAATAAAAGGCATCTAAATCGGCAAAGAAGAAGTCAAACTCTCACTGTTTGCAGATGATATGATACTTTATGTGGAAAACCCAAAAGACTCCACCCCAAAACTGCTAGAACTCATACAGGAATTCAGTAAAGTGGCAGGATATAAAATCAATGGCACTCCTATACACCAACCTATACACCAACTCCACCAATCAGTGGCACTCCTATACACCAACAACAAGACAGAAGAGAGAGCAATTAAGGAGTCGATCCCATTTACAATTACACCCAAAACCATAAGCTACCTAGGAATAAATCTAACCAAAGAGGCAAAGAATTTGTACTCAATAAACTATAAAATACTCATGAAAGAAATTGAGGAAGACACAAAGAAATGGAACAACTTTCCATGCTCATGGATTGGAAGAACAAATATAGTGAAGATGTCAATGCTACCTAGAGCAATCTACACATTTAATGCAATCCCTATCAAAATAACATCCACTTTTTTCAAAGAAATGGAACAAATAATTCTAAAATTTTTATGGAACCAGAAAAGACCCTGAATAGCCAGAGGAATGTTGAAAAAGGAAAGCAAAGCTGGTGGCATCACAATTCTGGACTTCAAGCTCTATTACAAAGCTGTCGTCATCAAGACAGTATGGTACTGGCACAAAAACAGACACATAGGTCAATGGAACAGAAGAGAGAGCCCAGAAATGGACCCTCAACTCTATGGTCACCTAATCTTAAAGAAAGCAGGAAAGAATGTCCAATGGAAAAAAGTCTCTTCAACAAATGGTGTTGGGAAACTTGGACAGCCACATGCAGAAGAATGAAACTGGACCATTTCCTTACACCACACACAAAAATAGACTCAAAATGGTTGAAAGACCTCAGTGTGAGACAGGAGTTCATCAGAATCCTAGAGGAGAACACAGGCAGCAACCTCTTCGACCTCAGCCGCAGCAACTTCTTCCTAGAAACATCACCAAAGGCAAGGGAAGCAAGGGCAAAAATGAACTACTGGGACTTCATTAAGATAAAAAGCTTTTGCACAGCAATGAAACAGTCAGCTTAACCAAAAGACAACCGACAGAATGGGAAAAGATATTTACAAATGACATATCAGATAAAGGGCTAGTATCCAAAATCTATAAAGAACTTCTTAAACTCAACACCCAAAGAACAAATAATCCAATCAAGAAATGGGCAGAAGACATGAACAGATATTTTTCCAAAGAAGACATCCAGATGGCCAACAGACACATGAAAAAGTGTTCAACATCGCTGGCATCAGGGAAATCCAAATCAAAACCTCAATGAGATACCACCTCACACCAGTCAGAATGGCTAAAATTAACAAGTCAGGAAATGGCAGATGTTGGCAAGGATGTGGAGAAAGGGGAACCCTCCTATGGTGTTGGTGGGAATGCAACCTGGTGCAGCCAGGTTGAAACAGTATGGAGGTTCCTCAAACAGTTGAAAATAGAGCTACTGTATGACCCAGCAATTGCACTACTGGGTATTTACCCCAAAGATACAAATGTAGTGCTCCAAAGGGGTACGTGCACCCCAATGTTTATAGCAGCAATGTCCACAATAGCCAAACTATGGAAAGAGCCAAGATGTCCATCAACAGATGAATGGATTAAGAAGATGTGATATATATTTACACACACACACACACACACACACACACACACACACACACAATGGAATATTATGCAAGCATCAAAAAAACCCCAAGTCTTGCCATTTGCAATGACGTGGATGGAACTAGACGGTATTATGCTAAGCGAAATAAGTCAATCAGAAAAAGACGTGTATCATATGATCTCACTGATATGAGTTCTTAATCTCAAGAAACAAACTGAGGTTTGCTGGAGTGGTGGGGGGTGGGAGGGATGGGGTGGCTGGGTGATAGACATTGGGGAAGGTATGTGGTATGGTGAGCACTTTGAATTGTGTAAGACTGTTGAATCACAGACCTGTACCTCTGAAACAAATAATATATGTTAAAAAAAAAAAAAAAAGAAGAAGATAGTAGGAAGGGAAAAATGAAGGGGGGGAATTGTAGAGGGATACAAACCAGGAGAGACTATGGACTCTGAGAAACAAACTGAGGGTTCTAGAGGGGAGAGGGTTGAGGGGATGGGTTAGCCTGGTGATGGGTATTAAAGAGGGCACGTATTGAATGGAGCACTGGGTGTTATACGCAAACAATGAATCATGGAACACTACATCAAAAACTAATGATGTAATGTATGGTGATTAACGTAACATAATAAAATAAAATTTAAAAAAATAAAATAAATACATATTAAAAAAATAAAAAGTCAGAAGACATTTCCCAGTTTAAAATGCTCCAATTGCTTTCCATTTAAAGGAGAATAAATCAAAACTCCTAACCTTACTTAAAAGGCCTGCATGATTTGATTCTTCGCTTATTTTTTTTAACATCTCCTCCACCTTTAACTTGTTCATTTTGCTGCAACCACCATGTTGCCTGAGCCCATTAAGCTAGCTCCTTTCTGTTTGGAACGCTCATCCCAGGATGGATGCCTTCTTCTCATAATTTAGGTCTCAATTCAGATATGTCCCTTTCACACCTGCCTGCATCCTTCCACAACACACTCCCATCCATCCCCTCCCTGACCACCCTAGCTAAAATAGCATCTTCCCTCTCTCACCTATTAACATAATTACCCTATTGTAATTTGTTCATTGCATTTATTAATACCTAAACCCACCTTATGTATTTGTTTCCATGTTTATTTTTATTCTCTCCCCTAATACAATACAAAGTCCTTGAGGGACAGACTCTATCAGCCCACTGTTTTATTCCCAGCCTCCAGAATATTATTAGTACACCCACACAGTTAGGTGCTCCTAAAAGACTGACTTATTAACTTTAGGCTTTCTGGGAGTATTATATTTGTTGATTGACTCATAACTAGGCAATATACACAATTTGCCAGATTTCCTTCCTACCTTACATCTGAAGTAGACTGCCTTAGTTTGAATCACAGTTTCATCATGCATAGCTATGTGACCTTGGAAAAGTTACTTAAACTTTCTATGTCATGGTTTCCTCATCTGTAAAATGGGGCACTATATAATAGTGCTTCTCTCATAAGATGAGAAAGGATTAAAGAAGTTACTACATGTACCTGGAATGCTTGGAACAGTTCCAGGCCCATAGTAAGTATTTGCTGCTATTATTATTATTATTATTATTTATTACTGAACATATGCTACATTTCATTAAAGGGCACCCTCATTTTGAAGATTTTCAGTAAGGACATTGGGTTTCAAGGGATGATGATATTTCAAGAATTTCCTAACTCTGATCAAAACATGGCAACTGTAGTGGTTATTATAGATTTTTATTTATTTAAATATTTATTCTCTTTTTAATCAATGATACTTAGAATTAGTCCCAGGAAGCAGTTCAAAAACATCATCTCTTGCCCATTCAGAAAGGGAAGAAAATTTAATTAACTATTAGTATGACCTTCCCACTAGGGGGTTATGGATGGGCAGCTTTAAACCTTAGCATCCTCCCATTGCAGTGTTTGTCTGGCAATGAAAGATCTTTATATTATCCTTAACCCTTAGAAAGTAGTCAGCAAGGCAAGAGGCAGCTTCATAAAAGAACTAGGAATTAGAACAGTAATCAATAACCAAATTCCTATCCCATCTTTCTAAACTACTGAACACCTGCCATAGTTCAAAATTTTACATAATTTTCACTTCATCCCTGTAACACCATTTGAGTAAGACGTTATTTTCATTTACCGGTGAGAAGACTGAGGCTCAAAGCATTGAAGGATTTATCTCAAGCTTCCATGGCTAATCAGTGGCAAAGCTGTTCAAAAAATGTTTATAGATTATTTTTTATGTGCCAGAACTGGAGGGAACAGTGAACTAATCAGATAAGATTCCTGTCTTCCTAGAATTTATATTCTTAGAGGTATTGGAATCCAAATTTTAGAACCTATCTTGAGAGCACCTCAGATTTTTCCAAATGACAACCTATGGGGGATGAGGTGGGACATTAACAAATGTGTTAACAAATACATCAGAACAGTGAATAATCACTGCAGCAGTCACAAATATTTAATGAACACTTTTTAGGCACTAGTGCTTATAGGTTCTAATGACAGCTAGAAAGAAAACAGACACAATCCCAGAGCTAACAGAACTTTCAAAAAAGGTTGGCAAACAAGTGCTTAACAGGGTAGGGCAGGTAATATAAATGAAAAGGTCTATGTATTGTATCCATTCAACACAGATATATACTGTGTATTAAACAATTACACATACTCTTCAGTTTTTCAAAGGAATATGCCTTTGTCTAGTTTTCTTAAAACACGGGTCTCTTTGCCTAGCTTTTGTTTTCCTGATTTTGTAAGAGACTTCCCACTTTTTATGAGAAAAACAGCAGCACACATGCAGTGATGAACGGCATCTGACACTTGGCCTCAACCTCAAAGAGTAATAGAGATGCAAGGTCTGTGACAAACTGGAGAGGCTTACTTCTTTTTTTTTTTTTTTAAGAGTACTCTTTTTTTTTTAAGATTTTTATTTATTTTTATTGAGAGAAAGAGAGAGAGAGAGAGAATGGTAGAGAGAGCATGAGAGGGAAGAAAGTCAGAGGGAGAAGCAGACTCCCCGCTGAGCAGGGAGCCCGATGCGGGACTCGATGCGGGACTCAATGCGGGACTCCAGGATCATGACCTGAGCCGAAGGCAGTCGCTTAACCTACTGAGCCACCCAGGCGCCCCTGGAGAGGCTACTTCTTATAAGGCGTGTAGTCACTACCCAATTCTAGATGATTTTACCATTCAGGACCAAGGATTTGTGTTGCCAGAGCAAATGTAAGTCCTAAGTAAATGGTGGGTTGTTTTGAGTTCTTCCAGAACTGACAAACCCAAGAAAAAAAGAAAGAAGAGAAAATCTGAGGGATTTAAAGGAAAGAATTGACTAAGCACATTTTCTTTTCCTGGTATCATCTGAGGGTGGTTCTAGGCCTATAGATTCTGGAAAACTGGTCATAACTTGGAATATAGATTATCTAGTTGTTTGTTATTTGCTGTGTGTTTTCCTTCTGTCATCTCCAGCCCTCTGGAAAAGCTTTCAAGGGGAAGAGATGGGTCAATGCCCACAATGAAGGGCTAAAGGGCAAGCTGAGGACCCAATGACAGGATGGTGAATTTGGGGGAACTTGAGTCAGTCCTGTGAGTTCGAGCCACCTCAAACCATGTGGACTCTTGCTAATATTGGGGATGTGGATTTACTTTTAAGGGAAACTACAGATTTATTTCAAGAAAAGTAGGAGGTTTATAAGTACAACAATTAAGATGAAGTAATGTGAAATACAAAAATCCTGCATCTCTCATCCACACTCATTTGGGTGTGACTACATATGTACATGAAAGATTCTTGAAGGTCCAAGGCTTTGAGACTCAGTGTAGTTGCATTGAAATTAATTGCTAGAACCTTGTGCATTTGTGTTTGGTTGTGTTAATGATGGTTCTCATAACTAATAATCTCATTACCTTTCACATTTATAATGAATATAATCTTTTTTTCAAGATTTTATTTATTTGAGGGGCACCTGGGTGGCTCAGATGGTTAAGCGTCTGCCTTCGGCTCAGGTCATGATCCCAGGGTCCTGGGATCGAGTCCCGCATCAGGCTCCCTGCTAGGCGGGGAGCCTGCTTCTCCCTCTGCCTCTGCCTCTCTCTCTCTCTCTCTGACTCTCATGAATAAATAAAACATTTAAAAACATATTAAAATAAAAAGATTTTATTTATTTGAGAGAGAGGCAACGAGCGGTGGGGAGGGGCAGAGAAAGAGAAGCAGATTCCCCCTGAGCAGGAAGCCCAACACAAGGCTCCATTCCAGGACCCAGAGGTCCTGGATGAATGAGCCTGGTATTCAAAAGTAGTTCGGTAATTTGCTCAAGACCACATGATTAGGTAGTGTTAGGGTTCCATTTGAACCCAGATTTTTGGCTTTGGATCCTTCTGCTATATCCCGCTATCTTTGTTATGGTCTGGAAGCCATTTATAAAGCTAGTCATCATATGATCTATACCACAGTGAATGTTTGGTGCTCTCTACATTCATGTGCTGTATGGCCTAAGTTATTCAGCAACTAATAACCAGATTCTTGATCATTAAGGAAAGGAGCAGACAGTTGTTTAAACTACAAAACTAGAACCTTCTTTTGGTTCTATGCACAATCCAAATAGTCATCTATTGCAGGGAGAATCTCCATATAATAAGAATCCTTATGATATTTTTCTTTGTGAAAACATAAAATGAGGACTTCATGGAATGTATTGAAGTCAAGCATTGAGATGATTTAATTTTAGAAGACACTGAAGAATTTGAGTGAACAATTTAGAGATAATTTAGTGACCACAAAAATGTTTCAGATTCCAACCTTAATTAATCTTTGTGTCCATAAGCAATGTAAGGTAGTTGGGCCAGTAACATTAGACCCTTATATCTTAGAGTAGGTCTTTGGTATAAATAAGCCAATGAGCACTAAAGCCCAAGCTCTGGTGTGATAGACTTGAGGGAAAGGGTTTGGTGAAGAGTAAATATTTCTCTGACAGACAGTAGTGTGAGTGGGTGTTGGGTAGGCCAATGAGCGGAAGAGGATAGAAGGAGAACACTAAAAAGGAAGGAGTCCAGGTCTCCAGCAAGGCCTGCTGAGGCTGGTATATTGTTCCTGTTTGCATGCCCTAGGATTCAAACTGACCTGTTGGACTTTCCCTGGAGTGGCAGGGGTCCAAGGAGGTCAAGTCATGGTCCAAGTGCAGTCATGGTCTCTATCTCCAGCCACACCCATGGCTAGGGGGGTACTGCTAGGAACTTAAGGATAGTGTCTTGTGCTTGTGATTAAAAGGAAAGAATATGGGGCAGATTGTTGGTGCGAGTTCTGTCTGTGACAGCCAATGCATTGGCCTATTTCCTTTATTCTTTTTCTTTTCCTTCCTTTAATCTTGCCTGTAATTGAGTCAATTCAATGGATTTGTATAGTGGATCAGAAGGAATGAGTGGACTCTTCTGGCTAGCTCAGTGGTTACCCGGAGAGACTCAGACAATCTAAGGTGACAAACCCAGATGTACCCAGAGGCCTGTGGGACCTCTTGACCCCATCCCAAAGGCAGACCTCTGGCTACCAAGTGCAGGGCAGAGGAATTAGTTCTGGTCACTGGGGCTGTGACTGTTAAGAACTTCCTGGACAGATGCAGTGACCTTAATAGCCTCACAATGACCCACATTGGGAGTCACAGGTACCAGATGAAAAGCTACCCAGTACCTCGTACAAATCTAGGTACCATTCCCACCTTTTTGCTCTTTCTTCTAACTGGAACTCGTGATATTTGGCAATGAGGACAACTCTCATTAGAAAAGCAAGAGGTCTACTGCGTGGGCAGCCCCCTGAATTTGTGCCATTCATGTCACGAAGGTTTGACAATCTGTGGCAAATTCCTTTGACAGGTGCACATCTATGGCAATTTTTCAGTGAGCACTGTCCCAAATTAATTCATCATTGGGTAATTCAGTCTAAATTGAATGGTGCTGCTGCATGCAGAAAATTTTTGTTTGTGATTTTTAAGTCATCTCAGTTTAAATTAAGTCTATTAAAATTCTCTGTTCCTAACCAGTTTTCAATCAAGAATTCCTACATGGCCACAACGCTCTGCAGGGCATCTTTCCATTATGAGTTTGTGTCTCTTTAATGTTCGTGGGTTAATCATTTTCAGACAGTGTTTGTGATATTTTCTATCATTGCCTTCAATACCATTTGCTGTTAATTTGCGGGGTGCTAAAGGAGGCTTATGAGGTTGATATAAAAAAATGGGAGCAAAGATCATGAGGTCATCACTGAAGTTTAACAAACAGCATTACTCTGTGTTGTTGACCAATAGGTCACCAATAAAAGGAGCAGTGTCAGGGAGAAATGGTTCTCGTGACAGCTGTTTACCAGACACAAAGGAGTTCCAGGAATGTGGTGTCACAAGCAGATGGTGCAATTTGGTGGTGGGCAAGTTGTTGGCCCAGGTACTCCTTTGTCTTGCCGATCTCTAAGAGACACAGCTGGCTTCCATCTATGAGCCCCCCTCCCCTCAGAAAATCCCCAGTGCTTACAAACACCATATGTGGGCTTCTGGCATCTCTGCAGAGCCATATTTGAGAGGCAGTAGCAAGATAGGCAAACATAAAAGCAAATCAAACTTCTCTCCCTCGCAACTTGAAATCACCTCCTTTCTTTGAGCAAGGCAAATGGATTTGCTGAAGCATTTTTTGGTGGTTGGTGGGAAGAGGAAGCGGTTTTCATTTGTCTTCAGTGACTCAAACCAGCATATCAAAATTGAAGGTTCGTGCCTCAGTGCCTCTGTGCAGTAGGTGACTCAGTTTCCCCAGTCCTAGGAGCAATTCTGCGGGCCTCTGGGCATGTTCGAGGCAGCCTCAGAATGGAACGCTCCTCTGTGGTGGCTACAGTCCCCCCTTACAGGCGGAGTCTGCCCCGAAGCCATGTCACTGCCTTTCCTCTCAACTATCCTCCCCTTTTTTCTTCTCCCTTCCCAAACTCTCCTCAGGTGGCCTGTGCTGATCTGAAGGGGGAAATTGCTCTGCTTTGCTACAGCAAGAGCGCAGGCGCCCTTCTCTCTTACCCTGACCCAACTGCCAGATTCTAGCCAAGTCTTATGGGGGGGGGCTCTGTTGCCACACAACAAAGCCATTGCCTTTATTTTGCCACTGATGGGAGAAGGATGAAGAGGGTCTGGAGAACGGCTTGGTAGACAGGAGAGAGTGCTGTCCTTGGAGTATGGAGATGAGCCTTCTTGTTCCATTGCTGCTGCAGCCCTTCAGGCCACCTTGAGCCACTCAGTTCTGGTCTCTGGGGGGTGAGCCTCTAAGTTCCTTGCAGGTATGCAGTTTTGTCCTTTCGAGATGTGTAAGATCACGGCAGAGATAAGGGCTAGGTTCCTTGCTGATGGCTTCACACTAAAGGGCAAAGAGATGGTCCGAGTGTTCCCACAGGTAAGAGTCTTGAATGCCGAATGCTATTCTAATTCACTTCTGATGATTATGGCCCCCGCCAAGAGAAGGCCCAACACTAGAATGTCCCTGAGCCTTTGTCCTCATCACTTAGCGCACAGCCTGACTCATCCATGGTCCTTACTCACAGATTGCTTGCCAGTGAGAATTCACTTAGATTTTAATCCAATAATTTGCTGCTGCAGAGCCAGCTTTGCCTAGGAGGTAACTGCTCCAGATGCCGAGGCACTAAAGGATCGCTGTCTGAAAATTTTATTGGGTAATGAAATTTTAAAAATCTCAAATACCTAATGTACAAGGTAATTTTTTTTTCTGATTGTCATTGTTTTTTTTTTTAAAGATTTATTTATTTATTTATTTGTTGAGAGAGAGAGAGAGAGAATGGTAGAGAGCGTGAGAGAGAGGAAGGTCAGAGGGAGAAGCAGACTCCCCGCTGAGCAGGGAGCCCGACGCGGGACTCGATCCCGGGACTCCAGGATCATGACCTGAGCCGAAGGCAGTCGCCCAACCAACTGAGCCACCCAGGCGCCCTTCTGATTGTCGTTGTTAACTTCCACAAAGATTGTAGCTGGAACATTTGTGGGAATGTAGGAGTACAAAATAGATCAGGGAAGAAAGTATGGGACTGCCACAGAAGCCACTGCTTGATTGGTGAGGCCAAATACAAGTCTGAAGACAGACATTCTTAAAAAGTAGCTCTCATTAAGTTAGATTATATTCATTTTTTCTTAACCATCAAAATTTAGGGAATGAAGCAGGCCAATGCATGCATATAATGCAGGAATATAAACCCAAGACCACCAGATGGAAATGTGCAAACAAACAATAGAAAGTCAATAAAAAGTAATTTTTTTTAAAGGAGGAAGAGGGAAAAAATATGATTTAAGGTATTGAGTGGCATAGGCACCTTATTCTTTCCCTCTTTTTTTTTTTAAGATTTTATTTATCTATTTGAAAGAGCAGAAGCAGGGGGAGGGGGAGAGGGAGGGAGAGGGACGAACAGACAACCTGCTGAGCACAGAGCCCAATCCCAGGACCCAAGAGATCACTATGGGCATTCAAGTCAGATGCTTAACCGGACCAAGCCACCCAGGCATCCCTATTCTTTCCCTATTAAAATAAATAGATACACACATTTTAAAAGTAACAATGGTATTCTTTTTATGTAGTGATTCCTCTAACCTTTCTTTTGAATTTTATGCTCATTATAAGAACAACTACACGCAAAATTTACAAAGAACTTTTCCATCCATGACCTGATATGATCAACATAACACAACTGTGAGGCAGGCAGGAATGGTCTCATTATCCCCATGTTAGAAGTAAGAACACAGAGGCTTGGAGAGGTGTTTTTACCTAGGGTCGCAGATTGTATTGGCTTCAGATTCTGTTCTTCCAAGTAGTTTAGAAATAAAGTCCCACTTCTCAGCATTCCCCTTTTCACTTGATTTTCACATGTCCTTTTGGTTAAGGCCAAGGAACAGCCTTCTCCCTGGGTGATCACTGATGTTGAATCAGTCTCCACTCTGATGTCTCAGGAACTAAATGCTCTTTGAAGAGGTGCTACTCAGGTGTTCTTTATTTGAAAGAAGGGTCTTATTCGCACAGTCATTGTTACTGCAATGGTTTGGTAGACAGAGGACCAGGCCAAGTAACCAAAAGAGCAGGCTTCTTCTTTCAGTTCTACCATTGCTTACCCTAAGATCTTGAGCAAATTATTTCTAACTCTTTGCATTTCAGTATCCCCCTTTACAAAATGAGGGGATTAAATAGAATAAGTTCTAAATTAAAGTTAAAATTAGGGAGAAAAAAATTTTAAATATGTTGGAAAAATAATTATAATGAATAAATAAACAATGATTAGGACATAGAATAGACAAAACCAATAAAGCAAACCAAGAGACCAATAAATTAAGAGTAAAAAAAGAACATACCTGCGGACTAAAGCATATAGATAAAATTCAAATAAAAAGAAAAAGTTAAAAACAAATAACATGCAAAAGTGAATGCAGACATTTAAAGATTTTATTTATTTATTTGACAGAGAGAGACACAGTGAGAGAGGGAACACAAGCAGCAGGAGTGAGAGAGGGAGAAGCAGGCTTCCCGCCGAGCAGGGAGCCCCATGCGGGGCTCAATCCCAGGACCCTGGGATCATGACCTGAGCCGAAGGCAGACGCTTAACAACTGAGCCACCCAGGCGCCCCGAATGCAGACATTTAATCATAAAAAGATTCAAGTAAGGAGAAGAACAAAGTAAGAAGAATTTGAAGTCACAAAGATGTAGAAATCCAGACAGTTGTCAAATAAAAGGGAAAGGCAGAAAAAAGAACAAAAAAGTAAATAGCTAAGTCAAAAGAAATCAGAAGTTGGTTATCAAAGAGAGAGTATGGAACTAAAGAAGTAGTAATAAACAATTTTATCGCAACCTCAATCTAAGAGACAATAAAAGGGATGGTAAGAATGAATGGAGACTTGAAGATTTGAGACAGGAAGAGGGTGTGCAGGAAAGAAGTGGGAAGCTCTGGGCTGTGGAGGAGTGCGCCACCGGTGGTGCAGAGCCCGCCCAGCCCTGAAGGCGGATGAAAGAGTGAGGTTCTGTGCTCAGAGAGCCAGTTCCAGGTGGTTGGGCATAGCCGCCGCTAGGCAACCCTCTCTTCTCAAAGTCCTACGTGGGACAAAAGATGGGACCGGAGGCCTGCATAACATCAAGAAGGGACAGGTTTTGGACACACTTTCTGTGTGGAAAGCATACAGAGTTGTTCAAAGGGGAAGAAGCAAAAGCTCAGAAGTGTAATATTTCTCAAAGCGTGGGCCTGGGGGTGGTTCAGGGGCATCAAAATCACAGAGTCCTATTCATAGCAGGGTGGGTGATCCAGAAGTCTGCCTTAGTGATAGGCACGCAGGTGATTCTTACTATCAGGAGAATTTGGGCTAGCTGGGCCACAGGGCAGCTTCATGCTTCCAAGCTGGGGTTCAGTGAGGAAATCTGGGGGCTGAGTCCTACAGACAGCAAGTCCAAGAATGCACGGGATTACACGCACAAAATGATCCATTCAGGGGGCTCCTACCACCAACATACAGAAATCACTGGCATTCCTGACTGATGGTGTGATTCATCCCCCAAGCATTGTCCCTGGCCGGGGGATGGGAGGTTGGGGGGGTGGGAAGGGGGGGCAGGCAGCTGGCTGAATCCGGATCTGGAAAGCTCTGGGGCTACTTTGCTTTTCTTCACACAGGTGAGAGCTGGGTTTGCTTTAGTGGCTTGTCAAAAGTCTGATCATAGATGTTGCAAATACTTAAAAGAAATAAGATGGCATATAAATAGGCAAAAATATAAAAATACTATGATGATATTTTTTTAAGTTCTCTGATAGCCGAAGGTGACAAGGGCAGCCTTATTAAGATGAACAGAACCAATGACCATTAACATATCCACGTCAAACATTGCCATAAAACAAAATGAAGATGCAAATGGGGGTTCTTAGGGAAAATGTTTACAGTTACATTTTCCAAATTATGGATCAGGGACCTCAGCAGGGCTTAGGGTGTGGAACTAGAACAAGGGGTCCAGTAACCCATGTGTATACCAAACATTGTTTGTAGACTTAACAAATGACTCACGTGTCTCAGTACATATTTTCAGATGAATGTGGCTTATAAAATGCAGTTTCATTCGAAAGTGTTATTGAACTTCTTGCTGCTTTTCAGTTTCTTAGGGTGGTTATGATGGAGGTCATCATATTTGAGAAGATTGGGAACTGATAATTTTTTTTAAGATTTTTTAAAAATTTTATTTTATTTTGAGTGAGGCAGAAGGAAAGAGAGAAGCAGACTCCCAACTGAGCAGGGACCCTATTGCGGGACTCAATCCCAGGACCCCAAGATCATGACCTGAGTCGAAGGCAGATGCTTAACCAACTGAGCCACCCAGGTGCGCCCCAAATACCCTAGTTTTTAATCAGTGATTTTACCGTATTTTGTATAGTAATCTGTATGGTGAAAGGCAGGAAATAATGCCAGTATGTGGAGTGTGATCTTTTTTGAAGGAAAGAAAGAATGTGAAAATTTAGAAGCATTAAAATGAACAATGCATTTACAACTGAGGTGGTTCATGAATCTTAAACAGCTACTCAGAAAATTCAAATGAAATTTGTCATTTATATTGAAAGTTATATTGTATTTATTTGCCAAGTCTCGTGTTGAGACGGAGACGACTGCTGAGCAGAAACAGACCACCACTCTCCCTGGCGGCTGTGCTCCTTGCTGGCAGGCAGGTGGCCGGTGGGGTGGGGGTGACGTGGTGGGGGGACCTCCTATCTGTACCCTGGTGGGTGGCAGTAACCACTCTCTTAGCAATAGCCTAGGTTAAAAAAAAGGCCTATGACAATGGGAAAAAAGTGTTCTGAGTTCCAGGAAAAGGACCTGAAGACTTGGTCAAACCCAGGTGTAAGTTGGGGACCTTCCACAGGGCAGGCTTTAGGATGCACTCTTCGCCTGCCCCTCAGGGACAGTGGGGACACTGAGATCTGTATCTGTTTCTGATAAGGCTGATAAGGTGGCTGGGATGCAGTTAGCTGATAACATTCGTGTTTTGCGATGTCTTCCCCCTCGCAACATGTCCGCTCTGTGATGGCACAGCAGCCCATCACAGTGACTTGAATTCTGCCTCAGTTTAACCACCACTTACTTTGATAAAACCAGCAATGTAAGTCCAAATCACAGACACCAGGTGGAGTATCTGCTTTGTTCCTGGTGCTGGAATATGCTGGTTCCCACCATGCTTTTTTAAATATTCATCCCATCAATTTTTGAGATGGTTAGTACATTTCTATACTGAAAAAAGATCTGGACTTTTATAAGTACTCTGGAGCAGTCATTACCACATTTTTTGGGACTTCACTAAGCAGAAAAATTTGGAAAACAAAACCAAAGCCTCCCTAATCCAAGCCCAAATCTTGTGAGGACTGACAAAAAGGCTGCCAACTTTTAATTTTACCAAACTAGGACCATGGGTAAAAACAAAAACTAACCACCGCCCCAAAACACCCCCAAAACTCCAAAACCAACTCCACCCCCACTCCCCAAAACCAAACTTGAACATTTAATAAAATGAACGGCTGTATATATTATCAGCGTCCGCTCTCAAATACATCTTATGACTACGATGAGAGCATGCTGTCTCCAAATAAAAGTGTCTTTGAATGAGCTTTATGGAGAACTCACTATGTTGTCCTTTCTGATCATTTTGCCTTGGACTGGTGATAACTTTGGCATGCTCTGGGCTGTGGGCCTTCAATTTTGAATGGCTGTTCGAGGGAGGAGGAAGGAGGAGAAGGGGGGAAAGCCTCAGGTTAATCTGAAGGCTATGCTGATTCTTTCTGCTCCAGGGATGCCTTCTGGTTCTAAATTCTTTCATCTTCCAACTGCCATCTATTTTACTAAGGGCGGTTAGTAATACAAGATAACCTGAGATCGTGGAGCACTGGGTATAGGGCTGAAAAATCTGGTCATACCATAATGCTGCTAATCTATGTTTTCATGATATTCTCGGGTAAATTAATTTTGAATTCTGGAAACCAAGATGACAAGTCTGGGGAGGGGAGTGGTGACCCTCTGTCACATTGTTGTTGTCACAGAACTTGGACTTAGTTGCTTATGGAAATAGAAAAACACATTCAGGCTGGCAATATTCAGTTTTAAAGAAAACCAAACTCTAAAATGCTTTTTCACATAACTTATGGAGAGCTCATTTTGCAGTAACACCTTGGGCATTCCTTAGCATCTGTTTCACATGCTCCATCTCTAACTGAAGCCAATGCCTTGTATCTTTTGTAAAGAACTTCAGGAATCTGCAGCTAAGCACCATGGAATCCCCAAATGGCTTTGGTCCTGGAAAAGGTTGATTAAGACCTTGACCCTGGCTATTTAGCATGAATTACACATTATCCTTCCTCTTGACAGATTTGTGAAAAGACACAGATAATAATAAAAGAACAAAAAATTATTTCATTGTTATAGTGCTTCATATTATGTCATTTCATTCTCCTCTTCCTTTATTTTAAATGTTTCTTTTATTAAGTGAGCGGGAAAATACATAATTGAACAGATCGAAACTACAAGGTGTGCCCTTTACAAGACTGGGTGAAACAAAACATTCATCAGAAGGCATGTTTCAATTTCCTAAATGAGACTTCATGCAACAACATCCAGTGGCGCTAAATATATACAGATGGTAGAGCCTGCCCAGGCAAGCCTCGGAACTCTTGTCACTTGGACAAATGATAAGACCCGAATGTCATTAGCTTTTCTTGAAGCTGCCTTTGGCAGGGGGATACATTTCCTGTTGTTTATTTCTTGTTTTAGAAAAAAAAATTGCTATCATTTTTAAACATTTAGACCAGGAAACAAAATGCAGAATCCCCTTCCCATTCCAATAACCCTGCAATACCAGTAGTTTAAGATGGATCGTTATCTGTATAAATGTAAGAGTTTTGAAATGCTGCTTTTCCCCAGGTTCTATATGACAGTCTCTCCTCCAGTCCTGCAACTTGGCCTGTTAAGATGATTAATGGAGAAAGTACAGCCAGGATCACAGTCAGGTGTTTTCCATCCACAATAGCCTTCCAGGAAAGAAAATCATAGGGTTTTCTGTTTTATACATGAAAGCAAACCAATGCTTTAATGATACGAACTTTGGACACAGCTTTTTGTTTTGATATTGAAGTAAAATGACCATATAGTTCTGTAGCTTTTTTTAATGCCAAAACTCTGCTATTGTTTATTTTCCTTCCTTCATTAATTCATCCGATAAATACATCTACTGTTTGCCAGCTATTCTTCAAAATACTGGAGCTAGGCCAATGAACAAAGTAGATGCTGATAAGTTCTATGAAAAGCAATAAAGCAGAAAATGAGTGGGCGATTAGAGATTATATACATCTCTGACAGTAAAGGGATATTTGTGTAGGTACCTAAAGGAAAGGAGGAGCGAGTCATGCAGAGGTGTGGGGGAAGAGATGTCTGGACAGAGGAAGCAGCCAGGGCTAAGACCCTGAGACAAGAGCACGCTTTGAGAGCGTTCTGGATAAAGCAAGGGCAGTGTGGTGGAGCAAATGAACTAGGTAGCCAGTAGATGAGGTCAGAGAAGTGGTAGTAGTGGTTGGAAATGGGGCAAAGGATAGGTCAGATTTATGAGGGCTTTAGAGCAAATGTAAGGATTGGGAGGTTGGGAAGACATTGCGGACTTGAGCAGAAAAGTACCATAACTTTTATATGTTTTTAAAAGTGTCATCCCAAGCAAGATGTGGCATGGACTCGTATATCCATGGATTGTGGATATATTCTGAAGCGAGGAAAAACAGATTCCACACCCCCCCGCCCCCACCCCCGCCAATGGATTGTATGTGGTATGTAAAAAAGAAAATTTAAAGGTAACTACAAGATTTTCTGGTCTGGAAGAATGGAGTTGTTGTTACTGACACAGGATGTATGTGATGGGAGTAAAATGGTGGGTGGGTGCAAATTAGTTTAGTTTTGGACGTGTTGAGTTGGAGATGCCAACTAGACATCCAAATGAAGATACCAAGTAAGAAGTTAGACATAGAACTCTGGCATTCAGGAAAGAGGTTAGGGCTAGAGTTAAAAATGTGGGTCTTTCAGTGGATAGAGTCCCAACAAGGAGTGGCCAGAGACATGAGAGAACATGAGGGATATTCCAGAGCTGAGAAAGTATTTCAGGAAGGAAGTTGTTATTAACTGTGTTCAAGACTGCAGAGAAGTCAAAAGCATGAAGCCAGAGACCTAACCATTGCATTTTAACAGCATGGAGATCATATTTTTCTTAGCAATAGCTATTATGGTGGGGATGAAAGCCTGATTTAAGTTGGCTCAAGACACCAAGGGAGGGGGTCACTGAAGACACTAAGTATACATGATTCCCTCTGAGGAGTTTTTCTGTGAAGGGGAGCAGATAAATAAGATGGTAGTTAGGGTAAGGTGGTCAAGGCGAGTGTTTATAAGACAAGAGATACCAACATGAATATAGTGAAATCCTCCAATGGGATGGGGGGAAATGGGGATGCAGGAGAGGGAAGGAATTGTTGGGCCAGTGGCCTTTATTTGGTGAGGTTGCAGGGGAGCTACCTAGAGCAAATAGCAAGAGCCACCTGCTATGAATTAAGGAGGCGATGTACTAATTGGTAATATGTTTCACTGGACAAGACCAGGAAACCAAGAAAGCAGGGTATTTATAGGATTGTCCAAGCGGATATTACAATCATCAAGAGTTAAGAAAGGGGTGTTGGAGCCAGTGACAGTGAGCCAAAACTGAAAATACTTAAGCACTTCGAGGGAGGCCTGGAAGGTAGATAGGGACTTTGTAGGTTGATGGCAAGAGCTTCAAAGCATTGGGTGTTTAGGAGGGACGGATAATAGTCTGGAAGTGGCAATGAGGAACAAACAGGCATCCTACTACTATTAGTGCTTTATTACTCACACTTTAACAGAGAGAACATAATATATTCCAAGGCGTGGCAGTGACTCTATGGGAAAACATTGGCTTAGAACCCACCAAATCGTTTCTGGCTACTGCTCAGAACAACTATGCACAACAACTGAAGGCTTTTTGTATGCAGGGAAAGAATACTGGAAAGTACCGAAAAGGTTCAGACTAGAAAATATGCCAAGAATATTTTCTTTTATACCCTAACACAGGTGAGACTTACCCAGTTTCAGCGTATTTTTGACATTGTGAAACACTTTAGAAAACAGGAGATTTCAACAATGTAGACACTTGCAGGCATAGCAGAATGATAGTCTCCCTTCCCAATCTTGTAAATTTGGCATCTCTACAGTTATGCTGACATTGTAAATAAGACAGCTAAAATGCACAAAAATAGTTTCACAACATCCAATTTTAAAGTTCATCCAAGCTGTCATTTTTTTTTTTCCCTGCTGTGATTTCTTGCTGTCACCCAACATTTGAAATTCTGATTCAGGGTAATAACTGAGGTTTTTAAACAAAGCATAATACAGTATTACTATTCCTTCACACTAAACGGCAGGGGAAGAGATTAAGAGGAAGGGGCAACTGGAGCATGGATATTTGCTATGTACACATAATGACCCACTGCTGGAAATGAAAACTCACCTCTCCACCAGCCTTTGCTCAGGCTCAGCAGTGCAATGTCATGCACCGAGGATAAAAACAAACCATCAAAACCAAACTATCATGTAAGGAGTTGAGTTAGTTGGAAGATATCTACACAAAGCAAAAAATCTGTAATCTTTTAGAACATTTCTATTTCTGTGTTTTTTAGTCTTCATCCAAATGTTTGGCCTCATGGACATAGAGTCCAGGATTTTGATCTGGATTTCAAATATCTCAAAAACGTATCCAGGGACTTCTTCTGTTTAAGAACACAGTTTTATGGGGAGTTTAGTTTTGGTGCATTCTGGCACTTCCTGGAATGGCAGGCTTAGAAGAATAAAGTTCACAGCAGAGAGTTAGGGTCCCCTACTGCTTAACACTATGCAATGTTTTTAATATTCTAGTTGCCTGTGGAAAATTTCCAGAACAATGATACAGTATGGAAATCAAACAACCCTAGAAAATGCTTGGTAGAAATGTACAAATGGTTACTTTTGAACCTGAAAGTTCTCAAGGGATTTTCTTCTTTGCTGGGGCTTCTGAAAAGAATTCAGTTTATACCATTTTGAGACCCATGAAAGGACAGTACACCTTAGGGTTCCAGATACTGCTATACTCAGCAAAGCCAAAATGTAGTGGCATTTGAGAAATATTGGCAGGTAAACAAAATCACATTTGGACTTTTGGATTTTATGTTATAACTATGTCGTCTCAAGGGAGGCCAGTTATAGATTTGTTTGTTATGCTTCATTTGATTTGGTCAGATTCAAATTTTTGAGGAATGAACCAAAAGGTAACTGATAATTCACAGAAACTGTTCAGATGGTCAGAACATAGTATCAGAAAGGATTTTGGAACATCAGGGGCTTGGGAGGATGATTCAGAATTGTTATCAGTGTGTTGTGGATATTTCTCCTGTTTTCCTCCAGTGGGTTAAAACAAATTTTATTTTCTTTCTTAAAAATAAGGTAGCACATTTTATATCTTAAAGCAATCAGCACAAATGCAGGGATGCCTGTTCAAGCAGACCTCCAAAGACAGCACACACTATTGACACAAAGAGCTCTTCCACATTTCC
This sequence comes from Callorhinus ursinus, assembly GCF_003265705.2. Classification (NCBI taxonomy): domain Eukaryota; kingdom Metazoa; phylum Chordata; class Mammalia; order Carnivora; family Otariidae; genus Callorhinus; species Callorhinus ursinus. Next base: position 84,789,567 of record NW_027397063.1, on the reverse strand, counting down.
AGAATACAGTGATGGGAACTGGTACACATAATAGGAAAGAAAAGAAAAAAAATTTTTTTTAACTTCATGGAATGGGAGGTCAGACTTCAGGCACTTCTTTGTCTGGCAACGGACAAAACCAAAAGGGCTCTGACCTGAATTTCACATTTCTTTCTCATCTACCACACAAGAGGGACCAGAGACACCAATGACCAATGAGTCACAAGAACAGACAGAAAACTGTTAGTACGTCTTGACAACCAGGAATGAAGATGCTTTTTAAAAATGTGTACTTGATGCCAAGTATGTGAGACATGTATCTTAGAAAGCAATGCCATTGTGCTAGAAAAATGGAGTCCCTGTCCAGGTGGCCTTGTGGGATTTCCTCAGGACCTTGATCTATACTGTTGAAATAGCTCTAGATCTTCTTGAAGCTAAAAGTCAAGAAAAATAATGACGTTTATGTAAACGGAGCCACTAATTCTGTGTGGAACTTAGTGCAAGCTGTCTTCATTCATATTGTGTGCACTGGCAATGGTCAGGATGTAACTGGCATGGGGAGGGCTCTCACCATTCAAATGGAGATCCTAAAGGTCATCTGTTTCTACCACCCACCGGACGCAGGAATCCATACTGCAGTTCCCCTGACCGGCACCCTAGAATGATGGTCACCTGTCAGAACCTGGGCCAAGATTATGGTTTGGGCAGGCTCTGTGGATTTTATGATATGATTATCAAATTTAGAGCAATAAGGACTGAAAAGATCTAGCAAAACTTACTTTGGGGGGAGGGCTCAGTTTCTCTTTGTAGAACAACAAAAATAAACTGAGCCAATTCCAGAAACAAAATCCCCTCTGGGAAGAACTAAAACTAAACACTGAAACTAACTAGTTTCAAAATTAAAGAAATTTTTATTAAGGTGCTATTAAGATGAAAGCACGACCCTCCCCCCACCATAAAAAAAGAAAGAAAGAAAGCAAACAAACCAGAAAGTTGGGAATTGTTGTGAACCATAAGAACAATAGTCTGAAATACTGTGCATGATCGGGATCTCAGTGTATCAGGGCTGGGGATTGTCCTGATGGAAGGAAATGTATTTTTGAAGATAAAAGCTTAAAGGAATTCTTTAGATATCTGTTAAGGAACACAGCTTTGATAGGGGCCCTTTTAAATTTAGTTTTGCCTTGTACTCCATGTAAAATATTTGTACAAAAATATAAAAGGCATGGCTTGATGTTTAACGTCTGTGTTTTATTGTTGTTGGCACCAGAAAAAGCTCATGTTCTATGTTATGTCACTGTACATACTGTAAACAAGACTGCATTAATATTGTTTTTATGAGTTTTTGTTTCAATGACTCTAGATTTTAAAAAATACATTCACAAACTACCTTATGTTTAAACACAATGATTCCCTTTTATTTCTTAACTGTACCCAAAATCCCACAATAAAAAAATCATTTAAAGCTGTGTGTTTCGAACTCATCACTTAGAAATCAAAACAAAACATAACATAAAAACAAAGATCAGTTTGCAACATAATTTAAAGAAGCTTCTGGTTCAAAATACCACAGCAGCAATATAAAGAGCTGGTGGCAATCACATTTGGGGATGGGACCCAAATCAATATATTTTGTCCACGTCAGCATCCAATTACAGTAGTTGCTAAATTCAATCCAAAAAGTTATTGCTGAAATTTGTTGCATGGAATTTGTGAAGATAGTGTTGTTCAGCAGCAGATCCATAGCAGTAAAAATGAGAACGGGAGGATTTCATTGCTTTTGAGAGCTAAAGGGACCATGATGAGGACATCTTGGTGATGGCCTGAAGATAATCCTCAATTCCATTATTGTGCATTATCTGCTTAAAATAAATGCAAAGGATAAACCCCTTTACAGGAAGGGTATAATCATCTACTTCAGAAACTGCAATAATTCCCCTGCCCTTCCCCCGTTTGCCCAAGCCACCAGATTGAATTGGTTCCATTTTCCTAACTTATATTTCGTTCTCATTGATAGTACATCAGCTGCTAATGTAGTTAGGCAAAAATCAGTAGGATCACAGACTTTAAAAAAAAATCTCTTTACAGTAATTGCTTTTTTCAGAAACCAACCACATTAGTTTTTGTCGATGTTGGATTTTTTTTTAATTTTTGAAGAACAATTTGGTCAACTACTGTTTTGTTTAAAAAATATTAAATACACCTGAGATTGCCAGTTGAGCTCTCTATATGTCTCCTGGAGATAACACTGCTGTGATGAACAGTGAAACAAAACAAACGAAACGAGGTAGGTTAAAACAGGAAGCGCAACACAGATATCGTTTTGCAACACCTTGATACCACAGGCGGCCATGCTTGTAGCTTTGGAAAAAAAAACCCAGACAGTCACGTAAAAGTTCAGATCATCCGAGTTAAGAGTTTATAAGGACACAAGTCAACCTGAACTAAATACATACATATCTCTGCACAAATGTTGTTTACTGTATGTTGGGTAATTTGGAGGAAGGGAAAATGATCAGGGTCTCAGAATTCTGGCCAAAGCCTTGCTTTTAAGTTCTATAAACTCTGAACCAGTGATGCCTGCTGTGTCTCACGCAGGCCTAGTAGTCTAGTCCCTTCTCTCACCAACCCAGAGAGAACACAGGCAGCTCAGAAACATTTATTATTATTATTTTTTCAGTCACAGTTTTCATCTTGAGAAAGTGGCACCCTCAGGAGAAAGCTGGGAATGACCAGAGTCTGGATGTCATTCACTCCCCAATTCCCAGAAAGAACTCAACAGTCTCACTCCTAATGAAGCCCGAAGCCAGTGACCTCTTAGCTAGAGGCTTTGTGCATTAAAAAAAGAATGTGTATATATATATGTGTGTGTGTGTGTGTGTGTTTGTATTTATGTATATATATATATATGTGGATATATATATATATAAATTTTTTTTTTTTTTTAGTTTGTTTCCCAGAAGCTCTTTTTGTCCGACCCCATCAGTCATCCCATCTTTTGCCCTGATCTGTTGCATAATAGCCGAGGGAAAGTTGTGTTATAGAGTCCCTCAATCGCTAGAGCCAACTCAACACAATGGCACTACTATCCCATTCAACACATTCCATTCTGCACAGGGCCATATAAAAATAGGGCCTGTCAGACTCACAAAAATGGTAGTTGATTTTATTAGTCTAAGGCTAGTAGTTTAGCCATTTAAAATCTATTTCCCCAAAGAGGGGAAAACTAGTATTTTTTCTTTTCTTTTAAAAATTCATTAGCCAGTTGCTATCAAAAAGCAACCTTTTGGGTTGGTGAAGGCAAAAGAGTTCTAAAATTACCCCACTATGCAATTATGGCCTTCAGTGTGAGGAGATAAGGTACATTTATTGTGCTGTCTCTCACCATTTGAAATTGGAAATTTTACAACATATCGTATACTTAAAGCTAGCAGGCAGACAGAATTAAAAACAGACTCATTTTCTCAGTAGGCATTCTCTCCCCATTCTTACAAAGTAAGGGGGTAAAGGAAAAAGGTGGAAAAACAAAAAGCAAAACTCAAAACCCACCATAACACAGCTTAATCATAAGAGCACACAATATTTGTTTCTATCCCTAACTCCGAAGGGCACATGGTCCATATTTGTCCACAAACAACGCAGCATTCTTGGGGGTCTCCTGGAAATTCCTGCCACGTTTTTCTCTCCTTCTCAACCAGGCTGCAACATTGAAAGATGGACTGTGGACTGTACTGGGACCGGGGGAGGGAGAGGAAAAGGGGAAAGCGGTATGTTCAACCAAGCCTTCTGATTCTGCTCTAGACTGGCTTATGTCCACATGAGTTATGTTCTTTTTAATTAGAAACAACGCCATGAAGACAAGTGCCAAGTGCTCTTCTGTTACCAGTTCATCATGGAATTTCTGTTGAGGGTCATGAAAAACACTTGGCTACTTCCTCCAGATCGCACGGATGCAAAAAATACCTGTTTGAAATTAAAAAGAAGTTAGTTCAGCTGCATGGTTTCTTTTCCTCTTTTCTTCAACCGTCCATCCATTTCTCTCACATGTCCTATCCTTGCCATGTGTCAGCTCTTAAGACTCAACAGCTGGTGTTTATAAAAGTGCCTTTTAATACAGTGCATCCTCTGTAAACACTCCTGACTTGATTACTATGATTGTTACTATTACGTATTGTGGTACTGGCCTTCAGGAACACGGGAGGGGCTATATCTTGATTGGCAGCATCCCTTAGGATGCTCACATTTTAAACGGGCATTTCATGCTACGTAATGTGCTAGATTTTTGGCCTAGGACACAACAGGTCCTTTGTTAATCTCTAAAAAGCCATAGAGGCTTCCCTTCTCTCCCCCATAATGATGAGAGGGCAGACTTTAGGACTGAAGAGAATCCTTTCAAATTCCCAAAGTCACGGGGGTGGGGGTGGATTTTGGGTCTACTTACTACTATACAACTTCAGTTATCAATTTTTAAAATAAAAAAAGTGGTGTGGTCGGATAGGATAAGGTGTCTCATGCCTATTCACTTTGGTATATCAAGAGTTAACTCTTGGCTTGTCTGCTGGTGCAGGCATATCCTAGGCCAAAGGAGACAGGGCATTAATAAATAGAACCATAGTCCATTAGGTCTGGGTCTGTTACATCATTTTATCAAACAACTAAGAGGAACGAGCAAAATTTGGGTTACTGCTTGCTTAAGTGTCAGTGAACCACTGCCCTGGGAAAATAATATTCTGGGCTGTGGGGTAGCCCTTAGTCAGCCAACACCAAACTTTGGTCCAAGGCATTTACTTTTGTCACTAGTGTAAAGTCTCTGCTACTTCATTTCCACAACTCCTTCAGAAGAATGCTGTCTCTCCCAACAACAACTTCCTGGGAAGTTCTGGGGAAATGCTTATCATTCAGCTAATGCTACATATGTAAGGAGAGCTACTGTTAGGGTCAATGACTCAAAATGGAGAAGCACAGAGGACCCATGGAAACACATGGGGGGGTGGGAAGGGGAAGAAAGGGCGGCTGTTCTCTCCAGGCTGTGTGCACCCTGGACTCTGACCCTTGGGCCCCAGATACTGGTGTGGTCCCAGCCTGCTCCCGAGGGTGTGGGCATGGCTTAGAAGAGGCTTGCTGGGGTGGGCCGTCAATGAACTGGAGTGTGAGAATCTACACCCAGCTCACTCCTAGTCTTATGATCCCCAGGGGCTGGGTTGGGCCTGGGGTTTTACCAGGGGTCAGGTTTATTTCCTGGCATACTCCGGTAAGGCCCTGGAACCATCCTTGGCACCCACAGCCGTTGTCTACCCAGACCGCACCAGGTCAGAGTAGTTGGGTTAAATACAGTCTGGACTCACACCCCCAGGGTTGGAATAAGACCAATCTGGCCTCTGGGGGACCAGGATGGACCAAGAGATGTATGTCTGTTCAACCCATCACATTCTTTACTATAGGTGTTTATGCCTGCTATTTGGGGAGAGCATTGTAAGTTGGCCATAGTCACAAAGGATGGATTCACAAATGACCACAGCTTAGCTCCTAAAAACTCTGGGTTAGTCTACTGGGAGGGCAAGGGAGAAGCAGCACTGCTACAGAATACCCTTCTGAGGTGACTGATCATGCCAGACGGACTCCACCAATTTCACTACAAAACAGTCCCCCTATGACACTTCAGAAGAAACATGGCTGGAATGACACAGGACATGGCACTAGTTGAGTTTGCGACTGTGCATTTCTTAAGGAACGGGTGACATTTTTTTAAAAAGTTTATATTTCTCCATGTCAAATGTTTTACATTTAAAAGTGAATATAATGTGATGCGTTGGGTCCCCCATCGTGACTTTGTGAAAAGTCTCCAAGTGGAGTGCAGAGTTGACCCACTGTGAGTGATTAATGATGGGCCAACTCTCCCGCATGCGTACGAGAATTTGGGATGTCTGCTGAGTCAGCATAAGGCCGGCAGGCCACAAAAGTTGCTAAGAGTTTACAAGAAATTTTTAGAAGTTTTAATGTCTTTTTAAATATGTGAATAATATATTTTGAGGGTTCACATGAATCAAACCAAATAATGCCATTTCAAGAGAATATTGATTGTTTAACACAGATGTGATTCAAATCAGTATAAAGGAAAATGAAGGTTTCACAGGTACCTGGTGGTCTCTTAAAATGCAAACACTAATGCAAATGTTGAAACGGATTTACCTTATCATTTCTTTCACATAGAAACTTTAACCTTTGAGCTCGCTTATGCATAAATACTCCATCCAAATGTCCTGTTTCCACTGACCGGATCTCAATAGCTTTCTCGCCCCAGCCCATTATCTGATTGGAATGAATGTAGGCTGTCAAAAGGAATTTCCAAAACTGCATTAAAAACATTAGATGGGCAATAACTCACAGCATCTGTTCACATCTTAACCACAAAAATGACAAACGACTTGAGATAAACAGACAAAGCAAGTCTTACAAGTGTTATTCACAGACTGGTTTTTTTTGTTTGTTTGTTTTTGTTTTTTGTTTTTTTGTTTTTTGTGGAATCAAATGGTTGTTTCACATTTCTTGACTTTCGTTTCATTTGGGGGGTGTAACTGCTGAAGGAGATAAGGAATGGTTAACCTACCCACAGACGTGGGCATTTCTCCCCATTGGAGCACCACATCCTTAGTTATCCGGCCATAGGTGTTTACATACACCCCCTCATCCTCATAGCAAACAAGCATTTCCATTCCATCTGTTTTAGGCAAGATGACAATGGCATGAGGAGTGATATTGCCCTGAATCTGGGAGACAAAGAAAGGCCAGGCATTATTCTTTTTAAAAATAAAACAGCATCTTGACTATTCATCTCTAAGAATCGCAAAAAAGAGGATCCCCTCCCTCCTCCCCCCACCCACCATTTTCATTCTAGAGACTGACATTTTGCTTTGCTTTGCTTAATTTAACCACTGACCTGTCAAATACCTATACAAATACAGACTTAGGCATTAGGTCGAGAATCCAATTGACCTGTTCCCTAAAAACAACTACAGGTATAGAACACCGACTATGTGCCGAGCCCTGGGCTCTTTACATATATCATTTCTAGTCCTTAGAACAGTTCCCTGTGGTAGATATCGTCCTCTACAGACGAGGCATCTGCATGTCAGAGGGGTTATGTAGACTGAGCAAAGCTGCACTGGTATTTGGTGGTAGAACTGGGATTTGCGCACATGTCTCACGGACAATAAAAAAATCACTTGTTTTCCATCTATTTCTAAAAAAAGACGAGGGGAATGCAAACCAGCTGAATCTGATGGAAACAGCCTAAACATGGTCAAAGGTGGGACCCAAAGAGACGCCTACCAAATAGGCTCTGAGCGTACAACACAGACTATCTGGGTGCCTAAATAACAGAATAATCCAAATTAATGGCTTATTGAGAAAAACATTTAAAATGACCACTCATTTTATTGGAATCAATGTAGATGGACTTGTTGTGGGAGGGGAGATGCAGTGCTGCTGGGGTCCCCGGGCTGAGGCTGACATGGCAGCCCGCTAGTTGCCTGGCGGGGAAATGAGAGGACCGAGGATGATCACAGTGATGCCCCAGTCACCTCACCAAGAACGGGAGCTGTGAGTCCTGTGTACACATGCACACACATGTGTGGAAAGCTAGGACGCAGCAGTGAATGCCGTGTGCGTGTGTGAGAGAGACCGTGTGTGTGTGTGTGTGTGTGTGTGTGTGTGTGATGTACTGAAACAACTTTTTTCAATCATCGAGCTTTTTTGCAGTAAAGCCTATAAACTCTCAAAATACCAACTGGCAACAGATCAGGCCTCAGACTCTCCTGACGGTGTCTACTGTATGTTAGCCTTGGGATCAGGTGCAGGAAACATGACTTGCACTGCACCCATCCTAATAAGTGACACCAGGCGCCGTATTTCTGTTTGACAGTCAGGTTTTAGGCAGTGTTCCAGTGTTATAATGTTCATACGACAATTTGCAGGGGCTTGTGCCAAGTACCTTAGAGGTATTACCTCATTTATTGCTGATGATAACCCTCTGGAATGGGGACTTCTATCCCCATTTTACAGATGGGAAAGCTGAGGGTTCGAGAGACTGTCTAATGTGCTCATTGTTGCAAAATAAACACAGGCTAGAGCCAGGGTAGGCCTCCAGTGTCTGATTCTACTACACAACACTCCCCTCAAGTTGAAGAGAGCAACAAAGACAGCAAAAGGGGACCACAGACTTCCCAAGTCACATGAACCCATCTCCCTTCAAAAACTGAAAATAGGAAGTTGTCTATTGTACTCTTGCTTAAAATACACAATTTATGCCCCAAAGGAGAAACATCATACACATTTGAATCTAAAGTCCAGTAAGACAACATATCTAGTAAATGGCAAAGAATTGCTGTTATGGGTTACTTAGTTTTAAGCACTCGTAAAAATCAATTACAGTCACATGTTTTATGTATTAAAAGCATTGTCTATTTAGTGAAGGCTTTTAGCCTTGATAGTGCATCTGCTGTACCGATTAACAGAAATTAGCATGACTTCCACTAAAAATGTGCAAGAACAAATCCCTTTTCTACATGCGTTGTTGTAGAACTCAGGAACTTACATGAGATGGTATGTAGATATCATAAGAGTTTCCTGAATCAACATCAATTACATGAAAACCAGTGTGTGATCCAAAAATAACCTTCAATCTTTGACCTTCTTCTACCGTGAGATCAACAAGCAGTGGCTTGTGCTGGAGATCTGCAAAAGACTTTAAAAAACATCCCATGAGTGTCCACATCATTTAAAGAGATTATCTTAATCACTGTTTCTTTTAGCACAGCCTGGTGGAAGTTAATGTCTGGCTTTCTTACACTGAAAAGCCAAGAGATTTCTCTTTCAGCTTAGCTCTATTCGTATTCTGGCTCTAGGAGGAAGGGTCTAGCACTCATTTGTGGCCCCTTCTCCACCCCTTGTCCTCTAGGGCAGAGAAGAGGTTTACAGTTGCCAATTTCGACAGTGTCGTTATCCTTGAAGAACTTGGCATCCGGGTGCTGCTGTTCTTTCCTCTTTATTTCTGGCCTTTTTTTCTCTGGAGAAGGCCCAGCCACCTCTCTGGCTCCTTCCCTTCCCATGGAACAGCTGGGCCCTTGCATGGCCATGACCCTTTCAGAGACAGCCTGGGGTGGGCAGCTGGACCAGCTCTGTGCTAAGTCTGTTCAGAATTAACGGGCACACTCTGGTTCTGATTTTCCTTCAATGAGTGAGTAGACATCAGATTGGCACCTTCTTTAAATGTACTGCTGAGATCTGAGACTTGGGTTTGGGCAATAGAGAAGGGGGGGAGGTTGGAACATCACAAAACTCATGGCTTACATAGGCTAGTTCAGCTTAAGTAGCAAGGAAAAAGAGAGCTCTACCCAAGTTTACCAAGGTTCCATGTGTTTCAATCCAGAGCCCAAGCCCCAACTAGCTGCCAGGCATTCCTCTGTTTTCTTTTGCCATTATTTCAGCACAGTCTACTTTTATTGGGCCTTGACATCTGGGAGAGAATTTGCGAAACCACAATTTACTCAGCTATAATGTCACTGCCACCCAATAGAGCCCTCTTTCTTCAGCTTTGGCTAACGGAGTCTCACGGTAGGGGAAGCTCCCGTCCTTCCTGTTCCAGTCCTGGCTTTCATGCTGCCCTCCTGCCAGGCTGGGCGTGGTCGACTGAACACAGCATTTTGCACCATTTCATGCATTTTGACTGGTAAACTGATGGCAGTAACTTCCGAACCAGAGTCAGAACGGGACCTTGACTGAGAAACTTTTTTGTGGCCCCAGATTTTGGCACAATGGCAGCACCGCTTCAGCTTTTAGATGTCACCCCTTAAGTGTTATTACTAACCTAATACATTCCAACACTTTCTCTCCATAAAAGTGGGGTTCTGGAGGAAGAACATTTCCCCTGATGTATCTATCTTCCTGAGCACATCACAAATGAGCTCCTTGCACCAGGGGGAACAAGACAGCCTCAAAGAGTGCCTCATGGTGTTCCCAAGGCAGCTTCTGCCCTCACATGGCATAAGTGGCCAGAAAGAATACAGAAAGGATCAAGGGAAGAGGAAAGTCACAAGGATGGGGAGAAAATGTGAGGGCCAATGTGCTATGAAGAAAACGAGAGACACAGGCAGAGAGAGACAGGGGACAGAAGAGAAATTCACGTGGGCTCTGGATAAAGTCTGCAGCTCTGGAAACACCCAAGTGCCTGTACGTACGGTCCTTCTGGCATTTGGGAGTCAACTTTCATGAGCTGGGGTCCATCATACTAGCATATCCTAATCCCACTCCTGCTGAGTGTCATGAGTGACCAAGCCAACCATGGTGGGTACAGGCTCAGATAAGGTCCAAAATGAAAAAGCAGAATGCAGAGAAACTAAGCCATTTTCTTGTGGAACTACATTCAGTATTCATTTCAGAGAAGTCCAATAATTGGGGATATATGCGCATTATGCGAGTTGTCGGGACTCTACCCCAAAAGGCTTATAAGGATGACAAGATTTGGAGACATGGTTCATCCTTGAGATTTGGAACTGCTGTTGGTCTGCCTTTTTGAGATGACGTATCAGAGATTACCCTAGTTAAGTGCCTTTATGATGACTTACACTGCCTAATATCACAATTAGTGCTTTGCCCAGTAGCCATCCCATACTAAAGGCCCCTAGGAGACAATGATTTGTAGACCTGATATGGAGGAGGGCACAGCCCAATTTTTTCCCCATTCACTCATCCCCCACCCCCAGTAAATTTTATAGCATGTATTAGTGCTTAGTCTTTGCTTTTGGAATAATAAGCCTAAGAGCTCCTCTACTTTTAAAGGGGGTTTATTATATATAGTAGAATTGGTCCTAGTCGATGTGCAAGACAGACAACTTTGTTAACTGGTGCGAACATAAAATTAAAAAAAAAACAACCCTTTTTTAGGTAATTGCGCGCTCGCTTACCTTAAATGCCATGAACTTATGATACGGTTTAGGAGCCCAAGCATATATCTCCACAGCATTCTTTAAGGCAATCACTAGGAATTTAATCCTTTCATATTTAACTGTAATAGACAAATTATAAATTAAAAAGGTATACCAACTTATTCAGCTTTTTGCATATGTAAATACACATTATGTTCTCAGTGGGAGATTTGCTCATTGATACAGACTGAACTTTCTTTAAAGCACTCGGTCTGCAGAATACTTGGGGCATTTTGCTTTATACTGAAGCTTCTTTTCTTCATCTGAAGGCTTAGGATTCTCTTTAATCGCTAGGTCTAGATATGAATTATTCATTGTTATAAGAACCTGCATAGTCACCTTCATGTTCCCCTCCCTGGCTTTTACAGTCACCCACATGCTAGAAGCTGAGAGCTGGTATGGCCAAATGGTAGAAAAATTAGCAAATGGGTAGAGATGTAAAGGTGGCCATTTGCTTATTATCCAAATTTGAATTCCAATTATTAGGGATTTAAAAGTGGTTAGTGCCTTTATAAAAAACGCCCTAGAGAGATCCCTCTCTCCATACACTGCATGAAGTTGTAGCAAAAAAACCTGCTGTGTATGAACCGGGAAGCAGGCCCACAGCAGACACTGAGTCTGCCAGCACCCTGATCTTGGTCTTCCCAGGCTCCAGAACTGTGAGAAATGCCTGTTGTTCATGGTATTCTGCTATAGCAACCTGAACAGGCTAACACAGTACATGTGGCAGTCATTTCTTTTGTAGAATATTTGAATGAACACAATACTCATGTCCTAAAGAAACTGGACAGCCCGCAGCAATGAACAAAATTCTTGCTCCCTGGGCTCTTTTTCTTTAGTGTGCCCCTGCTGTTTACATATTCTGTCTTTAATATACTTTCAACTACTTCCTTGGTTATTTACTTCCATATTTCTAAATAACATGCTTATAATGTTATTTCTTGATTTTTTTTCTGCTGGAGGTATTATCTATTGACTTGAGAGTATGGGAAGGATTTAGTCTCTTAGAACCATCTCCTCTCTCTAGTTCTCTCTCTCTCACACACACGTTTCTTCCTCCCCCACACCGCTAATACAGTTATAGTTCAAATTTTTGGTTAAATCAAGATCCCATGTTGAAATGATTGTTGTTCACAGCTGAGGCATATAGCACACCACAATTACATTTTCTTTCTTGTCTTTCATCTTTTTTCCCCCCACTTCCTTCTTTTCCATACATCTGTCTCTAAGCACACGGACTTTCTGCTGGTGCTGTAAATGCCTTCAATTCAGTCAAATGTGTCAGGTAATCTATTTGTGACATTTTATTTTCCCTGAAGACACCCCTCTTAGAACACTCCCTTGTCCCACTCTACTTGGACCGATTTCTCTCTAGGCCTATGGCAGAGTTGGCACCCACATTTCCTTCACCATCATTCTGGGTATTTTCTTCACTTTTTACCTGGATTCCTAGGTTTATGCCTTTATTTTGGTGGACTACATCGGCCAGTAGTTTCCTGAGAAACCGTGTATGGAACATAAGTGTTGTGAGACCCTGCACATCTGAAAAATGTCTTCATACTGCATTCAAAGTTGACTGATGGTTTGATGGCGTGATGTTTAATTTTATGTGTCAACCTGACCGGGCCACAAGGTGCCCAGATATTTGGTCAGACATTGTTCTGGGTGTGTCTGTGAGGGCTTTTCTAGATTATATTAACATTTGAATGGGTACACTGAGGAAAGCAGAATGCCCTCTCAGTATGGAGGGGCCTCATCCAGTTGATTACAGACCTGAATAGAATAAAAAGATTGAGTAAGAAGACACCTCCTGCCTGACTGTTGAGCTGGGAAACTGGTCTTTTCCAGACTTCAGATTGGGCCTGAGACTCTGGCTCTCCTGGGTCTCCAGCTTGCCAACTACAGATCTTGGGCCTCCATAACTGTGCGAGGCAACTTCTATAATAAACCTCTTTATATAGAGAGAGTATATTTACACACACATATATGTATGCCTCTTACACACACACACACACACACACACACACACACACACATGTATGTGTGTATCCTATTAGTTCTGTTTCTCTGGAGAACCCTGGTTCATACAGATGGGTTATAAAATACTAGTTGAAGGCTTTGTTCCATCATCTTCTAAGTTCTAGTATTGCTGCTAAATCTCAAGCCACCTAATATATAAACTATTTGTTTATTTATTTAATTATAATCTGGAAGCTTTAAGGACCTCCTCATTTCCTGGGTACTGAAATGTTATGTTAATATATCTTCCTGTGAGTCTTCTTTCTCACTCACTATACTGGGTATTCACAATGAGTCCTTTTAATTTGAGATTTTAAGTTCTTAGTTCTAGAAATTTTCTTACATTGCTTTTTTGATACTTTCTTCCCTTTCCAATTCTTATTTTCTCTTTTTCCAAACTCATGTTACTTAGATTTTGAAGCACTTGGACTGAGCCTTTTGCTTTCTTAACTTTTGTCTCCTTTCCTTTTCTTCTTGTCCTACTTTCTAGAAGATGCCTCATCTTTATCTTCTGATACATCTACTACACTTTTTATCCCTGCCAATATATTCAAATTTCCAAGAACTTTTTCTTGCTCTCTGAATGACCTCCCCTGACCTTTTCCAACTGTTTTTCGTAATGGTCCCTATTCTTCTCTTCTGGAAAGAGTTTTTCTAATCTCTCTGAAGTTATTACAGTTTCTTTTTAGTTTTCTTCCACTCCTCATTATCTTTGTTTCCTTTAAAGTTCTTTCTTTCTGTTTAAGTTTCCTTCCTATTAGTGGATGTCCCCATATCTGGTACAGGTGTGGGCTTCAGGTTTAGATGGTTAGATAGCAAGCTTTCCATGGCACTTCAAATATTAGTACCTGGACATCTTTTCTTTCTGGCTATTTAGTTTCTCCAAAGACAAATCTTTCAATCTCTTGCTTGGGTATATAAGTATGGCTGCCAACATTCTAGGAGCTAAACAGGGGAAGTAGGGTATGTGTATGTGCGTGTGTGTGTGTCTGTCTGTCTATCCTGGCAATTCCATATTCCCACAATTCAGATTGGCTGTGCCAACTTTTCATCCTCTGTTGCAGTGGGAGAGAACTTGCTGCTCATCACCCTTCGAATAATCCTTCTGTTTTCAGTTCCACTGTATACCTCCATCTCAGGAGCTTCAGACCTTGGGCCTTTCTGGGTTCTGTAAGTGGCTGGATTGATTTTGATGACTTTCCTCACTGCAGACATAGAAGTCAGCATTTCCTGCTCATCTAGGTTAGTTACGCATCATCCAGCTATTCTTGTTCAATTCTGTTGACATCTCTTGTTTGCTGGTTTCTCTTCTTCTGGTCCCTTTGTCCTTGTGGGTTTATGGCATTTTTATTCCTTCACTGTCATTTTAATGGGTATTTGGGAGAGAGTGGACATAAATGTTTAAACTGGAGCATAGGACTTTAGTCTGAATGCACTCTTAGAACTTCATCAATCTGACATTTTGGAAACAATGCAAGTATACCTAAAGTTCTAACAACATCTTAAACTGGTAACAAATACATCATCAATACCTACCAGAAAAAAATGGAATGACACTTAAACTGAATAATTAGGATTGAGTAAACAATTCCATGTCTTGACACTTACCAACTTTGTAATGTATGCAGCCTTCCAAGTCCCCGACTGTGATCCAGCCTTGTTTCTTCTCTACTTCTGGGTCATTGTGTAGTATTCTGTTTCTTAACCATGAAAGATAATAAACTCGTAGTTTGTTCTTCTTTCCTGTTGAAATAAAAGAGCTCTAATTTCAAGGCCCTGTGACAACCTTTTCTCTCAGTCCTTCCCCATCTCTGTTTTATTTTATTCACTTATTTTTATTCTATTTACAATTGTGTAGGTGTGTGAAGGCACAATAACCAGTGTCCCCAGCAACATCAAATTGTTGTCTATGCCAACAGCTCCAAGTGTTTTGGACAAATCACCATTTTATAATTTGTCTTTACCTTCAGGCAGTTTCTTATTTGAGCAAGCTGCTCTTTCTCTTCTCAATGGAAAGGGCAGTGTCAAGACCTAATTCTGTAAGGAAGAGTTGGTCAGAGTTCCAAAACATTCTAGATCGAATCACATGAAGGAATGTTGATAACTGGAATTTTAACATGCTTATATGTGGCTGTCTTCCCCTCACCTTCTAACCTAACAGCGTATGTCAATGGGAGCCTCTTATTCACCTCCTCGATTACTTTGAAGATGACAGCTGTGAGTAGTTTTACTTTATCTGACTAACAGAAAAGAATTATAAGGAGACAAGAGACACAATTTCAATGAAGGCAAACCAGGCTCAGCAGAGAACCCTGGACACATCTATGATTCTGAGATCACGGAAAGAAATACCAAACAAAAATAGTAGAGGAAAAGAGGTTTACTTGGGAAAAACCAAAGATGTGCACTTGGGAAAAAACAAAGTTCCCTTTGGTAAAGCGCTTCTGGAATAGGAATTCAACGATAAGAAAACATCTTAAAAATGTTGAGGAGGACACAGGAGCAAAATTCAATATACTCTGTGAGATTATCTGAGTACCAGATAAGAAAATGTTCCTTGGGGTGGCTTTTCCTTTATTGGGGGTGGGGTGGGGAGGTGGTTATTCCTAAGTGATCATTTAGGCCTGTGGGTTATACTTCTTGGGTACTTATTTTCCCTTGACTTCTCTTAGGCAGCAAAGGATGTTTTATATTTTACAGATGTGATATATATATAAGAACAAGAAAATTCATTAAAGCGTTGCACACTGGATTTGACAGGACAGTGCGTTCATCAATGAAGGGAGTCACTGCGCAGCTGTGATTCCTGTTTGCAGTCCAAGGCCGGAATGGATCCTAAGAGCTAGGAGGGCCAGAAAGGCCAGTGCTTGCTCCTTTCTACGCCAATGCAGATCTGAGGCCAGTTGCTCCTATTTTCGTTCTTTTTTCCCCATCTATACTTCATGGTAAGAGGAGATGGTTACTTTTTTAAGAATGGGAACGTGTCACTCACAACATAATGAAGGCTGAATGTGAATTTTCTGGCATCATTTCCACTTTCGGTAGGTGAGTGGCAGATGTATGTTTTAAATGTGATTTGGTGGGACCGCAGTCAGGCAAGCAATCAACAAGAGAAAAAAAAAAAGGCTACACCAAATTAAGATCAAATGATGATACAAGAAGAATCTACTTGGCTCTTTTTGGGGAGAATAAAAAGAGATGAAACTCTGAGCACTCAGAGCTGATCCCTGGGCCCTACTCCCAGGGATTCTGACCCACAGGTCTGGGGTGCATCCTGGGTTCTTCCCATCATGGTTCTAATGTTTCATACTGGGTGGGATGGGAAGCCAGGGGGGAAAGGGGATATTATTTATTAAACTCCTTCAAACGTCATCAGAAAGCAAAGAACTTTCAATAAACACAGACTCTTTCAGGTTACACTGAAAACTTGTCAAGTAATAAGGTCTTCACTTCTGTGTCCGTATTTTTTTAAAGTTCTTTTTTTGGGAACCGGAAAGCTGCAGGGCGTAGCTGTAACAACTCCCACATCCCAATCTCTTTGCAGACTCAGCCACCTAATGGGCCAGCTGCACTTGCTGAAACATCAACGGAGTATAAGCTAGAACAGTTCGTGAGAGAAAAGAGACCAGAGAAGTTTCTGCTTACAAAATTCTCCACTCTGCAAAGTCTACGTTTTGATAGTCTCCACCCAGGAGTAGGCAGCAATGACTAGAGCTCAGACTTCAAAAGCTCCTTGCTGAGTCCCGGCAGAGGTTAAAGGCCTATAAACAAACAGCCTCTGTGGTACGTCTGCCTGATTCAGAGATCATACAGAGGAGAGAGGTTTCCCTTCGGAGGTCAGGATCTCCAGAGTTACAAAACAGGGGTGATCTCGCTCTGGCTATCCTGCTATAATTTACTGTGTCACTGTTAGCCAGGGAGGGCAGAGCTTGCTGTTTTTTCAAGACTGAGGTGATGGCCTTTCCCACCTGTGCAGACCCAGGGGTCTCGGTCATCCTGGAACATACTGGTAACATACCTGATATAGTCACCAGGACATTCAGTCCCTCTAGCACGTCCATCTGCTGAAATCGCCTCCGGTTGATCAGATTATAGACTTTGCCTTGCCCACTTCGGTCCAAAAGCATCAGGCCATTTTCCGTTCCCACCAGGAGGTTTACACCTGCAAATTTAAGGAGCACCCCAAGACTGACTTTTTATATGCTTCAGCCTTTCTGCATCTGGGGTCCCTGTGAAACCTAAGAAACCGTGCCTTGTTAATATAAACTAATGGGCAAGTAGGTACTACGGTAGGGAGTGAAGAGGTCGAGGCTCTGCCACGGTAATTAAATCACTGCCCCTCTGGTAATAAGATTAGTTTTCTTTTATAAAGTGGTAGCAGCATCCATTACATCTGGCCATGTACCACTAGTATAGAGTCCTTCTCACGAGAAGCCTTGGGCACAGCTGTGACGCCAGCACAATTAGCCTTTATTCCTTTCCTATAACACCCATCCCTTTCCTGGCTTTCTCTATAAATCCCACCTCGAGACACGCCCAAAGTTCATCCCCACCCCTGTTCGCGCAGGGATTTCTAGCCTACCCACCTTCAACATACGGCAGAGTGCCCCATTTCCACACCGCACTGGAAGAAAAGCCTTTCCTCCTTCTCACACCAAAGCTTACATATGTCTCATACCCTCAAGGCTCTGCTGTCTGTCAGGGAAATGACAGGCCAATGCAAGTGAAGGTGTTAGTAGCCTGAGAGTTGCAGGGCTATAAGGCACCACTCAGATATCTAAATCTGGTCCAGCCCATCTCCCGTGCACGAATCCCTATTACAAAAGCTCTAGCAGGTAAGTGGTCTTGTCTAGATAGCTGCCATCCTAAAAATTCATGCAAATTAACTCCCACCTGCCCTGCAACACACACACACTCACACACATACGTGCACACACGCTGAGGGTCCACTGTGTGGGACTATATTCATGAACAGGTAACTCTCTAACTTCTCTTGCTTTTGTACATTTATTTTTTGAGTGACATGAATGTCTATTCTTTTGTCCATAAATTATTCCATATTAAACATGGCCATCTTGTCTCCCGTCTCTTCTCCAGAGGACAGAGCCTTACTCCTTCCATCGTATCTCCCACGAAATGGTTCCCGGCCTTCATCCACTTCTACGAACATCTCAAATGCTTTTGCCCTTATAAAACTGTGGCGCCTCAAACTAGGCTTAGTATTTTAGGTGGATACAGAGGGGCCACGTCCTTCCTTAATCGATATGTGACATTTGCAGTAACACAGACCAGGACTTTGATAGAATCTCACCCAACCTAAACTGAGCTTGACGTCAGCTAAAACCCATGCATCATTTTCATAGGAACTGCAGGTTGCTGTTTGAACTAGAAAGGAAAGTTCATCATCTGTTGTCCTTTTCAAGTTTTGTCTTGCTACTACTGGCCTTTGACAATTCACTCAAAGATGCGAGGCTGGCTATCCAGCTGTGAAATGGGGGCGATGCCTTTCCTCCCCTTGCAGGATATTGTATAGGTCACAGAGGCAGAGTGTGGGGCACATCACATGGTGCTGGGCACATGGTGGGTGTGTGGTAAGTGGTAGCTTATTCTCTTACTGACTTGATAGCCTGTCACTATTATGTGACGAGGTCATTCTGAATCTGATCTTGTTATCCTGGGCGTTAGGTCATCAGGTCTTGCTCCATGTAAAACTGCTCTTGATCCCTCCTGAGGCCAAGACAGTCCTGTGTGGGGACTCTGACACCGAGATTCAACTACTGCTCTCCAGATGGTAAGCCCCACAGGCTTTTAAGGTTTGAGGGTTGATCTCTTAGTAAGCGGTAAAAAGCAGCACTTACCCCAGAGAGCGGCACAAAGTATTTCCGAGTTGAATCGCTTCTTATATTTTCTGATTTCTGGTGTGTCGCTATGAGGTCGAATGTTGGTTGGGTTTACGTTTACCACTGAAATCTTTCTTGCTTCATTGAACTTGGCCTGTTCTTGCCTAAGAAGTTCGCTAGTAAACAGAGCTTTGAGAAAAAGAATCGGAGAAGTCACTGGCATCTTAAAAAATAAGCAATGGAGATACGGAGAAGGCACTTCAGAACACTATCATTTCTCCCTGTTCAGTGGGAATTAGAGAAAAGGCAGAGAAACTCTGCAGCTATGCATATTTTATACACTTTTTAAAGTAGAATACAGTATAAGTCATTCACAGAAGCACTATTTTATCCATTAGTAAAACAGACTTATGGATACGACTTGGGTAGTTTAGAGAATAGATACTCATCTCACAAAATTGAACACACCATCTCCTATATCATACACAGCAAGATTTACTTTTTAAAATTCCGTATCATCAGCTGAAAAACTGGCCTAAGCTTCCCTGGATGATTAGTGAGTTGCGTAAGTCCAGAAAGCATGACTCTCCTCTAAATCAGCCAGACCCGGGCGGTAGGAAGCACACACCTAGAACCCAACACAACTCGACACGCACTTATTAAGTGTCTACTGCGTGCACAGCATTGTACCCAGAAATTGCTTTTGAGAAGTATGTGGTAAGTTTGGAGGTCTCTGAGGAACAGCTTTTCCCAGGGCCCCTGGATACCTCTGGGTTCCTACCAGAAGCAAAATAGAAGAGATGAAAAAAAAATGGAGAGAAAGAAATTGTTTTAGAAATCCTACAATAATAATAATAATAATAATAATAATAAAAACAAAACAAAACAAAACAAAACACAACTTCCCTTTAAGGCAGGGCTTAAGCAGAAAACGGCTTAACTACTAGACCGATAAGCACTGGGTGTTGTATGAAAACAATGAATCGTGGATCACTGCGTCGAAAATGGGTGATGTATTGTATGGTGACTAACATAACATAAAAAAAAAAAAACAAACTACCGGACCAACAATTAATTTCATTATCAGGTCTTATCAGAAAGGAAAACCAAGCTGTTACTAAAACATCCAGGCCTTCTAACTTACCCGCAGCTGATGATTCTTCATCTTCTTCATCTTCATCAGTGGGAGATGTCTGGTATACCCTGGGGTCCACAAAGGGGGTGAAGGAGGCCTTTGTGCTGCTCCCCATGCCGTACTAATCGATATGCAAGAGGATTAAGAAAAGCAGATAAATACTACAGGAATGAACAATGCCAGGAATATTTTGCTTGGGCTTTAAAATGATAACAGATTCTTCCATCTGTTTAGCTGTTCACACTCTAACCCCCGAGTCCAAGTATGTGCCTCTCTCTCCAACTTCTCCTGGTCTTGGTTGGTTACTCACCCATGGGGCCTTTGCTAGGGCCCCATTAATTGTCAGACTGTAAGAGTTTCAGTGAGCAAATTACATTTTGGACAATATGGTAAGATGACTGTGGTGACAGAGCTCATCTCTCCCTTGAAGTAAAGACAACCTCATATTGACCACATGGTCTGAAGAAAAGCTTACCCAACTGGTAATAAACTAAGTCAGCATGTCCACATGGCAGCATTTCATCCCGAACATACAGTCAAGCTCCACTTGGAGCTTTCACGTACATTCTCTCCTTTGATCTTTAGAAGAAGTTTGTGAAGGAGGTGAGACAGGTACTAATATTCCCATTTAGAGCTGGAGCAGAAGCAGAATTTGAACCAGAGTCCAATCCCATGGGCTTCTTCTTGGTACCGCGAGAGGTGTTCAGGCAGAGAAAACCTGCCTGCACCGCGTGAAGCCACGCCACGAGAGGAAATGCTGCACCTTCCAGTACACCTCTGTGTTCCTTCCCTCGGGCTAAACAAAGCTCATCTGCTCAGTAACTATAGAATCCAAGGGGTGTATCAGGAAAACTGTGTGGACAGCATCAAAAACTCCAGTGCATATGCTTCCTCATTAGCTTCAGGGCCTATGTGTGACTCACAGGACTATTCATGAAACATGACCAAGCACCACGAACTCAACCACCGGTCAAGCCTGGATGACCACACCTACGAGCACTGCCTAGCAGACTGGATTTATTCAGGCCATTTCTATACAGGAAAGATAATATCTCAGTTCTGCCTTTCCCATTCAATTTGGAATTTAGGAAGAGGAATGCTTGGCGAACCTATCTATTTTTATCTTTCATTTAACAAATAATTTCAACCTCATTTTAGGTCCAACTTAGTTTGACTAAATTGATGTAAACATGAATCTCAACTTAGCCTTGGGATGTCTATAAGCTGTAGTTTCTAGCACTGGCCTGGGAGATAGGAAATCCCAGTTCTACAGAAATCTCTCACAAACCAGTTGTATGCCTTGGGCAAGTCCCTTAACCTCTCTGAGCCTCAATATTCTCATCTGTAAAAACAGGTTTTGGGCCAGACGATCTCTGAGAACATTTACCGCTGTGCTTCTGTGATTTTCCTCCATTTAAGTATTTGCGTAAGTAGTTATATAGTAGAAACCAAACACATTTCCAGGAGCTTAGCAAAGCCTCATTCCTGAAGCCGGCTCCCCACCTCACCCCCCGCCCCCCCACGGGCTGAGAACAGAGCTGTGGAGGCTATTGCCCAGCACCTACTTCAGTCCCGGCTTCCATCTCCTGGGAATGGGTGGAGACACGCCCCAGGCCCTCAGTTGGTGTCCCGGCCGGGGAACGGCTCTGCTGCACCAGGTCTGGGAGATTGATGTGGCCAGCAAAGCCATTGCTGTCACTGTGGCCAGATCGCTTCTTCTCTCCAGATGTCTGGGGTGGGGGCACAACACATGGGGAGCATTAGACAGGGATTAGAGAGGGAGGGCAAAGGCCATGGAGTGATGTCACCCCTCATATAGCACAGGCACAGTGGTCTCCAAATGGACCCGTTGGGGTGTGTGGGAAGATAACCTCCACATTTCTATTTTACTAAGAAAATAAAGAAGAAGTTAAACTTTGTTACTATTTAGCATATGGACTGACCATGGGGCCTTTTGCTTCTGCCTTCAGGGCCACACGGGATGTGGGGGTTCCCTGGGAGAAGACAGGAGGTGGAGGGGCTGAGCACCCAAGGTCCGCATTTGCACGGTCCCCTTCTGCCGTGTTTGTGTGTGTGCGTGTGAGCACACCAGTTAACGGGACTTGCAGATTATATGACCAGGTCACAAGACACAAATCCACAAGACACACACCCATGACCTAAAATATTGCTGAAATGAAGAGGTTGGGATGAGATAATGCTAAGAATCCATGTACCATGTAGCCCAAGAAAATGCAGAGATGATATCAACCAGACTCACAGGGCTCTTTGTCAGTTGTGAGGTCAAAACAATGATTAATGAATCAGATCTGATAGGAGTTACAAAAGAGAATGTACTGAAATAATCTACAGATTATTTGAAACTACGGGTTTATGTCTGCTATTAATATTGAAACTCTCATAAGCAATTATGGTGTCGTGTAGTAAAGAATGGAAGTCATCATGACTAGCAAAGTATTTGAAATATTGTTTATGGCATCCCTTTTTAATGTCCTCTCAAGGTATTTTATAATCATATAATATGCGCAGTAGGACACATGCATGATTTGTAAATAAATACACTCTAATTATGGGGCACCTGGGTGGCTCCGTCGGTTAAGTGTCTGACTCTTGATTTTGGCTCAGGTCATGATCTCAGGGTTGTGAGATCGGGCCCCACATCATGCTTAAGAGTCTCTCTCTCTCCCTCTCCCTCTGCCCCTCCCCAACTTCTATGTGCATGCTCTTTCTCTCTCTTAAAAAATAATACATTGTAATTATGTGGTGTGCTCTAAAATTTTTCCTGTTAGGGTTGTATGACCTAACAAACCACTGCTCTGGAGAGTAAAGGCTCCTCCCAAAAAGTCCCAGGGAAGAAATACAGGGCTAAAAGACAACTCTGCTTCCTAAAAGCCAGTGCCCACCCTGTAGGCCTGGCTAGTACTGTGCTTCCCGACTTAACATTTATGCGACCAACTCACTGAAGTTTCTTAGAGAAGACCTAAGTAAACGAGTCCCTTCTTTGCCTTTGCTTTCATTCATTCACTCACCTAACATTTCTGAGTGCCTACTGAGTGTGACACGTTTTGCTGAACATGGAGGAATGAGCCAGGATCAGGGCAGGCAGAAGCACTCCTCTCCTTCTTTGGGGGTGGCTGGCATGGCCTCACTGGCCTGACTTCCCCCTTCCAGAGCCTGTCCTGGTCTTGCAAGGACCACTTGGTACCTGCTGCTGGCTAAAAGCAGAAGGAGGCACTTTTTGGGGGGAGACGAAACAGATCCCCAAGTTCCTGAAGGGGTGCATGTAATGGGTGTTGCCAGGGAGCTTGAGAAAGAACTGGAAAGCGGAAGCATGCTCTGTTTTTTGGCAGCATGCTCCTGGCCTGCAGGCCAGGGGTATTTTCTGGATTCATTCTGTCCCGGTGCTCATCCAGGTACTAGTGCCAGTTCTCAGAGCTGAACACTTTGTCTTCTAAATGATATTTATGGGGTTCAGTCCTGATTCATCTCACTGTCTCCAATTTTATGTGTACTGGACAGCTTTTCCTTCCTTCCTTCTAACTTCTGTTCAAATACTGAAAGGCTTTTTAACATTTCCCCCCAATCTCCCAGAAGCATAAGTCACACAAAGTGTCTCTTTAGAGTTTCACGGGTTCTCTATTCTATCCCTAGCATTCTGCCTCAAGCCAAAAACAGCTTATCAAAGAAAGACCTAAAGAGGCTAACAAGGGGAAAAGGCCCAGACAGTGAGAAGCCTGAAGGAATCCAGTGGTGACCCCTGAATATTCCCACTCTGAGTCATCAGCTTTTGTCTATTTGGCCAGCTCCTTAGAATTAAATACCTTCTGTGTGCCAGGCACTCAGCTGGGAACGCAGAGATAAATGAACAACAGCCCTGCCCCCTAGGACCTCCTTGCAGAGCCCATTTCTATAGTCTCTCCACCCTCACCATTCCCATGGGGCTGGGCACTAAGCTGTTCTGACTAACAATATGTATCTGGGACATGCCAAATGCTTTAGGTATGGTATTCCACGCAGTCCTTAAGATAACACCATGGGTTAGCTTTCATTATCCTCATTTTACAGATGGAAAAACTGCAGCGCAAAGAATTCAGCTGACTTGCTCCAAGCGACACAGGTTCTAAGTGCTGCAATCGGGGGCTGCCTGGTGGCAGAGCGCAGGTGCTTTGGGTGCTGCCATACGAGGTGGCTCTGCTCTCAGCCATAGCTGAGTGGACACCCGAACCACGCAGGATCAAATTCCCTTTTGCATTTAATGTTGGGGCGGAGAGACACTGGTCAGTTTCTGCTGGACAGCTGAACTGGGTGGGAGGTGGCGCCTGTCTTGCAATTGGCGGGTGGGAAGAAGTGAGAGCTTGTGCATGCAGAGAGAGAGAAAGCAGGCCTGTGGAGCAGAAAGAACAAAGGAGCAATTGGAGGAAAGAGAAAGGAGGGAGAGGAGAGACAAGGCATCGAGGAAAGCAGAGATGAGAGTAAGGAAAGACGTGCAGTGAGAGAGCCAAAGACAGGCACACGAAAGCTGCCTGGGCTCCTGATCCTTTTTAGTTTCTGGTCCTAGCCCTGCACAGAGTCCCAACTTACTCTCTGCCTCTGGATTCCTCCTATGAAATACCTCTGAATTTTTATGCCTCTATCTCTGATACCAACGCCTCCTTAAGTGTTTTAAGTGGGTTCTTTTTCCTATTATTTCCTATTACCAGCTGGTCAGTAAGAAAGATGCTACGGACAGAGGCCCATGGAGTGCCAAGAGAGGCTTCAGGGAGAAAGGGAAGGCTGAGCCAGACCCACATGGATCTGCTGGGTGAGAAGTGGGCAGCAGGGGCCATGGGGAAGGGAGAATACCTCTTCCAGCAGATGGGTCCCTATGGATGAAGTGGGAGATGACAGCTGGTGTGGTGGGTTCTAGAACTAGAGTAGGGAAAGGTCCTATGGGGCCATAGGATAGGGAGAGAGAAAACCATAGGGCCTGGGTGTGCACTAAATTTGTGCATCTTGGCAAGACTGTGGGTAGTAGAGCCAGTATCCTCTGGGACCATCTTGTCCACTTAAGTGAGAATGCTGACATGAGTGAGTTCTCCTTGATGTCCATCTTGGGGAACTGAAGGATAGCACCCTATAAGCTAAGTTCTATTAGGAGTTCTTCTTTTCTTACTGTTTCGTCAGGGACATACTTTTATTTGCATTCAACTTTTTAATACCTGTACTTTTAATGGATTCCAAGTCAAGGTTTGTTATTTTAAAGGTTCATATTTGGGAAAGGTGGAATTTTAGAAACTGAGAGACAAAAAGGATTTGGGGCCCTCAATAGATCAAATTCATATAAGACACTGGTGAATGCTGTTTTCAAAGTGATTGGCTGTGGTCATAAAATCCTGGAGCGCTTTAAATAACATGGAGCCATTCGGATATGTCTGGCAACTGAATTGAAAATGTGTCTCCTGATAATCTTCCTCAAGGTATTGACTGTCATAAAGACTCAAGCAAATTTTCAACTGCATTAGAAGTCAGAGTCCTTTTATTTGGAGTCAGAGAGTAACTCATTCCGGAACATTTTCCCTCAAGTCTTCCAAGTAGCAAGTTGCCGTCCACACTTGTAGTGGAATTATCCACACACCACACTGGGAGATTTATACACCAGCACTATGCAATGTCAACTGCTGCAGCCGAGTCCATTTCTTATTTCAGGCTTACATGATAGGACTCTTTAAAGCCTACTTCAAAGATTCAGCAAGGCCATATAATGAAATTTTAGCAAGTTGCTTTGGGAACTACTCTTCCAGTTACAGCCCTACTGCCAATTATTATTTCAAAGGCCTTATTCATCTCAAAACTATAGTTCCTTTCTTTCTTGGGAGAGCAAAGCCTGCTATTACGGTTTCCCAAACTCTCCTGGCTGAGGAATGACAGATGATATACATTGTTTCAGAGGCAAGAGTGGGGAGTGATAACGAGTCAAAGAAGAACTCTGTTCTCTGGTGACAGTGAGATAAAATAAAATAGAGTTGACCCTTGAACAACATGGGGGCGAGGGGCACTGACCCCTGGGGGCAGTTGAAAATCCGAATAGAACTTTTGACTTCCCAAAAGCTTAACTCCTGTAGTAGCCCACTGTTGACCGGAGGCCTTATCAATAACATGGACAGTTTATTAACACATATTCTGGATGGGTATTATACACTGTATTTTTATAATAAAGTCAGCTAGAGAAAAGAAAATGTTATTAAGAAAATCATAAGGACAAGAAAATACAGTTACCGTATTAGACTGTATTGAAAAAAAATCCACACGTCAGTGGATCCACACAGTTCATACTCATGTTGTTCCAGAGTCAACTGTGTTTACATTAACTGAATGCTTACATGTATTAACTCACTGAATCCTCCCAATCATCTTATGAGTCATCTACTATTATTTATGAAATTTTATAGATGATAACACGGACCCAGGGGGACATCAAGTCATTTTTGTCCAATGTTACCAGCCATTACTTTCCTTCCAGGCAAAGACTTGGTGGCAAACTTGCAGGATGACGATGAAGTGAAAAAGAAGAGAAGACAAATTCTGATTTGTCAAAGCCCTTCCGGTTGGCACAGGCCCAGTGAGGACACACTGCCTGTGGGAGGACATGCCCCACCCCCACCGCAGTTGAAATGATGTGCCTGAGTTTAAAAAAACAAAATCATACAAAGTGCCAAGGTACATTTCCAAGTAGATCTGCATATTTCTTTGTTCTTTCATCAACATAGCTTAACAACCTTTTTAATGTTGACCTAATTGGATAAGATGAAATCACCCTTCCTTGGAACTTCTAATAATTTTCTACATAAAATCCACAAGGATAAAGCCATGGGGGGAGGAGGCATAACAAGGCCTTGGATGCTGCTGAGTGAGACCATTCATTTCTGTTTTCCTGCTGTAGGAAACATCTGGATTTGCCAGTTTTATATCCTCAAGCTCAAATTCTTTATTAGGATTTGCATAGCTCCTACTGAAGAATCTGGACTAATGTAATTAAGTCACACTGCAGAAGCTTAGAAGGATACAGGAAAGGAGGCGGTGGACAATTAAAATCACTCAGTCATTGAGAAGCATGGGTCCCCCTTGCCCCCGGCCCCCATTCACAAGGCTTAAACTACAGCCGTAAGCATTCTCTGCGAAAGCTCTAATATCGAAACCACTCAAGAAACGCACTTCCTCTGCACAGTTTTTATACCAGCTTACCTCTCTTATCATCAGGGTTCCTTCTCTTGAAATACTGCTGCTGAAAGTGTCCGTGTGAGAGGTCTCCAGCCCGTGCGTGCCGACCATTCCCACATTGTACTGCTCAGTGCTCCCAGGGGCTCCTGTGGGTCTGGGATGGGAAGGAAGGATATTAACAGCAATGTATGTTTAGGGAATGCCCGTTTCTCAGTGTCCTGAACAGGTGTCCCACTCCCGCAGCATCCCCTCCCTGCCTGCTCTCCTCCATACAGCAGCCCTAGCAAGCAAGCTTCAGACTCTCCAAGAACAAAACTGCCCGCCAGGCTCCACAGGGTTTCCAAGCCCTCCCTACTCCTTCTTCCACCAGCAGGCACCCTGACCTGCACTTCGCACATGCTGTTCCCTCTGCCTGGAAAACTGGCTCTTGGCCAGTTGCCTCTCATCTTAATGATACTTAAGTATTTGTATTTCATCTTAAATGATAACTTCCCTTGGGGAGGCGTCTCTCAGCACCTAGGTCTTATCCCACCAACCTTCTTCTTTCTCTTCACCCTTTGTCCTATTCATTCTCATCACAATTTGTGGTTCTTTATCTTCCTGAGTCTCTTGTAACTTTTGCCTTCAGTCTCATTAGAACATATGCTTGTGAGGGCAGTCTTGTCTCTGCTCATCATTGTATACCCAGCGTAGAGCTGGGCACAGAGTGGGAAGGAGTGCAATGCACAGTCATTTGATAAATGGGTTTTACATTATTTACAGAGAAGAAATATCAATTAAGGGCATTCTGGCTTACTAGGACATCCATCAGCTAGGCTATTTACCAATATACAGTATGTTTTAAAACCTCTTGTAATGACTCCACACCGTGGTATATTTATTTTTCAGTTTGTTTCTTATTCTTGTGTTTAGGATGTAATGGAGAAGGTAAAAGGACCTTGACATATACCCTGAGAGCAGAGACTGATGTGAGAGCATGTGTCCTGGGGCACAGACCATAGCATCAAGGAAAACTGAGAACCAGGTAGGTGACGTGGTTCGTCCACAGGATTTCAGTTTCCAATGTGGTCCTCACTGACACCTTGTATTTATTTTATTTTATTTTTTTTAAAGATTTTATTTATTTGAGAGAGAGAAGGAGAGGGAGAGCGTGTGCATGAGCAGGGGGAGGGGCAGAAGGAGAAGCAGACTCCTGGCTGAGCAGAGAAGCCTGATGAGGCTTCCCTCGAGGGACCCTCAATCCCAGGACCCCAGGATCATGACCTGAGTCAAAGGCAGACACTTAACCGACTGAGCCACCCAGGCACCCGCAGCTGCCTCTCTTTTAAAGTGGGTTTATTAAAAATAAAAATAAAAATAAAAATAAAAAATGTGGGTATGTTAATTGTATCTTTTACTATTTTGTTCTCTTAATTGTTTCTTATGTATTCAAAAAATCTTTCTGGTCTCTTGGATCCTATCAAGTCCAAACATTTGATGAAATATTCAATTCAAGAAAGAAGAAACATGCCAGATTTCTGACATCTCTGGGACAGAGAAGACATATGTTAAGGATCCAAACAAAGAGGTGAGAAGATGAGAAGGTGAGTCCAGACCAAAAAAATGCATAGCAAGATGCTTACTTCAAAACTACTAAACTGGAGCAGTGGAATGAATCTAAATATCAGTTAGAACCGATGTGTTTGGGAAGAAATTCCAAAGAAGCAATTTCAGTATTGCATTCCCAGAAAGGAGACATTAATAGTGCCCCAGAGACATGGAAAAAGAAATCGCTGCAATGAATGCCTGACATATTGCTAGATTGGTCAATCAGAATAGTTGTCACAACTAGGATATCTTCACTCATTTATTTTAAAGTTTATCTTACCTTGTATGTATTTTTTTTTTAAGCCACCTTCAATTCTTGTTTGGGACAAGATGGTGTGATACAAATTAAGTCAATAAATGAAGCATTTATAAAGAGCCAAAGCCTTCTAGGAAGGGGGTCGCTTCCCTTGTTCACGCAGACATTCTTGGACACTGTCAGAAGCACCACCAGGCTGAGAAGTGTACAACTCAGTTCCCTTTCATCAAGAGAGAGCTTCACGGGAGTTCAAAGGTCAAAGATATTTTGACCCCACTTATTTTTTTTTACCCTGATGATGTTTGATTCTATCCATTTTAATCAGAAATATGCTAATATGAGTGAAACTTTCATTAAAAAAGGTATTTTCTAGAGCTAACTCCATTAGGACAACTCCTTGATCAATTTTCCATATGCCTCAGTTAAACTCTTTGTCAATTTATTTACTTTCATTATTATGTTACTAAAATTATCATCATAGGATCCAATTCTTTTCTATGTAGATTTTATAACAAAGATTTAGTAAACCAATCAAAATTTTTATCCATATCATCTTTCAAAGGCTTCTGTGTCACTATTTCTACCGAGTACAATTTGTCTGGATCAGTTCTAAAGGTGTCAATTTTATTTCATTTTTTACTTTTTTGAAGATTTTATTTATTTATTTGACAGAGAGAGAGACAGAGAGAGCAGGAACACAAGCAGGGAGAGTGGGAGAGGGAGAAGCAGGCTTGCCGCTGAGCAGGGGGCCTGATGCAGGGTTAGATCTCAGGACCCTGGAATCATGACCTGAGCCGAAGGCAGGTGCTTCACCGACTGAGCCACCCAGGTGCCCCTAAAGGTCTCAACTTTATTAAGAAGATTTGATTCACCTGTCCATTTTTAGTCACTAGCAAGTTTTACAGGGCATAGTGTTAGCCACTATCAGTTTGATCTCTTGCTGAATATTTTTACTGAGATTATTTTTTTCCTGGGTCCATTTTTATACTTAAAATTTTATGAGTCAGAATTGCTCCATCTATGATAAATTTTTATGGTGAAGAGTTCAGGCTGTTTTGGTTTTTAAAAATATCATTTCTACTAGTAATATTCCTTATAGATTGAATAAAAGATAATAATCTGTATTTCTTCCTTGGTCAAATTTATCTAGAATGGTGAGCAATTTCTTTTAGTTTAAGGTTTTCCTGGTATATAGGATTCTATTTTATTATGAACCTTTTATACATATTTGCTCATTCTGTGTACCTTGTATTAATTAACCACATCATTAATTTTTCTGTTACCAATAATAGCTTTTGACTATGGAAAATTCCTACAGACTTCTGTATGTTCCAAATCACCTCTCTATAGAATTTTTTTTTTAATTTTTAAGAAGTTTATTTATTTACTTAAGTAATCTCTACACCCAATGTGGGGCTCAAACTCACAACCCTGAGATCAAGAGTCGCATGTTCTTCCAACTGAGCCAGCCAAGTGCTCCCAGAATTCTTTTTAAAAGGCATGGTACCTTCCTTCAAATACAAAGGTTCACTGTTCAAACTGTTGCTCCCTGTACTTGACTTCTAGCATCTCAAGGACGCTCCTTAAGTCATTTCTTAGCTCTCAAGTTCAGTGACTGCTCTTTGATAGTTTGGGTATTTGGCCTCTTGTCTGTCTACTATTACTGATCCTTCCACTCCATCCTTTTCTATTCCCCTGACCATGTCACTCTTCTGCTTTCAACCTTCAGGAGCTCCCAATTAACCAGAGGATAAACCTGTGGCTTACAAGCCTTCTTTTATCTGGTCCTTGCCTATTTCTCTAGCTTATGTTTTCAACAAAACCTACCTTCCATTTTTAACTCGAACAACATGTGACTTCTAGTAGTTTCCTACACACATCATGCTACCAAAACCGTTGGGCAATTTTAGTCTATCTTCTCGTCCTGAATGGTTCTTTCACACTCTCTGCCTCCCTCTGGGTACCTTCTCCTTTAAACTGCAGTCCAGGTACTCCTAAACCCCATCCCAGCCCCACTGGGATGATATAGGTGGCTCTCCACTCTGCTTCCACATTAGCCTCTGCACACCTCTAACTATGCACTCCATACACAGTCCCGCAATGGTCAGATCCCAGTACTGTTGGCATCTTCAGTGCCAACCACTGTCACAGGCAGGTGACATCCAATAAATGTTTCATAAGTCAACAAAGGCTTTGTTCAATAATTCTAGCAAACATTTCATTCAAGTTTATTGTCAAAAGATAGCTCTTTTATGAACTGATGAGCAATCAGCTATGAGAATAATTATTACCATGTTTGAAGTGTCCTGAATAACTGTTTTGTCTTTTTAAAATTTAAAAAGCAATTTCAGCATTGGATCACTGTTATATATGGGTTATGCCAAAATAATTTTCTTGTAATTGTTATTACAGGATCACCAAAAATTGGTTCAGGTATGTCACTGAACTTCATAGTATGGAGAGTGAACTTTGATATATGCAAATAAAAATAAATCATTTAGGAGGTTGGTGGATCCCTGGAAAGAAGGCAGCCTGTGAAAAGAGAATCTAACTGCATTAAAAATGTATTTTAAAAAATCTCACTGAGTGGGGGATGGGGGAAAGTTTGACCTTTGTAACTCTGGAAATAAACGGAGCCCCATAAGACTAAAGGTAAAAGGAACTGCCTGTAAGCACTGCACTCTAACTGCTAAAGTTGTTTCCCATAGGCATACAGGTTATGCATTCTGATACTGCTATCCATGTGTACCAGAAGTGAACACTAAGCAAATGTTGGCAGGTAAGGAAGGGGAGGGGGCTAGAATGATCCATGTGTTGATGAATCAGAGTTGGAGGTATCAGGATAAACTTTTATTTAACGTAATACAGATGGCTATAGGTAGAAACATTTATAGATATGGGTACATAATGGGTTAGTATACACATATATATTTCCTTGCTCTGTCAGCTGAGAGTGCCTAAAAGAAATGACACACCAGTAGCAATGAGCACACCTAGTGCCCAAATCTTGGTTCTGATATCATTCTTTAATAAAAGGAATCAAGGCTCCCAGGAGAAATGGCTGATTCCAGGACTAGAGCAAGAAATACACAAGATAAGCCTGGAGCGCCTTATAGTGTCAGAAAGTAAAGAAGTGCTTGACTGGGGTATGTCAGCCACGGGGAGTATAGGAGCCAACTGAAAGAGCTTCCCGTGGTTGAAGGTGGAATAATTTCAGCAGCAAAATGAAGTATCGGATCATAACCCATAGTACAAAATAAATATCCATGAGTCTATATTGATATAAATAAATGAATAAATTAATAACGGAGAGGAGATAAATCTCTGCAGAATAATTTCAAATAAATTATGTAGAGGCTCCATCCTAAAGGAATGTAACTCCTCACTCCTTAAGTGCAGGCTGTGCACACTGGCTTCCTTCCAAAGAGTACAGTGTGGAAGGGGAGGAAAATTACACTACAGTAGAGACACCTGACAAGCATCACCTCAGTCAGATGATGAAGGTCAATGCCAATAGTCCTAAGTCACATTTATAGTACATACCCTTGATATGAAGTGATAAAAACGACGTGACCTCTGTGATCTTTCTCCTCCAAATCCATAACCTTAGTCTAATCACGACAAGAACATGAGATAAATTCCGGTAGGGTGGAATTCTATGATATTCCTAATTAGTACTCCTCAAAACTTCCAAGTTCATTAAAAACAAAGGAAGTCTGAGAACCTGTCACAGCCAACAGGAGTCTAAATAGATACGGTAACTAAATAATTAAATATAACATGGTATCCTGGATGGGATCCTGATACAGAAAAAAAAGGATTTTAGGTAAAAACTAAGGAAATCTGAATGAACCATTAAAGTATATCAATTTTGGTTTATTAATTATAACATATGTACATACTAATGTACGGTGCTTACAATAGGGATAATTGTGCAGGGGGTAGGAGGGGTAACAGGGGACCTTTGTACTATCTGCTCAATTCTTTTATGAATTTAAAACTGTTCTAAAAAATAAAGTTTATTAATAATAAAAGAATGAAAAAAGGCAATAATTAAAAAAAAAACCACTCAGGCCAAAACAACTAAAACATTTTATAGTTAAAGTAATCCTTTGTTCTAAAAATTATTTCCAAGATAGAGTCTGGGTGAGAACAAGTCCAAATTCCTGTAAAGAGTATAACAAAACAAAACAAAACACGCCCACTGATTAGAAGGAAAACTATAGGAAATTTACAGTGATTAGGTCACAGGTTTAGAACAGTAATTTCCTCTAATAGGATTTGTCAAAGTGTTCCTGTAGGTACTGATTTAATTCAATTCAATACACATTTATTGAACACCTGCTATATGAATGGTCCTGGGTTTGGCATTGGGTAGTGGATATAAAAGCTGAGGAAGAGGCGCCTGGGTGGCTCAGTTGGTTAAGCGTCTGACTTGATTTCGGCTCAGGTCATGATCCCAGCGCTGTGAGATGGAGCCTCACATCAGGCTCTGTGCTGGGCATGGAGCCTGCTTAAGATTCTCTCATTCTCTCTCTCCCTTTCCTTCTGCCCCTCCCTGCCATGCATTCTCTCTCTCTTTAAAAAAAAAAAAGCTGAGGAAGTCATGGCTCCTGAAACTAAAGAGGTTAGCATCCGGAAGACCATACAAACATGACAGGAATACTCAAATGCAAGGCTGGATGTAAGTGGGAATGCAAAACAGAGGGAGAGGTCATTGCAAGAAAAGGCACAACACTGGACAAGTACAGGCATTTATTTGCAAGAACTGATAGGTCAGTTTGGCTGGAGCATATGTTGAGGCAATCGTGAGCCCCAGGGATGAAGAGGGTCATAGGACACTAGGATACAGCATGACCAGAGCCATGATTCTACAATATTAGTAAGACCAACCTGGAAAAATGGACAGGAGGGCAGAGAGGACCACAGGCAAGGGAGGGGAGCACTGCAACAGCCTGGGAGGGCAACGGGGTCAGAACCATGGCTTTCCAGTGATGACAGCATTTTATAAGACTGTATGCAACTCAAAGGCTATGCTAGCAGGAGATGGTCTTAATGGTTAAGACTGGGCCTCACATGTCCTGTTCTGAAGCAGGCACAGACACTTGAGGGAAGGTGCTGATACAAGAAGATGCTTCTTCAGCTTGCTTGATCTGATGCAAATCAACTTAGGCACTTTTCCTTCCCTTCCTCCTGTTCTAGAAAGCTTTTGTTTTTTTCCTGATTAGAAAAATAGTAAATGCTCATCATGAAATTGGGGATCTACATAAAATAAAAACCACTTAGAGTTGTATAATCCAGAGGTAATCACTTTTATGATTTTAGTCTATTTCCCTCCACCCATTATTTTTCTATGCATGAGGCATTGGGAAAGAGTGCAGTTGGTTAGGGAAATAATCTTAGTTATGCACACTCTTATAGGTTCTACCTTATACTATAAATATGAAACCAGCACTATCCATAAAAAAGTTGTTGTTTTGAGCATTAGTATCTACAGCTGTTTGTCTGAATGGCTGGGCTCCATATCTGAGAAGCTCTTTTTGTATACATTTCATGGCAGTGAACTGTGTTGATATATATGTAGCACAGAATGTAAAGGGTTACACTTGTATCCTGCCTTGTCTCTGAGTAGGTCTCCTGTATCATTAAATATTTTAAATGTTCTTTAGTGGATGATCGTTTTAATCTGCCTAAAATTTACCAATTCTTCAAGAGCCATGTCAATTTTTCCCTCCATTATATGCATTCAATGATAGCCCATTCATTATTTCTGGATGATAGTAATAGAACCTCTGAGTTGCTTTACCAGTGTCGAGTCTGTTCTTTTTACAGATCATCTTGCCAAAATAATTTCTCTCAAACATGGCACCGATCATGTCACTTCCCAGCTCAGGGGGCCTTCCATGGTTCCCAATGGCCACGTGATAAAGCATACACTTCTTGGTCTGGTTTCACTGGTCAAGACCACCCCTCTGCCCGCCCCCATACACCCGACATTCCTATCAAAGTCAACCTTCTGTGCCTTCACTTCAATTTCCCCTTGCCTGAGATTCTAATATTGCCCCACATTCCCTCTATCTTGATGACAGTTATTTGTGAATGTGTCTTTCTTCTGGTTTGGGCTATAAACCCTAGGAAGCCAGGACTTGCAATTTCAGTTCAGTGCAATTAAATATAAATCAAAGTCCCTGAAGACCAACTCTATTCCAGACACAATGCAAGGTGTTAAGAGTACAGAGATGAATGAGACACAGTCCTCACCCTCAGGGATCTCAGAGCCCAGAGAGGGAAACAACATGTAATAAATATCCTGATTCGAGCACTACATGAAGCTGCAAGAATACGCTCAACATCCAGGGGCCACACAGTGGAAGGTACAGGCTCTCTCTGTGCAGGCTGGGCTGTAAGCAGGTGATTTCGAAAGGGACAGGAGAGTGCCAGACAGCAGAGAGGAAGTGCAGCATGGCTTATTCCAGCAAATTTTGGAAAGGTGGGTATTTCTGTAGTGAGGGAAGAAATGGATGTGCCCTTGGCAGGAGCAGGGTCAACACTGTCAACAGCCTTGCAAAATATGACAGCGCTTCAAAACCAAATGTGATTGAACATCTCTCCCAAGGCTGTCTTTGGTCACTCTTCCAAATATATATATTAGTCTGAAGTTTCTGCATACCGTCTTGTTTCTCTCCAACTAGAATATATACTTTTAGAAGGCAGAATGCTTGTGTGTGCCCTTGCTGATTGTCTCAAAGCCCTCGGTATGGTGTGGAGCACAGAGTGGAAGTTTTAGCAATATTTTAAATTCATAATCCACCCCTCATCCTGGTAGTTGTAGGCTCAGTGCTTAAAGGGAATTTGAAACATCTGTTAGAAAAATTAACCAAAGCTGAGTCAAGATAAAAACTGAAAGGACCAGCATATTTTGCAGAAATGTTTTGGATTAGTGATTTTGCCTCTAGAACAATTTTATTTGCTGTTAAAAAAGCAATTTAATGCAATTTGTTTCAAATGTCATATTTTAGCATATTTATGGTTGTCAATAACTGTGTAATCAACAGCAGAACAACAAGTATGAATTTTCAGCTATGATAATTGGATTTGCCTCTCAGAATTGCTTGTATATAATGACTGTTAATCAATGCAGTACATTCTCTGCAGACTGGCCAGCCCTCTCTCTCCAATCTTTGCTGGACAGGACAGTAATCTATGACTCTAAATGGCATCTTCTCTATAGGGAGTAAGTGTAGTGTGATGACCAATATTAGTAGCTGAGCCAAAGAAATGGAGGTGAATGAAGAGCAAAGTTGGAATCATCAGTGTCCCACTCTGTCAAATTTATAGCAAACCAGAGCAACAGCATCTTGTGTTTATTTGGGGAAGGAAGCAAGAAATGGATGCGAGTGTGATTGTCCAGATCTGTTTGTTTAAACTGGAGAAGCAATAGGGCAGGGGAATTCTGTCACAGGACCCTGTCCAATGAGAAAAAGAAAAAGTGAGCCTCCCCCTCACAAAACAAAGAAAAGAAAAGAAGTAAAGGCTATAATACAAGTAAATAATAAGGGAAGTGCAGGTAAGCATAAATACAGGTATAAATAGCCAAAAGGAGACTGCAAAGAAATGGACAGAACGTAGGGGGCTGTGTAGGGGGGCAAGTCACAGGTCACAGAGAAAAGGATCACATAAGACAGACAGTGAAGAAGAAGAAAATGATAACAGGGATATATTCAAGTCAAACACTCAGAAGGTTCTCTGCAGGATGATTTGACTCCAGCATCTTTCCCTGGGATGCTAACCCGCACTGTCATGTGCATTTCTCCTGAGGTATGGTGGTGGTGGTGGTGGGGTGGGGGATGGTGGAATATGTCTCCTGTTGTTAATTTTAACTCCTAAATGTCATTGTCCATAATTCCACTCTTGCAATTCTAGGGGGACAGGCAAGTGCCGACAGTCTGGTTGTCAATATCACTTTCCCTGGAGACGACAAGAACCATGAAAGTGTCACCAAAGGGAGAGTCAATCCCACAAGAGTACCTGGATAAAGCCTAGGCAGTAGGAACACTGCTATGTATTCCAAGTGATGGTGTCTGTGGAGAGAGCTAACTATAGGACTATGCTCTAATAAAAAACTCAAATCCCCAAAAGCCAGTTGATCCTGCCAGAGACCCATAAACGATCCTCTATTTAATTCACATTTCTTGTCCTTTCACTTTGGAGACCTCGCCCGCACGAGCCGACATGTGAAAAGCAGCCCTCTTACATGAGTCTGGGTATGTCACTGACGGCCACCGTCCCGTCGTGGGTCTCGCTCTCTCCATCTTCCTCCTCTTCATCACTACTTTCCGACTCCTCACTGGAGGAGGAGTAATCAGTCACCTTCTTCAGCGGGCGGTTTGTTTCTTCGATCCGGAGTTCTCGTAATTCTTTGGCTAATGCCGTCAGGTCCTACAAAAGAAGAGTTCGTTCGGTATGTATGAGTCGTAGAGACGACCAAAGTCACATCTCTCAGCAAGTCAGTGTTCCAGCTTAAGCAACAAGAAAAGAAAGCTCTAGATAGAACTGTTACAAACATAGTGGCGGCATGGAGCGAAGAAAACGATGTTTGTAGCACAGAGAAACTAGGAAAGAAAGATGGAATAAATTTAAACTTTGTTCAAAACCAATGGCTAGACTGAGACGGCTCAGTTCTGAATATACATGTGTATATATGTGTGTGTGCGTTGTGTGTCTACACATATATACAAACGCTGGGTTCTCATTTTATTTGGGGAAGGTGAAGTGGGTCACCCTCAGAGTGAAGGGGGAAACACATGGGCTGAGCGACTGTTCCCCAGGATTCTGGGACTCCTGCTCAAGCCACGGTCATGGCCTTTCCCCTCTTTGATTGCTGCTGTACCAAAATCTAGCATCAGTCACAGAACAGAGCAATTCTCACAGTTCCAGCTACTACAATGACTCATTTGGTATGTCATCATTCCCTGGAAAGCAGAGGCACCACATCAAATAATGGCCCACCCCAAAGCCCAGTGCCACCGAAACTTATAGCCCCAGAGCTGAGTTAATCAAGACGAACGACAAAACCAAAAAAAAAAAAAATTTCTTCCAGAACAATAGGTGTTTCATTTTCCTTTGTTTAAAACTACAGTCACCTGGCAGAAACCCTCGTGAGGAATACTGAAATGAATGCACAAATACCACAAAGGAAGAGATCATTTTTCAGGTTTCCATGAGTATGATGCAGTCTTCAGCCTTATGGATGTGATGATGTGGTATCTAATTACGAGGCACATTGCAGGCAGTGTGCTGGATCTCTGACTACCTTTGACTTCACATGCTTTCAGAGCAATGCAGAGGGCAGCAGTCCTGCAGAAGCATGGCCGCTCTAATTTGCATGGGTTACACTGCCCATGGCGCATGGCATGCAATGAGGAAAAAGCAATTGGACATCAGTCTTACCATTTCTCCCTATATTAGTGACCCATGTGGGAATCAGAGCGTTCAGTGAGAGACAGGGCATTAGGGAGAAAGAAACTCATTGAAAGATACTAAATCCCACCGTTCTCTTATGGCCATATTCTCTCTTTATTTCAATTCAGAAATGTATTTATTTGTCCAATTCACCTGAGGTCAGATTAGAGCAATGTAGGTGATCTAAATGGCATCTCCTAATCTAGCCTACTTGGTTAGAAGAAACACCGTGAAGAGTGGGTAGAGTTAAATTATAAATGTAATTTTGTTTGGGGGAGATCACAAATCATTATTATTTCTTTACCATCCCCTCTATGTCAAGCATTACTATGTTGGTTAAGACTAGGAGAGGAAAACATTTCAGGTGTTTCTTTTGGTCCAGAAATTTAGGAAGTTCAAGGTGGTAAGTGAAGGAGTCATTTCTTCTAATTTCATAATAAAATCAAAGGAAAGCAAGTGTTCAAGTGTTCACTTGAATTGAAGCACTTGAAAAGGGAAGCTTTTGAAAATTCAAGTTGTGCATTTTCCACCCAAACATGCTTGCTGGGCTTTTTACACACATGCACACACGCATGGCCTCAATCTCAGTGGGTATATTAACCCCATCTGTGAAAATGAAAACAGAATTGTATTAAAAAGACTCAAAGGTGTTTAAATATAATATACACTGTTAAAGAAGAAAATTACCACATAGATAGAATTTTATGCAAATTTATTTCTTGTTTCTTTGGCAATAGGCCAAAACAGGAAGAGGCAATATTCAGATTTCAGCTTTATACTCCTTATTTCCTCTGGACATTGCCAATGTTCATCTTTATCAAATTGAGAAGATAGTGAAGGGTATGCAATACTTGAGCACAGTGGGAAATATAGTTTAGATATTTGTTAAAGCTATGAATAGAAAAGGATATTATAATCATCCAAATGAGTAAAATAATAACAGATAAATTTATTTTGTATTTTGTCTTCTATATGTTAGGAGCATGTTAAGTCTCACCAAAGAATGTAAAGCAATTAAAATGTTACTTATCATTAAAAAACGCATTTACTATAATTTAAAGAGAGAATATGGTTTAAAATAATTTATTTCTAATGTCAATAATCCTGAGTAAAATATAATATTAGCTGTGATTTATTTAAATTTATAATACATTTTCCCTTTGGGTTCATTTTCCTTATCTCTGACATTTCAAAACAAGATAAACGAGATTTGAAAAAAATCAAAACTCTTTAGCAATATTTAGGCAGTTCAAAGCCCATTGATTTCAAGAAACTCTCATTCGTGAAAATGACCTAATTTTTTCTAAACACTGTATCTAGGAAAAGTTTAAAGTTCTGACCTGTTTTATAATTTCATTTTTAATTAGAATTTTTTTTTTGTTTCTACATTATTAGAAAGCTATCTTTCTTGAAACACTGAAAGTAATTGCAAATTCCTTTTAAGTTTACTTGGTAACAGCTTGATGAGACATATATGAGACTCCCACGGTAACAAGAATGAGTAACTCAAAGGTAATACCCCAGTCAAGGAAAATTAATGTCCCATTGCCAATGGTCTACATGCTTAGCTGCGGTTTTGTTCCTTATCCACCCACTCTGGAAGAATTTACAGTAGCAAAGTTATAGAAAATAGACACGATCTAAAACTGACACCACTGGGTTCAGATCCACTTTCATACATTTTATTTTCTGACAATACCAATTTTCTCCATATAATGAGTTTTTGTGGTAATTTATTGCTTGGCTGTCTCAAGCCTGGAGCTAAAAAGTATTAAAAAAGAAAAAAAAAGTGCTATTTAGCATGAAAATATTTGAGAAATGTATAGTATAACCGAAAAAGAAATACAGCAAAATGGTAAGATTTTTTTGACTATAGAGTAAATGTGAAGATAGGAGGCTCTTACCCAGAAGCTTCTTTGCTAGAACACTTTTTAGAATTAATTTGATATTTTGTTTCATTTAAAAAAACTCTTATTTAATCTGACAATTATGTATACTTTACCTAAAAAGGTGCTCTTTTAGGTCTCTTTTTAGAACAATGTAGTTTATGTAGATTTTAGTTCAATTTTTTGAGCTATTAAGGTAATAGTTAAAAATCTTTAAGCTGGTCTTTTCTTTATGTATGAAAAGAATTTACTTCCTTTTTAGGAAATCCTAAGAAATAACATTGAGGAAGTTACTTAACTTCAGTATCCTCATCTGAGAAAGAAAGGTTTTAGACTACTAGCTATTGTTCAAGTTCTGTCCAATCTGTGGGTGTGCTCTGGAAATTTTCAGATTCTTACATAGTACAAACAAATAGTGCTACAGCCAGTGTTTGCTTATGTGTCTAATATTCATGTCATATGTTTAATTGTGCTAAAGAGGATATTTATTTTCAATGATTATGTTAATCACAGACTATATTGCACAATCTTATATTCCATTAGAAAGGACTGCCAAATTAATGGACACTCCCTCAGATCGATGTTCATGAAAAATCAAACCATTAGATTAACAATAACAAGCAACACTTTTTTTCAGAGTTTTAAGGCTTTTCATTTCAATCCTGGGTTATCTAAATGGCCAGTTCCTATAGAAGGAAGCCATATCAAAACCTAGGAATGAAGACGGGAGACAGGTTTATTTAATTCAAGGTTTCTCAACTGTGGCACTACTGACATTTGGGGCTAGATCATTCTCTACTATGGGTTGCTCTCCTGTGCTTGGGAGGATGTCTGGCAGAATCTCTCTGCTCTACCCACAAGACACCAGTAGGCACTGCCTCCCACCTCCAAGTTGTGACAACCAAAACTGCCCCCAGACTTTGCCAAATATCTCCTAGGAGGGGTGGGGAGAGGAGAGAAAAGGAGAAGAGGAATCGTCCCTGGTTGAGAACTACTGAGTTAGGTAGAACCAAGTAATCCTGTATTTTTAGTGGTTTAGATCAGTGACATTTAAGGATAGGTAGGGTTATCAGAATCATCTGGAGGGCTTTTTCCAACCACACATGGTTCCAGAGATTTCAGTGTATAGCTAATATCCCCTCAATTACTTATACTTCTGTTGCCCCCTGTCATCTCTGTCCAGTGTATGAGAGTAAAGCAAAACAAATAAAGCAACTTTTTAAAGCCTAAAATATCCTGGGTTAACCAGATGACATCCATTTCCCTCATGACTGCCACCTTCAAGCTAATTTCTGCGCTTATGAGATTTCCCTTGAGTTGCGCACACACACAACCATTTTATTGGCAGCCATGGCACCAGACTATTGTTCTCTTTCTTCAGTGGTTTGGGAGAAAATTGATACAAGTTGTGATAGTTGCTGTCCTTGTGACTATTATGAGGGAAAGGGCCAGGCTTTGGCGCAGAGCAATGAAGAGCCGCCTCCGTTTCCTTTCTATAAATGCCGTCCACACACTGTCGACATGTAGAGTCAAATTTTTTTTTTATAAGCTGCAATCCTTTACCTAAGAAATAACGTTCTAAATCACTGTGAATGGTAAGGTGTCCTAATTCTGAAAAACTGAGGCTCTTTGGTAAAGATCAGAGGCATAGAAACCTGCTTCTTCCACCTGCCAAAAGGGCTCCATGTCTCAGGCCCAAAGCTTAGCATGAGGACAACCTCTTGGCTTTACGCTTCATAAAATGCTCTCGCACACATGATTCTGAGTGATCCTAATCAAGCTTGTGATCGAGGCAGAGCAGGTGTCTTTATCCCCATTGTATACATGAAGAAACTGGCCCAGAGAGGTTATGAGACTGGTCCTGGCCAGTTACTTATGGGGGGGCGGGGCTAGAATTTGAATT
The DNA here is from genome assembly GCF_003265705.2 of Callorhinus ursinus. Classification (NCBI taxonomy): domain Eukaryota; kingdom Metazoa; phylum Chordata; class Mammalia; order Carnivora; family Otariidae; genus Callorhinus; species Callorhinus ursinus. The sequence continues at coordinate 84,747,321 of NW_027397063.1, read as the reverse complement.
TGTTGACTCCAAAGCCAGTGCTTTTTCCGTATCATTTCACAAAAATGGTGCTCAGCAGAGCTATAGCCGTAAAGCCTTCAGATTCCATGCAGTTAGGATTCTTGGCAAGGCCTGTCTCTTAAAAACAACAACAACAACAACAACAACAACACAAATCTACTATGCTGTGTTCATGCAGGTCTGACAAACAGCAGAAGGCAGTCATCCTTCTTAGCAAGCTACCTAAGATTGACAAAGCCATATATTTTTCTAATGGAAAAATGTCTCCACAGATAAGGAAATAAAGTCACTTAACTCGTCAGGATTCATTAACTAAAGTTGATGTTGCTGCTGATGCTGTAGTTAATGGCCCACAAAATTAATCTAACCCAGGAACTCCTTGTTCACAAATCACACACTATAAATTTGGAGTGTTTTAGAATGATGTCTCTCTTCTTTGTTAGTTAAACTGCCATCCCCTTTGCAAAGCTGGTGAGTACAGGTTAAGAGCTAGGCTTTGCTATTGGAAGATGCTGGGATGAAAAACTTCCCAATAATAAAGCACTAATGCTTATCTTTAGCCAGACTGGAACATTGGAAAAGTGACATTTTTTTTGGCTTAAAAGGAAGGTCTCCGGAGCTTCCCATGAGTGTCTGAGGGCCTTAGGCCGGCTGTGGCTGAAGGAGCTTGCCTTGCAGCAGACCCTTCCAGAGGACTGAACTTTAAATCTGTCATCCAACAGGCCGCCTCTCTGAATGTCAACATCAGGAAATCAGCTTTATATTGACATCTTGTGACAGCATGACCAAGAAAAGGTGATACTAACCTCATCTATCGCTTTCTTATAGCTCTGAGATAGGAGGAACCCAATCCAGAAGAATCCACAGGAGGGGGAAAAGCCAGAAGAAAGGCAGCAGGTTAGACACAAAATGTGAATTGTTAGTACACAACTGATAAATGCAAAAGAGCAGAGAGAACCTTAACCCTGAATGGGGCGAATCCCCTTCAGGAATGCTCTCACTCCGCTTCCTAACTTTAATACGTATGAACCAGAGTAAACCAAAAAGTCCTCACATTTATTTCATAGAAAAGGTTCCCTGCAATTTTAAAGAAAGTAAGTGGATATTCACTCAGCCCAAATTAATTTCCAACTTTCAAATGTCAGCCTCTATGCTCTTATTTCTTTCGCTAAAGCTATTTGGGGTCTGTCATGTCTCAGCAAGGAAGCTAGATTTCAAGTTGTCAGGCCCCTTGTCAAACCATGCTTATCACATTTTGGTCCAGAAAAATATAGTCCTAACATCATGAAGAACAGCAAAAATTACATTAATTCATACGGCAAATGATCTGGGGAGAGGGCAGAGCAGACAACAGAAACCCACAGAAAGTGCCCACATTTCCTTAACTGCAGCTCCACACCTTTTTGCCAAAGCTGCTGAGTAGAAATTACGTAATGATAGGAGTTATTTCTCCCCCTTTTTTATTCTCTAAAGTAGCGTAATGCAAAATGCCTAGAGGCAGATAAGCAATCCAAGATCTGTTCAGTTCTTTCCTAATCAGGTATGACTTCCTTCTGGATGCTTCTAGCATCCATTCTTCTTCTTAATCTCAGCAAGTTCTGTTTCATAGTCATGAGTGTATCCCCAACTACTTGATCCTGTGGCTTCTCTGGTAACTTAAGAGAGTTCAAAAGCACTCACAGCTGGTCGACTAGGTCGGGTAATGTCCCTGGATTCTTCTGGCTTCACTTTGGAAGGCTCGTGGGGGAGCACAGGCGATCCTTCCGACTTACTGTTGGCTAGATAGAAAAACAAGGGCCAAGAAAAATAATGACCATCATAAAGTGTTGACTCAAGTTTTGCAGTTCAGTGGAGAGTCATCCTTCAGGATTACTCAGGGGCTACGACATTCACTTAGGCAAATCCTCAAACACATCTGTGAAAAAACTGTTCATGTTCAAGCAAACGCATTTAGGCTTGTGACCTGGAAGTCACTATTAATCATAAGAAAAACTAGCAAGCACCACTACCACCACCATTTACTGACTGCTAAATGTGCATCACACGTAATGTTAAATGCCTTCTACATCAATGGTCTCATTGGATTCTTGCTCCAATCCAATGTGTGGCACTCTTTTCCCATTTTACAGTTCAATATAGACTTTGAGAGATGGCATATTAGCCTAAGGTCATGCAGAAATTACGGGAAGAGCCGGGTTTCTGTCCGGCTTATCCAAGTCCTATTCTCAGTTATTACACCAAACCAGCTTCCGTGTTAACATTCTATGCTTGGTTTTTCCTTTTACCACTTATCCATCAGGATATTTTATTTTGATGCCATCGAAACCCATTTTATTTGATGGAATGGTTTTTAAACGGGAGGCGGGGGTTGCCGGGGTCTCTTAAGGAAAAAAGAATGAGGTGGGGACAGGAAAGAGAGCGTTGGTGACAAAGGAGAAGAGCCGTAGGACAGAGGTACAGAGCAAGGATGGAGGAGGGCTCCCCAACAGCTCCAGAGTGAAGAGCATCTCTCCGATTTAATTATAGGTAGAGAAAATCAGTCTGGCATAGGAGAGATTCTTTTGTTTTAAAGTGGTCTTTCCTGGGCAGAAACACTCCAGGGATACAGCAGTGTTCTTAACCCAGAGGCCCTAGGGGCCAAGGGAAAGAAGATAAGAATTAAACCCAGACCAGATCAGAGAATGAAAATGATATGTGTAACCTTAGTTTTCTTTAGTTTGCTATAAGGATATTAAGTTGCTTATGAATAGAAAAAAAGATAAATCAGTAGCAGTTTTCTAAATTAAGTAAATTTATATTTGGATTAAAGCAACAAAAGGACACATGGCTATGGGCTGGGCCACCGATGTCTGAAGAACGCATATGGGAGCAGCCACATCCCAGTCCAGAGACATGAGCATCGCATGCCAGGTTTCAACCTTTTCAAAATGGACATACAGTGATTTTACTTACTTAAAACCTTAAAAAGATACTAGATGGCCAACTCTGGTTGTGTCTAATGAAGAGGCTAAGAAAAAAAATAAAGTACTGGTTGTTTTTTCTCAGGCAGAGTAAGTTGTTAATATTTGTCAAATTGCACTTAAAAAAGTTCTGGTCTTTCTCACTTGGAAGCAAAATTATCTTCTGAAGAGGTTGTTCAGAAAGAATCACTTTTGTAGCAAGAAACAATGTGTTGTCATGTGTAATTAGCTGGACATGCTCTTGTTTTTCACAAGCTTCTTCATTAATGAGAACTGCACAGTGATGAAAGACTTGAATAAATGGTCAGAGAGGCTCATATTTTTCTAATGGAAAAATGTCTCCACAGATAAGGAAATAAAGTCACTTAACTCGTCAGGATTCATTAACTAAAGTTGATGTTGCTGCTGATGCTGTAGTTAATGTAGTTAATTCCTTGAGTAGGAATAACCCAAAGAGTCACATACACTTTTTAAGTCAAAGAGTTTACTTCTTCTCTAAAGTGCATACGTATTCTACATAAGTCTTCACCGAATTCCACTTTGAGAGATCCCTAGTATTATGGACTATACTCAGAATACCAAAAAAGGATGATTGGCATAATGGGAAGACGATACTTGGGGGTACATGAAGCCTGAAACAGGCAACAAATGGAAATGGCAATTCAGGTGACTCGCAAGTGATTATCTTTTCAAATAAGACCAACGATCTAAGATCTTCCTGGAAAACAATGTCACCGGCAATGAGCAAAGATTTAGTGCAAACTCTGATGTCGCACATGAGACTGGGGCTGGTGGTTCTCTCATCTGAGGAGGACCGAGGCTAAGGGCGGTTAGAGGACTCTGCAGCCTCACATGGTGGTGGCCATGCCAGGCACAGGGGTCACAGAAGCCGGGAAGCGCGATGAGCCCATGCCCACGGCTCTCTGACCCAGGCGGTGCTGTCAGGGCGAGGCAGGGGGAGAGCTCACCTCGAACTCTGGTCCGTTCACTGGACCCCGCTTGTGAGCCAGGCTGAGAGCCTCCTTGGGAGCTGGGCTGGGAGCTCGGGGTGCTGGAGCTGGAGGAACTACCACTGCTGGTCCTCTGCAAGGGGCTCTCCAAGACGGGCTCAGTTCTCCGGAGGTCGGGGTTGCTGTACGGAAGGCAGAGCACGGTGACCACACGCTCCAGACCGCGCCATTCACAGACACAAGCACAGTCCAGTCCCACCCCGGGTACGAAGGAGCAACCAGAGCCCTTGTGTCACCCCGCACGGAAAGGGTCAACGGGAATGACAGTAATGTTGTCCTCTGTGGAGCTCCCAGCCTGATACTGCTGATGGGATGGACTCCTGACCCAACTCCTGGGGCATCACGCTGAAGTATTAGCTCTGAAATGGTACTCTTCAAAGGAGGCTTTCTCTTAAACCCTTATTCCCCTGTTCATTGTAAAAAAACAAACAAACAAACAAACAAAAAAACAAAAAACCTTGAAAAATATTAAAAGAAAAAAAAAGAAAGCAAAACATGCAAATCTCTGACCCAAGAGAAATCCAACTATATTTTACTATTTGGTATAGTATCTTCTAGGCTTTTTTCTTTTGTATATATGGAAGCATGCTCTATGTTCAGTTTCGCAGCTTGCTTTTTCCCCTAACACCGCATTGTGAGCAGCTTCTTATGCTTACAAAAACAACAGTGGCTGCTTAGCAGTCAGTCCATGGATGAATTAGTTTAACCGTTCCTCTACGGCTGGATATGAAGGTACTTCCAATACACTGGCCTGACACATAACACTGAAATAAGTATCTCCCAGGCAGACAAACACCCAATCATATCTCCTTCCTGGACCTGGAATTCCTGGGTGGAAGGACATGAACTGGGAAGTGTGTGTTGCATATGCTTGTATGTGAGTGTGTAATGGTATTACCAGTTTTCGCTGAAGTGTATGAAATGGTCCATCTTACTGAATTCTTAACCATGCTTTATTATGAGCAGTTTGCTGATTTGTAAAAAAAAAATTATCTTGTTTTAATGCTGTTTTAAAACATTACTATTGAGGGAGAATAATTTTTATTCACTTTTATTTACCATTTATAATTCTTCTTCTGTGAATTGCTTAATCAAATTCTTTGCTTATGTGGTTAGTGGCATAATTGCACTTTTAAAATTTCTTTCAGGAAGGCCTTATATACTTTGGCTCTTATCCAAGGGAGGTGTGTTTTGAAAGAGTTATTATTAAGCGCTAGTTCAAGAACAAATGCTAGTAGTCCCCACTTGTGATAAGACCTTACGGCGTTATTCACTTTCACAGCTTAACTGCCCCCCAAGTGGTGGTATTCATTTGCTCACTCACTTGGTCAGACCAAGCACGGGGTCAGGCATTTGAGAGACGGTGATGAACAAGACACAGTCCTATCTCCGCCAGCGTAGCCAGGCACGCACAGCCAATTCCATCCCCGCTCTGCCTGCCGGGAGCACGGGACAGTATGGCAGTGTGGAACAGGGCCATCTGGGCCCCTTTTGGTGACCATGGAAGCTGTACTAGGACAGTGGTGGGAAACCATGACTGAGGTTTTGATGATTTTGCTATAAATATAAGCAGACTCCTCAAAGTTTCCAGAAAGCTCTTCCTTTTTAATTTATAACTCCTAGGCCTTTTCATTTTTCCTTCAGACTTACACAATGCTGGGCCTAAATGGATAATTTAGCGAGGCCTGAAACTCAGAGCTCAAATCTACTGCCAGCCACCTGCCCCACGGACCCCTACGTGTTTCCCATGCCTTTGGTTCTCCAAATAGAACTGCACACCTTTGCTAACAGCGTCACCATAGTATGATTGGAGACTATGATTTTAATGCAGGAACTCATGTTAAAATGTAATTTTATGTTTTCATCTTGCTCTGCTCATTTCAAGAATGTCAAGTGCACTCTGAACTGTGTTGGGTCTCCCGTGTTTCATGTATAAAAATGAAAATAATATGACCTCTTCCCTTGAGACATTTGCATTTTAGTGTACCAAAAATCTGGCCACAGAATAGCCATAATTAGAGCAGCAACTAGACCAAATAATTTCTTTTCAAGAACACAAGAATCTTGCTTTTTGGTGAGGTATCTGCCAAGAACAGTTGATCGAGTTACAAACAATTTTAAACATTGGGTTATTGGAAGACGCGGCTGGTGGCCCTGGAAAACATCCGTAAAAATAAATATGTCCCCATAGCTTATTAATTTTGATCGCATAAATGTAAAATTTTTTGACAATATTTATCTTTTAAGTTCTTATGGTGAAGGAGCTGCTAAGTCAATCCAGCAGTGTGATCGACTGCAGCAGAAGTGATTATCAAGCTTAAGGAAAATGTTTAAAATTCTCAATATTTTTACAGAACTCCTTTGCGTAGTAATTATTTTTGTGAAAACTGCTAGCATTTAATCAGTTTAAATAGATTTGAATCCATACTGGAAACAGCCCTGATTTGGAGAATACCTAAAATGATTAAATATGTAATACTTGTGCAATATCCTACCTTTCGAATTCTCCTTAAAGAAACAATCTTATCTCCTTTTATTCCCCAGTAATAAATTCTTTCCCATGGTCCTCTTTTATTAACAGTGGTGGTCAGCAATTATTTCTATGTAATTAATAAAGTCCCAAAATATTTTTTCTAAGAATTCTATTGCTAACCAACTGTATTGCAGATTGAAGGTGAGGGGCATGCTAAGGCTTCTTGGTAGTTGCTTTTGTTTTGTAGGATGGTAATGTAGTGTTCTTTGTATTAAAAAAAATAAAAACAGCTATGAAGAGAAGGGTGGCTGTGACCTCTGAGATTTCTTTTCTCTGGTGGCTGTGGCGTGCTAGCGAGATCCAGCTCTTTGCTTGAACAGAGCACTCGTTTGATCATTTAACCAACACCTTTCTCTGAAACACCTACTTTGTGAGCCTCATTGGACCAGCATGAGGGATGGAGGCGAGCACAGGTCACAGGTGCAAGGTGCGAGATAATTCTAGGGATGGGAAACGTGCAGTGGAGATTACAGTGGATATGGCAAATCTCTGTATGCTGTGTGTGAAAGAACCTGTAGGTATTGTTGGCATTTGGGGAACAATGAACGTGGCCCGGTGTGGTCGAGGTGGTGTCAAGATGGAGACAGGACTTGACTGTGCCTTGGAGGTGGGGAGAAGGAAGTCTGGGGGAAGCACCTGAGCAAGGACACAGGGGCTGGGGTTTTACCCGGGGCTCGCTGGTGTAGGGAGGACACCATCCTGATGGAGTACCACGTCCGTGTCAGGTTTCCCCAAAAGAGAGGCTCATCAGAAGGGATGGCTTAGGCCGCAGTGCCTGTAAGACCCAGAAGAGCACACAGACCTCCCAGGGCAGGCTTACAGATGACCGGCCAGGAGAGAGGTGGGCTGGCCAGGTGGGTGGGAGGCTGCTGCCATCCTGATGCTAAGGCCTGGGTCAAGGAAGGGCACAGGGATTGGCAGAACCAGCTGGGATGTGCATGCGTCTCCCATGGGACTCCGAGCCTCGTTCGGTGTGCAATTAATTGGATCCCACGGGCATTAAATCCCTGACCTGGGCCTCATTAGCACGGGCCCTCCTCACTGGAGCTCACCAGCACAGCTGCTGATCTTAATAGGATGCTATTTTTGCTGCTGGAGACTGAAAGAACTATTTCCTTTCTATATAACCACACATAGAAATCGGGAAAACTTTAAAATGCTTTTTCTACCTTATTGTAATTTTTTTGAAAAATATTAAGTATTTTGAGAAAATGTCATACCATTCATATTTTTCTTTTCCTTATTATGTAGTAATATGGTCTGGCCTTGGGGCCAAGGGGTCTGAGATAAATGCTTTGAGAGGGAATTTCAGAAGAATTCTATGAAATAACAGATTTCCTTTGGTCACATATTAACTGCAACTACTAAGATCCAAATGTGTAAAAACTTGAAAACATTCATAAATATTCCTTTAAATGCTAACTTTTAGTTCAGATATTTGCCGTCCCACAGACAACGCTGATTGGTCTATAAAACACACAGTAAACTGAAAATGTGGCAATTATTCCATTTACTCGAATCGTATAAAAAGTCAAAACAGAAAATTAGGATTACAAAGTGATTTCTTAGCCCAAATACTTGGGCCAAGTCTATAATTAACTGGCTGACTGCCAAAATTCACTTTACTTTATTCTTTGGTGACACAACCAATGAGAACAAATGAGCCATAGGAAGATAGGTTTGGGACGGGACAGAGAATTATTTTTTGAAATTAAGCATTTAGTCATTGGGTTTTGACTGGGTGTTTCTGGCTTAATTTAAATCTTTTCATGTTCTGAATATACTTGTTTGACCAAATTTTAATTTGCTTTAAAGGAACAAATTCAAGTTAAATATTAAAGTACCTGGAATTTTTTAAAAACAGTATTTTAAAAAAATGAACAAATCAAATCTTGATTTAGACTCAAATGATCACCTTGACAACATAAGGCAGCTGGGAGCCCAGAGAGCAGGTAAGAACCGCACACCAATGTGCACGTACATGAGAAGGAAGGGCGGAACAGGTGCAGGGGGTCATGGGGATTGCATTATCATGCAGACTGCAGCCACGTAGGATGGGAACTGTCAAATGCACATAGTGACCTGAGTACCAGCTTGAGTAGGAAACATCTGGGGGGTATAAATAGGTCCCACGAGACGATAACTTTTGAAAGGTAGTCAATATCACAAGATGAGAATCGATAACCATAGGATTAAGAGGAGCTACTAACATAGTCGCCAAATTGCGTGGTGGGAATGATGGAGGCAACATGGTGCCTTGTCAGTCAACAAATCAAGAGTCCCCTTTCCCTTGGGAACACGAGGCAGCAATGTTGGCTGCATTCACTGCTGAACAGGTAAGCACGGCATGGTACTGAAGAGTGTGGACTTGGGTGCAATGCTACTAGGTTCAAACGGTGGCTCTATCACTTAGTAATCTTGTCACCTTAGGGGCCATTTACTTCACTTGTGTTCGTCTCTGTCTCCCTTCTATAAAATGGAGGTGATTACAGCCACTACCTCACAGAGTTGGTATATGGTTTACATGAGTTACCATTTGAGATGCATGTTGAACATTGCCCCCCATTGTAATAAAGATGTCCAGAAGTGTTTATTAAATAAATAAATAAATGACAAATTGCCCCAAACCAAGCAGAAGACAGGGATGCACGGGCGTCACCCAGTAACACTTTCTTGACCAACGAATACCAGCACAGCTGTAGACAGGGGAAGAGTGACATAATTGGAAGTCTTTTCTGGGACAAGGAAGGCTTGTGAAAATAGTAAAGCTCTGCTTTTTTCCTCGCCTTACAGGTACGTGCTTGCATACTCCCATTTTAACTCACCTCCAGAATCTTCCATGCAGGGTGCCAGGTAGTTTGCTGATTTAAACATACCATTTCCTACATTCTCAGAAATTATCACACGTTCTGTAGTCACTGGAGAATATACAACGTCTGGCATCTAGGACCTGGAGTTCATTAGCACTTGAATTCAGGAGGCAAAAACTGAGCTTTTTAACCATTAGGCCTGCTTTCTATTCTTCCTTTTTCCTACTGGCTTAGCACAAAAGTGGTTTATTTCTCACTCATATCATGATATACACCGATAGAACTACTCTCCTTGGTGGTTTTTCTGCAAAGTGGGGCCTTGGGGACCCAGGTTCCTTCCATATTCAGACACTATTGCCTTAAACTTGTGGTCCCTAAGTTTGCCACAGAAGAAGAGAGAGCTTCTGCCTTTTTTGCTTTCTTTAGATAAGTCAATTCACATATTTACCCCAAAGCAAAATTAGGAAGTAACAGAATTTTGCCCCTAATAATGCCTGTAGCCCCAAGAGTAGCAGGTATGGTATATCCTCTGACCCGTGGGCCCTAGACTCAGGTGGTCTTGGTTGAGTCACTGGTTCTCAAGGTCCCACGTGGCCCTTCACACAACAGGTCCTCAATATACATTTGCTGAATTTAGCAAATGAAAAATAGTAATAACAAAACATCCTGGATTTTTCCCTTATTACATGGGTGATTTTTCTTGGGATCCATTTTTACTTTGTCAATTTCCCACTCTACCTTGAGGATCATTTCAAGGAAAAGGGCTGGGAGGATAAAAAGGAATATTGACCAACTATAAGAAATATAGCTTATAAACAGTGTAAAGGATTTCATTATTTAAAAACAATCCCCTTTTATGGCTTTATGGATGGACAACTGCCTGAAAGATGGTACCAAAAGAACTATGAGAACTTCATTAAGACCAGTATAAAACAGGAGAGTCTGCTTTATCGTAATGCCCCCAGCCAATCAAATCTCCCGTTGTCTATGGCCCTGTGTTTTTCCTTTACACATTGACTTAGGACTTGGCCATGTGACTGTGGTTGCCAGTGGGGCATCAGCAAAGATGGTGCAAGCAAGGGCTTGAAAAGTGCTTGCGCACTGGGGCTTTCCCTGCGGGGAGGCTGTCCTGAGAACAGTAAACAGCAAAGTGCACATGAAGGTACAGCTGACACATCAGCTCAGTGCAGCTCCATAAGTAAGCCCAAGTGAGACCAGCAGAAAAACTTACTAGCCAACCCACAGAACTGTAAGAAATACTAAATTGTTACTATTTCGGACCACTGAGTTTTAGGGTGTTTTATTATGAAGCAACGGTGACCTAAAGCTATCTCTATCACAGTAAATAAACCAAATCCTGAAGCTTTAAAAAATGCAATCCAATCTAGAGTTGCAAAATCTGATTCACATTTGAAGTGTTGGTCACTCGGAGATAGGTGATTGCAAGAAGCAGAGTATTCGGGGGCGCCTGGGTGGCTCAGTGGGTTTAAGTGTCTGCCTTCGGCTCAGGTCATGACCCTGGAGTCCCGGGATCGAGCCCCACATTGGGCTCCCTGCTCAGCGGGGAGTCTGCTTCTCCCTCTCCCTCTGAGCTCTTCCTCTCTTTCTCTCTCAAATAAATAAATATATAAATAAAATCTTTAAAAAAACAAAGCAGCGGAGTGTTTGGTAAGATTACTGCACATGGCAGAGATGTGGATTTTCCATCCCCCCCCCCACAATCCCTCTGACTTTCATTGTAGGTAAATAATTATTACCTCTTGGCTCCCTCCCTCTGTGCCTCCTCTGTAAGCAGAAAAATGTTAGCTGTCTCACAAAGTCTGCATTCTTTGGACAAAGTACAAATTTAAGTGGTCCTGAGGGAAAAACTCATGTTTGACAAGCCACTGACCATCAAAAGCCAACTATCTTGAGCCTAATGTCATTAAAATAACAGTTCAGCGGGAACAAAGAGCTACTTTTTATTTGATTATATAATGATAGTGCTCTTTCTTTTTGGCTGATAGAAGGAGAAAAGACTTCCGGTCGAAATGACACTTGATTTACAGCCGCTAAAATTCTAAGCAACTGATTCAATGAACAGAGCCTTGAGGGCAGGGTCCAAAGGATTAAGAAGCACTGATAATTGGGGGCTTATTGCTGCTCGAACGAAGAGGGGGACTGACAGAGTTAACACCGGCAATCCCAGGGCTGCTGTTCCTTTGGCTCCTGGTCACAGAACCCTCTGGTCTTCCTCAGCGCTGCTTAGCAACACCAGCTCAGGGTGAAGCTGACAAGTCGCTGGGAAAAAATGGCTCATTCGGAGCTTCCTGCAATTGGCAATCCCGCTCAGTATGGGCTAAGTTCTTTGCCCTAAAGGGATTAATGTGCTTAGTACAGTTCCATCTTATTTATGGACTGACCTCTTCCTAAAGCTCTTCACGTGAAGAGGAAAATTAGGGCATCACGATCAAAAGCATTCCATATATTAAAGATAGGTACAAATCATCCTAACTTTGCTTCCGGTCTCTCCTTACTAGCAAGGGAGAGTCCTCTTATGAACACAGTGAAGAAGACTATAACAGCCTGCCCAAGCTCATCCTTTTTATAGTCTCAGCAGAGACCATTTGCTATTTCAGTTGATCCTAAAAAGCAGTGTATTCATCATGAAAAATCTGAGGGAAGCTCAACAAACGAGAGCAGCAAACAGCATCTGTTACCACATAAAATCAGCTCGGATACAGTAAAGATATTGTTTACTTTCCAGATCCTCTTGAGACCTCTACACCAACTGGTAGGTGGATGTGGTTTCCTAACTGTAGGAATATCCATTGTTGATGGAAAATTCTAGGAGAGCACAGAGCAGCAGTGGAGGCGTAATTTTATCTCAGTGACCCTCCATAATGCCAGAGAGGTGATTTCTTGCTAAGAAATAGTCTTTTTGTAATTTGCCAAGCTAGGAAGCTCTGCAGCTGGCCACTAATGCATTTCTTTGGCAATGACTTTGTAATGTCTTTTTTTTTTTTTTTTAAGTAGGCTCCACACCCAGTGTGGAGCCCAACACGAGGCTTGAACTTGTGACCCTGAGATCAAGACCTGATTTGAGATCAAGAGTCAGACGCCCAACCCACTGAACCCACCCAGGCGCCCCTGTCTTTGTAATGTCTTTCTGGCTGCCAGGGCACATTTCTTGACTGGATGCCGAAAATCACCTCAAACTAGGCCATCTTGTGTTAACTTAACAAAATGATCTCCGAACTACTGGCTTGGGCCATTCCAACCAGACTTCTATTTGCAATTTTACCCCCCAATTTTAAAAACTGTCAAGTGAGGTATACCTGGCTTCTGGGCTGTCTCATTTCTTCAACCCCCCTTACTCATTCATTCATGAGCTGCCACTGCACACTGACCTCTTGAAAGGCTACTGAAGAAATAAAAAGTATATGTTCTGGCCTCCCCAAAGCTTACAGTCCAAGTGGCTAGTCAACATGCCTCTGAAGTGAAAAAAAAGGACAAATACATTTTTTAGGAAAGCAATAATGACAATGACAGGTGGGGGCTTCTTCCTTCATCTTGATCGTCTTCCTTGCCTTACCTTGCTCTGATGGGTTGAGATCCTAGCCTGGGTCCCAGAGCACTACCATTTCCAGGAGAATTCTTTCTGGCTAACGCTGGGGATATAGAAGTTGTTCTTTGAGGCACCTGAAAGAAAAACCAGAAATCAGAAATATTTTCCATAAAATAGCTCCCCTAGGCTCCTTCCTGAAAAGAGGCTATTCTTTTCCTAAAATTTACCAGGAGTTACAGAAACTACCAGAAACGGGAAAGATACGGTGTTCATTTTTCAAAGAAATCTTTAACTCCCGAAACAAAAATCACACAAAAGGCGTGTGATTCACATTCAGCGATCATGAAGGAGAATGGTCTTCAATTTTAAAAACAAATTAAAAAACAGACCAAGCTAATTATTTTGATTCACCGGGCTAAAATAGTTGCCCTCCTTTGCTTGTGTAAGAGTGGTGGATACCAGAAATTTCTTTGGGGTACCATTAACTTAGTTGATCATTGGAAATTGCATCAGATGAGAGTCATCCAGATAAGCTGAGCTCCACCCCAACTGATAAACAGATAAGGAAATGATGAAATCTGGTGAGAAACGAGGGTATCAGGCTAGAACTTGGGACATAAGCCACATGCCCGGGCACTCAGAGAAACTACTTCAGTGGACCCTAAGTGTTCCCACTTCCTAATCAACTTGTAGTCATTAATTAGAAACAACCCCCCCAAACATGGTGCTTTGGAAGGTCAATTTGCAAATGTAACACAAAACAGGATTAATATTGAAGATACCGGCAGGGTCTTCAAAGAGGCTATGTGCACACTATCAGGCACACAGTGGGAAAATATATCATGGTTAGCTTATCTGACAAGAGCCTAAGGTGGAACTCAAGCATGCCTCACTTTATTAAACATTTTTAGTGAAATTAAATAATGGAAGTGGGTCCCCCTAAAGGGGTCCAACATGAGGGAAGAGAATGATATTTACTTTATAAAAGTGACCAGGAAATGGAAATGTGGATATCTCGTGGAAACTGGTTGGGTTAAACATTGGTCAGGTGCTTCAATTTTCATTCATTTCTTGGGGCTCTTTTAAAGTGGGCTTGTATTTTGTACTAGATATTTAAAAAATGTGCTTGGCTGTAATATTATTGTTGAATATGTTAAGTGATACTTAACATTCATATAAATTTTACTGGTTATCGTAATACATTTTAAGATAAAGACCTAGAAAGATGAGTCCAGTGAAGAGAAGCAGAATGGCCAAATCAGGGTTCCCACCTGCTCAAATTAAATATTCCTTTTCTCCTTTTTCATTTTGTAAACTTAAATAGTTGTAGAGAAGAGTTTAACAAATTATTAAAACCTAAAACCTTTGCACAGATGTCAAATTTTCTCCTGGAGTTAGGAATGTATGCCTGCATGTTTTCAGAGAGTGGACCAATAGCGTCCATTTTCAGTTTTCCCAGCTCTCATGCCACTCCCCTGACTGTCCTATCTTCGGCATTGAACTTTGCTCCCTAACAAACCTTTTCTGATGGCATCCTTGCTTCCACAAAAGGAGAGCACCAACAAAAAAAGTCGTAATCAGCTATATTCATTTCCAAAATCATGGAAAGCCTGCTATAATATCCTCTTGAGTGGAAGAGGAGGAAAAATATTTGAAAATCACTGGGTAAAAAGTATTCTTTTCTCCCTGGAGTCAACAATGGCATTGATCTCTGGGAAGTGTGGGGCATTGCTCGTAAAACAAGAATTGCTCTGGCTATCTTACATCTTATGAACTCACTACTCTACGCTAAGTTTAAGAGAAAGGGGAATCTTGAACCAGGAAGAATCCAATGCAAAAATTTCTCCAGTATTTTGAAATACTTCCAGGATGTCTGTAGTAAGATGCATGGCCACATTTCACGACAACTTTTGGAATGAGTAACAATGGGTATAGGTAAAAAACAAACAAACAAACAAACAAAAGAAACCAACTCCAGGATTACTCTGTCCAGTGGATGGCTAGTCATTTCACCCTACAGTTTTATGCTCAGGAGTCAAATTATGACCTGGGCTAGAAGGAGCTTTCCTTAAACAGAGCCAATTTTAAGAGCAGTACTAGCTTCTGAACACCTGCAATCCAGTTTCACTTTGTGTTATTAAAAGTAGGAATAAATCAATTTTCTACTTTTTATCTGGAAGTTTTCACTTTGTCTAGATGTAGTTTCAGTCGCTGATGAAAATATCCATTATTCCATTTCTCTCTCTTTTTTTAAAATATTTTATTTATTCATTTGAGAGACAGAGAGACAGAGAGAGCACAAGCAAGGGAGAGGCAGAGTGAGAGGGAGAAGCAGACTCCCTACTGAGCTGGGAGCCCAACATGGGGCTCCATCCCAGGACCTGGAGATTGAGACCTGAACCAAAGGCAGACTCTTAAACATCTGAGCCACCCAGGGGCCCCCCTCTTTTTTTTTTTTTGTTTGTTTGTTTGTTTAAGCAACCTATATACCCAATGTGGGGCTTGAACTCATGACCCTGAGATCAAGAGTCACATGCTCTACCGAGTGAACCAGCCAGGCACCCCCATTATTCTGTTTCTTAAAAAGTCTGGAATGCTTGAGGTTGAGAGTTCTAATTCTGGATACAGGATAGATGTTTCCAAGTCATTCAATCTACCTGAGCCTCCATTTGTTGGGAAAAGGAAGGTCAGAAGTGATCGATGACAATCCAAGTCTTAGCTTGGGAACAAGGAAGAAAACAAACATGAGAAGGGGTGGTGCTTTGGCATTCTCATGTTCCTCATTACTATAAAAGGTCTGGAATAGAGAGAATAATAATAATAAACAACGATGATGATGAGAGTGACGATGATAAAAGCATGCCAGCCTATTACCTTTGGTGGAATGTCTTCTTCCTGTCGTAACCAAGAGCTTCGGTCAAACTTCTCGATGCGAGTGGGGAGAGGAGGGTTTTCGGAAGTGGGATCCGAGTTCTGGCGTGGCATCTCAACGCGGTGAGAGGTCACGTTCAGAGCCTCCTGGAACCCAGAGAGGCCCTTGGTGGGCTGCTCGTGCACTGACTGGGAGGCAGTCAAGGCAGGTCCCTGGGATTTTACAGCTACCAGATGTGGAATCTAAACAACAAACCAACATTACAGCAACATTATTAGAAGAAAAAGCAGATCAGCCAGTACCTCATTCAGTGGGAGGGAAAATACCATTTTAGAGCAGAAGATAAGAACTAGAGGACACGGAGCCCATCATGGCTGTCTCCAGCATGCCCTCAGAAGAAGCTCTTCCAAATTTCCCACTTAACAGCCATGTGTAGGGCTGACCCAGGGCACCTGGCCAAAATTAACTGATTCACTTGGGACTGCTAAGAAGTCAATGAAATAGGTGTGATGATAATAATAGCAATTTGTAGGGGACATTTACTGCTCAGCAGTATCATATATTTACAAGTACTTTTCTTCTAATATTATCAGCTTCCTCCTTCAAATCCCTTAACTTCGACTTTAGAGAGTGCCATTGCTCGTAAAACAAGAATTGCTCTGGCTATCTTACTTCTTATGAACTCACTACATCCACCATGAGGGGGATACAATCATTTTCATTCTTTTCCACGAGAGATTGGAAGGTCTAGAGAGGGTTACAACCTGGATCACAGGGCTAATATGTGCGGGAGCCCGGATTGGAACCATTGCTCACCTCCTGGTCCATACACCTAACTCTATGCTCTTCTGTTTTCTGGTGAGCTGGCTCTTACCACCCATGATCTTATCTACCTTTCCACACCAGGATGGTTCTTCTAGAGGTGTAAGCCCCATAATTTGGCATGTGTTGATATTGTTCATGCAGGGAAGACATGCTGTCTTTGCGTAGAAATGTGGCTCTTGAAGACAGATCACTAAATCAAGAGTTCAGAGTGCTCTTGACCATTAACACTGCTCATGCTTTATTGTTACCGTCTCCTCCTCCATCACGAAGGTAAACTCCCTGGAGATGGAAGCCATGTCTGGCATGGGATCTCTCAGTCTACACTCTGCCTGGCCTGTGGAATGTGGTCAGTAAATCTTGGCTGGGGAAACATCTAGAGTACTTTCTAAATTAAATTGTTAAGTCAATAAACACTAATCTAATATCTGCTTTGTGCAAGGGACCTATCACACCCTCTTTGGTCTGAAATCTCAATGCCAGACCACCGGGGAGCATTTCTCCGGCCCTCTTCCGCCAGCCTGGCCCTGTTCCTTCTGCCCTTGAGGTCTCATCCCTGGAGCAGCCCTGCCCTCGCTTCTTCAGACCCTCTTTGGTCTGAAATCTGAAATGTGATTAATTAGAGTTCAGAGAAAATCCTCAAGGTCTAGTTCAGGTGAATGTTATGCTTCAACCAGGAAAGAACTGTAGCCAATCACATTTTTATTGATGTTAATTACCATGAATATAATAATAATATTAAAATAAAGCATATTTTAAAAATATAGCACAACACACAAACCTATTTTAAAAGAGTTTCCAAAGACATTTGGGTGAAACCAGTTGTACCATTACCTTTACTTTTCATAAAATTCTATACTTTATTTCACTTCATATTTCACTTTCAGTGTTTACAATTTCAGAAGTCCTCTAAAACCTCCAGAAACTTGTCCTGGAGTGGAGTAACATTTTTCTTTTCTATATAGCGTACAGCAGTGGCTCTCAAGTCCTAGAGTGCATCAGGGGTACCTGGAGGCCTTGCTAAACCGCAGACTGCCGGACACCCGCAGAGGTGCTGATCAGAGGTCTGAGGTGGACCAGAGAAACTGCATTTCTACCAAGTTCCCAGGTGCCACTGATGCTAATGATCCAGTGACCACCCTCTGGAAACCACTGGCTCAGGAGACACTATTTTATCCAAGGTCATTTTATTTTTCTTGTTAAAGATCATGCCCAAATCCCAATGAACAAAAGATAACATAATAGTTTATACATGACAGGTATCTATATGAATATTAGCTTGACAATTGTAACTAAAAGGATGCTTGTTGTTATTTTGCAGACACTCCCATGGGTCTCCGGAGAGGCCAATTTATCAAGAAGTGAGCGTGCAAGCTGGCTCAAAGTTAAGGAGGGTGCTTTTTTTCTTTCTCACCCCTTCCCCTCACTCTTCAAATCCAGTGGGCTCTCCTCCATTACTACAGATTCTGTATTAAGGGTCATTGTTGGACCGGCCCTACGTAAAAATCCAAGTGACAATCCCCTGTTCTTTTAGTAAGCTTAACTGTACAGCCTATTGAAATGGCTGATGGAACAAAGGGGAGAATGTACCTGGGGATCAACTGGTCTGAGCATGGGGGGTGTCCGAGCAGGCTGAACTCCACTGATACTGAAGGACTCCGACCTCGGGGGCAGGTTGGGGTCAGATATTCTGTTGGCAACCTTGTGAGGCATGGCCGGCGAACTCTGCCGGTTGAGCCTTGACCGCTCTTCTACCTAGAAGCCAAAAAAAGAAAGAAAGGTGCTTCAGTGGATAGATGGATAGAAGCTGATTTACTGCCTCCTAAGGATTATCTGTAGTCACCTGCACAGCCATTTTTGTGTCCCTCTGATCAATTCAGTTTAAGGGGCCCAGACTCTCCGTACCTGCTGTGCATCGAGAACTCTTGAAAAAGCTCTTTTCTGTCGGAGTAAACACTAGCTCAAAAAACGCAGAATGCATTTTTCCTATCACCCTTCTGATTCCCAGATTCTTGTGCTATTTCAGTTCGCTGGGAATTTGGGACCTGCTTAAGAGTTTATCTTGCACTGACTGGATATCATCTTGCCGATCGGTCACAAAGCCATTGAGTCAGTGAGGGAGATGAGGGAATGGAGTGGGCATCGAGACTGCTCAGGAGGAAAGCAGAAAACGGCTGGGAGCTGACTCGGGGTGCAGGGGAGGGAGTTTCCTCCCTACTGATAGACAAGCAGCTGTTTCGGGCGCTTCCTTAATGAGCTGGCCTGTCTTCAGACGTCCTCTACTGTTTTTTTCCCCTCCTTGGGACCCTTTCTTTTCACTTGTCTCCCTGCTCCCTAAAATACATCTTTCCATGTCCAGCCTGGACTCCACTGCCTCACTCTCCCCACCTTCTCTCTCTTTGTCCCTGCGTGGCATTTCTTCTTGCTCCTTCCCCTCTTCTCTCCCCACCTCCAACCCTCTCTCTTCTTCACTGCCTTTGTCATCCCCTTTCTTGCTGAGTCTGTCTCAGCGCAAAGCAGGTGACTGATCAGAAGGGTCCCACAGCAAAGGCTCACGGTCCCAGGGAATGCCCTTTTTATGGGGAAGATTCCCCTCAGTTCATGTCTGCAGCAGACAGAAGGTCACAAAAGCTATTTCCAAATGGAAATTTCAGTGAACCAGGTGTACACTGCAAGGCATGACTTAAGACCTTTGACAACCTCAGGGGTCTAGGACTTCTCTTTCACATCCATCCCGGCCTGTCCTTAATTTCTTTCAGGTCAGTTTGGCAGCTGCATTTGCCAACCCGCTGGGCAGCCCACCCACCTGATGCCTCTTCAGTGTGAGCCTGAACTCCCTTTGCTGACTCACTGATGAGGGTTCCAAGGGCCTGTCCTGGAAGCCACATGCAACTCAAGACATACCTGTATGGAACTCTTTATTCATTTCACTGCCTGATTTGAAATAAAAATTCAAAAGAGCTATTCTTTCCCATCCTTTCTATTTCATTTTGAGTCTTTCTAGGAGCAGACTCAGGGGCGCCTGGGTGGCTCAGTCGGTTAAGCGTCTGCCCTCGGCTCAGGTCATGATCCCAAGGGTCCTGGGACCGAGCCCCACATCAGGCTCCCCGCTTGGCTGGGAGTCTGCTTCTCCCTCTGCCTCTCCCCTTGGCTTGTGCTCTCTCTCTCTCTCTCTCAAATAAATAAACTCCTTTTTTTTAAAAAAAGAAAGATTAGAGGTAGACTCAGTCTCATATACAGAATAAGTCTGTTTTTTAAGCCCTCATACTAACTACAAACATTCTAACATAATAAGGTATGCTGCAGAATAGAAGACCGTCCCCCCACTTCTACTCAGGGGTAACTCAACATCTCTTCTCCCACCGTGGCTGTGCAGGGTACATACAATTGGCATCCCAGTTGACTTTGCTTTTGAGACTCCAGGTCCCAGAAGCTTACCACACACCAAACAAGGTTAGCTACCAAAAGCCAGATCTATAAACCAAAACATGTATACTTTGTGTATGCGTGTGGGCAAAGTATTACATCAGCAGGAATTATTTGGCTGTTGCCCTGAGCAAAAGAAAAGAATAAAGCCAGTTTTGAGCTGAGACCAGAAAGAAGAGAAAGTCCCACAAAGACAGTGACAGACCAACTGAGAGCAAGCCATGCAATGTATTGCTTTTCTAAATACTATACTCTTTGAAAAGAAAGTGACTATTTCCAGACCACTGGAATTGGTCAAATATTAGCCATTTTCTTATTTCCATGGAAGATCATTAATAGCAAGATCACATGTATGAGCACCCCCCTCACCATCCAAACTGCCACAGTCCAAGCCACTTGCTGTCTGAGCTAAAGGAACCCAAGAGGTTCAGACACACTTTCAGACAAATTTTCAGATAAATACCTGGCTATCCAAACCGTAGCCACCTGTTACCCAACAGTCAGGAACCAAAGACATTCAGAGTGGAGACTACTTGCCATTATTATTTTTTTAAGCTATAAAATACACTCAGTTTTAAACACATACTTAGAGGCAGCACATTAAGGACAGCACTAGAAAAAGTCTGCCTTGAGGGGTGGAGTCAAAAAAGACTCCAACTTGAGCAAAGAAACCATCTTTGAGATAAAGAATTCTTTTGGTAAGAGCCCAGCAGCAAGGTTCCAATGAAGGAGGTATTCTTGCCTCAGGCCACACAGGCTCAAGAACTGTCATGGGAAATGAACAGGACAGAAAACTGAGGGGCTGACTCTCATAGGCAGTTAATAAGTTCAATTAGTTGTGGATAACTATTACTAATGTACCTCTAATAAAGTTTCCTTTGCCTTCTATCAGTTGGTTTACATACTAAATCCTACCATTCGTATGTGTCAGGCTGTACCATTCTAAAATCTGTGGTATAAATCAGCTATTGTTACGCTTTGCAAATTATTTCAGGATGATTCAATTTGGTGAAATCTCCTGGGTTGGAACGTGTCCAGAGTAGTCTGAAAATCTATGAGAAAGGTGTAATAATGAGCCATCTGGCTATGTACTTTGTCTCAAGAGAAGCTCGTCCTAAAGTTTTTAGAAAGAGAATGCTGCCCACTGCTTTTGCACCAAAGGAACAGCATGAGGACTGCAGCAAAGATAGCAAATCAAACATCCTACTATCAAACAGACAAAGGAGAAGCTGGGTGGTGTATCTAGCTCAGGCCCTTTCTGATTATTTTGATACTGGGCAAAGGCCTGTCTTCTGATTCACCACATCTCATTCCTACTAACTGAAAAGGAGATGGATAAGTGAGTGAGACAAAAAAAAAAGTGGGTTGTTTTTTTTTTTCCACCCAGAATAAGGATATATGTGATTAAACAGCAGGGTACAATGAAGATGTGTTTCCATCTGTCTTATGTGATACTAAAAATAAATCTATGAGCTGAGCCTCTGCTCCAACCCCCTGTTCCAAAAAGATGTCAAATGTCAGAAGTACCACCAAAAAAGAATGTTCTAATAGCAACAAACATAGAGTGTCAAGGTGCTGGACCATGACAACAAAAGGTATCTGTTATGAAGGATTCTATACTTGAAGGGATTATCAGTGAATATAGAGAATAAGATTAGGAGAGAATGAGCAATTTTAGTACAAAAGCAATTTTTTTTCCTTATCAAAAGGATCATTTTAACATCAAAACTAAAACTTGGAGAGGTTTAGATCATCTCTGCAGAAATGCTTTCCTATGTGTTGCCGCATTACAGGGAGAAAAAAGAAACATAATTGTGGTCTCAGAAATAAAATTCTGCTCCAGGCCTGGCTGTATTGTCCATGGGGTTCTATAGAAGTGATGTTTAAGGCCTCTGAGACACATAAAGGCTATATAAACAGAGAAGACTGAAAATCAATTTGTTGATTACAGGATTTCAAAAAATTTCTCAAAATAAATAAAAATGTGTTTAAACATGTATAAAAGGAAACATATCAATGTCAATTGTTAAATTACTTTGTACATTGACAACAATTCATAGCATGCAATGTCTCACTTAGCAATAATGAATGATAGCTGCTGAGAGAAAAATTTCAAAACAAAATTATAACAGTAATTTTTTAGATGTTGACAGCAAAAATATATTTACGACGTCATATGGGTGCATTTTTATAATATTTTATATGATGCAGCATCCATGGGGTCTATGAAGGCCTAGAAGGCCTTACTTAAAAGCGTATTTATACATGGTGAATTAAACACAATCATATGGGAATCCCTTTTTTTTTTTCCAACCGAACAACTGATGCTTTTGTTTTTAATGGCAATACCGAAGAAAGAGAAAGAACTCAACCAATAACCTTTAAGTGCTCATTAGACACTTTAGGACCCTGCATCCGCTGGTCACATAAACAGTTGAGTCATATTGTTCTTTGGCAAAGCCACAGGAGCAGATGGTGACCGAGCAAGATTGAGGCTATCCCTTCTCCTGAGGCACCTCTGAGAGCAGGGGAGACTCTCATTCATGTGAAATGCTTAAAATGGACCCTCATCTGAAGACAAGAGCCTGGACTACTTGTCCAATATCCACTCTTAATCAATGACTCCAGAGAACAGTATAGGTTTCATGGGGATGGAGCATGTAACTTAAAAATAATAAGGCAAACCTTTCGCAAGCTGAGATGGGACATGAAGAAGGGTGCGTGTATCAAGGGGAGACATGGGTCGGGGAGATGGGGCTGCATGTGGACTGCCCTTGTGAAATCTAAACCAGAAACAACAGAGGCAAAACACTTATTCCCTGTAGGTGACAGTGGCCTTGGAAACAAAATATTTGACTGTGTTGAAGACGAGATTTCATGTGTATCTGCACAGAGCCTCTTGTTTCAAAGGTATATTCACAGACACGATGGCCCGGGGCATTCCCGAAAGGCAGGGAGTGCTGGTGGGGAAGCTGAGCCTCAGGAAAGCTCCGAGACGCGTCCCAGGTCACCCAGCCAGGAGGCAGAAGAACTTGAACTCAAATTCCTTACTACTTTCCATGTCTCTCTTATGCCAGATTGTAAGAGAGCGAAGCAGAAACTGAGGAGAGAAGGGGGCAGAGCTGTACACTCTCTAAGTGGTAATCTGGGACCTCATGTATAAAGTGACTCATATAAAAAGGGGAAAGAACACACATTAGTGTAGAGTAGGGAAAACCAATTGGAGGAGTTCTTACATGCAGGGATTTCAGAGTCCAGTGGGCTGATGAGATATAAAGAGACATCCTGGCCCATCGTTTGCCAAATAAAACCATGACCAGATGACTGGAATGCATCACAGAGTAAGAACATGATGGAGTGTTGAAAAAAAATTAAAATACAATCTCATACAGTATTCATGTAGAGAGAGCATTCTGTCACTGCTACATGTTCATGAAAATTTAAAAAAATATGGGGAGGGGGCACACGCAATTACTACCAGACCCAATCACATGCCATTTGAAGGAAAAGGAATCTGCCCCATTCGAAGCAAAAGGTATTATAAGAAAAGGAATCTCCATCTTGCAAAAAGTGGTAATGAGAAAAATAAGATCTTCAAGTTTTGCTGATGTTTAACAGAATATCATACTGATGTTTTTACAGAAACAAATCTGACTTCCATCCTAATCCAGAAATGGCCAAGAATTTGCAAAGGGTGAAAATGCCCCCACCCCTCCTTTTAACAGAGACAGGAATGCTTCTCTCTGACTGAAATCTGAAAATCCCAGTCAATGTGACAGGACAGATAGAATACTCTGTCAACAAAGAGAGGGAAGAGCTCGACAAGATTTGCAAATGACAGAGTATTTTCATTCCTTCTTATTACATCCAACGAATTAATGAGAAAGCTAATGTGAAATGCAATGATGACTTATGTTTTACAAAATGAAGCAACAAAATCACCGAGGGTGAGGCACTGTAACATTACACCAGCTAATGAAAAACTGTCCATTTGAAAAAAGGAAGAGAAATAAGGGGATGAAAAAGTAACCAAAGAGGGACAAACCATCCTGGGGAGGAGGTAGAGAGCTGAGTTAGAAGACAAATACGGCACAGGTCACAGAGGCTGCTGGGGGAGGAGATGGCTGGGGGGTGTCTCAAGGGCACAGGGGGCAAAAAAGGTCTGGACCCTGCATCACAGAAGCCCGTGGCATGGGCACAGCTGTCCAATCCTCCCTGGCAAGGATAATTTCCATTTTATACCCTGGTAGAGGATGCATTTGAAAAAGAAAGGGTACCTTTTATTCTAACTCCTAAAGAGCGTTTGACTCAGGTTCTTTTTCTTGGCTGATAATTAAGATATGGCTGGGCTCGAAATTCTGTCTGTATCTAAAGTTTTGAAATGTATTTTGCCGTCTAGCTACTTTCAGCTCCATCTACCTCACTACTATAGGAAAAGAAACCTTTAAATAGTGCTCGAGAAGTGCATACATTGCTATGAGAAGCATTAAAATGTCAAGAAGAGAAGGACCCTCACACCCGGTTTTGTTCCCATTTTGAGAAGTGGGTGTTAAGAAAATGATGAATCAAAGCAGACAATTATTTGTTCTTATTTGTATACGAGTCACTCCGATCCCAAATTTAGCACCGTCACTCATTCTGTGATCTAAATGTTTCATCTCTCTTCTAAAATATGAACACCCACTCTAAGACTGGGGAACTGCTTCACAAATAGGTTGGTTAGTTGGAAGCCGGATTACGTTAACCACGCCCAGGAGGATAGGACTGAATATGCATCCCAAAAGAATGTTCCCACATATGTCTAGAACTGCATGAAGCCCAAAGAAGAGCACCAGCTGCGAGGAAGCCAGGGACCTTGGAAGATGTCACCCACCGGAGGTGGCCCAGCTTTATGATGGCCAGGGAACCTCACATCGGGAGTGCTTGCTGACACGGCTGGGTTGTTTGCACGCCCAGCTGCTGTGTTTCTTTCACTGCTAAAAGCTTGGCCAGGAAGCACAGGGGAATTAGAAGGTCTAGAAAACCACCTCGCTGACATCTGCAAAGATTGGCCCCCAGGAATGCCATGGCTTCTGAGAGCTCGGGAACCGTGAACGAGTTCTGAACAGAGAGGATAGGCCAGGAAACTCAGAGAGGAGGACAAAGAGTAACTAGGTAACAGCGGAGTCAAAGTGATTAAGTTCACATCAGAATGTGCTGGGTAGAGGTGGAAGGAAGGACGTGGGGAGTGCTCCAGGCTTTTCCCCCTTTTCTGGTACATTTGTGCATGAGGGAGCTGCACAGGGGAAAGAAGGAATTCTGGGATGTTCTGCAAAGAATCACGGTCTTCTCCAATGAGCTCTGTAGGTGTCCCTCTCCTAAACTCATGCTCGGGGCTGGGAACATGGAGGGCCATGTAGTCATGCATCAAGAAGAGGTCATTTAGCGATGCAGCACTTCTTAGAGGCGTTGAGGTACTTGGAAGGATGCATACATTCATGCCCCTCCTGCCCCCAGGTCCACAGGAGTCTCTAAGGCCCGCCTTACTTGCAGTGATGGACAACTTGGGGCTTGTCACTTTGAAGATGTTGGGAGAGGACACACAAATGACCTTAGATCCTAACTTTTGAGTTGGACTACATCCTTGGGAGCGAGATCGCCTTGGGGATCTCACTGTGGTCCTTGAGGCTTCCCGAGCCTTCAGTTGTTCTTCAAGACCAACTTTAATAGGACAAGCGGGTCCACCTTTCTTCCATGAGTGATGCTCCAGCAGAAGTCTTGATCTGGAATCATTAATTTCTGCAGGTGCTCCTGGCATTAGCTTAGCGGAGCCTAGTTTTTCAGCCTTCTGAACACCTGCCACGATCAGGAGCTGTGAGTGTGGCTTAGCTGAGGGTTTCAACTTGGCAGAGCTAGAAAATGGTTTAGCAGTGGAGGAAGGTGGCACGTCTCTGCCAGCCAGGACGCATGTCAGCTGCTGTCTAACAGCAGAGTGATTCTGCTTAGTTGGAAGAACAGGTGGGTTATTAAAGGGTCGGTGCTGGACCTGGGAGTAGGATCACAGAACTGAGTTATTGATCTAAGAGAAAGAGGCGGCTGTTACAGACATAGGTAAATACAAGTCATCTTTATAGACTCTAAAGGAAAGTGATCAAAAACATTCTTTACGTGAAATCGAACAATTTTATCTACAGATTCAGTTTTTTAAGTTTTAAGAGAAAAAAAGTTTGATTTTTGTAAAAACAGCACATGATCATTAGAAAAGATTTAAACAATATATAAGAATACAAAAAAAAGTTTAAAGAAAATACACCGCAGTTTCTACTGCCCTTAAGCAATCATCATTAACATTAGGGCAACATCATTTCAAGCATTTTCTATACATACATAAAAGAGAATAAAAAATATAAAAAGACAGAAACATTTTTGTAAAAATAGGACCTTATGTAAGAAATCTAGTTCTGGTAAGACTGTAGTCTAGATAACTTGAAATGAGCTCTAGCTATAAATACCTGAAGATAGAAGAACAAAATACAAAATAACACCAACATCCTCTTAAATGAGTAGCTCTGCTCACAAGAAAATAAAGGAAATCCCTGGGTGCCGCAAACAATGACAGAACAGAAAACCAGGCTGCTACGCACATGAGCTGACACAGTGACTCTTGGGAGGATGGTTAATCTTGGCTGATCTTGTTTCCTTGCTTTGCCCGTTTGGTTATCACTTTTTTTTCCTACCATCCAAATAGTTTTTAATTAGACTTTTAAAACAGCTCACCACAAAGCCCAGTTCTTGAAAAGCCGTCCTCACTCTAGTAGTTGAATTGCAAAAGAACTACAAATGACCTCTGATCCCAGAAGTGGTCACCACAACCACAGGTCTGGGACCAACCGTGTGTCCATGTGTACCATGACAACAGGGTGTCAGTGACAGTGCTAATGATCACTTTCAGGGTCCAGGTACAGACAGGAAAGGATTCAACCTAAAATTCCCTGAGTCTTTATTAAATCACATTCTTTCAGGGGAAAGTCACTAAAAATCCTCATGCCACAAACCCACTCGGACACCTAAGGGAAAAATGATTTTTCTACTTCCTGCTATTACTTACAAAAATCCCCTATATCCATGAAGATAAAAAAAAAATCCCTGAAAAACAAAAATCACTAATGGATTAAGATGCGTTGTCAATTCTCTATGCAAATAACAATTATGGCTCTTCCAAAAGCAAAGCATGCACTTCTTATGATGAATTATTTTCCAATTGTGTAG
Source organism: Callorhinus ursinus (assembly GCF_003265705.2). Taxonomy (NCBI): domain Eukaryota; kingdom Metazoa; phylum Chordata; class Mammalia; order Carnivora; family Otariidae; genus Callorhinus; species Callorhinus ursinus. The sequence goes on along the minus strand of NW_027397063.1, from coordinate 84,720,093 downwards.
CACTAGTTGAATTCTCTGCTTCTCTTGGGTGAACTCACCAGAGTAACCAGCCTGGCCAACAGGACATGGTTACACTCGTTAGTGCACTTACCTCCTTGGCCCATGCTGGTTTCTCGCTAGGACTCATCCCTTCTTTGTAATGGTACAGTGGCTTCTTCTCCACAGGCCTCTGCTCCTGTCGTTGATGCTGGAGAGACACCAAGTAGTCTCTCTCTTGCTTTAGCTGTCTCTGTAGTCTTTCTGCTTGTCTCTGTTCTTCCAATTGTTTGCGCTTATATTCCTATCCGGACCAGAAAAGAGAAGCAAAGAAAAGGCCAAATCACCATATGGAAACCACTGGCCAGCACTGGAGAAGCATGCAATTCAGCCGAAAGAGATGACTTGTCCCTGACTGGGGACCAAGGAAGTAGCAAAAATGAGGACATCTGGATGGTCAGCGCATAACCCCTGTAAGGAGCCATCCACTTCCCAGTTTGGTAATTAAACCACTCAGACATGTCCACTTAAGTACAAAACTAAATAGGTAGCTACAGATATTGCTCAAATCATCTTTTGTTTCACAAAACTTGGACCAACAAAGGCCATTAGCAAGCGTATGCACAGGCTAAAAAATATCACAGAAGTTCAGTTAAAAAAAATGTATCAAAACAGCTCATTTGGAGAGCAGGGCGATAATAATAAAAAAGTACTTCAATAAGAAGCCGTGTGAGCAAGCAGGGAACACAAAATGTTCCCATCGTAAGGGTAAAGCTAATAGTCTACGAATGAAATATGACTGCAGAGCTGAGTGGGTTCTTACAGAAGAGGTGCATTTTGCTGTGATTGTATTCCAGCATGTTGCAAATGACCTTAAAAATTACTCTGCAATAAACACAGTGGGTCTCGAAAACAGCCTGAACTTGTAACAAGCCTGGATTCAGGCTAAAGTTTCACAAAGAGACGGAGTTACTAAAGAATGCATGATAAGGGTCTCCAATGTATTAAGATGGCCAACTAGGCCAGGAAGTGTATTGGGTTTCCAGGAGACTTTTGAGGTCCACGAGGTTTGGAGGGCACCCCCTTGTGGACTGGCATGTTAGGCGGACACACACTGTGACGCACGCGTGCGCGCGCGCACACACACACACACACGCACGCACACGCACGGACACGCGCGCGCGCGCGTGATGGACACAGAGCAGGTGGCTGGCCCTCGGCTTTCCCATTACCAGAAGTAGAGCTTGTTCATGCAGTAGCTGCTGCTGCAAGATCTCTAACTGTCTCTGCTCCTCCTCTAACTGTCGCCTGATGTACTCCTGGAGAGGTAAGCAGCAGAGCATTCAGAGGAACACAAAGAGAGAAAGAGAGAGAAAAAGAACCGGTAATTTCTTTTAGGTGACAAGAGCTGCCAAGTAAAGTGTGGAAGGAAGGAGGGAAAAAAAAAAAAAAAAACCCCACACACCTCCTCACCAAACAGGAAAAGAACCGAAGCAAAAGCATTTCAATGCAGTCAAAAGCACAAGTCCTGAGCCTGCAACAGCCGACTGAGGGGGCTCAGTGCTTTGCTGTGACTGTTCAGTTTTAATAAACCCAGCTACATTTTCAAGCTTTTCATTGCAGGTTCCCTCTTTATGGGCGCCACCTCCCCCCCCCCCCCGGAATTAACAATGCTATCAAGTTCCGAGGCTCCTGTGCAGGCGGCAGGAATAAAATAATTGTGGAATGCCCGCAGTCGCGGTCTTTGTAAGGGACCCACCCTGCAGAGCGCCACTGTGCTGTCAGATGGTGGTTCTAACAAAGACAGAGGACCCTGCATCTGTGGCTCAGGCATGGAGACCAGAGATGGCATGAGCAGAAAAGCCCTTCTGAAGCCATGAAAGAGGACCATGTGGCTCATTTATCATGCTTTGGCACTACCTTCAAAGTAGATACCCAGGGTGGGGAGAACCCAAAGATCAAGGTTATGTCGGGGGACTTGGGCCCGGGGTAGGAAGCGAGGCTCAACGTAACGAGGGGGCATTGCCAAGGCTGTGCATTTGACTTCTTGAATAGGTGAGAATAGCAGCTTGAGAAAGAGTAAAAACCTGCTTCAACTGAGCAGTCCTAAGAGAAGGTGACCCACACCCCAGGGACGGACGGACGGATGGACGGCTGGCGCTGGAGCTCCCACTGGGGCCATCTGTGGGCTCCGGGCCCTGCCGTACCTGCTCATGCTCCGCGCGCCGCCTCTCCTCCTCCCGGCGCATCTGCTCTTCATAGTGCCGGCGCTGCTCTCTCTCCTGCTGCTTCCGCAGCTCCTTCTCTCGCCTTTGTTGCTGTGGGGCCACAAGCAGACAACCATGAGGGACACGGGCCTGGGGCGGAGCTGTGGGGAAAGCAGCAGCGAGAGCTGCCGATTCGCAGACGTGTGCCCTTCTCCATAGCTGCCTACGTACCCAAAGGCTCTTTCTGTCCTGTGCTCTTGGGGGGACTTGCTCGTGAGGATGGGGGGACAGAGAGCAATTCACTGTCATGCAAATACCCTGTCATTTCCCATGCAAGTAGACTCCCCAGGTTTACTCCTCCCATTTCCTGTTAAGTGCATTCTCCCTATTGGCGGACGGTGGTACTAATGGCATATCATCAAACTGTTTATATGAGAGTCTATGGGTTTTAAAACATTTCCAATGCTCGTGTCATTCAGTCTTTTCGACACCACCTAGGGCAAACATTTCATAGAGAAGAGAAAGCAAAATCCATTGAAATGAAGTGACATATTTAAGGCCATACAGTAATTAGTGGCCGAGAGTACAACAGAATTCATTGACTCTGACGCTGTCCATTACCCTACCTGATACATCACGCCGCCTTTCTTTATTTTCTGGAGTAGTCACTTGTGAGTGTCAATTTCAACTTCTCATTCAAGTAAGACCCTTAAACTCATCATCCTTAGCTCATACAATCACCATGCCCCCAACAGTGGAGAGTGTGGTCAGCACCTTTCATACTTTATCTTATTTAATCTTCACAAAAATCTGCTGATGCAGTTATTCTTATTATCCCCATCTTATATGAGAAAACTAAAGCACAGGGAGATTAAGCAATTGTCAAAGGTCATCTTCATGTTCAAGGTCATGCCCCAGTAAGTGGTGGAACTCGATTTCAAAGCTAGGCAATGCAACTCCACAGTCTGAATTCAGTCATTACAGAAGATGAAGAAGCACCAGGAGTGATAGGAAGATCACAAATTAATCCAGCTCTTTATTATGCTCTCAGAAAAGGAGATCATCTTAGGAATAATGACAGGAGCCAATGTTTCTCAATGGGACAGTATCGTTCCCCAATCCCTGGAGCATTTGGAATGTGCAGGGGCATGGTGGAGTTTTTCTGGTGGTCTCTGAGACTAGAGGCCTTGACTGGCACTTAGTATGAGGAGCCAGGGATGCTGAACATTAGCATTATGCTCAGGACCGTCACACATCACAAAGTGTTTTCCTATACCACAGGCTGTTAGCGCTTCTTTCGAGAAGTGCCGCAGCCTTTGGTGTCGGCGCCCTGTGCTGGCATTAGGATTTCTTCTTCCTCAAATATGAGGTTTGGGGGAACCCATCGGGGGGGTCCATTCCCCTTTAACATTCTCAACAGCAGTTCACTGCCTGGCTGAGATACTATGAGTTATCCAAAACAGCATGGATTGTGACCAGATCACACTGAAAGAGCTTTCTAGGACAAAAGCTCTCTGTCACAGCCCCAGCTAAACCAAGCAGACATTCAAACCTCCAAAGAACCCACAAACAAGGAGGCCTTCCCAATGTGGCTCCCGCTTGCAATCCACTGGTCCTGCTGTCTTCCAATGACCACTGAGGCTTGGAGATAAGCTACAGTTTTTTGAGTCTCAATATCTATCCCTTCTAGATCAACAATTATTTGTCCTCCTTAGATTGCAGGCAACAGAAAGCCACTGGAGGACTTTCTGCAGTCAAGTGCCATGACCAGACTTGCATTTTCAAGGGGCCTCCTGACAGCCACGGGAGGGGGCAAGACTGGAAGCCGAAGTGCAGGGCTAGGCCATTCTAGGGGTGCAGGCAGAAAATGACAGGGCACCGATGAGTGAAGCAGAGGCAGTGGGAGAGTCCATGTTCATCACCGCTGCTGAGAATGGAGGCGCAGCCAAAAGGAAGACAGACTAAAAGCTATCCAGATTTCCAGCTCTTCTAATGGGACTGGAGTGGACGCCAACTTAGAAGTAGAAGTTAGAATTAAGCCAAAATCAAACAGGCAGGATTTGGGAACTATGGGGCTTGTGAGGGTGAGTGAAGTTCCTGGCCAAGGGGCAGAGCAGATGGTTTGCAACAGAGGAGGAAAAGCAGGTTTAGGGAAAGGAATGGGGGGTATATTGGAGGATAGGGATGGTCAAGCTCCAGATGTGTAATTATTTATTTTATAGAAAAATAGTACAGGAAGATGCGAGTAGAAAACATTTTCAGAGGAACTGACTGAATAATTTGGATTACAGACCCAAAACAGAGATCTTTCCAACACTCAACCCAAGTGAATCAATGCTAGCACAGAGGATAAAATAATTATGTTATAGATCTGGCTCCTGGCAGCAACTAGCCCTACTTTAACTAACATTTCAAGTTTTTTTACTCTCACCATTGGTCTCTTTCCTCACCAAAAAAATAATAAGAATAATAATCAAGGCTTTTGAAGTTTTAGCTGATTTTTATGTGAAGGATTTGTACATCTTCAACCCCTTTGCCGGGAATCAATACTGTTTTCTAATTACATGCCACTTAGGTCCTTGGGCAAGGTGTACACAGTATTGATTGCAACTCAGGAGGGTCTGTAGTTTCTGAGAAAGACACTCAGAAGTGACTAATAATTAATAATGATCTCACTCAGATCAGCTGCCGCTAACGCATGGAGGCATCTGCCAGGGCTTTGGCTCCTGTGGTGAGGTTGGAAAAATAAATCACTTCCCCAACATTCTGAGGGCACCTTGCCAATTTCCAGCTGCTGGGTTTCAATGTCAATGTCTTTCCTGGAAAAATCTTTGCTCTCTTTCCTCCTGGTCGTGGAACTGTTTGAGGGGACATACCAAAACCTGTCCGAGAAAGACCAAGTCCCCGACCTCAAGCAGACACCTCTACAAAGCTCTGACAACTCTTGCTAGAAGTAGCTCGTTGAGGTAAGGCCTGTGCTTGATTCCCACTGGACCCGCAGCCCCCCATGTGGGGCTGGGAACCTGGCAGGGACACAGAAGATTTTTTTGAACTGAACCAAGTAAGAAACTCGGGGCAAAAGAAGACAACACGATATCTTACATTTCTTTGGAAACATTTTCTGTCTTCTCAATCCTTAGAGTTTATATCACACTGTGCCTTAAATTATGGTTATCTGAGTATGTCTTCCCTACTCTACAATCTAGGTTGAAAGCTATTTGTGGGCAGGGTCTCTGTTCCACTCCACTTGTTCTCTCCCACTCAATCCCAGTAAATCCCTGATACCATTGATATTTGTTGCACTCAATACGGTCAACTGGGTAGCAAGAAAAGAGGAGAAAAGTTGGCAGGGCCTCAGACCACCCCTCCACCCTTCTATGACTTTTTCAGACAGCCCTTCTGGGCCTGAGTGTTCTTTTATGCTGAACATAGACAAGGCTTGAGAGTATTTTTCTAACCAGAGAGCCACCAATGACTGGCATTGGCATGGCACCTATTTGCCATCTTAAAGAAAGAGGGAAAATAAAATAAGAGAATAAGAATGTAAGCATTTCTAAATTTCATTTAAATTATGCATGCAGATGACAGTGGTCCTGTTGTCAAAAAGGAATGGCTTAAACCAACTATTTCTAAAACTTCTGGCCGATGCCCCACCTTTACCGAACTGCCTAGAAGTATGTTTTCATCTACATCTTCTTCACAAGTTGTATCACTTAAAATTAGATATTCAATGGGTTCTTATAAGTTTCTTAAATTTTTTTCCTGGTTGGGGGATGATAGGTAATACCCACTCTCAAAATTTTCCAGGCCTTGCTCTATTGAAGCAGGTCACTGGGATCTTCTTGCCCCTCTGTCTTCTGTGGATGTTCCCAAAGAATAATTTTGTTTAGGGCAGTTTTGGTTCTCCCCTTGGGTGTTCCCCTGAGGCTACCTCTAAGTGGAGGCCGTGTGGCTGTACTTCAAGTATGTGAATTGGTTAGTTTATCCAAATGAAAAAAACCCGTTCTCTTGCGCAGGGGACCCTCAAACGTTATATGTTTCTCCCAAATTGATGATGCAGAATTTTGGCTCTTCAAATTCTTGCAGAATATCACCTTAACTCTTAAGTATTCAATTCTTCTTAAAGTTGTACCAAATAATCCTCATGGCTGATTGTCACAAAAGCCATGGTGTTGCTCTTTCTTTCCATGTTCCTTTTAGATGAAGTTTAACCAGCAGAAAAGTGTTAGCTCCACTAGGGTGCTCTGGCTCTTGCAGAAGTGACTGATGAACTGTCAGGCCATACGTTGCCCTTTACAATGTTATCCGGACAGCTGAATAGAGCCAAGCACTGTGTTTGTGGGAGGAACATCACCGCACACATTATTCACCGCATTACTCAACCACTACTAGGCAAGTGCACAGGCTCCCAGTTATCTCAGAATGCTTGCCTGAGTAACAAAGTTACTTGTATCCAATGGACAACATGAATCTCAAACCATTCGAGTTTGCCTCTTTTCTAAGTTGCTGGGGCCCTCAGAGTCAGACTGGTGGCCCCGTTCAGGCACCTGCGCCAGGCACCGTGTTATGCAGGCATTCTGTGAACTGACCCTACCCTGGCTTTGTCTTGTTTTCCTCTTCTGCTTTATAGTCCCTTCTTCTTAATTTTCTCTCTTTTTCAATTTTTAGTTGCTATATTAATCTTTGTAAGCCACTTTATGTCCTCTTTTTGGAACAAAGTAAAATCACAAAGAAGTGTATACACAAACAAATGAACAAAGAAATCTTGGCTCTCCACAGATTTTGAAACCCCAAAACCACCCTTGGAAAGATCAAAATGAGATAAACAAGAAATTGTTGGCTTATAATTTGATTCTTTGTTTAAGAAGGTGGCACCTCTGTTGGTGTCACCTGAGCAAGTGGTTCAAGTTGTTTTTACAGCTGTGGGGGTCCATTTGCTCTGACCCCGCCATGCCCTCTCACTGAAGGGCTAAGGGAGCAATGATGACCCATGTAGAGCTGGCTGGGACCGAAAGGGAAACAACAGTCTCCTTTCTGATCTAAACGATCATACCATGCACCCGAGCCAATGTGGCTAAATGCAGCTTACCCATCATTCAAGGATATAGAATATTTTGGGGAAAAAAAGCACAGGAATATAATCTGTATGTACAGCAATTATTTCTACCTAAAAAAGTACTGCATCATAGATTATTCTAATTAGAGCCTCACATCAGCTCTGTCAGGTAAGCGACGCAAATGTCATTTTCTTTATTTTCCTTTCCAGACTCTCGAGAAGATTCATTGCCTTGTCAATGGCCGCATGCTAGGTTAAGGGAAAATCATGAAATGAATACAAGTCATCATATCGGGCACTGACTGTGGGGGTCAGGTATTTGCTTGGCTATTTACATGCTTCAACTCATTTAATCTCACAATATGACTCCATACTTTATATTATTATTCCCATCTTACAGATAAGCAAATTGCGGCTTGAGAAGTAAACTGTTCCATGTCACTCAGCTGGAAAACGGTGGAGCTTGGAATCAAGCCCAGGTCGGTGTGACTCCATGCTCTTTCCACTCCATGTCCTACCACTTCCCAGCTCCTGGAAACTGCAAGAGTGTTCCAGCAATTTGAGATGTAAGAGTTCAGAGCGTGCAGGGAGTAACAGACGAGCAAAAGATACCTCGTCTATTCTACCACCTTTAGCATTTCCTTCAATATCCTTAAGAAATTCCGGAGAGGATACTTGGCTGCTTTTTCTACTCACCGAATGTTCAAATTGAATGTGAATCTTATTCCCATGACATCCTGGTAGATTTGGGGCTCTGGGTCTATCTGTTATATACATTACATTTCCCAACATACAGACTCAGAGATAACACTTACGTTTGAGAATTAATATCCTGTAGCTGCAGCAACATGTCACTGGGAGAGGAGGGGGAAGGAAGAGAGGCTCCAGGGCTTGGAGAAAGAACACTGGACTGGAAATCGTAGGACCAGGTGCTGGTCCTACTCTGCCACCAAAACCAACATTTAGACCACAGTCTCAATAACTATTTGTTTAACAGATGAGAGAATGTTACATGACCTCGAATAAGTCACCTTAACCCAACCTTCAGCCCGGGAGCAGATTAGGTGATCTCACAAGCCTGTTCATCTGAGTCTAAGCAAGGGTGTGCTGGCAAAAACCTAACCAACAATTCAGAATGAGAAGTGAAACAGAGCAGAAATCTGCTTTGCTCTTGGACAGCTCCACTTGCTTTTCAATCTGAGTGACCTCCCGGAAATGGTGAGGGGAGCGCCGTGACTGCGGAAGACCGAAGTCGGCCTCCAGGAAACAGGCCAGCAGCTGCACGGGATCCAGTTGGGCTCCTTGGCAAGTACCTCAAACCATCCCCTCCACGAAGAAGCTCTCTGTTCAAAGACACTCGGAATGAAAGGACTCAGTGTGGTCTTTTGAATCGACCGCACAGCACACATGCCTCTCACTTAAATAGGACTGTTCCGTACAAGCTTTACAGCAGCTGTGAGGAGAGGCGTGCAAGCCTTCGGGCCTTCCGTTCGCCTATTTTAACATTTGCTCATGTTTCAGTTTCGGAAAGACCGTGGCAAACCAACCACTTGCAGGGCAAGGGCGCGATTCCCTGCAACTCACACCAGGATTCCAAACAAACACCAGGGGGTCCCTCCTCTGATGCCAGGCACCTCCCCGAGCCCTTCCCTCCTATTAGCTCACAAATTCTCCCCACAGCCCTGTGGGGCATGCACGGCTGTCACCACCCCCATTTGACAGATGAGGAAACCGTGGCACACACACATCGGTATCTTGCCCAAGTTCACTCACTAAGTGCAAAGCCAGGACGATACTCTCTGTCTGGCTCTCGAAAGCCGCCTCTATGGATTCGAAAGCAGCTGGTTGAGACATCTACATTTAAAAAGTGAAAGATGTTGTCTTAGGCTTTTTCAAGTGGTCATTTCCCCTTCTTTTCATCTCACTTTTCAGAGAACTAGTGAGAAAGCTCAACAGACCAGATAGGCCTCATTCTTCACACTTACTTTATACTGCTGAAGTTTAACCATCCAACCTACCCATTCAGAGATTTCCTAGAAAATTAACTGCCTAAGTGAAGCTCTTCCCTGGGGCTCCCAGGCCAACTTTTGATCAGTAGGCAGCCCTATGGCTAAACATTGTCTGAGTACCGTGTGCGAAGCCGCTTTTCATGCAAGTAGCACAAGGAAAGAAAGTTCTAACCAGACTGAGCTAAGAGAAGGCTTAATGAAGAATTCTGGGGCGCCTGGGTGGCTCAGTTGGTTAGGCAACTGCCTTCGGCTCAGGTCATGATTCTGGAGTCCCGGGATCGAGTCCCACATCGGGCTTCCTGCTCAGCAGGGAGTCTGCTTCTCCCTCTGACCCTCCCCCCTCTCATGCTCTCTCTATCTCATTCTCTCTCTCAAATAAATAAATAAATCTTTAAAAAAAAAAAGAATCCTGGTCCTGCTTCTACAGGGGTGATCAAGCTCCTGATTATCTCTGGGCTGCAGTTTTACCCCGGGAGAGAGGCTTCTGGGGTTTTCCAGGGTATATAGGGAAGCCAGAATGACATCCTGAGCACCTATGACTTTGTAGGTTAGTGAAAAAGTCAAGGGCAGTTGTAACTCCAAATTCCTTCTCCGATCATTTGGAAGACTCTCAGATGGGGTCCTCAATAGGAGACTTAATAGGAGACTCTCAGATGGGGTCCTATGAAAACAAGCCCGTTATGGGCCCATTTATTAACACAATGTCCCGCATCTGAGATGGTACTGAAGATACTAAATTGTATTATACATAGAAAGGCTGACAGAAGAACATAGCTGAGGAAGAACATTCTCATTGCCACAAACATTTCTGGACCTGATGTGGAAGGTGATTTAAGTTTCCTTTGCCATAACTTGTGTTAATGCAGGAATATCGCAAGGACTTGAATCGTTAATAGGAGACATTTTCTAACATTAGGAGCTGCTCAAATACAGAATATGCTTCCTCAAGCCTCTAAGCATATAAGCAGAGATTATATGTGAAACAGGTTAAGTGACTATCTGAGGACCATTGTCAAAGGAATTCCTGCTTTGAGAGAAGAATTTGCTTAGATCACTTTTGAGGTCCCTTATGTTCCCCAGCCTCTATGATTCTACACAACTGCTCACTGAAGAAAACAAGAGGGGAAATGAAGACAACTCAATCTAAAAGTCATGTGAAATAATACTTTCTGTGAAAATATTGTTGCCAAAGTTCTATGGTTAGGGGCAACCAAGAATATTGTCGGCAAAACACAGAGATGCAGACCAGATGTAGTAAAAGAGGTTCCACAAAGACTCTAGATACTGGAAGGCAGGCCTGTAATGCCCATTCCGTGCTGTCACTGAACAGCCAACCCCACCATCCATCTAAGAGGCTCTAGATCCACTGAGGGGCAGGAACTGCCCAACACTGCCCTTTTTCCAGTATGACATGCTCTAATATGAAATACTAGCATATCTTTCCCATTCCTCGGCAATATAGGAAGGGGTCTGGGAAAAGGGATTTCTAATAGTAGTAACATTTGAAGCTGCCATACAGGCACTTCAGCCCACCTTCTTCACCCTCCCAGAAAACCCGTCCCATCACAGGCCAGGTGACCAAGCAGCATGGTGGGTCCGTCAGAACAAGGAGCCCTTCTGGGATGCACTGAAGAGCAGTGTCATGGACAGCTATGCAGACCCCATGGCCTCCTGAGGCACCAGCGTGACTTACATGTGCGTGTGACCACAGACCACTGTCAGAGGCCCGTGGGCAGGCCCCGCCTGGGACCACGGGCATCCAGTTTGCCAGCCTGGCTCCCAGCTGTTTCCTAATTTCGGTTCAGTTATTGAAATAAAAGAACAAAAGCTCAGCTAGCAAGCGTTCAGTCTTCATGCTGGTGCTAAACGACATTCGGGGATAAAGGGCTGCTCAGTCTCCCCACCGGCAGCTAGTCCCAAGACACATTAGGATGCCTGCAGCTAATGACTAAGTGAATTAAAGGCCATTTCTCAGCAGTGCCAATGAATTTACACCCCAGGCCCTGAATGGGGGAGTTATTCTTGTTCATGGTGCTTTCTTCCGGCCAAGGGCCGGGGAGCATGGTCCAGTGGGTGGGAACGCAGCCCGGGTGAAAAGTCACCCTGACGTCCCTGTCTCCTGCTTCTGCACGTTGAGCTTGCTTATGCCGCCTTCAACTTCGAGTGCCCCAAAAAGATGACTCAGGGGAGCAACCGCAACGCAGATCATGGGGTACAAAGATTTTTTTCCCTTCCTGTGCAACTCTCTTCTTGAACTGATTTAGGAACCTATTCAGGGAATGTTCTAAGTGCTTTCTGTGTATTAACTCATTTCATCCTTGAAACTGTCACTATCCCCTTTCATAAACAGGCCACCCGAGGCAGAAAGAAGCCATGTCTCACCCAAGATCACCAAGGCGGCAAATGGCAGAGCCGGATTCAAACCCCAGCGGTTTATTACCGTAGCTCTGACTGTCTTGCCTCTACCTTCTCAGTGAAAGGGCTCACTCCTAAGGCACAGTGTCCCGGAGGCCCAGAAGCTTACTATTGAGACAGGACAAGATCTCTATCTTCTAATGGGTTTTGTTTAGGTGCTGGTAGGACCTAAGATTTGATGCAGCTCCTTGGTGGCAAGGATGGGATTATAATGACACGGTGTTGGAAATGACGGCAAAGACTACTGATAAGAGAATACATACATCCCAGAGCAGAGTGTCTCCAGCGGAAGGTCCCATGTAGTATGTTGGTAAGGTAAGGCTTACCTTACCTTAGGCTGGTAAGACACTTGCCCGGGCAGCAGCTCTTGATCCTCCTACATGAGCTACATCGGAAATGATGGAGAGCGGGCTGCCTCCCTGGGCCCGCAACGCCAGGACTGCTGGCTAAGTCACCAGAGGACCAATACCCTAGCAAGACACCAGGAGAGGGGTGTGCTCAGAAAAGAACCCTCAAAAAGGGAGGGAAAAGTCCATGTATTACAGTAAACAGAGAAGGTGCATTAGAGAATTAAGGAAGGCAAACAATGGGAAATGCCATCTCTATAGAAAACCCTAACAACCACTTTGAAATCATCTATTCCAAAATAACCATAAAACTTTCACCTAAGTATGCCAACCATTCTTGTGTCAACATTGTGTCAAGCCTTCTGTATTCATGATTTCCTTTATTTCTCACAACAATCCTGCAGTGTAAGTAGTCTGTTGATTGCATGTATCAAGAAGCTAAGGTTCAGAGAGGGTAAGTAATTTGCTCAAGGCCACACAGCTTGAACTACACCTTGGTTTCTGCAGCTTCCAAGCTGGCATACTTGGCCTCTGCACGAATGTGCCATTCAGTCATTTAAAAACCATTGATTTCTCCTAATGATGTAAATGAATTTCTACTAGTATAACAAATATTCTTCCCAAGACATGAATAAAAGCTTACCTATTGATACATTTATTTTAATAAATTCAAGAGGGTTTTACTACTGCACATAAAAGAGTTTACACTTTTGGAGATTATACCTCTGACTTCAGCCAAAGGCATCTGCTCCAATAATAATAATAACTAATATTTATTGAGGGTGTTCTAAGTGTTAGTCCCATTCTAAGGTTTTCCGTGAACTAACTCATTTAATCCTCATGACAGTCCTGAAAGGGAAATGCTACTGTTCTTTCTAGTTTTACAAATGAAGAAACTGAGGCACAGTCAAAGAACATACATTTAATAAAGACAACTGTTAACCAACATACTACCATCAACAGAATCTCCCCCAAATGCTCTGTTGCCCGTGGGAATTTCCAGAGCTTTAGTATGATGTCCTTAAAGACATGTGCAAGTTTCTGCTGTTCACCACCCCCATCCCCTTCTCTTTGGTTTAAAAACAGCTGGGAGAAACTATATAGGTTCCCAAGAATAACCCTGCTGGCCAGTGGCTGCTCTGGGTTCGGGCTGCAGCTGGTACAGCTTCTCCGAGACGAGTCTGGTTACCCCGAGTGGAAGCGAATGCCAAGAGAGAATGCGAGCCAAAGCTGACCATGAATGGATGAGCACGTAATTATGAAGAGTTCTCTAAACAGAAGCACAAACTGGGGCTCATGAGCAATCTTTAAACTAGATCGGACAAGTCCTTCAGAACAGAGATCTGTCCAGCTTTGGGCAGTGGACAGAGTTCTTTCACCCCCATCTTCCTGGTTAATCACCAGCGCAACTTAGGTGGTGGGAACAAGCTTTGTCGGGGGCCTCTCTGTAGAGCCCCGGGAGCGGGGCTGGGGAGACTCAGAGAGCGGCCAGGGCGTGCCGGAGGTTCACGGCCGCCCTCGGGTCCAAATCGACGTCTTCGCACCCCAAATTCAGATCTCACTTGCTGAGCAGATTGTTTCCCTTTCTCCCAAACAGGAAATGAATGCATTTTTAGAGAGTACAACACAAAAACTACCTTTTTATATAACGTCTTGCCATTGAAAAAAAAATGAATGATGTCATCTCACTCGACCTTTGGGCAGAGTTCTGCAAAGCTGGCTCCTTTAACTTGTTCCTTATGCTGGAATACTCGATTTTCTTTGCAATAACATCAAATTCTCCTGGTGTGCCTTCTGCACCCTTATCAGTCTTCTTTGCTGGCTTCTCCTGTCCTGTTCTATGTTCTCGGAGTACAGGCCCGTGGTCTCCTCTGTTCTCGATGGATACTTCCAGTACCATAAGCCAGTAATTCCCATTTTATCCCATCCCAACCTCCCTTCCCTGGCTCTCTCCATATAATCCACCAGCAACCTTGGCATCACCACTGGCCACCTCATAGGCTCTTGAATTCACCATCTTCCAAACTGATCTTATCCTCCTGCTCCCAAACCAGGTCCTCCACCCTGATGCTGCAGTCCACATTGGGGACCTTCTGTGACTGCTTACTCTCTTCCATCTCTGATATCTTTCAGCCATCACATGCACATCCTGCACGTTCTACAGGCTGCACCCCATCCAAATGTGTACACTTCTCTCAATCCCCCTTCCACCGCCATCCACAAGAACACCACCCTCTCTGGTCTGCACCAGCTTGTCTCTCTCATTCCACCCTTGCTTCTTCCAGTCACTCAACCTCGCAGCAGCCAAAGTTCCCTTTTAAAAATGCAGATCCGATTGCATTCCCTTGGTTAACACACATCAGTGGTCTTCCACTAGTCTCAGGATAAGATTTAAGAATCCTTAACTTGGCCTGTGAAGCCCTACAGGACTGTGCGTTGGCCTCCCTGCCTGGCATCTCTGTGTGCCCCTCCCTCCCAGTCCTTCAGCTGGAATCCCCGGCAGGCCTCCCGGCCAGGCTGGGCTGCTTTCTCTACCCCGCACCTTCCCCAAGTTCGTTCCTTAGCCCGTCACTCCTCTCTACCACAGCAGCCTGGCAATGACAATGAATGGCTATGTGGGTGACTTTTGGCCCAGTGCCTGTTTCCCTTACAGATCTGGTGAGCACCAGGGCAGACTGTTTTCCTAGTGTCCAGCATAGCGGAGGTATGAATTCATGAAATTTGTCAAATGACTGCCTATAGGAATAGGAAAAAGATTTAAATTCTACTGTGCCCTTTTTAAAAAAGCATTGAACCCAGTGTCCTTGAAAGCCCAGCCACTCACCATAAAAAGTTAGATGCTTTTAGGGAATTCACACACATTGAGACTGCTAGGCTCTCATTTTTTATATTAGTGCTCCACTATGACTGGCCAATAAGATACTGGTGGTTATTTCTCTAAAATGTTTTTTCAGGCAATAGAACTAAAGCAGTTATAATATCTTTTAGCTAGAATTGGCTATTTCTGTAACTGGCCAATGTCATGACAGTCTTGAAGGACACTAAATGAGATGCAGGTGTCTGAAGAATAAAGCTTACCACCATCGAGCAGTTTGGTGCCCGTGGGGTCAATTTGATTATTCCTGTGACTTAAAGATATTCTCCTCCAGATGAAGGCATAGAATGCTCTCAGCAAGTTGAAAAAAAAAAAAAAACGTATAAATCACTAAAATCATTCCCAAACTCTTGAGCACAGTTAAGCATCACCACAAATCTTCTGGTCAAGGTTCTGTCTGAAAAGATGACCAGGGTAAATGCCCTACTGATTCTTAGACTCCTCTCCTGCATCCTGCCCCTGATTCTTGGACCCTAACTCTGTGGATGGAGAATAAAACAAGAGGGATTTTGTGTAGGCCAAGTGATAGAAATTTTTATTGAACTAAATAAAAATAAAAGAGGCCTTCTTTGTACTTTCCTCACTGTTGATGGACTCATTCATCTTAGCTAGGTTTAATCAATTTCCTGGAACTTAGTTATAAATTGTGCTTTATCAGTGGTCAAAAGCTGAAAGTCTTATACCCAACATTTCATTGGTCCAAAGCCATGTCCTTTTCATGTAGCTGATCAATAATTATGTTCAGTGTACGAAGTCCTTCTAAGAATATACAGATACTGACTTAGACCCTACCCAAATCCACATGGTTATCCATAACTAGGAAAGGACATGCAGGACTTCCTTAAAAACCAAGCCTCTGGTAGGAGGTGACATCTGAGATTGCCGGGGAAGACAAAGGCTACAATCTACACAGCCCTGTGTCACCAAAGGGGCATCTGACGGGCCTTTATTTGAGAATGGCAATGGTTTTCCCAGGATGCCTACAAAAGCCCACCTGACCTACAAGGAAGCTAAGTTTGCAAGTCTAACTGTGGGCTTTAACTGCCTCCATGTGCCAGGGTACATCAAGTTTCTACTCTGGACACAGCAAACACAAGTCGTCACCATGGGCCAGAGCTGCAGACATGGGTGGGGATCCATCAGGGGCAGGATGCAGGAGAGGGGTCCCTGGTGACAGAGACGGTTATTACTTAAAGGTTCAAAAATTATAGCCATCTGAGTGTTCAGTATTTCTTTTTCATCTCAGTGGGCAATAGGAGCAAGATGAAGGATCAATAGATAAAGCGGTATAATCTCTTAATATCCCGTGGTCACAAGTGACTGATGAGAAACCAGGGCTCATGCATGTTGGCTGGTGCATAAATCGAAGCGTCCTTGGGCACACTGTTGTCTTCAGTGCAAGTGGGCACTCGGAGGGCATGTCCCCGTGGATGCGTGTGCCTCGCTGAGTCTGAACTCTGACTCGCCTCCAAGACAGAGGTTCCAGAAAGTGCCACAGAAGAGACACAAGGAGGCCTTGGCGGTAGCTCTGATGGGGAGCATGAGAGCCAGAATCCATGTCAAAAAAGAGCACCTGCTGGGTGCTGCTTCTTTGCCCTTGCTCAAAAATCCTTAAGTTCTCAGAGGAAAAGACCACAACAGCAGAGGCCAGGTAGAGAATATGGGAAAACATGACTGGCTTATCAGCTGAGAGGCAGGATGGAGGCAGTGACAGTGCTTGGGCTCTGGAGTCCAATCTCCTGGGCTTGAAACCTGTTTTTCCCCCAAGCTGTGTGATCTGTAGCAAGTTATTAACCTCTTTGAGACTCGGCTGCATTATTTTGAGACTGTGGGTTATTGTGAGGATCAAATGAGATGATTCAGGTGAAGTGTGGAACAGAGTACCTGTCGTAGGGTAAATGCTTTGGAAAGTGTTAGAAACTGTTATTTTAGCAACTTGATGAGAAAACATACAAAGCCCAAATAAATCGTATCAGGTAAGAAGAGACAAAAATATAGATTAAAACAAAACAAAACAAAACAAAACAATACAAAACAATACAATGCATCCTCTGAAAAGACTGCATTAATTGAGGATCTAGGCTCAAGGGCCAAAAGTGCATGTGTGCATGCACGGGCATATTTGCATTCTTGAGTATTTGAAATGTTCTGTGGGGTGACAGTGGGGATTTTCTAGGGTTTACACGGTAAGTGCCTTTAGCTTGAAAGTAAGGGTAACAAATTGCTAGGCAAGGAGCCCACTAACTAAGGCAAATGGTCAAGGTTTGCAGGGTGTGAGGCTCCAGGGAGGTGGCGGCCTTTGGAAATACTCTTGGAAGGAACAAACCACAAGCAACAAAGCAGGAAAGGCAGGATGTGGGGGGCAGAGCCTGATAGGACACTGCTTAGGTGAGGGGAGAGGTGTGACCAGAGTCTAAAGGAATAAACATGGGGTCTAGCCAACGGAGGCATCTGGTTCATAGGAGAACTAGAGGAAATGGCATAGCTCTGGGTCGAGGGCTCGTACAAGAGACCCCAACTGGCCCCAACTGGCCCCAACTGGCCTGGCTGGGCTGCAGCTGCCAGGAATTTCAATTTGTGCCCAGGAGAGGAACCAGAGGTGGGGTGGGCATGGGCACAGCGGCACTCTGAGCCTCACTTCTGAGAGCTGCCGAATTAGCACCCACCCCTCCCTTCACACTGCCTCTGCCTGGGCCTTTGAAGGTCTCTGCCCCACAGCACTATGGGGACTCCGTCTACTACAGCATCATTCTCAGAATAGAAGACAGTGAACTTCACACTTCTCACGCACTGAGCATTCTTCACGCTGACAATACGACAGACTTATAAACTCAAACTGGAAAGTGTTTCACTTGCCTACTGCTGTTTGCAGAAGGCTGCAAGGTCCAATTCTGAGGATCACAGTTCAAGGCTTTGATTACTTATCTATACTTCCCTTCTTGGGCCTTGTGTGGACATCGAGATCAGACAGACCCGGGTGCGAACACTGTGCACTTACTGGCCCTGGGACATGGGACTAATTACTTCCCCTCCCTGAACTTCAGTTTCCTGTGTGTTAAGCGGGGTTTGTATGCATTCTGCATGAGGGGCAATGGCTGTATGCAAAGAGAGAATGATAGTAGATGAGATCCTGGATATAAGCAAAGAACCTCACCCAAGAGCTGGTGCACAGAAGTCACTTAATAACTGCAACTGTTGGGGCACCTGGGTGGCTCAGTTAATTGGCTGCCTTTGGCTCAGATCATGATTCCAGGGTCCTGGGATTGAGTCCGGCATCAGGCTCCCTGCTTCTCCCTCTGCCTGCCACTCACCCTGCTTGTGCTCTCTCTCTCTCTGTCTCTTCCCCTCTCTCTCTGACAAATAAATAAAATCTTAAAAAAAAAAAAATAATTGCAACTGTTGGGTCTTGTTGTTGCTGGTCTGTCTATAAGGATATATGAGGTTGATGGGATTTTACTGCACACTGGAACGGAGGCCCTCACTGATTTCAACCAGGGCTGCTGGACCTAGATGGGCCAATTGAAAAGCAATCTGCTCTTGGTGCCCGCAATCTGCCAGCTTCGAACTGCAGCGGCACCTGACAAAGCAAGTGAATTGCCGTGAACTGTTAATGAGGAGCAAGATGGCGCCTGGGAACCCCGTAAAATGGCTACCCCATTCCTGCGACGTTGGTTATCCTCTCATCTGCCATCCGGCTTTCCCAGTGGTTATGCTCTCAGCTGCCTAACTGTCTAGAGGCTTTGATTTATCCGACAAAGGAAGGTGGCCACAAGGCCACAAAGGTGAGGGCCTCACCTGGGACAAGCCCCCCGGGAAAGCGTGGCTGGTGCTACGGTTGCCTACACAGATGGCCACAGTGCCCGCCGGTGAAGGCCAGGGTGGCCCTCCAGCTGGAGGACAGGCCCTGAATACTAAAGGGTGTGTGGAAAGCCTTGGGCCGTGCTTTCCCCAGTGTTCAGCGGAGTAGCTAAGGCAGACCCTGCTTTTCCATACTTGACACTTCACCTGCCTGCCTAGTCACTGCGGTCTAGTTGACACCTACATAGGCCCTCTCAATCACGGACTCGTTTATTCCTATATGGGTTCGTTCATGCCACAAATATCCACGAGGCATCTACCGTGTGCGCGGCCCTGTTCTAGGCGCTGGAGATACATGATGGAGAGATACATCAGGGATGAAAGAGACAAAACCCTCTGTCCTCAGGAGCTCACACCGCAGTTTAAAACCCAGGAAGGTACATAGAGAGTGTGTGTAAAGATGGAAAGAGCTATGTAAAAATAATAAGGTGGGGAAGGGCAACAGGATGAGCTAGAGGGAGGGGGTGCAATTTGAAGAAAGGTGGCCAAGGAGGCTGCACCGAGGAGGTGATATCTGAGTAAGACTTGAAGGGGTGAAGGCCTTTACCTGCTTTTCCAAGGTGACCACACCAAGGTCACACGGCCACCCCCTGCCTAGCAAGGGAATTCCTTTGCTTGTGAGAGCGCCCAGGCCTCATCCCATTTCACAAGCTCAGGTGTGTGCTCCCAGCGGGCCACGAGTCCCACAAGGCTGAGAGCCCAGCACAACGCTGCACACCCAGGAAGCTCTGCGGCCGAGAGGTGCCCGCGCGCGTCCGCGCGTGGCAGCCCCAGCGGGCCCTCACCTCCTCCAGCCGCCGCCGCTGCTCCTTCTGCTCCTCTATGCGCTTCTGGCGCTCGGCCAGCAGCTGCCGCTTGTGCTCCTCGTTCTCCCGCTGCTGCTGCTCCAGCTGCTGCCGCCGCAGGGCCTCCGAACGCTCTTTGTTGGCCAGCTGGAGCCTCAGGAAGTCCCGCCGCAGCGTGGACTCCCCTGGCAGGTTCAGGATGGAGCTGTGGGCAGGAGAGAGAGAGACGGGGAGGCTGCGTGTGGCGAGGGCCGCCTCACCCCCGCGCCTCACCCCCGCCGGCCGGGCCAGCAGCTCGCCTGCGCGCGGGGACGCGAGCCACACGGGCCGGCCACGGGCTCTCGGGCCCGCTGCTACTCACAGTACTCAGCCCCAGAGAAACAGAGTCATGGGCACCACAGAACAGTGTGCAGCCTCCTTTTCACGGTGGCCATGGGCAGGCGCATGCTGTCACCATCCCGAGAGAGAGGTCCCCCTCTCTCCAGGACCGTCCTCACTGCTCCCTTGCCCTGGTGACCCGCAAAGATCTGCTTCTAAAGGTTTTAGGGAGCGTGCGAGCCCTAGGGCTTGGATCAGCTGAATTTTCACGTTTAAGAGAGGCATGAACAAAGCCAGCAAATGAAAGGAACAACCGGGAGCAACAAGGGAATGTGTTCTACTAAGAGGACATCACCATCCCCGTATCACCTCCGCGACGCCTTGCACCCAGACCCAGGAGGCAAATGACAGGCTGCTCGTGTGAAGACGTGATAAGCCAGGGAGGGAAAACATCAGAGTCAAGGTCACCACAGAGTAGAATATGAACCCACATCTGAGAGTTCAGAGCTGTTTCACTGCACCACGATTAAAGGGAAGTGACATGGTTTGGCTCTGGAACGGATGGTGTAGCGAGGACTTCAACCCAGCTCACGGATCTCTAGATTCCGTTGAAGCACTGTGGGCCTCAGTTTTCTCATCCGTAAAATGGTAGTTGTGCATCATGTGCATATGTGTGTGTCCCTGGTGGTCTAGGGCTTCTCTATTCACATCTCACTGCATGTGAACAGCTCAAAGTTACACTCTTTGGTTGTGCCTAGCAGCCTAACAGGGAGGTGGGGCAGGCTCCTATTTGTTCACGCAAACCTAGCCCTTTTAATCTTGCTGGCGACTTCCACTTGAAATAGATCCATTAAATAACTAGTGAGCCGTTTTTATGTCACAAGCACTGTAAGAGGCTCTAGTGGATAGAGCAGTAGCTAAACCAACTCTCTCTCGGGTGCCTGGGTGGCTCAGTCGTTGGGTGTCTGCCTTCAGCTCAGGTCATGATCCCGGGGTCCTGGGATCAAGTCCCACATCGGGCTCCCTGCTCAGCGGGAGACCTGCTTCTCCCTCTCCCGTTCCCCCTGCTTGTGTTCCTGCTCTCGCTGCTCTCTCTGTCAAATAAATAAATAAAATCTTAAAAAAATAAAACTCTCTCTCATGATCTTCTTGCGGGGAAGAGAGACAGATATTCATTAGACAAATGGCTGCAAATAACATAATTTCACATACGAACAGGCTCCATAGAAGACGTAACAGTTTAAGAGTGACAGTGGTAGGAGGCTGGGACAGGGATTAAGGTGCTGCTTCAGATGGGGTGATCAGGGGAGACCTCTCTGAGAAGGTGCCAGACTGAGCTGAGACTCAAATGATGAAGAGTCGGCCCCACGAAGAAGTAGGGGAAGAACCTTTCAGGCAGAGAGGAAAGCAAACGTAAAGGCCTGTGGTGGGAACAGGTGGGGCCTCTCCGAGGACTTCCCAGAGCAGAGTGAAGGAGAGAGGTGGCCTGGGAGGAGGCCAGGGACACTGGGCGGACCCGGGGAGCCACGGGGCACGGAAAACATGCACGGAAAGCTTATAGTCAGGACATTGACGTGATGGGATTTGTTTGGCTGCCTAGGGACAACTGTCCGCAGAGGGCCACCAGCTGGGCTGCTGCGGCAGTGGCTCTGTGGGGCGGGGCGGGGCAAGCGGACAGAGGAGGAGAGAAACATTGGTGGCAGAGTTAACGAAGCCGGTTGATGGATGCGGTGTGTGGGGTGAGCGATGACTTGCAGGTTTTGTCTTGGCACCTGGACAGTGGTGGTGATGCCAACTGGGGCAGCAAATGGGGGGCGGGGAGCAGGTGTAGTGGCAGTTGATGAGGGGATTGTTCTGTGTTGGACAGTGTAACCACTGTGCAGTGTGACTGTCATCTATGCCCAAAAATGACATAAAAAGGCTTCGTTCTTGAGGTCTTACAGACAGTGCTTGGATTCCACGAGCACGCCTCCTCTAAAACTTCACAGCTTTTGTGTAGAACACTAAAACAAACCCCAAGTGACAGTGCTTATGTACACAGGCCACAAGCAGGACTTGGGGAACCACGCACACGAGGAGTCTCCATTAATATAAACTGATGCAGAATCAATGCCAGGCGATTGGAGCTGTAGTAGAGGCTCAATCATCATTGGTGTGTGGCTTGGGTGCCCTCTTTGGGCTCTCACCCCATTTCTAAAATGAGATGACTACTGTCCCTTTCTACTTTTCAGGATTTCATGAAGATTAATTACATGGGTCCATAAGACAGGACTTGGAACATAATCTTCAATGTGATATTATGATACGTTACAATTATCGAAGTGTTAAGGCATGGCTAGGTCAGCCCTCTAAGTGACTCCTGACACGCGGTTTGGCAAGTACTAGTTAAAACAGGGCTTCTCAGTCCTATAGAGAGTGGTCAGTAGGGCGGACATGACATCTGGGTGAGCTTTGGAAAAAGAAGAAGAGGATGCAACTTCTCTGAGAGCAGGGCACTTGGCTCTCTGCCTTTATAAGAACGTTCATTTTCTGTGTCACTACTTGACAAACATCATCTTTATGCAGCTAAACTGGGGGCAGCCAATGTGTAAAGCATCGGATGGAAGGAAAAATTCTCCTTCAGTCTTTGACCTTGATAATTCCTGTATCAGGGGCAGAGAAAAACTGGACGGCCCCATAAGCCCCTCCATCTTCCAGTAGTTTAGCAATAATCCAGCTTTGTATCTAACTCAGAAAAAGAAGCCACTAGCTTGTTCTAGCAGGGACGACGGAGCTGGCCCCTTTCCTGAGCAGGCAGCTCTGCCTCAGCGGTATGGGAATTTCTCCTCCTGGACCACTGGAGTCCCCTCCTTGGACGGCTAGAGGAGGGGGACCCATTTCCCCAGTGAGCCTCCCGCTAGTGCGTTTTCCCCAATAAATCTCACTTACACTGACCATGGTGCGTGTGCCTGTGCCACTCAACTCACCAAACTGCCACCAGCTGAATTCTCTCACGGAAGAGAAATCCTGGCAATGTGAGCACACTAACCTTAATTATTCATACACAGACTGGAAGAAGTTGGAATCAATGTCAAGTGAAATTCAAAACGCACGGGTCATAACAACAAAGCAACACTGATCCTGGAGTCCAACATATGACAACTGGAATGAGCAAGAAATTTTCTATTTAGGGTTCCCCTCTAGAGTGTGATTTGATTTCCTGGAAACCATTTCCTCTTGGATGAGCTTGTGGTGAAAATACCAAGACATGTGACAAGGACAGTGGCTGCCCAAATGGGCTTCTCAAAGGTATGAAGTAACGAACTGAATAATTCGAGTCCAAAAATACCACTTAGGTCTCCTGAAAGTTGTAGTTTTAGGTCCTTTGAGTCTTGCATTACCCAGATAATTGCCTCCTACCCATTCCACCCGTGACATATGTGAGGAAACAAGGTCTTAGAATAGAGACCATAAATCTTAGGGGACAAGGTAAAGAATACGCTGATTTCCACGTTTTTGTAAGAGTGTGCCTGGGGACATTTTCCCAAATTAATGAGTATGTTCATGGGCAATAAATTAAATAAGACCACCTTGCTGGATTCTTAAAAATGAACCTATAAATCAAAAGGAAGTGAGTTTCACACAAGCACAATTCAGAACGTGAGAAGAAGACTTGGCCTTTATTTTCCTACCTGGGCTCTCCCGAGTCATTCTCCTCCTCTTCTTCCTCACTTCCACTGTACTCATACTCGGTCTCATCTAAAGAGAGACTCACAGAATGTTAGTGCACAAAAAGATGCTACAGCTCAGCCAATCCCACCCCCCTCGTTTTATATATAAGTAATCTGAGGCCCAAAGAGTTGTCATTAATGCTGACCTGGGACAGGCTCCAGGCCTCCTGACTTGTGGTATAACAGTTCCCACCAGCTGAGCTGGATTTGAGAACGTGCAACTCACATCCAAGACTGTTCCAGCTGACTCGAGATATCTGTCCCTAATGCCTGCTGTTCAATGAGAAGGAACTGAAGAATAATTGTTCGGTTTGTGTTAACTCCCATTAGAGGACTATCTAAACCAATCTTTATGGGCCCACTATTCACTTACTGTCTGTATTAATCATTTTTTAAGTAAGAGTTTTATTATGACTTACATGGACCCACGAATTGTCTTAAATATCTCGATAAACACCAGAAAGAAATTTGACAGCGCGTGCTATTAGAAATATAGAGTTAAATGACCCACCGGGGACATTCATTTAATTCAGTAATATGTTAAGCAAGTTAACACGTAATAATGAATAAGATTGAGTCTTTGCTTTGGAGGAGATCAGAATCTAATGGGCGAGATGGACAAGTAGGTAATCAGATCTGCCATGATTATTAAGAAATTAATCTTTATTGGGTGTCTCCCATGCTAGTCACCCTGCTAGATACTTTACTTATGTTCTCCCATTTATTTTGCTTAAAATCCTTTAGCATACTACCCACTTTTCAAGCAAAGACGCTATTACAAGAGGGTGACAGGACCAATGGCTTACTAATAAAAGACCGATCAATCTGGGATTTGGATTTAGAATTCCATCCAGAACTTCTCCAACTTTAAAACTAGTGTTCTTTCCAACATATTATATGCTAAATAGAAATCTATAAAAAGAGCAATGGGATAATAGAGAAAGGAGCAAAGTCCATTGGTCATAATGGGGGAAGGGGCCAGCAAAGTCTTTTGAGGAGGAAATGAGCTGGGCCTTGCAATGTCAGTGACCCTGTTCCAGACAGATGGCAGCTGAAAGTGGTGGGAAAGGGCATTCTAAGCAACATAACCACGTGAGTAAGGCTGATAGTAGTACAGGGCATGACATGTTCACAATGAATTGTGAATGGCTAGATGTCTGGCTGTGAGAAAAGACAGAATGAGTAAGCCTAGTACATCTGATACGACTTCTTGATCCTTATATATATCTTGCTGAGGACTTTTCTGTGGGCAATGGGGAATTTTGGAAGAGCTTTTAATTTTGAGCAAGGGAGGGTCACATTACTGTGATCCTTTCATAGTTGTGGGTTAGTAATTACAACTTTGAAGGCCCTTGCGTAGTCTTAAAAAGGAACCAAAACTGCAATTTGGTTGTGTTACCACAAGGAGGCAGCACCTATGACGAGAACTAAACACTCCGCCTTCCCTACTCTTCAGCCAGTAAAGAGATAATGAAAAGGTATTGAGCAGGGCACATGCTGTGACGAGCACTGGGTGTTATACTTAACTAATGAGTCATTGAACACTACATCAAAAACTAATGATGTACTATACAGTGGCTAACTGAACATAATAAAAAAAAAGAAAAGGAGCCAAAAGCACAGTGACTTCAAGTATATTTTTTAAAATCACAAGTTAGCTTCAAATATTTAGATACGCACAAAGTTTTTGGGCTATTTATTTTTTTGAGTATTATTTCACCAAAATGTAAAGGACCTTCACAAAGTGTTTCACTCTTCCACACTGAAAGCTGACTATTCCAAACTTTCCTGAAATGAATCAACAGAGAGTTTGAAGTAAACTGCAGAAATTTTATCTAGCAAAGGGAAATTCTAGCAAGGGAAAGAAGCACACAACTAATCCAAATATTTCTACTCTCTAGGGTAAAACCTTCATTTTTCAGGCCCTTCAATTGTAATACTGCACCTGAATCTGGTCTCATTGCTTTTATATTACTGGCATAAATTAGCATATGTCAACATATCTTAAGGAAAAAATAGTATCAGGTTAAAAAAATCATAAATCGATTCTCATTAAAATTGTTTGATTGTACCAAAAGCTGGTCTTAGAGCTACTAAGAGAGTGTGAAAGTCCTAGAGGAAGTCAATTAAGTCATTTGATGAAACTGAGCAAATGGAATGAGCCCTCGCTTGATCGATACTCTTTCTGGGGAGCAAAGCAGAAGGCTTCTGATGGCTCTAAACCTAAACGGAATTAGGTTCCTTACATTACCAGGTCACTCTTTAGTTCATCTCCTACCAAGAACCTTACACTTCTACTCTGCAGAGAAAGAACATATTAAAAATAGTCTATTGTCATAGAATGGGAGTTCTGAGTCACATTCCAGCATCTGTGCCCCCCAAATGTGAAAACAACCCAAGGCACAAGCTTTACCCATTCTATTCACAGGTCAAAGGCAAAGAGGTCACGAGTTCTCAGAAAGTAACTCTGAATCGTGCTGAAAAATTATAGGTCAATAAAGAACTTCTTATATAAAAATAGCTAATATTTATTGAGTACGTTTATATGCCGGACATTGTATTAAGACATTTTAATGCCTTATCTCATTTGATCTGCAACAATACTGGGTGATACGGATTACTATCATATCCCCTCTCTTATTTTAAAGATGAGAAAACTGGGATGAAGTTCACGTACCTATTCAGGGGGTAGAGCTAGAATGGGAACTCAGAATTTGAATCTGGAAGCAACAGGCCCACAGAAAAAGAAACTTCCCTTTTAGAGAAGTCAGCCTTTAATGCTTGCGTGTTTGATGAAAAATCAGTTCTGGATTTTTTTTTTTTTTTTTTGGAGGAGTGGGAGGAGCAAGGGCAGAGGGAGAGGGGGAAAGAGAGTCTCAAGCAGACTCCATGCTCAGCACTCAGCGTGAAGCCCAACACAGGGCTCGATCTCACGACCCTGAGATCATGACCTGAGCTGAAATCAAGAGTCGGACGCTTGGCTGACCGAGCCCCCCAGGCCCAGGCCTGGAACTTTCTGATCTTGACTTACCTATTTCTCTCATGCTTGGTTCTTTCTGGTTCCTTCAATTCCCCTCCCAGCATCACCTGACAGACACCTCATCCCTCTCCACCCACAAATAACTGGAGATGGGCCTCCTTTTTTTTTGTTTGTTTGTTTTGTTTTGTTCAAGGGGGTTTTTATTTATATATTTATTTTCCAGGGCTGTAAAAATTTTATGTTCATTCAAAATAGGCAATGAAACTTCATTTCCTATTTAGCACATGAAGTAAAAATAGTTTGATCCCCAAACATTTAAAAGTGTATCTTTTATTTTAAATTGAAGTATAGTTGACATACACTATTTCATTAGTTCAGGTGATGGACCTCCTTTTTGGCTTAGCCTCATAACCTCCTACTCCTGAGTCGAACTGATCGTACATTTCCCTGAGTTCCCGAGACTGGCAGCCAGGAAGAAACCCTTCCCTTGAACCTTCACTGGGGTTTTCTCCTCCTGCTCAACCCCCTGCTGCTCTTACCTCTGCCCAGTCTTGACTCACACTGCTCACCGCCCACCCCACATACCTGCTCGTACCTCGCCACACACATTACAGACAGTAACTGCAGAAGCAAAGAAGGGGAATTCAAATAGAAGGAGAGCACCCTCCATCCTGTGCTGCCCACCACCCTCTGATGCGCCATCTGGCTTGGAAAGAATAGAGAAGGGTGTCCAGGACAGAAGGGAGGAAAGGCACATGGCCATGTGCCTCGCACCTTTGCTGCCCGGCCTTCCCCTTTACCCTCCACTCTGCACATGCTCAGTGCTCACCTCTCCAGCCCTATAATACCTCCTCACTGTCATCCCTCCTCCCCCCTACCCCGCTGCTCCTCCTGCCTCCAACCAGTGGGACTCACCCTGTCTGTCCTCTGGATCTTTCCCTTTCCTCCCCATACCTCAACCTTCTGTACCTCCCACCCACCTAGGCACAAGACCTGCCCCAGACCACGTGAGTTTTCTCCTTGGTCAGGATGCTAGATAAGGAGGTCTGAGTCTCTGTTCAAACAACCAGGATACAGTCCCAGGGCTCCAAGTTTGCCTCATGTCCTTTCCACTGATGCACGGAAAAGACAGTGTGGTACAACAGCTAGAGCCATAAGAGATAAGACTTTTGACTCTATAAAATAAAGAAGCGCATTAAACGATCTTCCAGCTCAAAGTTCAATGTTCCATATATCAAGCCTGGTGATGCTGTGACTATAAGAAAATTCATTCTGACTTCTGAAATAAATTTGAAATGAGCCTCAGAGCACAAAAACTTAAATGTTGAAGACTGCCGGGAAAGAAAAATGTCGACTAAGTGGGGTTTTTTATCGTTGTTGTTTTTAGGTTGTCTTCTGTCGGTTTTTAGTCTTCAAAACATGAATAGTCATTTAAACTAAGAAAATCACTTGTCATATTAAACCACTTCATAGTATTACTCAACATGACTTTTTGTCAGTGCCTGGAAAAGGTAATATTCCTTACAGTTCTAACCCTTCATGAAGATTCCATTTCACAGTCTCACTCCATTGATGCCTACAGGCTGCAAGCTCAGAGGCAGCCCTTCACACTAAAGAATAATGCAGGCCCACCTGAAACCCCCACGGCCACCTCCAAATATATCAAGAGCCCATGACCCACTCCATCTTTTGTTTCCTTTGCTGAAATCCAAATGTGCTTCTAACCTTTCTCTCCTCGCTTCTTCTTTGTTCTGTCAATATGGTCCTTGAGTTGAATGCGGACCTGTCGTTCATTAGGTTGGTCTCGTATAAATGGATGCTTCATCAATTGTTCTGTTGCTGGTCGCTGGCTGTGATTCTTTACCAAGCAGCTCTCAATAAATGACTGGAATTTTTTTGACCTGCCACGTGAAAGAGATGAACCCACAGATAAAAAGACAATCCAAAGAAAAAGCAAACTTCCATTTTCTAAGACACTACAATGAAAAAAAAGAAAATAGGTGCAATTAGTCAACACAGGGATCAACCAATCACAAAATAGGTCTAGAACTTTATTAAGTACAATGGGGTTCAAAGGCATCATCACCATCAACACACAATTCAGGCAATGTACGGGAGTTACACGCATAAAAGCATTTTTGCACAATTTATATATAATATCACACAAGAGACCAAAAGGAATCAGAGAAGAGAAAGACCTTGGTGAGAGTCACATCTGGAAGGTCCATTGTAATGAGGGTACCTGAGCTGGGCTTTAAAGAATGAAGAGGAAATCACTCTGGGAAGACAGTTCAGGGAGGCAGGAAATAGTGAAAAACTAAGGCTGGGGCTGAGCACACTATACGTCGGGGCACACTGAGGTAAGCTGTCTAAATGAGGCAGAAAATGAAAGCTGGGGGAGAGCACAATCAGGGTTGGCTAGGTAAGGAGGAGTACGTTTTGTAGAAATGAGAAAGATTCTTACTTGGTAAAGTGAACTTGGTTAGGCAAATTTTTTAACTAGTAATTTCAAAATTACTTTTGAACTTTGCTCTCCAATTAATAAGAACAGAGTGTATGTGTATGTTTGCTATCAACCCAAGGACTTGGAAACTTAGGGACTAAGTTCATACCCAGACGTGCACTTATCTCCCTCTAGAAAGGCACTATTTCCCCAAAGATAAACCCTGTGCCGGAGAGTCACAGGGCAGGGGAGAGCTGAGGAGAGACACCATAGTAATGAGTAGGGGAGCAAGTCCACGCCGTGGTAGAAATTAACGGTGGACTTTGGCTATGATTCACGAGTTGGGCATGCATGTTTTGGCCCAAGAAATTGCCCAGTATCATAAATAATTACTTCATGACTATAGAGCATGACTTTCTGGTGTGCCCCACTGGCAGCCTGGCACATCACCCTCAGAGACCTTAGGGGAACTCTGGTCACCCTCTTTGCGGCACCCACTCTGCTCAGAGCAGGAGGGAATCCATTTTGTGCTCTCTGTCGCCCTCCTGTGGAGCACTGCGGAATAACAGGAGCGGATCCCAGGAGCCAGCTTCCCTGGGTCCGCCAGCAGGCCCCCCTCCACACAGATTTCAGGCTTGAAAGATGTCCTCATCACACAGAACACAATGGTGAGCATGTTCTTTAAAATTCAAATGCAAGAGGGCACTCAATGTAAGAGGGCACTCACAGATGCACCACTCTCCACTTCGGCCCTGGTCAAAGCAGTTTCTCATTTTATTCCATGTTTTTAAAGGACTGAATCATTCATATTGTTTCCTCCCTAAATTTCTAAGCTAAGTTCAAGCTTTCAAATTATTTTACATAGAAGCAGATGTAGCATGCTATGCTGGGGGTCACCCCAGGATCAATCAGGATCAGCCACCCTGTGGACTGTGGAAAACAGTAATAATAGGGTGGACACTCTGTGCACCTTCTTGCATGTCCTTCAGCCTGTACCCCTGCTTCCTCCACATGGGCGGTCTCCAGTGTCCAGTGTGCCTGAGTCATCTTTGTAGCCGGAGCACCCTACCTGCCCTCAGATGCTTGAGGAACAAATGAATGCACGCATGGTTATCAGATGTGAGTTCTGGACAAGTGTGTGTGAAATGGCTAGCTTCCAATGTGTGCTTGTGAGGGACAGACAGGGAGGTTTGGAGTGGAGATAATATTGAATATGCTTTCTTTTTCAGGCCCACCAGACAGATCTGTGGAGACACAAATGTGATATCACCTAAGGAGAGACTTTGTGAAAAAAATCCATCATGGAATAATGGGCTGTCCTAAGGAATAAACGGAAGAGAACGAGGTGAACCTGCATAAAGAAATAGACAAGTTCCACATGGCACTTTTCTAGGTAGAAAATCAGTATCAAGAACATGAAAACAAAAACAAATTAAGACAGGGAGCTGTTGAATATTCATTAGCAATGCAAATAAAAGCTGTTTTTTTTTTCCTGTTTGCGACTAGAAGGAAGTGCTTTCTTTTTATAAAGTGCTCAACTATTAATTAGAAGGTGATAAATAAAAGAAATCACATCCAATTTAAACATGAGATCCAGACTTGATAAACTGTGCATTCCATTCCCCAATACTGACATCTAAAAAAAGGCAGTGGCAACTAGGAGGAGAGAGTGTTCAGAGTTCAGCAGAACCAGCTGTGGTACAGAGTTCTCGTTCCACTATCTCTTCCAGTGGGAAGGAACCTTCGGAGATATTCAGGAGAATAACTCTGGGTCCAAAGGTTGGGCCAAGATGTGCAGGACCATAAAGCTGGCAACGTATCTCATGTCTTCTTCAAATGGTACCATTTGAAGAGAGAATAATGCTACCTTAAAACAAATCTTCGAAGAAAGATTCATTGTCTCTTATTTGAGTTAGTACGACCAAGGAATCAATATGCTTAATTACGTTTAATTAAAAGTAAAACCCCCTCCCCTATGTTGAACACCACTTGACTGTTTGCCGAGTTGTGTAATGGGTTTAAAGTACATTTATATAACTTTATTGTTTGCATCTCTGCTGCCGGTAATTTAGTTCTGTCTCTTAAAAAGAAATGCCTAAGATTAGTAATACTAATTTCCCCAGGGTTGGCCTGGACAGACAGATGTTAATGTTTGGTGCTTACAGTTGGAAGCCCCGGTTCTAATACCAGCCTCACCAAACACTGTATCTTCCCAGAATTTCTCAGCCTATATATTTAATTGTGTTAGAGGAATTAAAAATGCCTGAAAGATTATTACATTAGTCATTATAACCAGTCGGGCTAAAAGTTTTTGATAATCACAGGACTCCCTAAATGTAATTTTGAGCTTTAGAATTTGCATTTGCCCAGAACTACCTTTCCTCTCTACGTTGGGCTCTATCACTTTTTAACTGTGTGACTTTGGGGCAGATTATTTAACTTCTCTGCGTCTCAGTTCCCCTGGCTGCAGATGGTGATATTGTAGGATTTATCTCAAAAGACTGCTGTGATGATTCAGTGAATTAATTCATGTAAAATACTTAGGACTTAAACTGTATGTATATAAACATAAGCTGTATGTATGTTTGCTGTTGTTATGATTATTACTATCACGATGATGACAAGGTCCCAGCGACCTCTGACCATCACCAGGCTTAAACAACAGGAGTATCTATCTGCCTTTAGGGCTGGGGGTAGAAATGTGAAGTTCAGCCTCTGTTGAACCGAATAGTGTAGTGTTCTTAAAGGGAATTATTTCACATATATTTGGGTTAGATATGGTAGAGGAAGAGTCAATGGGACCACTCTCTCCAAGGAGACCACACAAAAAAGAATTTTTAAAAACCTGGGCAGCAATTTTTGTTTTGATTTTAATAAAGTCCAAAGTCACATTACTACTAGCAAATTCAGTTAATTTGAAGTATTTTCTGATATTTGCTTTCTATTATTATTTTTTCATTTAGAACACACACACACACACAACCCCAAATAGTTTTGTCATTTCTTAAAAAACAACAGTGACTGTGCTTGGTGGCGCAGTCGGTTGAGTGTCAGACTCTTGGTTTCGGCTCAGGTCGTGACCTCAGGGTCGTGAGATCGAGCCCCTACATCGAGCTCCATGTTCATCGAGGAGTCTGCTTGAGATTTTCTCTCTCTCACCCTCTCCCTCTTCCCCTCATGCTCTCTCTAAAATAAATAAGTAAATCTTTAAAAAACAACAACAACAACAAAGAACAGTGCCTGACAACCCACCAAGAATCAGAACTGGTGTTTCATAGAATAGCAGGAGGGACTATAAGCTTTGGAGTGAAAGCAGAAGGCATGGGTTCCAGGCTGGCTCTAGCGGTGAGGAGCCTGGGACCCTGCATAAGCCAGTTAACTTCACCAGGCCACTGGTCTTCATCTGGAGCACAAGTGGGTTGGACCAGGGAACATTACGTCTCTTTCCACTGAGAAGCACTTAAGATTTTTCTTTTTTTTAAAGATTTATTTATTCATTTTATTATTTAAATTTTTTAAAATTTAAATTCAATTAATTAATATATAGTGTATTATTGGTTTCAGAGGTAGAGGTCAGTGATTCATCAAATTTTTAGAATACCCGGAAGCACTTACGATTTTTCTAATGATCTCAGTCAAGTGCTTCTTTGCCTGTGCGGAAACTTCACCTTTAAAGAGCATGGGAAAAGAAAAAGACCAACTGTCTTTCATAGGAATGAAGTCCTCCCCGAGTTTCTCCAGAAACTCCTGCAGGAGACTATAGCACTGAGTAGGGCAGGGCAGCCAGGGTGAACATGGCAGGAAGAGAAAGGTGAGGGAATGTGCTGAAGGAGATGGCTGACCCATGTGGGGGGGTCTGGCCATGCTTAGAGACAGGAGGAGGAAATGGGAGTCCCACCTTACTGCGCATGTGCCCATGGTGACATGCAGACAGAGGCCAAGAGCATCCTGGCCTCTAATTCAGCTGAGGTTAGAATCCTCCCAGAGGCCTCATTATTGAATGGCTGGGCCACCTGGGCATTGACTGGAGCCCTGACCACATGACCTCCTCGGCACTGAGGCCGCTCCTCATCTCGCTGATGGGGGTGGAAAGGGCCAGGTTCTGGCGAGTGGGGGTGCTTTCCTCCCACCCCCAACAACAAAGGGGCAAAGAGCAGTGCTCCTGCCTTTCTCTCCCTAATATTAAGGCACAGGAAAAAAATGTTCAGCTGAAAGACTAGTACCCCATTCTCTAACACTCAAACCTTGAACTTAAGAGGCCAGATGATCTAGTAAAGAGAATGGGGGTTACAAACTTGGGAAACTAAAAGATTGTACAGACTTGTGCAAGGAACATGACCCACCCAAGCCTCAGTCTTATAGCTACAGAATGAGGACTAAAAGCATCTGCCTGGTGGGGTTGTGGTTAAGATTAAATTTGTATCTATATAATAAATATATACATATACACACATATATAAATTACTGAGTCTGCAACATGCGTATGCCTTCTATGTCCTGTATGTTGTAGGTTTAGCAAGTTAGCTGGAAATGACCCTCAACTGAATGCTTATCATAAAGAGTTCGTGGCCCATTTCTACCACAGTGGTGCCCCCCTTTGGCAGTACTTTGATATATACCCTAAGAACAGTGTATTTCCTCTGATAATTCATTAGGCAGAGAGGAGCTGGATATAAAAAGAACATTTTGGAGTTTTGTTTCTTTTGATGGGTGGGAAGAGGGATCCTCTCCCTTAAAAAATAAAAAGAAAATAAATAAAATATTTCACTTCCTCCCAAACACTAGGGCATATTAAAGCAAACCCTAACTTATTTCTCTTTTTTTGAGCATTTTTATTTTATTTTTCTTTTTTTACATTTTATTATTTATTTATTTATTTATTTATTTTGACGTAGCGTTCCATGATTCATTGTTTGCATATAACACCCAGTGCTCCATTCAATCTGTGCCCTCTTTAATACCCATCACCAGGCTAACCCATCCCCCTACTCCCCTCCCCTCTAAAACCCTCAGTTTGTTTCTCAGCGTCCATAGTCTCTCATGGTTCGTCTCCCCCTCCGATTCCCCCCTTCATTTCTCCCTTCCTACTATCTTCTTTTTTTTTTCCTTAACATATAATGTATTATTTGTTTCAGGGGTACAGGTCTGTGATTCATCAGTCTTACACAATTCACAGCACTCACCATAGCACATACCCTCCCCGGTGTCCATCACCCAGCCACCCCATCCCTCCCACCACCCACCACTCCAGCAACCCTCAGTTTGTTTCCTGAGATTAAGAAACCCTAACTTATTTCAAATCACTTTGGACCTGGTAATTCAAGAAAGTACTCTGCAGTGCTTAAATATTTTCACTTAAAAAGTAGAATTCTATTGGGGCGCCTGGGCGGCTCAGTCGGTTAAGCATCTGCCTTTCGCTCAGGTCGTCATCCCAGGGTCCTGGGATCGAGCCCGGTGTCAGGCTCCCTGCTCAGTGGGGAGCCTGCTTCTTCCGCTCCCGCTCCCCCTGCTTTTGCTCTTTCTGTCAAATAAATTAAAAAAATCTTTTTTTTTATTTCGAAGTAGAATTCTATTGCAGAGAATTAGGAGCCACATCCTGTGTCCTATGGCCTGGGGGTTGGGGGGTTGGGTCAGCTGCATGGCCATCTTATAAAGGCCAGGTTCTGAGCGAGACGGAGTTCTTCACCAGGGCTTCTGTCTTCCCACTCACTCTCTCAAACAGCCAAGTCGTTTCCCCTTCTCTGTCCGGCAGTGTGGAACTCACACTCCTAACGGGCTTTCCTTCAGAGTCAGGGAGGCTGGGTGAGATGGAGGCCTGGCTTCCTCACTGTCCCTGGGCTGACCCAGCTCCTGACAGCGCCGCCAGAATTAGTTTCTGTTGTCAAAGGTTTGAAGCAGAAAAGTCAGCCTGTATTCTCCTCACTCTCAAACAAGGTCAATGCAGAGTTGATCTTTTTGGGAGTGGGGTCAATGAAAATTAAAACTGCAGTGCAGGGGCTGTTCATTCACTTTTCTAAGGAGACAGAGAGATCACGCAAAGGCGATAAGAGGAAAACAGGACAAGTGCAGTGACCAATTTCGGAGCTGGGGAGAGGTGGCGATGGGCAGAAGAGCCATCTGGTACCTTCAAAGGGAGCCACTCGGCTGGGCAGGGGTGCTGCATCTTTGCACAAGAGGCCCAGGATCTGAATGTGATGCTCAAACACCAGATTTCTAAAAGTTGGCAATTAATACCAATGTTTCTGAGACACAGTGTGTGGCCACTTGTGCTGACCAAACGTAACACATGTGTGGATGGCCAGTTTGTGCTCTGTGGGCTGAACCCTGGAAATTCCTGTCCAGCAGCAGTGCAGGGAGTGGCAAGGGAGGGAGGGCACAGGGTAAGTAAAGCCCACCGTATACAGTGTGTGTGTGTTGGGGGGCGGGGGGCAGGGAGGCTTGGCCCAAAGGACAAGCAGCAAGCTGGCAGAGGGCTTTGCAGCACTCCTGGTGCTTTCCGGGGTTGGGGGGGGGGGGAACTGAGCTGGATTCTTTCCCGGGGAGCCTGTTCCGGGGAGAAGGGAGGAAGCACACACAGAGCCTGTGTCCAGGCCCTGCTGGTCATGTGCCGTACGGGGGCCCAATGGGAGGCTGTTGCTGGGGAGAGAACAGCAGGCTCACACAGTGACCCTCCAGAGTGAGAAGGAGGAGCAGGGCTGCTCAGCCCCTTGTTGCCCATAGCAACCCTCAAGCTCTTCCTCGGCAGGCCTCGGCAACTCAGGGCTGCCGGTCCCCTCTGGCTGGTTCCCTCTCTTCTCTGTGCCGTGTGCCTTTCTCTTGTCACACCGGGGTTGCCATGTCACTACTAGGTGACTGTAGTAATCTCGACTGCAGAGGGTGAGGCTGCGAGTGGGGAAGGGGAGGAACATGAGTCCCAGCAAGGGTGATCGTGAAGTGATCATGAAGTACGGAAAGGGGCAGAAAGGTCCCGAGCCTTCATGCTCTGACTGCCCAGAATACGTCTCTAGAAAAACAGAGGGGGTCATAAGTGGTCCAGGAATCGGCCCCCGGCCAGGGCAATCAGATTCAAGGATGTATTGGGATGTATCAGGAAACACCCTATACACAGGGGGAAGAAAGGAGCGATGGATTTTTGTTATGCAATAAGGTACAAAGATCCCGCTGTAAGTACACACAAAAGTCCAACTTCTGGTCTAACCATAGAACTGTATTTCCCAAACTTGAGTCAATCGTATACCACCAACATCATTTTTTGTTTGTTTGTTTGTCTCCACACCCAGCCTGGAGCCTAACATGGGGCTTGAACCCATGACCGTGAGATCAAGACCTGAGCTGAGATCAAGAGTCAGAACGCTCAACCGACGGAGCCTCCCAGGTGCCCCACAACCAACACAGTTTTTAACCGGACTTTTGCATCATCCATCCTAGCATCCACTTGGTATTTTTCTTTAAATTAGGTCAAATTTTTTTAAGTGAATAAGTTTATTAAATGGGAAGTTTGTATCACTGCCCCAAATAAGAAGCCAATATCACATGCCATAAAGGGAAAGCAATAGTAAAAACAAATATTACAAATATTTATGCACAGACCAGTGAAATCATCCCTCATATAACCAGGTATGTGTAGGCACTCACAGATTTACCATCTTAAGGAGTAGAAGAAAAGCCAGCCCAACTAACCAGCTGACTCTTGGAACTATCACCCCCTCTGATGAGATGTCTTGTGCTGCCAGGCAAGATATTTCTTGGGAGGACGATAAATCAAAGAGCTTTCATGCTATTACTTGGGTTCCACCACTCACTTTAGCTAATACCTCCTTACCTTGAAGGGTATGGTGATAAAGACTTGCAGAGCAAATAGTAGGTACTTAATATGTGCTTTAAGATGAGTGACAGCCTATGGAAAATCACTCACCAGGTCTCAGTATATGTTGGTCTCGTCATGCAGCTAGACCTAAGGATTTGAGCTCGTCCAAGAGAGCATCGCAGGAAAACCCTCCCCTCGGATCGACAAAGCACCAAAGAAGACCAAACTCACCACTTCTTCGACTTCAGGCGAGGCGCTGGGTTCCGGGGGATGAGGAAGAGGGCTCTCATGGGGTGCATGTCACAGAGAGCTGCAAGAGACCAAAGCAAGGGCCAGCTCAGGTTAGGAGGCCAAACCTAGGCCAAATGGCTCTGAGGCCACACATGCCCAATGAGCTAAGCCAGAAGATCACAAAGCTTCTGTGTGCTGAGCATTTAAGAGAGCTGATGTCTAATTACAGAAGTCTCATAAAATATGCGTTTCAACTGGACCTTGTTAACATTTCTACTTCTACTTCTTATTTAAGAAAACTAAGTTAAAGGGTCAAAGCCTTTGCTTTGCTATAAATAACCATCTCAGATTCAGAGTAAACAACATCAAGATAAAAACTACAATGGAGACGGTAGGTTATTTTTAATTAGCAAAAGCCTAAGTCATAAAATGAAAGATAGATGGTCTATTTCTTATACACTGAAGGCTCATACACACGCAATGCTATCTACATAGATTTTTTAGAGTATAAAGCACTCGACCAGACCACTTTCCTCTCTGTATTTCCAAATATCCTGATGGCTTTTCAGGTTTCATGACAGGTTCGTTTCCATTTTTTGTTCATTTGTTTGTTTGTTTGTTTGTTCACTGGCCCCAGGAAGAACAGAGAGATCGACGCAAAGAGGGTCTGGTAGAAAAGTTACTAAAATATCTCAACCTGTAAACATGGCACTATGGTTTATAGAGAAAGCACTCATGCATTCTTATTTTAATCAAAATATTTCACTAGTTTACTTTTTTAAACCTCCGGGGCTATCTTTTCCTTTGTGCCCAGAATAAGGATATATTCTCCCCGAAAGCTAAAAGATTCTGTGGGTAGAAGTTTATTTTTAGCCCCCTCTACTACTCATCAAGGATGATAATATGAGGATAATATTTCAGACTGCAATATATGATTTTTTGGATTCATAAATGCCTATTAGCATTGCCAATGAGGGGAATGTTGTCAACAAACACTCCAAATCAATCATGCTACAGATGAATTCTACCAACTCTAGAGTGAGAAATACAAAGGCTATGATAACCTGAAGATAAACAGCCATGTGAGCCAAACGACCTGCCATGCACAGAAGGGGGCCGTTTTGGGTTCAGGTTCTCCGGAAAGCGGACGCCAAGGCTGCACTAACCAAATGAGAATAGTTCCAGGGGAAATTTCTGCCTGAAAGGCATGGGGAGGGGGCCAGGGCAGGTTGGCGGAGCTGTCACATTGCTCTGCAAGTCTGATTGGAGTGAAAGCGAGAGGCAGACAAGGTAGGTGGAAGTGTGCTAGACTGTCCTGCCGCCTGAGGAAACCAAGCGGTGGAACTGAGGAGTGAGAGTTGCTTACGAAGGCATCTCCTGTCTTCGAGAAAGAGGTCTGCCTTGGGCACCTGGGTGGCTCAGTCGTTAAGCGTCTGCCTTCAGCTCAGGTCAAGATCTCAGGGTCCTGGGATCGAGTCCCACATCGGGCTCCTTGCTCGGCAGGAAGCCTGCTTCTCCCTCTCCCACTGCCCCCCGCCCCCGCTTCTGTTTCCTCTCTCACTGTGTCTCTGTCAAATAAATAAAATCTTAAAAAAAAAAAAAAAAAGGTCTGCCTTATATCCCTGCCACGCTAGGACCCTGAATAGGAGGTGGGATGGGGTGGGATGGGGTGGGGTGGGGTGGGGTGGGGTGGGATGGGATGGGGTGGGGTGGGGTGGGGTGGGGTGGGGGCAGGGCTTGGGGGCTGCTGCTGCAGCCAGACCCTTGGTGAGCTGCGCTTTCCTGCAGGAAGTCCGCAGAGCCCATGGTCATGGCCAGCACGCGCCTGGCGGAGGCGCTCGGCAGCACCCACGCTCCAGAGCGCAAGACATTTCCTTCCCCGGATGGCCGGAGCCCTGGCCGCTCGGCCTCCCACCTAAAAATCTAAACAGCAGTATTATATTAGGGGTGAGAGCAACCGAGTACAAGAGTTTGCGTAAGTCGCGCACTGAGAATCAGTTCTGGATTTTTGTTAAGTTGGGAGTTTACAGACTTTGTGGGTTGGCCCCAGTTTTGCATTAGGTAAAGAGCAGTTCAAGAATAAATGACGCGTGGAATCTGTCAAACAAACCAGATCCCCTAAATTCCTTTCCCTTTTCTTTCTTTTTTCCTCTAAACACGGGATCCTCACACGGCTCTGAAATGAATGGGTTCTGGTTGAGCTAAGGTGACTTTGCTTTCTAAATATGCCAGCTCGAACCCACACTGGGCTCAGCGAAGCAGAAGGAAAGCTACCCTGGCACGGGCAAGAAGGCTCGGCACCTGCAGAGAGCAGCCCAGCAACAGATCTCACCCAGAGGAAGGTACTTACGGGGAGCACCTTCTGCCATCTCGATAGCGGTGATTCCCAAAGACCACAGGTCACTCTGAAAGAGACGAAGGCACACACACACATGCATAAATGCAGGCAACAAAGAATAATTTGCTTCGCGGGTAACTGCTCCACAACTCCCTGTAGGAAAGCCATTCCTTTACAAACCTGTTTCACCCATGAAGTTTAAAAGCAGGGGCAGCCTTTTATTTTTATTTTTTTCTTTTCATGGGTAACGTCTTTCACGGTATGATCTGACACATGGTGGGTTTTCAGTAAATATGTGAAAAATGAATATGAGGTTTTAAAAATTAATTGATCACCAAAATTTATCTATGGATCGAACCATACGAAACTGGTATGATTGGACTGTTTTTAACACTTTTATTCAGGTATAATTATCATATAATTAACTGCTTATTTTTAAAGTGTATCATTTGGCAAGTTTTGAGACGTATGCACCTGTGAAAGCATCACCACAATCAACATTGTAAATATATCCAGCACCCCCAAAAGGTTGCACTTGTTCCTTTGCAGTCTCCCCTCCTGCCCTCCCCTCCTACCCAGTTCCTGCTCCGAGGCAACCACCGATCTGCTTTCTGTCCCTATGGATTAGTTTGCATCTTCTGCAGTTTTATAGACATTAAATCATTCCATTTCTTTCATGAACATAATGGATTGAGGTCCAGCCTTGTTGCAGTGTGTAGTAGGACTTCATTCCTTTTTACTGACGACTGCTGTCCATCGTATGGATATACTTACTACACTTTGTTTATCCATTCACTTGTGGATGGACATTTGGAGTGTTTCCAGTCGAAGCTACGGCAAATAAAGCTGCTACAGACGTTCATGTACAAGTCTTTGTATGGACATATGCTTTCATTTCTTTTATGTAAACACCAAGGAGTGGAATGGCTGAATCATATAGTAGATGCATATTTAGTGGATTGCCTTGACCTACAAAGACAGCGATTTCAGATTGTTTAACCAAATAAGATGAGGACAGGGAAACTTTTGGGTGGTGGCATTCACTGATATATCTCCAGTGCCCAGGACAGAGCCAGGCACCATGGGAGGTGCTTGATATGTTTGCTGAATGAATGAACAATATCGCCTATCTTGTAAGGAGACAATATGTAAAACAGAGAGCCTGTACCCTTATATTTTTTCTTATGGTAAGACTGACTTTTACATTGTTGTCAGAATTTTCTAGACTACTGCCTTTACCCCTGCCTGTGCAATCTGCAGCTGCAACAGTATGCTTCTCTTCCACTCTGCGTGTATGACTGAGTTGTCCCTAAGTATTGCACCGGAGGGAGCAAATCAAAAGAAGGGAGAAACCAGGTTAGGAAACCCCAGAAGAGAGGCTTGATGCTTCAATGCCCCAGCAGATTGGTAAGGACACACAATGTGGAATTTGGTTCAATCCTGATGAAGACTTTCATCCTCCTTTCATTTTCAGTATATCCAGAATTTTGCATGGTATTCCAAATTCTGTCCTGTAACCTCACGCAGATTACAGAAATCAAAGTTAAGTTTCCTTGCTATTCCCATCAAACAAATGTCAAGACCACAAGAAAGGAGATACACCTAGAAAAGGGACTATGAAACCCATGCTGAGCAATTACCCAGAACTAAACTTCTCAGTATCCTGTGAGTGACACCCAGCCCTGTTCAGTATTTGGACAGAGACCCGCACATACATGGAGGGGGCTTTCTGCAGGGGGGTCTAGCCTCTTGCCTGGAGTGTCATATCTACTTTAGAGTAGGTGGCCAGGGCACACACTAACCCTGTACTAGGACCGGGGGGGGGGTTTAATTCATGAGCCTATCAGTCTATTCACATGATACACATTCTCAGTTCAACTTGGGATAATAACACACCTGCATGATACCATTGTTCTCAGATCCCAAGTCACTTCTCTGCATGGAACACAACTCAAGAAGGCAACTTTTACCCTTTCTCTTTGTTATATTTCAAGATATATTCCTCCTGTCATTACACACACACACACGCACACACACACACACACACACAGTTTGCGCAGCCCAGCAAGTGACTGAGTTTTCCTGTGGACTCCTGGCCTTGCTTAGGGAGGCCCCTCTGCAGCTAATGGGGAAGGCCCAGGCCACTATTACAGGCTGACCCAGGAGCAGTAACTGGTAGAGCAGGAAACACAGGTCTCCCGTACCTGGGGTTTTAGGGTTGATTAACACAGGCAGTCATTTGAGAACATGACAAAAACACTGAGTCACTTATGGTGCAGTAGGCATTAAACAGGAAACACAGCAGGAATTGTCTGGATATGGTGGGCTGTGCTATTTTGATAGGATTTCAATATCTCTAGGACTTGGTGGTTCTACCATTTTCCCTCCATCTCCAGAAATCGAGTGTTCCTGTCATATGCAATGAGGTGCTAATATAGAGGTGGTGGCCAGGCTCTCTGTCCGTAAGGGCCACAGCAGGGTCAAATTTAGGTGGCCTTCAACTCCTGGAAGTTTGAACTGGTCTGAAAGCCAACTGAAGGCCAACACTTCCATAAGGAAATGACAGGGCTGGGGTGAGAAGAGCTCCAGGCCAGTCCTCAGATGGGGAAAAACTGCACAGAAAATCCAGGCAAACGTCTGCCTCCGAGGCCTTGCTCTAGCTTATCCCTTCTGCTTGCAGCCACGACCCTAATGGTGTGCTGGCTGACGCCCTCCTCTCCGTAATAAAGTCTTTGCTCAGATGCCATGTTCTCATTGCAGACCCCTGAATGTCTCCCCTGGCCCTACCAGACCCTGTTCTCTTTCCCACTTTGGTCCCCCAGAGAACGAATCACCTTCTCACATCTGTGTAATTTACTCATCCCTAATCTATAATGTGTTGTGTTTACTGTTTGTGTCCCCTGCCCCCAACGCACACAGACTAGATAGAACATAAGGTCCACAAGGGCAGGGATCTTTGTTTTGTTACCTGGTATATTCCAAGTACCTAGAGCAGCATCCAGCACATACTATAGGCACTTAAGAATAATCGTTGAATGAATGAACAGATCAAAGACCCATGACGGAAAGGAGCAAAACTTGTGTCTTAAGATTGTTAGACTCCTTGTAGGGCATCTCCAACCTTCCATTTCACAGACAAGGGGAAAGGACGTCCCCAAGACCACAGAGCAACTCAGCACCGGGTTTGGAGCAGAGCTGGGTCTCCGGCCTCCCGGGCCACTTCTCTTTTAACTGTCATCATGACATAAAAACCTGAGTATTCATCTTTTAAATAAAACCTATGAGGGGCCCATAAAAGAATTGTTCCAAATTCCTAATTCATTTACAGGTAACTGAAGGTGCCAGAGCCGCAGTGAAGGTGCTGAGATTCAGCGAGGCACCCCAAAAGCCAGTGCTAGGAAACTGGCCTCCACTTCCCAGAGGCAGCATGAATAGTCTTTGAAGTCAGATGGGCCTGGATTCAAAGCCAGGTTCCTAACTACCTGCAGAACACTGCTCAGAGCTTAGCTTCCTCAGTGTACAACAGAGCTAACTGCAACATGCACGCACACAGGTCTGCTGCCTGGCACAGTCTCGGGCGCACAGTGAGCTCCAGCATAGGAATCTTCTTCTTCTCTACTGTTAGGTGGGACTGCCTGTGCTTGCCCAATACAGTCTTCTATGTGTCCCCTCTCTCTGGTTGTGGCAGACTTTGTTTGTTGGCTAACCGCACAGGCATTCTCAGAGTGTAGGAAAACTAAGCTTGTTTATCCAGACTTCCCTGCAGCTAAGGAGGGCAGGTAAGGACAGGTCGTAGTTCTGGCCAATAAAACACAGGCGAACATCCTCCGGGAGCTTCAGGGAAAGCTTTTGTTTTTCCTGATACAAGGGACAAATACAGCTGGTGTCTTGACAACTCTTTCCCACTTCTTAGTGCCTTGAATAAAAACATGATATCCAGAGTTACAGCATCCATCTTGCAACCATGAGGCAATAAGTCAATAAGTTAATTATGACAGGGCGGAATGGTAGGAACCTGGGTTTTGAATACATCAATGAGCCACTATACCAACCTGGACAGCCTGCCTCTAGATTTCTGATGATGTAAGAGACATAAGAACAGCCAGAAACGTTCTTAGTGGTAATATGTATACAGCAATAATTTGAGGGAACATATTCCAACAGTAGGAAAATGGAGAGGCCCCAGTTGTTAGGTGATCCTGGTTTTACCCCACAGGAAGCAGGAAAAGTCAGTGAAGAGAGAGGTTTCTCTTATTCAGGACACATCATCTCACCTCCCCTCTGAGGCAGCTTCCCTGCCCAAACCCCAAAACAACCCCTTCAAACCAAAGGTCACACCATCCCAAGTCCTTTGTACCCTCTGTCACATGACCAGGCCAGAAATTGCTGCTTCTTTAAGCCCTCATTTGATATCACCATTAGGATTATATATATATATATATATATATATATATATATATATATATATATCTCCCCCACCCCGGGTTCTCCTCTTTTCCA
This sequence comes from Callorhinus ursinus, assembly GCF_003265705.2. Lineage (NCBI taxonomy): Eukaryota > Metazoa > Chordata > Mammalia > Carnivora > Otariidae > Callorhinus > Callorhinus ursinus. The sequence continues at coordinate 84,676,238 of NW_027397063.1, read as the reverse complement.
AAAGGAACATTTATATTCCTGGCCATATATACCCAGAGCTGCTTGTAAGCTATGCTTAACTGCCTATGCTAGACAGCAATAAACGTCCTTGACGGGACTTGTTTTAAGCCTTTGGATACATTAGCAAGTCCCAAAGACACTTCAGAACTTAAATATGGGAGAAAATGTTCCAATTACAACTGGCAAGACAGATCACAGGAGATGAGAAAGGGAAGAGGGACGAACAAGATGGGGAGAGAGTCAGGGAGAGATAAGTTTCCTTTGTGGCCACGGTGTGCCTCGTTTTGGCAGGAGCTGGGTAATTCATTATTCCAGAGGCGCTATGCAGCCTGGCCTGTGGCATGATTAATAGCCCAGTCCTGTGTGCATTACAAATGGAACAGAGACAAATTCTAGCGCCTCTGAGAAGGCAGAGGTGAGCACGCAGCTTCTGGCTGGTGGGGCGGCGGGGGGGGGGGGTCAACTGGCACGCAGGCCACTTGAACACAGGAAAGAGCATTCCTTCTGGGGCTGGGCTGCCCAACCCGTGAAGAAAAGGACACTTGCAGATGGCTCAACCAATCACACATGGAAAGAGAGGGTTATGGAGGCACAGTAAAGAGCCCCCCTCCCCTCCGTGTGCATGAAAAGGCAGAAAAAGAGCTCACGCTAGACAGACAGACAGACCTAGATTTGACTCTCAGCTCTGACAACTAGCTTGCAAGCCACTTAACTCCTCGGAGCCCATTTCCTCACCTAGAATGTGGAGAGAACACTGTCTTGCAGGGTTAATACCAGAACTCAATAAGGTGATATATACACTCAAACACACACAGTGCTTAACACCATGCGGTGCAAATAGTGGGTATTTCACAAACACTGGCATCGTTATCACTGGCTGGCAGGGCAGCCAGCACACCAGGGTCAGGGACGGGGGCAGTGAGCTCTGTCACTTCATGGCTCTCAAAGAAGTCACCGAGATGATGCGGGCAGCTTACAGGAAGCCAAAGGAAAGGGCGCGTCCTGCCTCCTCCAGCCTCGCGGTCTCCCCTTCCTGGCAGAGCCTCATAGGAAGCCAGATGGACAGGCAGAAATGCGGTTCGCTGAGTGCTGGTGCCATTATCCCAAAGCAGAGGGTAGCAAGGTAGTCTAGACTTGACAGGCAATAGAGTAATAGCAGGCATGACCAGGATGGTGGACTCTACCAAGTCTCACGGACCAGAAAACAGCCTTCTGTTGTGACTTACTGTTATTCTCTCTGTGGAAATGTTCCAGCTGGAAAAAGGAAATTATATTTATTGGGTGTGGGCCCTAAGAGAAGCACCTTAACCTAGAGGTAGAAGTTATAGAGAAGCAGATTCTGGCTCAACATAAGCAGACAAGTAAAGGTGTGTAAGACAAATATGAGGTTTGGCTCATATGATGTTGTTGGCTTTTTTAGGTAAAAAAAAAAAAAAAAAAAATGGCCCCAAATAGCAGTACCTTCCTATGACACACAAACACTAAATATCAACTATCATATGTTGAGTAGCTACCAAGTGTTAGGCACTGAATTCATTCCTCTGTATACGTTAGCTCACTTTATTCTAATGCAACCTTGTAATATATGATTTATTATTCCCATTTCATAGAGGCTCGAGAAGGTTTAAATACATTCCCCAGGTAACAAAGCAAGCAAGAGGCAAAGTCTACATTTTAAACCAGTCCTGTCTGACTTCGAAAACTTCACTCTGATTCACTAGCCCATACACTTATATTCTGCATTCTATACAAAGAGCCAAGGTGGAGAGTCACTTAGGGTCACTGAGGATGTTCAAGCACGGGCCGTGATTAATAATTCCATTTCCCACGTAAAACGAGCTAAGAGCAGGAATCTTCAGTGCCTCGTTCATCTACATCTGTTATCTGACCCAAGGGGAAACGTTAGAATAGCTTTATTACCTTCAGCTGGGGATGTGCAGGAGGGGACCGAGGGGGTACTGCTGTGTCTCACCGAGGACTCTTAGGTGGATGGGAACGCAGAGCCACAAGGAATGTGTTTAATAGCAGGTTCAGCTTCTTACCGGTGATAATAACATGGTATCTCTATCATCCTTCCCTCCTTCTGAATAAGGCGGGGGGCGGTGGGGGGGGGGCTTGTTTGACTCTCAGTAGACAGAGGCCAGGCCTTCTTGAGGATGTAAATCTCATTCTGCAATCTGAAACCTGTCCTGTCGCATCATACCCTGTATGAATCTTGCTGACGCCCGACTAGTCGAGATTTCTCCTTCCATCCTGCCTGATTAAAGCCAATTATGTGTAACACGGGAGCATGAGTGCTCTTTCTACAGCCCGAGGACAACACTCACCACCCAAGCCTGGAGGAGACACCTATGGCTGCAAATGATCCACGGCACCTGTGCGCAAAGTCTCATAAGCAGAGTCGAGGTGACTAATACACAACGTTAGTGCAGGTCGGGACAGAGGATGGGGGAGTTGGGGGGGGGGGTGAGGGGCTATGCCATTTTACCAGGCTTCCTTACTTTACTAATTTAATATTTAAAAAAAAGGTCAGCTTATGGGGGGGGGACAGAAGAGAAAAAAATATAAAAAAAAAAAAATATATATATATAAAAACACATAAAATAAAAATTTGAAGCTGTCCACTCCCACCCAGGAGGGGCGAGTAAGACTAGACCATGTGTACTGTATATACTGTGAGCTGCCCTTAGAGTCTAACACTCTATCCTGGGATCTGTCCTGCTTCAGCACGCACGCTGCCGCATGGCTTAAAGGGCTGCACCGTATTCCACTGGCCAGATGCTCTTGGCCTTAGTCCACCAGTTCCCTATTGCTGAGAATTTGGCTGCAGAGAACTTTCATTAGTGAGTAGTTCCATTAAAGCAATAGATACATAGGACTATAAAACAGTTGACAACTCCCATCCGAATGGGAACTCAAATTTCAAAAAAATAGCAATTTAAACAGCTTAGGAATTTTGAACAGTTTTATTAATTTTAAACCTTTTGAATGCTTGTTATTAAATGAGAAAGCGCCCATTATTGCCCCCACATACTTATCAGGAAAATGAAACCTTTCCTTTTCTTTGAAGTGTTTTGACAGAATTTCTGAAAACAAGAAATGAAGGGCCTCTAGGGGAAAGTGAACACACCAGGCATATGAGATTCTGGTGCTCCTCCTTAGGAGAGGGGTTATTTTCAATCAGGTACTCACCATGCCTGGTAGGTATCAGACAAAACCAGATTGCACTGAAAAGCATAAGCTCTTCAGACTATCTTCCTACAGAGGCCTTTCTTTTATTGAATTACTGTAGTTTTTAGAAAAATCTATAGCAGTCTTTGAAGAGATCTTAAATAGTAGACATCTCAAGATATCTCAAATAGTAGCTGATAATCAATAATAAATCAAATAATAAAACAAAACTATATTCTTCTCTTATGTTGGTCTTTATTTTCAAGGAAGGGCTTCTGTCAAATCTAACAAAGCCTGGTGGCTTTCTAGTCATCTCTTATTGCAAACATACCCCTTAGGTGGCAAGTATCTACAACACACGAGAGCGCAAAGTGTTGACATACGTTTCTGAGGCTGGGAAATACGCTGGGTCAAATGGACGCACGGTACCAAACACCTAAACTTGGACGGGGTTGCAAATGAACTTTATGTGTCAGAAACTGCATGTACAGATGCAGCTTGGCTCACTCTTTACATGTGGTGGGTATTTAATAAATATGAGCTGAGTGAATGAAGAAATGGTTTCAAAAGGCAACATATTGTCAAGTTGTCTCATGGTGACAGCCCACATTCCTAAGAATGGTGAGCAGAAAAAAGGATGAAATCTGGTGCCAAGAAAGAAGTGGAAAGATTATATTTCCAGAATCGCTGCCTCTCTGGTCCACTGTAGAAGCGTGAAGCGGTTGAAATAAATCTTCAAAGAACACTCAAACCTTCCTATCTGCCCAGTCTTCCTAATTCACCCTTTCGTCCTGCCCATTCTTGTACCCATGACAATGACTGGTGAGGCTCATATTCTTGCCATGGCTTCTTCCTCCTCTCGTACCACCCGCACTCACAGCAATCCTAATAAAATAATTTTCACTAAGGTCTAAATGACTAATATAGCGAAACTTTCTCTCTTCAGGATTCAAGACACAGAAATTAATCTTCAGTTTATTAAAGTCTCAGGATACTTGTATAGTCACATGGACCTTCCAGTACCTCTGAAATCACCCTGTGCAGCGTGATGCCCCCCGCCCCCATGGTTACTCATACACCAGGGTTTGTCCACACCTAGAATTATGCGTTGGGCTCCAAATTCTTTCAATGATCCCAAACTATATTCCTTAGCCTTAATCTGAGGAAGGAGGACCAAGATATCTGTATGATTCTAAGCTTTGGCTTTGCCAGAAGGAAGTCAGTCCTCTTTTATGTTATTGAAAACAACTAAGTCACAGGGACCTATTTTACGTCACCGAAAAGAAGTTGCACATATAGTACAGCCACTCAGAATCGTTAGAAGGCTAAACCAAGGGTAAAAGTTTGAAACACCCTGATTATCCACAGTATGTTATAAAGCAGTCAGAAATATCTGTGGCCCAGAAGCAAACTAGTTAGCACTTGCTAAGTGTAACTATTGCTTGAAGAATTACTTATAGTCAATTACGATACACATATCTGGTCTGGGACCTATATTTTGTAGTGGCTCCTCTGAAGGGATCTGCAAATTAAATTATTTAAATAGGCTTATCATTAGTTTAAATAAATGACATTTATTTTGGCGAGATTAATTTTTAACTCAGCAGCTGTTTTCAGACAGACTGTTGTCAGGTTATTACGGTGACTAACTTTGAGAGAAGGAAGACATTTACAGGAGATTATTTTGGTTTTAGACTTTCAGCTTACATTTCTCCAAAGAGGCCAATCATTTTGTCAATGCCCTAAGCTACTGGGTCCCAAAGACACTGCAATGTTTGCATCTTTGTGACCTGATTTCAATAATAACCCCACATGTGGAGAACTAAAAATGTTCTTTAAAAGAGAAATTCTTCAAATATACTGTTTGGAAGCTGTTTTGTGGGTAAGTTGGAGATTTATATAGGAGTACATCATAGAGGAGCAGGGTAATATATTGGTAATATTCTGAAAAGAGAGTTGGAAGATGTGGGTTCAAGTCCCAACTCTGAGAAGCCCAGTAACTTGGTGTGCACTTGCAAAGGCCTCTGGCCTCAATTTCCTATCTGCAAGAGGAGGGCAAGTGGGGGTGACCACTAAAATCCTTTGGTGAAAAGTCCATGCACCTGTGAAACCAGCCTAGGTAGTATCAGATTTTGCCCAAGGTTGTGCCGTGGTCTATATAAAGACCACAGCATATCTCTTCATCTATTGCACTGAAAACCCACAGTTCCTACATCCCATTTGCCTCCAATTTTAACGTCTCAACTTTCAGCCACAATTCATAACAATGTCACCTGACATTACAGCTATCAATGGGATAGTAACCCCAAATTATGTTTGATTACTGGCTAGCAGAATGGAATAGAAGGGGGCTTCCTGGAGAAGGGGACAACTGTCACCATCTACTTAAACACTGCTTTGAATTTATTAGCAAATTGCCAGTTTATCATACAAAGTAACAAGCTACAAATCAAATTTCAATGAAACAGCATGATAGGCTACAGAAATACCATGAAGTAGCTACCAACAACCTGTTTCATTTGCTCTCATTGAAAAGGAACTTCAATAATTAAACTTTGAGCAATGGAGAAATGAGGAAGTCTATTTTTAATCAGAAAAAGATGACCCAAGACAACAGATTGGCTTTTTTTAAACATAAAAAGCTCTCAGAATATATATATATATATATATATATATACATATATATATATAGTTAAAAATCTAAACTATAATCAAAATAGAAATTTGTTATCTATTTTTAAGTTTTTATTTAAATGCCAGTTAGTTAACATATAGTGTAATATTAGTCTCAGGTGTATAATATAGTGACTCAACCCTTCCATAAGAAATCTATTTTCTAGTAAGAAACAAGAGTAAGTTCAAGAGAATATAGAAAACGGTTTCAACATTTTTTACGAAGAGGCAATCAGATAAAACGGGTGAATTCATGGAAAAGATTCTCACTTGAGTGTCTTATCATTTTAAATTCAAATAATGTTTTTCAGTTCTCCCTTTGGATTACATAAATCATAGGCCCAAAGGCACATGAGAATTCTCCCACTGCAAGACTCAGGATGAGACGTGAGTCAATGAAGACATATGAAGAGAAAATGAAGAAGTCATACCTTGAAATCGTATGTGGCGTCTGGGTTTTCGTCACAGGCAATGACTTCTGGTGCCATCCAGTAAGGGGTCCCGATGAAGGTATTTCTCCTGCCCACTGTTCGATCGAGCTGGGCACTGACGCCAAAGTCCACTATTTAAAAGAAGACAAATGAATAAAGTCTATGATCCTTATATGGTAATAAAACGAATGTGCATTTTTTTTTACTGTGGCAAAATAAATATACCACAAAATTTATAATTTTAATCATTTTTAAGTCTACAGTTCTGTGTCATTGAATACATTCACATTGTTGTGCAAGTATCACCACCATCCGACTCCAGAACATTTTCATCTTCCCAACCTGAAACTCTGTACTCATTTAAACAAAAACTCCCCATTCTCCCCTCTCCCCAGCCCCTGACAAGCACCATTCTACTTTCTGTCTCTATAAATCTGGACTACTACAGGTACCGGAGTCATACAGTATTTGTCTTTGTGTGACTGGCTTATTTCACTTAGCATAATGTCCTCAAGGGTCATCCATGTTGGAGCATGGGTCAGAATTTCCTAACTTTTTAAGGCTCAGTAATATTCCATTGTATGTAAGTGCCATGTTGTGTTTACCCACTCATCTGTTGATGGCCAACTTGGGTTCCTTCTTCCTTTTAGCTATTCTGAATGTCTATTTTTAAAGTGCATGTATAAATGGATAAAGTGTACCAATGAGGAAAGTCCAAAATGTTGTATTTGGTTAGGCCAAGGGTCCGTAGGGGCCAAACACAGGTGTTAAATCAAAAGCCCGCTTGTTTACCATAAAAGATAATACTTAGGGGATACAAAGAAAGTGGTTAAGAGCCAAGTTTCTAGAGTCAGACTGCCTAAGTTTGCATCCCAATTCTGCCACTTACTAGTGATGTGACCTGGGGCTAGCAGATCAACTTCCTTAAGCTTCAGTTTCCAAATTTGTAAAATGAGGGTGATGATATTTACATAGAGTTGCTGTGATGTAAGTGTTGTGTACAGGGCCTGACATAATATTCTCTCAACAAGTGACTGTTAATTAGTAATGAGTGACTATTCTGAGGATAGATTATCTAGGCAGTCCATACAAACATGTGTACACACACACACACACACACACACACACGTACACACACACACAAACGCCTCCCCTAAGTAATGTATGCTTTTGTTTTAAAAGGGAATATTCATGGGGCACCTGGGTGGCTCAGTCGTTAAGCGTCTGCCTTCGGCTCAGGTCATGATCCCAGGGTCCTGGGATCGAGCCCCGCATCGGGCTCCCTGCTCAGCGGGAAGCCTGCTTCTCCCTCTCCCACTCCCCCTGCTTGTGTTCCCTCTCTCGCTGTGTCTCTCTCTGTCAAATAAATAAAATCTTAAGAAAATAAATAAATAAAGGAATATTCATGAGATGAAAGTTTGGCCCCAAATGCTGAGAAAAAAATGGAAATTATATATTTTAACAAAAAGGCAAGAACAAATGTTTGGGATATAAACATAGGACGTATTTCAATCTCTTTGGAAATAAACAATCATATGGCCAATAACTCCTTTCTAGATGACAAACTGCATATCCTAGGGATAGCTGTCAATTCATGCTCTTACTCATAGACACCAAGCAGGTGGAGATTACAGAGCATGTGGAGATTCTCTACCTTATCTGGACAGTCCAGCACCAAGGAAAAGGGTTCCCTCACTGATAACTCCAGCAAATGGAAGTAGGATAACCAGCATGCATACAAAATTGAATACTGAACACCCCTTTTGTACAGGTGCCCTAGGTAATAATGAAGTTGATGTAAATATAACTTAAAACATAAGGGAACATAGCAGGGATTCATTATTTTAAATATGTCTAACTGTGGATATTTTCAGTAAAAATGGGTCATTCTGTTATAGCAGCAACAAAGTCAACAAATGGTAAGATATAGGAAACCATTTCAAGGTCAGTCACTTCTAATCTAAAGGGTTTTTGCTTAAGAAAACCTCAATTATTTCTACGTATTAAGCAAATGGTTCTGTCTGCCATGTTGTACACCAGTTCACTCCTCAGGTGCTTTTAGAAAATGTTTTGAAACAGACAAACATTTTTCTTTTCATTCTTTAGTACAATGACCTCCAAATTCGTAGTGACAAATTTACCTTCACTAAAAACAAAATAAAACAACAACAACAAAACCCACCAGATGTTGAAATAATCCTATCAATTCCTTCAATTCCTAGGCTCACTGGATTCTGTTCTTACCTAGTTTAACTTCGGCATTCTCAGTCAGCAAGACATTCTGCCCTTTAATATCTCGATGAATCACTTTATGCTGGTGGAGATGACTCAGCCCCTGGAGTAACAAAGAGTTGAGAAGGGTTAACGGGAACATAAGCCAAGACGCAAATAAATTGTTTGGGTTGTCAATGATCCAAAAAAGATGCAAACTCACCCAGAGATACCTTTTTTTTTTTTTTTGGTACTTTCACTATCATACTCAGGTCTTCCACGTGTGTATAGTGCGGTTCTAAACTAGGCAATTGATCAATGGCAACTGACATACAGAAGCAGTCTTTGCAACACATGCTGCTGTATTAAGTGAACTGCTTGCATATCAGCTGTGATCTCATGTAGCACAGACCCATGAGAACAAGGATGTGGTTCTGGCATGCACGAGTTTTAGCTAACAGTACTATGAAAAGTGAGGACTGCCTGCCTTTGCTCGTTTGTAACAGGAATATCTAGTCTCTGTACAGAAAACTAACCTGATTTAACTAAGTCCCCCACTCTTTTTTTTTAAGCAATATTTGAATTCAAGAGTTAAAAGTTGCTCACTAAATTCTACTCCTGAAACCAATACTGCATTCTATGTTAACTCACTTGAATTTAAATAAAAACTTAGAAGAAAAAAAATAGTTAAAAGTTACATTATATCGTATAATTTTAGTTAAGCACAATAAAGTATTTTTTCAGACCAGACAAGAAATTTCCCATTGCCTTTAGCCAATGTGGCTCACGTTAAAAAAAGAAAACAACAGTTTCTATTTCCTTTGTTGGCATCCATAACTATCATCTTTAGTGCTTTATGATATTTGTGACTTTGTGTTCATTGTATGAAACAATTATTTGGTGACATCCAAAACTGACTGTGTTCCATTTCTCCATGAATTACTCTCTCTTTGGCTTATTTGTGGTGTGAGTTCTGAAATCTATGGACTTGCTCTAAGGTAGTGATACGTTTCTCAAAGTATAACCTAAAAAAATCTCAAATTGGAGTCTTGAAGCAAATTATATTATGCTAACACTTGCTAATTAAGGTACTGTATACTCAAGTATGGTCATTTTGTTATTTATAATTTTCTATACTTTTAATTTTCCTCCATAATGAAAAAACCCTGGCATGGAAAGATGAAGTTGACACAAAAAGAAACAAAAATAATATCCAAATTATTTTGTTGAAAAAACTCAGCATAAGAATCTGGATGCCCAAAAAAGATCCATGTGTATATTCAGGAAGATCAGTAAACACAAACCATGTGAGAAATTGAACCACTGGTTTGGGTTTTAAAAAAATTACCTTTCCTCTCTAGTCAGTTCAGCTCAAGGTAGGCATCAAGCAGAGTAAAATGTATGGTTTTACAACATATTAACATCCCATGAATACTTAGAGGGACTGAAGATCCTCACACTCCTTCACTAGCAAAGCGGTTGGAAGCAGGTACAGGGCACATAAGTGAGCCAAACATTGTAGTTAATGATATCATATGATGCCTGGAGGGTTATCTCTGAAACTTCTTGTGATTGAATGTCCCTTCCAATGAGTCGCCTTATCTCAAATGCCAGTATCTTTCGAGAAAATGTATTGGAAGAAAGAAGAAAACACTGTTTTCACACATTCTAATCAGGTACTGAGAGACAGTCATCAGGTGAAACATCCTGCTGCTTTCAGAACCCCGGACAGCCCATGGCTGATGCCCAGGGTTCCCCATCCAAGGTTCCCCAGCAGAGCAGAAAGCTATATTGCAGAACCAGCCCTGGAGGCCCAACGTATTTTTGGCCCCACTGGGTGGTCTGGATGCCTAAATAACCCTTTGTGCTTTCTCTAAATGAGTGAAATTCTAAGTCAGAAATTCAAATGAAGTTTACACAAAAGCACCTCAACACTCAAAAATAAATGTCAGATTTGAAGGAAAGGAGCAACCATACCTCCTTGTTTCCTGCTCAAAGTTTGTCTTGTGTTCTGTATCAGAAATCTTTTTGCCCACCCCAAGCCATGGAGGTTTTTTCCTATGTTTGCTCTTAAGAGCTTTATTTTCTGAATCTTTTACATTTATATCTCTTACCGAGCTGGAATTAATTTTTAGATATGGCATAAAGCAGGTATCAAGTTTCTTGTTTTCCCATGACTCTTCAATTGACCAAGCACTATTTACTGATAAGAGCACCCTTTCCCCATGTCCTGCAGTGCTCCTTTTGCCATAAATCAGGTGTCCAGATGAAGTGGGTCTATTTCTGGACTCTTGATTCTGTTCCCCTGGCCATTTGTCTATCTTGTGACAATTCCACTCTGTCTTATTTACTTAGTAGCTTTATAATAAGTCTCAATAACTGGCAGCATAAATCCTCCAGCTCTATTCTTCTTCTTCAAGATTGCCTTGGCTATTCTTGGCCCTTTGCATTTCCATATAATGTTTGAAAACTCAGCTCAACACCTCCCAAGATACCCTGCATTGTCACTTACTCGTAAGATCTCCCTGCAGATGTATGCGATCCACTCCTCCTTCAAGGTGTTACCTTTTGTGTTCTTGATCAGGTCAGTGACAGAGCCAGCGCCACAAAACTCCATCACCAACTGGCAAAGGAAGCAAACATGCCATTATTATAATTATACTTCACAGCTTCCACTGGGCTGAGTTAAGAAAGCATAAGTCATTCCAGTTGGCTGTTTTAGAATACCATTCCTGTAAAGAAGAAGTGATCATAAGACAGTGTAGAAAACATAAACTCATATCTTAATTTCTTTCCAAAGTGATGGAAAAGAGAGATGATTTTTAATTTTCCAACCTGAAAGTTATAATTGGAAATTGAGGGAAATCCCCATATTCTAAGTATTTTTCAAAATGAGGGCAGCTAGGTGGTTCAGATGTAGTTGAGAATATCTCTGTGTTTTTGTCCAGCAATTGATCTCATATTTCCTACAAAAGTGGATCATTCCCCTGTCTGAAAGAACTATGGTGTTCTAGGCAATTTGACGTTAGGACAATAAAGTATACACTGTTCATGCTATTGGTTTGTAAGTGGCACTGTAAGTTGTCAAGAGTGGAGACTATCTGTTTTTAATTAACTTTCAGCAAATGTTCCCAGGAGGTTAGACACATCAAATAAATTCAATAAACAATAAGCCTTAATTTAGCACCTTTCATCCAAAAAGCTTCAAGTTCTCTATAAATATAAACTCATTACAGCACTCACCAACTTTATCAAATAGGCAGAATATAATCATCTCCCTTATTTAATGGAGAAATAGAGACTAGAAGAGGAAAAGCAATTCATCTGATTTTACATCCATATTCTAGGTTTAGGAAACACATTCATTTCCTTACTTTCTTCTTTTTCTTCAAAAAAAAAAAAGAAAGGTCTTCAACAAATGGCATCTTATTATTAAATACTTACATTTTTTCTTAATTATATGAAAAGAATTCAGAATAACTAGCAATCGATCTCTGACTAGACACTAGAAACAGAATTCAAACGGACCTATAATAAAATCACATTGATGGTTTTGACTTTGTCCAAATGTACATTCTTAACATCAACACCATGTATGCCTCGTAGATACTCAGTAAAACTCCTGACATGAGTTTCATGAATGAGTTTCCAATGCCTTTGCTGACTGGCCTTACGATTGCACAAAGGGTAGGGAAACCCTACCATCTTCTCCAGAGTACCCGTAGAAGTAAAGAGACCTCTCAGGAGGTTTTGTAAGGAAATTTGAGACGTGCCACAATAGACCACATTGCAACCCAGAAGAGTTGTAAAATTATACGTGATAGTCAGGAAGCTATCAAAGAACAAATATGGGTCATGTTAGAAAGAACGCAAGAGTCACCTTGAAGAGGTTCTCACTGGCCAAAGATGGGATGATTTGAGCATCAATAAGAATAAGAATTGCGATGGCTTGAAACACATTAAACTTACCTAAATGCATTAACAAACAGCCATCAAAAAGAATATACCCGGCATTGGCTTACTTTGAGACTGGTAAATAGAGTGAAAGAATCAAGAATTTATACTACATTCTTAGACAAGTTTTAGCACTGGATAGTTAAGTAATTAAAAGGGGCAAATCTTCTCTTTATAAAATGCAGTCATTCCATGTAATAAATGAAGAGGACATAATAGAATTAAAATATCACTATTTCATAGTCCCTGACAAACTAATGAATTTAAGCACTGATTATCAATGGCTGCTAGCATAAAAAACATAAGTGACCAGATAGTATTTGCCTCTCAATTATAATAAGAACATCACCTAAGAAGTAGCCTTGCCAAAAACAAACAACAAAAAACAAAACAAAAGAACCCTAGACTCTGATCAAGCGTTTAGTTCCAAACACCAGATTACAGAAAATTCAGAGGACTGAGGAACACATTACCTCATGGGGATACAATCGAGAAAACCTAGAACAGGAAACTCCACAGGACAAATGACCCATTTGCTTCAACAAATAAATTGCAAGAAGGAAAAAAGGAGATGGGGGAGATATCTATAGACTTAAAAACATTTGCAAGGGATGCAACTTATCTGGATATGAGTTTTTTTCCCAAAGCTCTTAAAATTTTTGAGGCAATTAAAGCTTTGAATACAGACTAGATATTTGATGATACTAAGGAAATATGAGGGTTTTTAAAAGTGTGATAATGGTACTGTAGTTATGTAAAAAAAGTTCTTATCTTTTAGTGAAACATGCTGAATGACTATGAATAAAATGACATGATGGTCTTTTCTATAAATGGTGCTGGGACAACTGGATATCCACATGTAAAAGAATAATGTTGAACCCTGACCTCACACCATACAAAAAATCATCTCAAAATGGATCAGAGACCTAAATATAAGAGCTAAAACTATAAAACTCTGAGGAGAGAACATAGGGGGAAATCTCCATGACCTTGGACTTAGCAATGGTTGCTTAGCTATGACAATTAAAGCACAGGCAACAAAAGAAAAACAGATAAGGTGGGTTACATTAAAATTAAAAACTTTTGTGCCTCAAACGATGCAACTGGGAGAATGAAAAGAAAACCAACTGAATGGGAAAAGTATTTGTAAATCATATATCCAGCAAGAGTCTAGTATCAGGAATATATAAAGGACACTTACAGATCAACAACAAACATATAAATAACATAATTTAAAAATGGGCAAAAGACTTGAATAGACATTTCTCCAAAGAAGATACACAAATAACCAACAATCACATGGACTGATGCCTAACATTAATAGTCATTAGGAAAAGTACAAATCAATGGGGTAACCAGGTGATGGGTATTAAGGAGGGCACATGATGTGATGAACACTGGGTGTTATAGGCAACTGATAAATTATTGAACACCACATCTGAAACTAATGATGTACCATATGTTGGCTAATTGAATTTAAATTAAAAAAAGTAAAGTGTAAATCAAAATTACAGTAAGGTACCACTTTATACCCACTAGGATTGTTAAAATTTTTTTTAAAAAAGGCAGAAAATAACAAACGTTGGCAAGGATGTGGAGAAATTGGAACCCTTGTACACTGCTGGGGGGAATGTAAAATGTTGCAGTCACACAGAGTTCGATGGTTCCACAACAAGTTAACATAGAATTGCATTATGACCTAGCAATTCCACTTGTAGGCATATACTCAAAAGAATTGAAAATAAGTATTCAAACAAAAACTTGCATCCAAATGTTCAAAACACCACTATTCACAATAGACAAAAGGTGGAAGTAACCAAAATGTCCACTATCAGATGAATAAACAGAATGTGGTATAGCCATATAACAGAGTATTATTCTGCTATGGAAAGGAATGACGTGCTGATGCCTGACACAACATGGTTGAATCTTGAAAACATTATACTCACTGAAAGAAGAACCAAAAAGGCTATGTATTGTATAAATCCATTTATATGAAATATAAAGCAGATGGGCGGTTGCCAGGCACTAGGGGGAGGGAGGAATGGTGCTGAATGGGTGCAGAGTTTCCTTTTGGGGTGATGAAAAATTCTGTAACTAGATAGTGATAACAGTTGCACAATACTATGTACCTAATGCCACTGAATCATATATTTTAAAATGGTTAATATGCTAAATGTTATGTTATATATATTTTATCAGAATTTAGAAAAAGTGAGAGGATGAGTAGAAGGGAAGAAGTGGGTGAGCATGTGTTTGGGGCAGGACTGGTCAATGACAAATGGTTGCTGGGGCTAGTGTGGGGCACATGGATGTCCATTATATTGTTCTCTTTACTATTGTGTATTTGAGGGATTCTCTATAACACAGAGTTAAAGAAAATCCCATTATGTAGCAAACCATGGTTCAATGGCAGCCGGGCAGACCAAAGGAACATCCTTGGGTAGAAAGAAAATATTTTCTCAAGTGAGCAAAATATGCTTGTGCCCCTTCTCAAATCCCATTTTGAAGAACACAGTGACCAGATCTCCTACGAATGCCTCCATTGCTTCTCTATCAGCTGGAGAATATGTCCCACCACTGAGCTCTATTAGGCCACATAATTATAGTTCCCGAGGAAAGCAGTGGAAGCCCAGTGGCTCCAGTCTTTTAAAATTAGATTGGACAAAATACTTTCAAATATTCAGTAGGAAACAATCCTGCTCTAGCCAGGCACTAATGTCAGTGATTTCTATAATTTGCTTCTCTATTCAGCTCCAGCTGAAGGCTGCTAAATTCTTTTCATCTCACTATGGAATGAAATGATTGATAAATTATGTAATGGGATTTAAAAAAAAAAAAAGAGAGAGAGAGAAAGAAAAGAAAGGAAGAAACCAGCATTTGCTAGCAACTGGTTCCTGCGGCTGCACAGCAACACTGATAATTACCGCCACCATGCAGCAGGGACCCTCCCTCACCACAAGTAACCTCATCACATTAATAAACAGAAACAGGGCTCAACATGCCAAGCCCAGCAGCGGTAAGTCAATAACTTCCCATCTCACAAGCAAGAAATAATGGATCATTAATATTCTCCCCAAAAGAAAGTTCTCAAAGAGTTGACACTGGGCCAACAATACTTGCTCACATTTACCGAGAATTTGCCATGTGCCAGGTGCTGGGCTCGGTGATTTGCAACTACTGTTTCATTAATTCTCCTTCCCCTCAATTCCCTTTTCCTTATTTACTTGGAAATGAAGCTTAGTTATGGTCTGCAGCCTTATCCAGAGTCTATGTAGCCATTAAGTAAGTAGAGCAGGGTTGAAAGCATGATGCTCTCTCAAGTACAAGCTATGTGACCATGGGCATGCGTGTTCTCTAACCACCCTGGGCTCAGCACCCCACCACCAGCACTATAAAATGCAAAATAAAATAAAATGTTTGATGCGAACATTAAGTGTGTCTATGAGTGTAAAACTGCTAGCAGCCCCAAATCTTAAACTATATTTATTACTTTTTATCTATTGTTCTGTTTGCACTTGAAAGAAAAAAAGCAACAAGGGAGAGTTTCCAACTTGAAAGAGGGTATCAATAGCTTCCCAAGATCCACTTCACTTGGATGGTGAAGAAATGGCTGACAGGTGCTTATATATTTTTTTAAAGATTTTATTTATTTATTTGGCAGAGAGAGACACAGTGAGAGAGGGAATATAAGCAGGGGGAGTGGGAGAGGGAGAAGCAGGCTTCCCGCCGAGCAAGGAGCCCGATGCGGGTCTCAATCCCAGGACCTTGGGATCATGACCTGAGCCAAAGGCAGACGCTTAACAACTGAGCCAACCAGGCGCCCCCGACAGGTGCTTATGAAGGGCATTGGGCACATGTGTTTCTAAAACCCCTATTAATAAAAGAGCACAAAGGACACATGTCCTTTTTTCAAGCTTGTATCTCATGGCAAGAAGAAACAGTGGTGCATTCCAGGACATTGGATCTTTTTATTTGGAAGGCTGAAAAGGTGGAGGGAGAGGTTTAGAAGGAATGGTACATTTGAAATGCTCACTCAACACTACCTAAACTACTGGGTCAGAAAACAGGGTACACCTACGTGTAACTTGGGAAGACAGAAGGATGGCTGGGTTGAAGGTGAGGACAGAACCAAGCTCATGCAGGACAGGGGTTGGACCTAGACTTAGAACCGGAACCGTTCCACTGAGGAGATATTTAAGAAACAGCACAGTAGGGGCGCCTGGGTGGCTCAGTCAGTTAAGCGTCATGATCCCAGGGTCCTGGGATGGAGCCCTGCAGCAGGCTCTCTGCTCAGAGAGGAGCCTGCTCCTCCCTCTCCCTCTGCCCCTTCTCCTGCTTGTTCTCTTTCTCTCTCTCTCTGTCTCTCTCTCAAATAAATAAATAAAATCTTTAAAAAAGAAAGGGAGAGAAAGAAACAGCACAGTGTAGTACAACCCAATTAAGAGGGAAAGGGTTGCTTGGACATGGTAGTTATTTCTATCTAAATTAAAGAGGTTAACTTAAAAACAAAGAGTTCCAACATATGTCACAACTTACGTGGTTGTTCATCATGTATTTTTGTCAGTTGTCTTCTACTTCTGACCAGCAAGATGTTTTTTCTCAGAAGTTGTGGGGGCAGGGGACAATATTTAAGCGAAAGGTCTTTGGTCTCAGCTGGGCCCAGAGGGAATTTCGGAAGCACTGTTTGAGCCAGCCCTAAGCTCACCTCCTCATCACCTCCTCATCGGGAGGCGCCTTCAGGATGGAGTCACCTGCCGTGGTCACTTCTAACCTGAGCTTTCCAACCCCAATCACCTCTGAAGAAATTTTAAAAAGGTTTATCCTTAGAGCCAGCTTAAGAAGCTTAGGACAATTTCTGGGGTCCCTACAGTATTTGCTTATCTGCTAGTTAACTGGTTTTAAGTTCCTGTAACAAGAAACGGGGCTTTATGATATTTTAAAACTGCAGGCGCTGGCCAAAAATACCTTGATTTGTTCCCCCCCTCCAATGTCATGAGCCAGTCAGTCCCCCATAGGAATAACTGACTACTAACGGATCCCTTCTCTTTTCTAGTAAAAGGAGGGGCAAGACACAGGGGGGAGGCAGAGGAGGGAGCAGGATGCCGAAGGTCCAAAGGTCTGTCTAAAACGAGAGAAGTTTGAACACAGCAGTTGAAGGGGCCCTCTAAGAAAAGGGTAGGAAAGATAACCATCCAAGAATTCACAGCTCTGCAAAGGATCAGCCTATTGACCTTGAAGGTCCAGAAACATCAGCAAGGCACAGGATATTTTTATCACGTGTGGCCAGGAATAGCCACAGATCTCATCTGCGTGATTTATGAAGGTGTAAACACAACCAGTACTTTGTTACAGAATGCTAACTTGCCAGAGGTAGTGTAAAGACCCACAGTATCAAATACGTGCGTATACAAGTATAACAATTGGTAGGCATACATATGAACACATTTATCACTTAAATCAACTTATGTAAAGGCAAGGTAAAACTGTTGGGAATTTCAAATTTGAAAAAGCAACCTAAACAATCCTTTGCATTCATTTTTAAACTAGCACGTATTTGAAAAAAAAAATTTCTTTGGCATCTACATTATATTTTTAGACTTGAAAAAAAGTGCTTGAACTATAAATTCTAATTTTCCAAAGGTAAAAAATTGAGTCCCAAGGACGTGAAGTGTCCCAAACTTTGTTGATATAGTTTCTGGATAACGAACAACTTTATACCTTGAGAATGACAATGGCAGTTGGAATATACGGAGCCAACTGTTTATTTTTAGCCACAAGAAACCACTGGAAAGGCTCAATGATCAGTGGTCACCATGTCTAAGGAGAAAGAGTCTGAGTCAGCATGCAGCATTCAAGGAATGAGGGAAGTTAGTTGCATCTTGTATTTGATTTCTGGTGCTCAAATTTCTCAGTATGTATGCAAGGTCTGCTGGAGAATTTTTCCTGTTAGGAGTAAATCATTACATGTCCATTCTGGCCAGGGACCCGCTCACAGAAACTAACCTTATTAAGGCTGTAAGAAATGTTTGACTCTGCTCGTCAGAATGTTACACCCAAAGAGAAGAACGTGGGGAGGGAACGGGAAAGCAAGCTTTCAGAGGAGTAAAAATAGGAGAAGAAAATAAAATACTAGCCTTAGAGGATTTATGATTAAACAACTTGAGAGTTGAGGATTTTGAGAAGCACAACTTAAATGGAACACAGACTTTAGCTCAGAATTCATCTAGAACAGGAATCAGAGGTTTGTGTAGCCCAATAGAAGAATAACTTTGGGCACACAGAAGTCTTCCTTCTGTTAAGGTGAAAAGCAGTCTAAGCACAATTCAAATGAAATTCACTGCAATCAAAGAAGAAATCATTTATACATTCTTGGCACAGAGTCACCCATCAATTCATAAAAATGGCTCTTTTAAAGCTGAACTCAGGTCCTACTGCAATGTATTAAATTAGGAATGGCTTTCACTCTGTACCTAAGTAGCATATTCTGTCTCTACAGGTCATGCAATAGGGCAGCTCTGAGTCTGGGAGCCTGTTTACAATCACTCCTCCTAATATTTTAGGCACGCCTTCTCTAATTACCAAAGTTAGCCTTTCAAAAATTTCTATTCACAAATAATAAGATTCAGTCACTTCTTCAGACAAATGACCTAGGTTCTACATATATGAAGAAGGGAGTTCTTTAGTTATGTAAGTGACAAATACTGATCAAGACAAGGGGAAAAAAGGAAAGAAAAGAAAAAGAAAGTCTCACTTCTGCTACATAGAACTCAAAAAAGAGAAATGTTATAAATTGTTCAAAAGAGTCAGCTACAGGTCACTTGAATTTTTAATAATGCTATCTGCAGCACCTCATATTTGTCTTAAAACAACCAAAAATGCAAGCGGGCCTGAGCTTTTGTCAGACAAGATGCCACAGCAAATGTAAACTACACTCGACCTTGGTTTGGGGACTGTGGCCAACATTACTGCAGATTCCAGAAAAGCTCTCTCATGGGTACACCTCAGTATCTCATTCCCAGATGACATTATGCAGGAGCTGGACAAGTAACGTCAATGCATGAAGTTGAGCGTGTGTGGAAGCCAACAGGGAGCACCGGGACCTCTGGTCCAAACTGGAGTAAGGCATGTGCTCTCCAAACAGCTATCACATCCTGCTGCTACTGGGGATTTCAGGCCCAGCATTTCCACATCATCCTGTTTTTCAAAACTTTTCAAGGTATCCAGACTTTTATGTGAAACTATTTGATTTTTTTCTAATGTTGGCATAATTAAAACACCACTGCTTATGTGAATCAAACTAAATACATTCACCTGGACAGTATTTAACCTCTGCGCTGCCAGTTTGAAAACCCAGACCTACTCTAACATTGCTTTTTTTTTTTAGATTTTTATTTATTTATTTGAGAGAGAGAGAATGAGCAGGGGGAGGGGCAGAGGCAGAGGGAGAAGCAGGTTCCCTGTTGAGCAGAGAGCCTGACGTGGGGCTCACTGAGGACTCTGGGATCATGATCTGAGCCGAAGGCAGACGCTTAACCAACTGAGCCACCCAGGTGCCCCTGCCATTTTTTTTTTCTTTAAGTTACCATTTTTATGAGGAAGAAACCAAATGTCAGAGATGCTGCCTCTGCCAATACTAGAACCCAGGTCTCTGGATTTCAGGTCAGGTTTCAGCCCATTGCTACAATGTTTGTCCCCAAAATGCATACCCCATAATTTGTTAACTCTTACCTCTGCAAGGCTACACTGTTGCAATCTAAAGAATGGCTTATCAAGACCTTGCAGTACAGTAATCTGCTGTCTTATGACCACCCTGCATTTCCAAAGCTAGTCAGAAATTTATTCTTTTTGTAAGATATTCTAGTCCTGTGATTGTGGTGGTATGAGAAGAGACAGCAAAATGTGTGTGATTTCGCTTTCTAATGTCAGAGAAATTGGTGTGCCCAATGGATGCTTCTTGTCCCTCACTCCCAGTGCCTGAATGGTATGCAGCAGAACGGAGAGTTGCTCCCCACCGAGGCGAGGTGGAATGAGATGGCAATGTCGTGTGACAGAGCTTGCTTGTTTCCAAGAGATCAGAATCTTTATTGAAAGAGCTCCCTTTTTTGATTTCCGGTTCTGGCCCTCAGCAGTTGATAAAGTAGAATTACTTAGCCATTATCAGAAGTAGTTGTATTTCCGCAAAGAGATGGTACTAAACAAGTTTATCTCTACAACAAGACGATAGAATTCGCACAGATTATAATTCAATCAGACACCTAAAACAGCACACGTATTGGCTGGTAGGCTATGTGCAAAACCTCCAGTCACAACAAAAGAAATAACTGGGGAATATTTCACGTAGTCTGAATACTGGGAATGAATGTTAGCAAGTGCTGCTTTGGGTGGCTACAGGTTATGTCTCTATATAATTCACAGTAACATTTTTATATGCATGTAATCTTAACAGGATGCTATTAGTCCAAAGAGTCAACTATCTGTGACCTTTGCAATTGTTTGCTAAAACATTCCTGGAAGGTTTAATGTACTCTTCAAAGCATATTTCCTAGACTTTGCATCAGTCTTATTAGTAACTAACTGGTCCTGCTACACTCTTTGAAAACTGGGGAACTGAGGAATGAAGAAGGTTAAAGGTGAAGTCAAAATAATTGAAACCCAAAGCCTCAATCCTATTTGGAATACCAAATTTTGGTATTAGAACTATTTCTCACAACTTAAAAAAAGAAAAGTGTAGAACTCAGGAGCTCGATTCTTGCATCGGTCAGCCTGGGGTTAGCTAATACACTGGCTTTATCCCCCACCAGCTGGGAGACCCTGGGCAGATTTCTTAACTTCTCTGAGCCAAATTTCCTTATCTGTAAAGTGGGAATAATGATAATATCTAATTTGTAGAGTGGTTGTAAAGATCTAATGAAATAATATGACAAGGCAAAAAAAAAAAACCCACAATACTTGGCATGTGATAAGCAAGCAATAAATATCACCTGCTATTGTTATTATTAACAGGGAATGGCTCAAATTCAGTGAGTCAGAGGCCTTGGAATAACTACACACTATCATATTCTACAATCAGGTTCCCACCAATATTGTAATCTAGTATTAATTTCCTACTTATTATGTTTCGATTCTGCCTTTACTTTTCCAAGTTCCCCCTTAGTTTGTTGTCAAATAGAAAGAGCACAACTAGAAAAAGAAGATGCTCTTGCCCTCAGGAGCATTTCACGGCTTCGTATTCTCATCTCCAGTGACACAGAAGCTAACGGACGATTAGGGACATGGGCATGGACACAACAGTCCTCTGCAGGAGCACCAACAGATAAATGCTAGGTCCTGTGTCTTCCAAGCAGAATGTGGGGCCTGTAATATTTAACTGCAGATGGGAAAATGGAATGTGAAGGCCTGGGTCCTCCCATGGGGCCTGGGTTTGGGAGGGATCACTACTTGCAGATCTCCCTTTGCCAGCTTCAGGAAGGGGATTAGCTTGCTAAAACAGTCTCCTAACTGGCCTCCTTGCTTCTGCTCTGGCCTCCATCTGGTCTAATCTCAACCGAGCAATGAGAGGGACCCCTTACCTATGTGGATCAGTTTCCATCCCTCCATGTTCAAAACCCTCCAGTGGCCCTTCACCTCACTCAGAGTAAAAGCTGACATTTTTCCCATGGTCTGTAAGACTCTGCACGATCTGGTCGCACGTCTCCCCATATTTCTGGTCACACTGCTCCCATTGTTATTCTTGGAAAACAACAGGCTTGGAATGCCCTTCTTCGAGTTATCTACAATGGGGCTTCCCCTGGTTGCAGCCCTATTAACCTCGCCCTGCTCTACGAGGCACTGATCAGCTTCCAGCATCCTCTGCAGTTTTCTTACTAATTATGGTTATTGTCTGTGGTCTGTAGTAGGAATGTAAGCTACAGGTAAGTAGGGGCTTTTTTCAGTTTTGTTCACTGATATAGCTTAAGTGCCCAGGAGAGTGCCATGTGCCTAGCAAGAGCTTGATATGTATTTGTTGGATGAATGAATGGATCGATGGTGAATGAATAAGTGAATATATACACATGCAGATTCTCGAGTCCCAGCAACCACAGCTGTCTTCACGGGAGGAGCAACTGGCCAGGAGAACTGGTGGGCAGCAACTGGTTCCCAAGAGTACAAAACCTCCTGTTCCACACCATGCAGTTGCGAATAGGCATGCTGCTTTCTCCCAGTGCCAATTGGAAAACGGACTGTAGGTTTCACTTATTTAAAAAAACAAAACAACAACAACAAAAAACAAAAAAAAACTTCCAGTGCCTTTCACAGAACTTCAGGCCAAGCTAAATTGTCACAATTCAGGATGCCTGTATTCTGGCTCTGCATTCATCCATTAATGAGCTTTGAGGTCCTGGGAAAGTCAATTAACTTCATGGGAACCCAGCAAAATAAAAGACAACTAATTTTCTTTCCAACTTAAAAAATCACAGCATTAGGAAAAGGGTAAAAACCAGTCAATCCCTGCTTGACCACTCTTCTCTTTTCTTCAGCCAATGATTTCCAAATAAATACCCAGATTTTAACAACTCATTCTCACAAGAAAACCAACGACCCGATCTGGCCCATCTCACAAAAGAAATGATATTAATAGTTGGGTGTAACTCAGCTTGTATTCCCGCAGGTGATTCCTGGAGGTGGTGGTTCCAAAGCTACATTAGTGCTTTCTTTTAATTGGAAACCATGCCCCTGACCAAACCAACCACCTCTCTCCAGATAGCACTAGAATAGCTATCATTGTCCACTTCTTATCTGCTGAAGCTTATGGCAATATGGGGTCATTGTTAAAAAGCTAGATTCTTGATGACATAGAAGTCCTTTAGGAACACAGAGATATTCCAATTTGCGTCCTCTCATCATTTCTGTTGAACCTATAGGTCACAGATAAAATGAGCTCTACAGGTACCTGTAGCAATCTGCTTTGTACCAACAATATTAGCAACGAAGTTTGTGGGAATGATAATCACTTTCCTTTACAGACCAACTATTTTGTCAGCATCATCTGCCCAGCACCTCCCTAGCACTGAGGACACTGAGATGCATACAACACAATCTTTGTACTCAGAGAGCTATCCATGAGGAGCAAAGACAGCCCCATAAAAAGCAATTAAAAAAAGAAGGAACAGAAGTGGCTCTGATATTCAAGTTAAGAGAAAGTTTAGAAGAAAAAAAAGCAGACATAAAAAAGAAAAAAGTTTCAAAAATCAAATTCCTGAAATGACTACCCAGATACAAATATCTTCAACTCCATTGGTATATATTATTCTAGACATCCCCACCATTTATATATAGAGATGGATAGATACATTTTTTTCTTTTTCTTTCTTTTTTTGACAAAAATGAAAATGTGCTTTATCTAATCTAAACCCCATTATAATAGTTAATTGTTTACCCATTGTAAATATAAATCTACAGCATTTTAACCAGCTGATGTTTCCTTCTATAGTGTCCTTTAATGGATTTACTTTAAGCAATTCCTTATTGGTTAACTTCTGCATACATCTTTATGTAGTTACACAAATATTTATTTATATATGTGTGTGTGTGTGTGAGAGAGAGACAGAGAGAGAGAGACAGAGAGAGAGCATGTTTATCCATATGTATTCCAATTGCCCTTGAGTAAAGATAGAGTACAAACCTCCAACCTTCATTTCCATAAGCAGTGGGTGTGAGTGTCCATTCTGGGTAAATCATTTAAAAAAAATCTTTGCCAATCTACAAGTTAAGGAATGGTATTTAATTTTTGTTTTCTTTTGCATTTATGTTGTTGGTATGATTCTATTTTAAGAACATCTTTACAGGTAATTGATATTTCTTACTTTTTTAATCGTCTTGTTCTTAACTCAATCTTTCTCTTAGTTTCATATTTTACTATTGATTTATAAAAACTCCCCATCTCTAAAGGCTACTAAATTCTTTCTCATCATATACCAAATGGATATTTTTTCCTAAATCAGTTGTTTATCAGTTGTTTTGTTTATTATGGTTTTTTTGTAATGGGAAATGTTAAGAAATGTATACAGGCAAGTTCATCAAAATTCTGTTTTGTGGATATGCTCTTGCATATACGCCCTCATATCTTTCTTTAGTATTATGTGGTTACATCTATTTTCTCCTACTACTTTTACATTTTTAATTTTCAAATTTATATCTACTTTTAAGAGGCCATGATTAAAATCTTACTATAACTCTTTCAGAAATCACATAAAAATATATAAAATCAATGTGATCATACAAAGAGGGTTTATTTACCCAAAAGTACTTTTTTAAATTTTAAATTTATAGATGGGACTTATAGGGAAAAAAATAACCAGCAGTTCTTTTCACTACCAAAGATTGTAGTAGTCAATTATCAAATGACATGAAAATCTTGTTATTTTTCTGAGCTTACATTATTATATTCTTTTTGGTCACCAACTCTGGTTCACTGTGTATATTTTACCTTGTCAACTGGACCACAGATATCTTTTGCATTAAGACAGTAGACTGAGATTCTTTGATAAATTATCCATGAAATAGTAGTCATGGGATCCACATAATTTAGTATATAATTTGGCATATAGTAAGCTCTGTCTAATTAAATAAATTTTCTGTGCCAGACACATATTAAGAACTCTAGAAAATGAATAAGATGATAAGTGGTTAAAAGGGTATTTTTTAGAGTAATTAATCCAACAGCAACATATGGGATGAACAGAGATTCAAGAAAGAGAGAGATGGATAGATCAAGTAGAAGTCCACTGCAAAAACTAGGCTTCCACTGAGTGGACTGAGGGCCTAAGAATAAATAAAAGTTTCATGGACAGTAATCAGGAAGGTGAGAAGAAGAGCAATCTGAGCAGGGAAGGGAGGGGAGTAGTGGTTTTGGTATCAGACATACTGAATCTACTTTCAGTGGAACAGACTGTCAAAGATACAGGACGGGGGCACATAGCTAACTGGATAGGAAAGCAACCTCTAAGAGTACTTATACAGTATCAGACTGGGTCAGGTATTACACTCACAGACTTGGAATTTAAATTTCAGTCATCCACACATTAGTTATAGGCAAGGAAAAAGACTCCAAGAGCTTGGTTAGATCATTGCTCTGCCATTTCAACTACAAATACCTTAGGGCAATTTACTTACCATCTTTGTAAGCCCAAGTTTTGTCATCTAAGAAATGAGGAAATAATAATGTCTCCCTCAAAGAGCTGGAATAAATGATATAATACACAAAAAGCAAATAGCATGATGCCTAAAATACAATAAAAACTCAATAAACGGGGGCGCCTGGGTGGCTCAGTCGGTTAAGCATCTGCCTTCGACTGAGGTCATGATCCCAGGGTCCTGGGATCGAGCCCCACATCAGGCTCCTGGCTCAGCGAGGAGCCTGCTTCTCCCTCTCCCTCTGCTTCTCCCCCTGTTCATACTTTTTTCTCTCTCTCTCTCTCTGTATCTCTGTGTCTCAAATGAATAAATAAAAAAATCTTAAAAAAAAAACAACCCAAACCTCAATAAACGTAGTAACTAGTGGAAAAGCCAGAGACCTTAACAACTTGCTCTAAGGGTGGTTCACATTAAGGGATAAAAAATAAAGATACTTAAAAGCTGGAGGGGCATCTAGGTGGCTCAGTCTGTTAGACGTCTGACCCTTGGTTTTGGCTCAGGTCATGATCTCAGGGTCAAGAGATCGAGCCCCATGTCAGTCTCCAAGCTCAGTGTAGAGTCTGCCTAAGATTCTCTCTCTCCTTCTCCCTCTGCCCCTCCCCCAACTTGTCCATGCACAAACTCTCTTTCTCTGTCTCTAAGTAAATAAATAAAATCTTAAAAAACAAGATACTTAAAAGATGGAGAGGTATTAGTGAAATGGGAAAGAACCTTGAAAACACAATGTTATGGAAATCATGGGGCTAAGAGTTTCAAAGAAGGAGTTAATTAATCCAAAATGAGGATAGAGAGATGAACCCTTTGGCCCTGGTTGTTCTTCATGTAAGAAACAAATTTGGATAGCACTACATACCCAAAGTTGGTCATCCATGCCTGGTGGGTTCTTTTTGATAAAAGCACCATAGTATGTAGCAATATTTCGGTGATGAGAATATTTCTTCAACATGTTAATTTCTTGTTTGATTTCTTCCTCTTCATCCTGCATTGGAATAAAAACATTCTGTCATGAAAATCCATTGTCTTTAGTAGGATTCTGTTTTTTATCACCATCTATATCAACTATGTAATAAATTCTTCCTTAAGTTCTTTCTTCTGTGGTGATAAACAAGCATAATTATTATGTAACTTGACTTTCTCTCTTGACTACAAAGAAAAAAATTACAAGACAACAAAGTGGCAATCTAAGAGGGTCTTCTGTTTGTACAGCAAACAGGCATAGCATGCAACCTGCTAGAAAAGAAGATCTCATCCTTTCACCTGGAAAAGATCAAGGTAGACAGACTATTGAGATAAAATTCACTCCCGGCTTCTGGGAACTATGTCCACTGACTACCTACAACTGATCATATCCAGTATAGGAAAGATTGGGGAAAGAAAAAAAAAATACAGGCTCTGAGATTTAAAATTTGTTAGGTTCATTTTCTTTGAAGCCTACTTTTATTGAAGTCACTGACTGAAGATGATGAAAGTCAGATGGGAAAGGGAGTGAGGGTAGTTCCCTTGATCTGAGGAAGTTCACAAAACAGGAGTACTCATCTCACCTTCAGGAAACTAAACATAAAAAGAAAGGGGGAATGTGGTAGTGCCATGGATGTGAAAAGAGGTAACTTTCCTACAGACTAAGTTTCCTGATGTTCAGGTGTCATTCATTCTGAATTTCAATTTGGAGTCCATCAACTTGGGCCACTTTTGGAAGCCCTGGCACTACCAGTGGAGTGTGCATGTGTTCTCCCATAATTTTATTTTGATAATGTACATATTAGCTGGACTGTAAACTAGTATTTTATTTCTGAGATTGGTGGAAAAAAATTCCATCCCAGGAGAGTTGTTTTAGACGCAGCAGTAGTAACAATGATCTCTGCATGTAGGTTGCTATATCACCTTTCCCTGAAAGGCTGCCCATGCTGTGTCCCTGTCTGTCCCCTTACACCTTGAACTGCTCAGCCTCACTTCAGCGTCTACAATGTTGTGCCCTTCTGTGGTCTTCCACGGGATGTCTTCTTTCCCCTTCCTCATCTTCACATAATTTTTACTCATTATTCCTATTGAATTTATATGACCCCCCTCAGGATGTCTTGTCAACCAAAAAATAAATAAGTAACAAGGGTGGAAGAGCAGGAATAAAAGTATCTTGAATTTTAGTTTAAATTGCACGGTTTCCACATCCAATTATGGAACCACTGTGGGTCATGGTTATGTAGCTCTAGCACAGAACCTTGATCTTGATCTTACAGGACCTTGTAAGTGGGCATGCATTTTATTAGGCCACTATTTATACCAATTTCTAGTCTAGCGCAGTGGTGGCAGAAAGTTAGTCAGTGGCACTGAAAGGGACGCACTGACTAGTAACTACAACGACTTATTTAACCACTCGACAAGCAGTCTACCCTCTCACAACATGGCTCTTGAAAAGCACGAGTTATAATGCTTTCGAAAAGACAAAGACAACAACAGAGGCTAGAGTTAGATTACAAAGTTATAAGAGAAGGATGTCTTCTGTTTTGTAAATGGATTATTTTCCTGTCTTAAGAATTAAGCAAAAGGATCAAGCCCACTGGGAAATTAATGACCTCTGGGTCATAATGAAAAACAAAGTAATGGTACCAAATTGTCACAAATTTTAAAAGGGACTAGTTTTAATAAGCCAAGTCCAGTACACTAGGAAGAACCATTACTTCAGTCATGAGACTTCAAAATCTAGTCCAAGCTGATTCATTATGTACCCTCAAACATTGCATATGGACTCTCTAAATATCAGTTATGTGAATGAAAATAAGAGTATCTATTTAAACCACCTCTCAGGCTTAGAAATTATCAAGTGTTTATTAAACATAGCTTTATTATCAAAATAAAGACTGTGTTTTTCTCAAGATCATGGGAATCTATTTATTGCTTAGACGTGGGTGGGGGGTGGAAAGGCCGTGATATTTGGCAGCCTCCCTCATGAAGAGATGGGAGTCCATTTCCTCTGCTTGTCTCTGGGCTCGGCCATGTGACTTGCTTTGGCCAATGGGACATTAGCAAATGTGATGTAGCAGAAGCTGGAAAATTACTTGTGCACTGGGGCTAGCTCTCTCTTATTGCTTACAGAAAAACCTTCTGTGTGAGAAGCCAGGACTGGCCTCCTGGCAAACCATGTAAGAGAAAGTGGTTTTCAAATGCAAAGAAATGGATGCTTCTAGGAGATGCTTTTAAGCCACTGACTACCTCTGATGATGATATCATATAATGATATGATACTGCGGTCAGAAAATATAGCCAAGGCCAACCTTATGTAACGTTCACTATGTACCAGAAACTGTGTATTTAATATCCAAAACAGCTCTGTGAAGTAGATGATTTAATGATCCCATATAAGTGAGGAAAATGAATTTCAGAGAGGTTAAGTAACCCCCCAAGTTCATTCGTATATTAAATGTTAGAGCTAAGACTCAAAGGGAGATTCATCTGACTCCAAAGCCATGCTCTTAATTCTATACTGAAAACTCCTAGACAGAAGAACAGTTACCCATGGTGATAAAACTAAAGCTGCTAATCAGGAAGGAAGTGTCTGGGAGCATTTTAAGCCAGGGATGAAGAGAAACCTGTCTTTGGTCCTCCAATTAAAGAAACTCGTGAGCACACAATAGTACTTGTTTATGAATGATATCAGGGGATAAAGGAGAGATTTTAAGTTGCATATTTAAGACACAGGGAATATACTTTAAGCATCTACAATATGCTTGGATTGAAAAGTGGAATCAATAAGATACTTAATATTAGTGTGCTCTATAACAAAGAGTTTGCCCAACATTTAGCTCTCAATCCATGGAACAAGAATAAAATTGTGTAACTCCTATAATAATCCAAGGGACTGGTCAGTTTGAACTCAGAAGAAAGTGTGAGATGTAGAGACTCATAAATGCCACTTCACCCTAGGGGTGTGGATACTGGTTGGAACCGCCTCTGCCGCCCTCCATAGCACTTGCTGGTGTAAGGCAGGTGTTTATGTTAACTTCCCCATCCTTCTCAACTTCACTGTTGACAGAACATGACACAAAGTTGAAGATAATTTATTGTTAAAGAATCACAGGCATTAGAATGTGAAGGGATTATTGACATTTCCTAGGATGTAATTTTAAAATGTTTTAAAATAATTTGTAATAGTGAAATCCCTTCCTCCAGTAGAAATTTTATTCGGGATGGCAACATAGAGCATCAACAAAAACTGGATTTTTAAAATCAGTAACATTTATTTTTATGAGTTTAACTATGTCATATCTCGTTACAAAATTAATCAGTGACAACAAAGAAGCTGTTTTAGTGAATACAAAATTAGAGTTTTTGAAAGCAATACAAAGTCACATATCAGCTTCAATATCTCATTAATTTTCAGTTTTGTTTTGTTTCCAAAGGAGAGAGAAAACCTACATTCCTAAGATAAGTAATTGAAAATTTCTCTTTTTAAAGGGAAGGCTTTGAAATTTCAGTGGAAATTCTTCTTACTGAATGAAATTCTGCACACGAATGGAGGAACCTAGCAGTATAAATTACGAGGTTACCATATTCCAGTGTTTGTTGGTATACAGCATACAATTTGAGGTTTGTTTTTTTATCACAGTTTATTAAATATGAAAATGTACTAAAAATTAAGTGATAATTAAGCATGTATGGATCTCCTCACATTACCTCAAGCTGAGGTTATATACCTATAAATTATACTTTTACAGATCAAAGGAAACAGACCCAGAATGAGTCTGAATTCTGAAGGCCTTGTAGGAGTTACCCATTTGGGAAGAGAGAAAAGCGTGATGCGGTGTGACTAAGGAGGGAACTGTTTTTCTAGCAGAAAACTAGTGATTGCTAAGGCCCTGTAGCCGGAAGGGGTGTGGCATGTTGCCTCCTACAGGGATTGTTGGTACCGCCGAGAGAAAAAGGAAAAATGTCTGCAAGAGACACTAATAATAATAATAATACACACTGAACATAGCATTCTACATATTGTTCTCAAATGCTTTCTTTATAAATAACTCTGCTCACCTCTCTCTCACACAAACTTTATGAGAGAAGGGGTATCAGCCACAAGGTGAGGTTAAGCAACATGCCCAGGGTACGGGAGCCCTGAAGTGTCAAAACTAGGATATCCCCAGATGCAAGTGCCAATCTGCAGTGCTGCCCTTGACCGTGAGGCTAACCTGTTCTCTCCTGCTGGGAAATGCTGTTCCTCCGAGAAACAGCTAATGCAGCCCGATGTGTCTTTTTCTCACACCCAAGCCTCCACTGATGACGACTCCCAAGAAAAACCATGAATTAAAAACAAAAAACAAAACAAAACAAAACCCCATGCTCAAGTAACCCAGAAGTAAATGACTTCTACCCCTCGTAGTGTTGTCACTAACTTGCCTGAAGTCTGCCATAAATGAAGTGGCTTATATTGCCATTAAGCCACCTCTCTGATATGTTGTACTTGCACATCCAGGCCATACACCCAGTGTGCATGCACGTGTGTGGAGACCTAGACACACATAAGCCACCAAGAGGGGTATATATAATCTGTAGGCAAGATAGGAGGAGACACGTAAGTGCGCATGTAGTGGGCAGCTCAGCTTGTTCATTTTTAGAACTCTAGAAGCTTTCCAAGTTCTACATGCTCTATACCATACAGAACTGAAGCACTAAATACCTCCCCAAAGGTAGAGGGTATTATGGAGACAAAAATAACATTTGTTTATCTTTGTTAAAAGTTCTCATCATGTGCTTTATCAGACAGTCTGTCTTTTAAAGACACCTACCCAAAGAGCCCCAGAGGAGTCCCAAAGAGGTGTGTTCAGAAGGGTCTCTGCAGCAGAAGGGCCTGCAGTGGGGATTCCCAGGCATTGTTGAACCCACCGGGAGGGTCAGAC
Source organism: Callorhinus ursinus (assembly GCF_003265705.2). NCBI lineage: Eukaryota > Metazoa > Chordata > Mammalia > Carnivora > Otariidae > Callorhinus > Callorhinus ursinus. Next base: position 84,644,740 of record NW_027397063.1, on the reverse strand, counting down.
TCCTACAGCTGAGAATGCCCTTCTCCCAGCCCTACCAATGCAGAACCGAGATCTACTCATCCTTGGATCTCACGTAGCTGTCACTTTATCGGAAAACATACGAGCTGCCCAGATAGATAAGTTTCCTCTTAAATCCTCTCTTAATACTCTCTGCACACTCCTTAAAAGTTCACCAGAACTGTGATTCAGTCATTGCTCAACTGTTTGTTAAGTGTCTTTCATGCATGCTGGAATGTAAGATTCCAGAAGACAGTGTGCGTGTCTCTTCTCACCACCGTCACTCTAGAACATAACACACCTGTCCACTCCTAAATGAATGAATGATTATGGCTTCAGTCTTCAGCTTCTGGAGGAATCTAGCCACACATTCTCTCCTAGATCTTGCTCTATACTAAGTCATTTTGTATATGCTTGGGGTGAGCCTAATATCATTCGGGGGAAGACTAATAACTCTGTAACTGAAGCTTATGACCAGGCTCCAGCTCTCTTTGAGGAGTAAAGAGGTGGTTTCCCAGGAGCCTCTGGTAGAGGGTTTGCCCATAGTTAATGGGTTCAGTGAATGTTTGCTGGTGAAGACAGGGCTGAGTCAAACTATTTACACTATTAATGAGTAGCTAACCCAGGTATGGAGCGTAGTTCCTAGCACAGGCTGCCATCCCCACACTCTCATCTCCTAATGACAGAAGTTCAAGGCACTCTCTAGAATCCTCTTTCCATTCATACTGCCTGCCCCATTCAGGTACTCACTGTATCTTTCCAGGACTAATCATCAGAATCATTTTTTGAGGACCTGTTATGTGCCGGGCACTACATATTATATCATTTTAGCCTCAACAGAAGTTGGTGATGTTTGTATTTCCACCTAACAGATAAGAAAAATGAGACTCAGCAAGGTTAAGAAAGCTGCCCAAGGTCACAGTCAGTAAGGAGGATGTGATCTCAGCTCTACCTGAGACTGCAGGCCAAGCTCTAATGGTATGCCCTCATCTTTCATTCCTGTAACTGGGCTGTGGTGGGTGGGACACACCCTAACTGGCTGAATTTGAATTCCAACTCTGCCATTTGCTATCTGTGGGGCTTGGGCAAGTTACTCAGGTTCTTCCTGCCCTCAGTTACTCATTTGTAAAATGAACATAGTAGCAGTGTCCACTAATGGGAGTTGTTTTGAGGATTAAATGAGCTAACATATGGTTAACAAAGTACAACAGTGCTTGGCATAGGATAAGTACTCAGCCATTTTTATTTTGACTATGGTTGTTGTTGTTGTTATTACTATTATTAATAATGTTATGTTCTGTGCTACTCGTCACTCCACCGAATGGTCTCTCTTTGGGAGGGAGGAACCAAATATGCTTGGAGCATGTGTCCCCTGACTCTTCCAAACAACCCAAGATGAAAAGATTTTTTTTTCTTTTTGTCCAATTTCAGCAAACATTCACTGAACCCATTAACTATGGGCAAAGCCCTCTACCCGAGGCTCCTGGGAGACTACTTCTTTACTCCTCAAAGAGAGCCGGAACCTGGTCATAAGCTTCAGTTACAGGAATTCAGTAAGCAAGACAGAAATGGGAACTCATTACTCAGCCATCAGAGAAGATGAATACCCAACTTTTACATCAACATGGATGGGACTGGAGGAGATTATGCCAAGTGAAATAAGTCAACCAGAGAAAGTCAGTTATCATATGGTTTCACTTATCTGTGAAACATAAGGAACAGCATGGAGGACATTAGGAGAAGGAAGGGAAAAATGAAGGAGGGGGAATCGGAGGGAGAGACGAACCATGAGAGACTATGGAGAAACAAACTGAGGGTTCCAGGGGGGAGAGGGGAGGGGGGATGGGTTAGCCCGGTGATGGGTATTAAGGAGGGCACATTCTGCATGGAGCACTGGGTGTTATACGCAAACAACGGATCGTGGATCACCACATCAAAAACTAATGATGTATTGTATGGTGACTAACATAACATAATAAAATTTAAAAAAAAGAAAAAGAAAAAAGAAATGGGAACTCAGTCAAGCAGGGTTTAAAATGGATCCTCCTAGTAGGCAAACGTTTAGTAAATGCTTATTGAATAAATTAATGGAAAAATTCACACTAAATTAAACACTAAATGCCCTTCTATCTTAATTGGAGACCAACAGCAATGTGGTAGAGAGGATGGACTTCAAGGATAGAGTTAAACTGCTCAGGCTGAGACAGCCACCCCACCATGTTCATGTTACATCGAGCAGGATACTTAATATGCCCGGTCTTCTCATCTCTGTAATGGTGCTGTTAATGGAAGCTGTTTTGTAGGTTGCTGAAAGGATTAAATAATCAATATATAGAAAGGAGTTAAAAGAGTTCTGGCTCATAATAATCACTCCACCAATGTTAGTTACCATTATTATTACTTTTGGCTAAAACATAACAAAGGTCCTTGGAGAGGCACTTAAAGACCAAATTGGTTTTAAGCACATCCACTACAACAATATTTACTATCGTAGTGTTGTAATTTTCCTGGTTTTGCCTACTCAACCACTTTCCCACCCTATTCTCAAGTATCTCTTGTGCTTTCCTTTAAGGAATCATCCTTTCCAACCCTTAGTCCCTATAGGTTCCAGGGCCGGGTACCCCATCCAGATATGGAGGAAGGAAAACAAGGGTTGGTTCAGGAATGGGGACATGACCCAAGCTGTGCCACTGATATTCAGACTGGCACTTTGCTGGGACTAACAATAATGAAGTAATCAGAAAGTGAACCTGGAGCTGCTGGTGGGGAAGAAAACAGAGCCCAGCAACAGAGAGAGATGAAGTTCCTAATCACATCATGTGACTTCTAATAAATTCCATTTTCAGCTTCATTTGGTTTGAGTGTGGCTTTGGTACTACAACCCAAAGTGTCCTGAGTAATAAGATCAGAACCAATCACTGTAAAGGTGAAAGCTATGATATTAAGTTATCATCTCCTTAAGTCCTGTGTGGGCTTCAAGGTATCATTGTAAAAGGACTAGTTTACACCAGGAATTTTTCTCCGAATGAAAATGAAGATTCTTTGTGGGGTTATCAGAGAACCATAGTCTCTCTACATATGGTGGCCAGGAAGCAGGGAATATAAAACCCCAGAAAAGTGCCCCTCCGACTTTCACACATCTGAAGTTCCTTGAGGGGCTTGTAGAAAAGGCAGGTTCAGAGGCTCCGCCCAGAAATTCTACAGCAGGTCTAGTAATCTGCGTTTCTCATGAATACCACCGGAGGGCTGACAGTTCACAGAAGCTGGTAGTCCACTTTGAGAAACACTACCCGAGAGGGCCCAATTTTGTTTAGATATTGTAGGCAAATCTAGAGTACACAAACCCAGCTGGGAAGGAATCCCCAGAAAGCTGCGAAATGAAGAAATTCTCATAATTATTTCAGGAACTAAAACAACTTCAAAGACTGAGTCTGAGTTGAAGTACTAATTCTGAAGCAAATATTGGCAAATTTGGAAGTGTCTCAGCTCTAAAACCGGAAGAGCAGAAGCATTATATCCAGTTCTTTCTGTGGCTAGTTTCTATTAAGAAAAAAAAAAGAGGAAGTGGTGTAGAGTAAAAACAATAATCTAAAAATTGATTTCATGCTTATGGTTTTATCAATTTCATTACAATAAACTATAGTAACTGCAGTAGATCACTGCAAACAATTAACAAAGACGACCTTTGAGAATTCATCTCCGTTTTTAACAGAGCAGCTATAATGAGCACAATTATAATAATTGGTAAGAAGCTTTTGCAGCATTTCATAATACACAAAAGACAACATGGCAAAATGAAATAGATTGTTTTCCGAGGCTACCACACAAATTTCACAAAGGAAATCTTATGCTGACTGTAATGTGTAAGGGGGTGACACAAAAGTCATTTGATGCTGTATCAGACAACATGGGAAATAGAAAACTATCTCCTGATGTGATGTTCATATTTATCTTTGTTAAGGGTCAGTGAGTACAAAATAGTCAGTGATGTGCGTAAATCAGGGAAACTACCCAGCCCTTTCAACAAGGGTTCCCTAAGAAAATCAAGTCCAAGTACCATAAAGCATCCACTGTATGCAGTGGACTGACTCTCCTATGTACTGGCAACAGCCTTGGCTCTGTACCATCCTCTGGAGGATTGAGAAAAGAGTCTCTCTGCAGAGCTTCGCTCTCTTTTGGAACCCAGTTTAGAAAGGCTAATTGATACTCTTTAAACCGAAAATACATATGCTGGGATAAATAGCTGCGTTGATTCCAAAGCAAGGTGGTCTAACAATAGTAAGTGATTCTTGAAGCAACTTAAAGTCTCAAAAATAGAACCAGAAACTATGACAGTAATATTCAGTGCTCTCAAGTCCTACTTTATGCATCAACATACAACTTTGAGCACTGAGATTAATGATGTCAGTGGAAATCACTATATTCCACAGAACCGCACAACAGAACTTTATAGCATGAATGTCTTGGAATGTCCAAACCCAGTAACTGTTAAATTGCCAAGTGTATCACATTATGTGGAGATCTTATACAATCCAAGGAAAATAGAGTATTATGACTTTGGCAGAACTGCAAAATAAATTCTGATTTGTTTTGTGGTAAAAACTTTGTAAAAGGTTTTCATATTTATAATGGGTTTCTGCGTAGAGATTGATAGTACCTGATCTTGATTTTTTTGTGTCAGATCTGCTAACTGATCACACCAATATCCATTCTCCCTCCACGTCTAACAGAAAGCAGATTTTTAACTGCACCTATTGGGAGAATAAAAGACTGTATTTCCCGGTTTCCTTTGCAGCTAGGTATAGCCAATGACAGCAGAAGTTAAATAGAAATGTTGTATACAAGTAGGAAAGATTTTAGTGGAAGGAGCTCTTTTCTGTACCCTTCTGCTTCCACCCACTCTCTCCCCTTTTCTTGCTACCGAAGAATGTGATCCATGGAAATCTGACAACCACCTTCAGCTTTGAGTGTGGAAGCCACTCCACCACATTGTTGCCATACATCCCTGGGCTATAGATTCCAGACTCCCTTAACATGAGAGAGCAAGACACTTCCTTCGTGCTTGAGCCTTTGTGATTTTGCGTTTTCTGTTTCAAGTGGCAGAACCTAAATGTAATTAATAAAATATACATGCAGTTTCTTATTCAGTAAAGGCCAGGTGAATTAATAAACTAATAGGGATCAAATATTTGAACTGGTTTGCAACCTCTGAAATTTGAATAATGTATTTATTTGTATTTATAGATCAAAATGTATTTACTGTATTCATTTATCAAATACAAATAAAAGGAAGTAGTACTTTAGTGCCAATAAATATGGGAATAATTTTTTGCTGGTGAAGAATATATATAATTTAAAGACAAATTCAGATCAATAATAAGTAAGGAAAGGAAGTCAGTACAATGTGTGGTATAAATGAACATTAGTGAAATTAGTATTATGGGAGACAGGGTACCATATAATATATACTTATCAAAGGTAACAGACTGGGCCAGAAAAGACATGGACTGAAATCTGACAAGCAGATATATTGTGTGCCTTTTTTAATCTGTATGTTGGTTCTTGATATCTTTGTGTGATTCATTCATTCTATGTCTATTTACATTGAATAAACCACTTCCGGGCTGAATGGAAGACTTTGGTCTTTTAGCTTTTATGTACGGCAGGTAGACATCTTAGAAAAATCCCCAGAACAACAGAAAATTATTAACATGCTTTTGATGTCCAGTGAGTCCTTTCAAGTCTCATTTTTGCTCTATACTCTCAAAAAGGCATTAAAATATTTTAAATAGATCTAGCAAAAAGGATTGAAAGCATGAGATTTTATTTAAAATAAAGTCTATTCCTCAGATTGCTTTTGATCATCCAGGCAGAAATTTTATTTCAGTGTTGTTCCATAATAATAAGAATTTTTGGTTGTTGGGATTATTTGGCCAATATTTTGGAGGAGGGAAAATATTCATGTGAAATAGCCTAATCAAACTGCAGTAGCTACCCAAACTTTATCTACTCCAGTATTAGGTTGACCTTTGGGAAAACTGCTAAGACCCATGTCTTCTGTGTAATCTCAGTATTATTCTTTTATTACCTTCAAATCCGTGTTCTGTCTTCATATGCAAATATCCATGGTTGTGTTTATGTAAATTTTCAACACACATTATTCACTCTAACTACATAAGGCAGTGGGTAGGTATCTAATTTAATTAGAGTGATTTATCCATGGTCTTCTCGGTCAGCTGTTCGATACTCTTAACTGCTTTATGTTAAGCTCAGTGGGGAAAGACCTTAGATGTTTAAGAAGATTCTATTCCTGAAAAATGATTTTTTATCACTAGTTTCTCTATCACAAATATATAGCTACTGAGATGGCAAGATAAAGATACGTTACCCCTGTGACATCCATAACCTTAATGGCTGCAAGCTGGCCCGTTTTAACATGACGACCCTGTAAAGAAAAAAAAATAATAAAAGACTTCAGTTGTGATAAGCAATGTCCACATCCAGTTCCACCTATAGAGATCAATTACCTAGATCACTGTTACAGAATACAGTTGGGGAAAACGGACACACACACACACACACACACACACACACACACACACATGCACATCTTAGATGCTTCAAGGATCAATTTCCATTTAGTGTTTACTTTGTAAAACATCTGCATCACTTTGTTTTTGGGTTTGTTTTCATAGCGATTGTTAAGTTAACCAAAAAAAGGCAATGTTGAATAATTTGGTTCTATCTTCTCTCCGAGGTGGTAAGTAAGGGCATGTGTGGGAGGAAGGGGAGGTTGGCCTGCGTGGAGGAGACATAAGTATCCCCTTTGTCAGGAAATACTCGGTATGTGAAGAAACTTTAGTTTCCTGGATTATGAAAATATGTTGGATTGTAACAGTCTCAACTGGATAGTATTCTGCTCTTACTTGAGATCGTAAACGTATCTTTATCTTAAAAGTGAGCCTAAAATAAAACAGATAGTACTAAGTCCAAATTTGTGATCAAAGAGGCAGCATTGAGCGTAAGCAACCACTTGCCCAAAGCAGGCCTCTTTGGTCTTTGGACCACAGAGTGGCAACCACACAGAATCAGAAGAGACTGGGGTGTGGTGAGAGGGCAACCCCAGAACAGAAGCTTTCTCTACACTTGCTCCTTGAGAAACTTAAAGTCTACATCCAACTCTCAGACGGTAGCAAGGATGGTCAATATGCATTACTTCTAAATGCATTTTATACGTGGCTTCTAAAATACATTTCAACTATGACTGCTACCAGGCAGTATTATACTACCTCCAAGATCAGCTGGATTCAAATGCCAGCTGCATGACCTTAGACCAGTCCCCTAAACTTCCCTAACCTCTAGGCTTCAGTTTCTTCATCTGAAAATGGAGACCATGGTACCTGACTCCTGGTATGGCAGTGAGGACTAAATGTGATAACGTAGATACAGTGTGTGATGGTGCCTGGCACTTGGGAGCTGTCCGCAGATGCGGCCTATGATTAGTTATGACCCTGTCTTGCGATTAATGTTAAATACTGTCTTTCCTTCCAGGCTATATGTTTCATGAAGTCCAGGGCTATGTCTCATCGTTGTATTCCCAGTGCCCAGAGTGGTGGGTGCCCACCCCACAGCCGGAGTGGCATGGTCATGGATGAAAACAGCAGGTGATGGAGGTATGGATGCTTGTATTTGGGAAGAGGGGATAGGTTAGGTGCTGTCTATCCCTTTCCTTCTCATCTCTCTCAGCTTTTTACACCTATTTACTCTGATTCTGGTAGCACTTCCTTCACTTTTCGACCTCCCATTCTGCTCCCTCCTTTTCCTCCTTGGTCAGGAAAGAGCTAAAAGAAGGAGGCATCAACTGGGTAAGCAATATGGTCACGGGCACAACCCCTCCTACCTATTTCAACTTTCAGACAGTATGGGAAGGGCCTGGAGTGTTACCGTACAGAACCCTGGACTGGCATTCCAGAGGCCTGGCTCTTGTGCAGGTTCTGCTCATGACCAGCAGGTTCATCCGGGACAAGTGATGTAACCCATCTGGGCCCAGTTTCCCTGTCTGCAGAATATGGGGGAAAAGGGCTCAGTGGTTGGGGGAGGAGGAGCGAGGGGAGGGGGGGAAGGTATCATTGTTACTGCCACCCCTTTCCACCCCAAGGAGCATTTGGAAATGCAATTTTCACAATGAGTGGGAAGAGTAGTGCTACCACAGTTCAGTGTCCAGGAATACTAACTTCCTGCAGAGTTACTGTCACATCAGGGAGAAGTCACAACAGTGCCCTCTGTTGATAAATACTGAATGGCCTCCCGAGTTGTCCAGGTCCCAGTAAGAGTCTAGGATGCTATAACGATGACCTTAGCAAAGGAATCAGCAGCTTTTCTGTGGGAATACAGTTGTCTCTTGAACAATGCAAGGGTTAGGGGTGCCGACCCCTGTGCCGTCAAAAATCCATGTGTAACTTTTGACTCCTCAAAAGCTTAACTACTACTAGTCTACTAGTGACCAAAAGTCTTACCAATAACATAAAACAGTTGACTAACCTATGCCTTGTATGTTGTAGGTCTTATATACTGTATTCTTCAATAAAGTAAGCTAGAGAAAAGAAAATGTTATTAAGAAGATCATAAGGAAGCGAAAATACACTTACACTATGTACTGTAAAAAATCTGCATCTAAGTGGACATATGCAGTTCAAACTCGTGCTGTTCAGGGGTCAACTGTATCAACGTAAGGGCCAGCAATCATACCTTAACCTTCCAATGTAAGGGCCAGCAATCATACCTTAAACAATGGCTGCTTCTCTACTAAAGCACTAAGGGAGGGGAGGGAAACTGAAGACAAATACAGAGCATCTGGTCAGTATCCTATAGCCCATTCAACTTGCAGTTCTGCTAAGGGTGCCATACAGCCAGGTGAAGGAAAACACCTGCTTATACAGCCGCCTGAGACCCGACCCTCCACCTGCCATACCACCTTGAGAGGTTCCCATCTGCTTTTATTCTGGGATCCTTAAGACGAAACTGTTTGTGTTCTCTACATGTACTATTTTGTTTCTTCTCTCTCTGGTAATGTGTTTTCTTGGCCTAAGACACCCTTCCCCTCCTGAATCCCCAGTGAAGTTACTCACTCCTCTTAGATTCAACTCAAGTACCCAAAAAGAAAAATAAATCTTAAATGGAATCCTCCTGGTTCAAGCAGGGGCTTGACCAGCAAAGTCTGATCTACTCTGACCGCCACCTCTTTCTCTTCCTCTGTGGGAGCCCCTGAGGCGCCTCTATCAACACACAATTTGAGAAACACTACACTTAATCTTTAACTCCTTGAGAAACAGGGAATCCTCTCGGAATGCATAATTTGTTACAAGGACACGTCAACACCTAGTTCTTTCCACCAGCAGCCTGGGAGCCCAGCACATCTAGCCCTTGGCCCAGGCCTAAGGCCAGGGAGCAGACAGAATACCAGCAATCCCCTTCTTATTTCGAACACAAGGCATGGGGCAGTTCTTGGTTTGAAAGAAATAAATTAAATACCTGCTACTTTTTTGAATGTAGGGTATGGTGTTGTTTTTGTCTTTGTTTTTATTCTAGTAACTGCTTTAATGTCATTGAAGGCAACACAGAGAAAGAAAATAACCTACTTCCCTCCCATTTTCAATTTCACTCCCAAGCTGAAGAACAGTTCTGGATGGCTCTGACAGATGACTGAATAATACACCTCAGGGTGGCAGTTGGGCTTAAATGAGGTCCTGGAGATGCAACTATTAGCAGCCTCAGCTCAGTCCCAGGCAAAGACATCCCCACACTCTGGAATAGGAAGGTTGCTGAGCTGTCAGCCTTTGATAGAGGAGAACCACAAAGGAGGCCTCCTGGCATGAGGGGCCTTTTACATCACTGGAGAATGTCAACGCAAATTAGGACCCAGATTAAGGCTGACTTTGAGGGAATAGCCGGGGGTCCGCTGACCTAAAAGATCACTAGGAACCTGAGGCACAGGCATTGTTAGGACAGTGTTGAAAGAGGCAACTTCATAAAACCACAAATAAATTGAGGAGGAAGAGCCCCTAAGGTGCCTAATCCAATACCCTTTTAGAGATGAGGCCAAAATCTCACAGTTAATGAGAACCTACACGCAGGACACTTTCTCCTCTCTCCCACTTCAGCCATCCAGCTCCTGAATTAAAACTTCTCATCGTGAAGATTTTAAGAAATTTTTAAACAAACCTTCTTTTTATATTTTACTTCACTGGGGAGTTAAACATTGAACCATTCATCTCTGTTTCAGGTAGGATTTAAAAAAAATTTTTTTTTTTCAAAAAAAAAAAAAATTTTTTTTTTTTATTTGAGGGCAAGGCAACATGGGAAGATGTTTTTATTACAGGAGAATTTTAAAGTGAAAATTTAATGTTACTCCTAATTTTAATTTATTTCCATTTATGAAGTAATGAAAAATATAAACAGGGATTCCATCTAAATTTGAATCTAAAATACATATTCAGCCAAGGACAAAAAAAAATTTTAATTCTGGGGAGAAAAAAAGACTTTAAAGGGAGACAAAAGGGTTGAATTTTTTTTTTCTCCACAAAAATTAGAAAAAATATCTTGTTGGACTGCAGTTGCTGAGTCATTTTTTAATAAAAGAAGGAAGGTTTTTTAAAATTTTTTTTCCTGAAGTAACAACAATAACAAAAATAAAAGGCTAAATCTAGACTAAAAAGCATAATTGGTGTTCCAGTAGGACCCAAAGCCTATTGTCAATCATGTCCTCAAGCATAACAAGCAGGCTCACAAGGAAGGAGGAAGAATGGGCATCAAATCAAGGAGAGCCCACCAAGGGTGTGGGGTCACTCAGAACTGGGGAGTGCGGTCTGGCCCCCTCCTCAGACACACATCCAGACACATGCTGCTCCCCTTCTTCCTTTCTTCTACCTCACACCTGAGGTTAAAAATATATGTATATGCTGATTCTCATTCTTTACAAAATAACTCAACACTGCAATGAAATCTAAATCACTCAAAGATTATAGTACTCTACCCCCTTTACCTCCTCCCTAAAATGAATGCAAAAGAAAAACAATGGTTTTGTCTGAAATAGCCATGTAAAAGTCTTGGCTCTGTTATTGCTGTTCTTTTCTAAGGAACAGCAAGATGGCTTTAGAGCCGCTAGCCTGAGGCTAGCCTGGAAGAAAGCGTACTTTCATTTCTAGGTCACTGAAATACATTTGTTTCCAGCAGAGCACAGGAGCAAACTGGGTTTATGGAAAATGCACACACTCTACCTGCTATTTCCTTCCCTGCTGTCCAAGGACTCACACGCAGGTAGAATGTTTTTAGCATCTCGTGTTTAGCTTAGATTAGATCTCACCTTTATTGAGGAAGACTTCTTCACTTTCCTAATAGCGAGCAAGTGCCCTACCTTTGTGTTTCTACAGCATCCTACACGAACCCTACTGATCATATCCGATGCTGTGATTTTCAACATGTGCATCACAAGAACCATGAAAACCAGGGCACCTGCCTGGCTCAGTTGGTAGAGCATGTGATTCTTGGTCTCGGGGTCGTGAGTTCAAGCCTCATGTTGGGCATGAACTTACTTAAAAACAAATAAACAAAACCCCCCATAGAACCACGACAATAAACCAAATCAAATGGAAAAAAATCAGAGTGTAGCACATGCAGGTTATAGCTATTCTTTCATGGCTCAAATATCATGGTTATGTCTATGTATCTATCTGTCTATGTAGGTATGTATGTATGTATCTATCTATCTATCATCTATCACCTATCTATCTATCATTGATGCTATAGTGCACCACTCAGATTCTCCCTTCAAGACTGAAACATCTGACAGCTCTCAGCCAGTTCGAGCCCTGGGAATTAGCCTCAACCACAAAAGCACTGCCAAGGTCATGCTCTCTCCTGGAGACAGCCAAATCAGTGACTGGACTGGTTGACACGGGAGTAGAAAAGCACAGCCCTCTTGTCTTAAAGTGGGACAATTCTGAAGGACCATCTCAGCTCCTGACCTCCTCTAGGGATGGCCGTGGTCTTTGTAAGACTGCATTGCAGTTACACTCTTTCTTCCACACAATTCTATTTTCTTCATAAGTGTAGACCCTAAGACCACTCCCCAGTAAAATTTCTGCATGTAAATCTCCATCTCGGGGTCTGTTTCTGGTGGGAACTTCACCTAAGACAGTTGGTGACAGGGATGGCCTGAGGAAACAGACTCTAAGAGTAGCTGTCAAGGAGACCCTCATCACTGGTGACAGTGGCTCTTGGATAGCCCCTGGCATGCTGCAGCAGTGTCACAGTCAAGAATAAGAATGTTCACTACTGGGGAACTGGAGTAGAATAGAGGTGCCAGAGAATACACCAGTGACTCCAACAGTTCAGACATTAGAGAGGTCCAGGAAAAAGAGTAGCTTTAAAAAATGGAATGGCTTTTACTAAGAGTCCCTGATGTACTAGAGAAAAACAATGAGAAGTAAAGAGCAATTAGTCACCAACTGAAGGCAACCTGTGAAACTCATCAGGGAGGTGGAATAAGATAGGAACATCACTGCTGTCGGTTCAGAGGAGTGGGGGAAATTGGAGATTTCAAGCTCTCAAGTGCATCAGCCTTGTATGTCTCCATCCCAAGCTTCAGAGCCTTATTCCTTCCCAATTAGACTTGAATTGGGGATTCAACCTTTTTCTTCTATACTGATAATTAATTCCTGGGTCTGGTCCTCAGCTTTTTCTACTCTCAGACTGTAGAAGATAAGAGATTTCTTTTAAATGCCACCCAAAATTTTAGTAAAGGGACAAGAGCAGCAGTCAAGCCTGACAAAGGCATGGCAGGCATGCCTCAGACGTCTCAGGAATGAGGATCAGGTCACCCCAGCGAGTCAGCCACATGGACCAGCAAAGATGCTAACCAAGGAGAAGAGAAGCAAAATGGATAGGAGAGGAAGAAAACGGTGAGCCTAGGTTACAACCATCAGATAAGATGCAGTGGGGGGTTTCTTATAACTTTGTCAAGGAAAAGAGAATGACTAGAATACTAAAGGAGCTGTTTCCAGACTTATTATACAAAGCAAACCGGTCCAGCATCACAAGGGACTGACGTGTAATGGCCACTGTGGAGTGCCATCCAGATCCCTTCTTCAGGACAGAAGTGTTCTGCTTCTCTTCAGGAGATGCCCCTCACCAAGGAGAATAGCTGGACCCAAGGTCACGCTCCCTGCCTAAAGTAATGCCCCTTACCTGGAGGCAACAAGCATTCAATGCCTGGTAGATGTAGGAAAATAAAAGCCTACACCACTTATGTCAAAATGGAACAATTCTGAGGGGCCATCCCAGCTCCAAAGCTCCTTTTTGGGATTGCCTGGGGCCTTGTCAGTGCATTCAATTTCTTTCTCTGCTCAAATCTATCTTCACTCTCCCATAGTTACTGATTCTGACAGCACTCCCCAAAATACTTCCAACAATCTCTGTCCTCAAAATTTGTTTCCCAGGGAACTCAATCAAAGACTCCTGTGTGACTCAGTCGGTTAAGCATCTGCCTTTGGCTCAGGTCATGATCCCAGGGTCCTGGGATCAAGCCCTGCATCGGGCTCCCTGCTCAGCGGGGAGTCTGCTTCTCCCTCTCCTCCCTGCTCCTGCTCTCTGTCGCTATCTCTGTCTCTCTCAAATAAATAAATAAAATCTTAAAAAAACAAAACAAAACCAAAGACTCCATCCTTCCACCTACCTTCCCTCCCTTCTTTCCTTCCCCCCTTCTTTTTCTTTCTTTCTTTCTTTTTTTTTTTCTTTTTTTTTTTCTTTCTTTCTTTCTTTCTGTCTTTCCTTTTCTTTCTTCTTCCCTCCCTCCCTTCCTTCCTTCCTTTCTTTTCTTTCTCTCTTTCTTGGTATTAATGTATAATATTTCTTACTGGATCTGAGGTGAAAGTTTTTTACAAAAACTCTGACTTAAAAGGTTTTGAACATTTTGAACAGAATAAACTGTTAGAAAATATATCAGATAATGGGAATAGCATGTTCAAAGGTCCTGTTATGCTATAGTTATTAGAGCATTTCAGTAACTAAAAGTAGGCCAGCATGGCAGAGTAGAGAGAAAGTGTCTACCAAGTCCATGCAGGGCCTCATAGGCTACTTTAAGCAGTTTTGCCTTTATCCTAAGACCAGTGGGCAGCCACTAAAGAGTCTGAAGCAAGGGTGTAAAGTCACCAAGTTTGCATTTTGAAAAGATTGCTCTAGGGCCAGAGCAGAGAACAGAGGAAACAGAAAAGATGATGGAAAAATAATATTTATAATGTTACTTAGTAATTAATTCAGCTGAGAGAGGATGGCAACTTGGACTAAGATAGAAGTAAGGGAGAGGGTGAAAAGTGGATGGACTCAAGAGATATTCAACAGGACTTGGGAATGGCTTGGATACATATTTACCCTGCACCTCCCACAGTGCTTGGCACAGCAGGGACTCAGAATAAATATTTGCTAACTAGTGGACTGAAACAAGTCGTGAAGGCTGAGGCTTGTATTCAGGTTCTTGGTCAACACCATCCATATGTCCACATCAGTTTCTCCCAGTTCCCCCCATTTCTATCCAGGGCCAAAGTGTATAGGAGCAGATGGCGTGGGGCTGTGAGCAAGAATTTCAATCATCTCACTCATTAAAAGCCATGAAAAGCTGAATTTAGTGGATGAAGTTCCTTTCAGCTCAATAGAGAGGCCAATCTACTTCCCCCCTCCACAGATCACAGAGACTAGCAATTGGTTTTAGCTTTCTCTCTAGGCTATAACGATGAGAGTGAAGGTGAACTCTTGATGCTCCAGTCACAGTTAAGATTAAAGTTAAGATACCTATCTGGACATCTTCAAGAATGCTACCTTTCTTTGATACATCATGTCTTGGGGCAAAGAGGCAGACAAAACAACTTATGAAAAGACTCCAAAGATCCTTCTAATCAAGGAACAAGGATGGTCACAGGATATATTTGGACCAGTGCCTACTCCTAGGATTTTCCCAGGTTAAATAAGGTCCTTATTTTTCCTTGGCCTGCATATGCCATCCATCACTAGCTTAAAAAAGTCCTGCTCTCCGTTTCCGCAGAGCTGCCATCCAGCCATCACTGCTCCCGGACTTGTGGCAAGGATGAAGCAAGGCATCGACACAGGACAGGTCCCAAGCAACCGCTCCCCATCCCAACACCACTCACTGTGAATTCCTCCGCGTGGTCCCTCTGCCAGGCAGAAAATGGATTGTTTTCAAGATTGTTCAGGGCTGGGCCAACTGAGAACTGAGGCTTGCTCACAGACACGGGGTAGAGAAGAAAAGACTGTCTCATTTTTCTTTGTTAGAAACTAGGATTCCTATCTTCAGGGCTGCCAGTTTGGCTCGGTTGATAAATCAAAATGGATGATTAAAGGGGAAAAAAAATCAAAGAGTCACAGTTTTTAGCAGACAATAGTTAATGTATGCAGATTCCCTGGCAGGGAGCCTGATGCCTGTACCCAGGAAAGGCACGCACAGCTCAAGTAACAGCAGTGACGAGGCAGACAGGCGGCAGGGTGATGAGAGCTCAAAAAAGTAGCAGAACCATTCTCTTGGCCATGGCCGTAAGCCAAGAACACACTTCCCAGGAACCTCTTCTCTCAACGCCCCCCAAAAAAGGGAGCACAAAACCAAAGATCTTATGAGCTCCCCTCTAATTTATGCCACAGAATTAGCACGTCTTCGGTGGCTTTCAGACATTAATTGCTGGGAAGATAAATCCTCCCAGAAATTTCAACCCCCTAGATGGAGGGGTGCAAAAGATGGAGAAAGAACGTATGCGGCCAACTCCTGAGCCTCGCCAGTGTCCCACCCCCTCCCCGCCACCCCCAAAGTCTACCTATTCCCTGAGGCAGGGTGGTCCCTGCAGATAAAGACGGCATTTAAAAGCCCTGGTTCCTGGACACCAGTCCAGGATGAAGTGTATACTTGACTTCAGTAAAAGGAGGAAAATAAGGACCCTGCGGCTTTTTTTTTTTTTCCCCAGATAAGCCAGAGGTATTCAACTTAAGTAGGTTTCTTTACTTCAAGACTTTTGGTGGAAAAATATCCTTAATGAAATGTTCTTAATTTTTAAAACATAAAAGTAAACAACTTTATGTTGATTCTCAATGGTTATTTTTGGTTTTTTAACTGGGGTTTTTCTATTGGGTGAGATTTTAGTACTCTGAAATCTGAGAGTCCAAGCATTTTTTTTTAATCAATTAATTAACACAGAGTGTATTATTAATTTCGGAGCACAGTGTCTTAAAATACAAGTATTGCATGATAGAGAGGTCAGTAATCCCCTTAAGATACAAAGATGGGCTGCTCTTGATGCAGTCTATAAAAGTTCCATGCGACAGCAGACAGCTCTTAAGAGCTTACCATAAGCGGCATGAATGATACTGGAACCAATTTGTCTCTCTTTGAGTTCCTTAGTCCCCAGTGCCTTGGACCTTCAGTCCACCAGGCACCCGGCTGCTGTACGCTGGAACCAAAAGCTCCTCAAAGGCAGGGACTTGGCCTTATGTCGGCTTAATCCTCTGTCGTTGCCGAGGACAGGATCTGACAAAGAGTAGGTGCTAAACCACACCTGGAAACATGAAGTTTCTAGGCCTAGTGGACCTTGTGAGCTGCCTCAAATCACGGTGAACAGAGAGACTCCAGGGATCCATCATGGCTTAACCTGGGAGAAGCATGATAGAATTTAGAGAAATGTCCACTTAAGAGTGGCAGATAGCTTTTCTCTTAAGGAACAGGGGACCGTAAGAATGGTTCCCAGTATGGTAACTGAAGGAAAAGACCACATGGTCTGATATGAATATTTTGCTCAAGAAGGTTTTGATTCTGTTTTCTTTTCCAAGTGCTAAGCAACACACTGGCTCACTGGAGGGAGGCCTGGAGGTGTGAGCAGACAGTAGCGTTCTGTAGTTCATGATCTCACAATTTACCTGACTGAAGAAAGGGTCAGGGAGAGAAAGATATGACAAGAGAGAAGCCAGGCCCAGACTCTGCCCTGTTCGAGTTCCTCCAAAGCTGCCTTCCCTTTTCCCGAGAGAATACTAACCCAAGGACAGATCCAACTGTTCTTAGAGACGGGCAGCTCATTTTTGTCAGCTCTCTCAGCAGAGACTACTTCAGGGGGCACCTCTGTCTTCCCCTCAGGATCTCTGACAGACTCTTCTGCTCACTCCATCCCACTTCCCAGCTTAAGAAGATATATTATGTTCTCTCCCCAGTCCTGCATCTGTTTGTCAATTACAGCCCAACACGAGCCCTGTATTTTTGGAGATTTACAACTATGTGGTCAGGAGTGGGTGGGTTGGCTTTGCACCACGAGGCACCATAGGCAGCAAGGCAGAGATAAATAATAATAACGATGATAAAAAAGACAGTGCTGCATTTCATTTCACCTAATTTATGGCTTCAATAGGAAGCTGTTATACCCACAGTGCCGTCTGGGTTACTTAATAACAGCGCGTCTGTGGCAGTAGCAAAATCAGGTCTGGAAGCTTGGCGGTATGGAGGAAGAAAAGGACCGCACCAGTGTGGTAAGGAAAACACCAAGGGAAAGGACCACTGGGTCCCCGGCTATCATTCTCAGGCAGCAGGGACACAAAAAGGGACCTACTTGACTCTTTATCAGGGCTGTTAATGAATAAACTCTCTCCCACAGTGCCCTCAAACCTCCCGAAGTTTTAATTAAAACGAAAGAAATGTCGGCAGGAGAAGCACTGGAATATAATTAGGGCCCACCAAATCTAAAATAATGCGGGGAAAAAAGACTAGGAATGAAAGGGAAGCTTTCATGTTCCTACTGAATCCCTGCTCTGTTGCTGACACAAAAATCAATTTCAATAGGCTTTAGTTGTATCTGAGCAGGAACGCAGGCGACAGATGAAATTTAGTGAGCAATTTACTGGAGTCATAATGATTCCCATGGAAAAAAAAAGACTACAATGAGTGCTTCCAACCAAATGCCTCTTTGGTAAGGACTCTGCAAGAATGTGTATGTGCATAGATAGATGGTATGGGTATGAGTGTGGGTGTGGCTGTGGGTATAAGTATGGGTATGGGTATAGGTTCGCGTATGGGTATGGTAGGTATGTGTATGGGTTTGGGTATGGGTGTGGGTATGGGTATAGGTATGAGTGTGGGTATGCATATGAGTCTAAGTATGGGTATGAGTATGGGTATGAGTACAGGTATGAGTGTGGGTACAGGTATGAGTATGGGTGTGGGTGTAGGTATAAGTATGGGTATGGGTATAGGTTTCTGTATGGGTATGGTGGGTATGTGTATGGGTTTGGGTATGGGTGTGAGTATGGGTGTGAGTATGGGTATGAGTATGGGTATGCATATGGATATGAGTATGGGTATGAGTATGGGTATGCATATGGGTATGAGTATGGGTATGAGTATAGGTATGAGTATGGGTACAGGTATGAATATGGGTATGGGTGTGGGTATAAGTATGGGTATGGGTATAGGTTTGTGTATGGGTATGGCGGGTACATGTATAGGTTTGGGTATGGGTGTGAGTATGGGTGTGAGTATGGGTATGGGTATGAGTATGGGTATGCATATGGGTATGAGTATGGGTACAGGTATGAGTATGGGTGTGGGTGTGGGTATAAGTATGGGTATGGGTATAGGTCTGCGTATGGGTATGGTGGGTATGTGTATGGGTTTGGGTATGGGTGTGGGTATGAGTATGGGCATGAGTTAAATTCTCTACCTCACTCCATTTAAATAAGGGTAGTTTTCACTCAGTCCCCAAAAGACATTTGGGGACATCTGGGGACATTTTTTGATTGTCACGACTGGTACTATTGATACCTCATGGGTAGAAGCCAGAGATCCTACTAGACCTTATACAATGCACAGGACATTCCCCTCCCCCAATAAAGAATTGTTGGGCTCAAAATGTCAACGGAGCCAAGACTGAAAAACCCTGCTTCAAAAAAAAAAAAAAATGGACATTTAATAGGTGCTCAACAAATGCTGAATTCTATTAAAAGTCATTTTCTCCACAAGGTCACAAAGATTAAAAGATAAGGCCTTGCCCTCAGGGATCTCCCATAGTGGGTGAAAGGAGGGAGATAGAGGGGGCATTGTTTCTTCTCTGCTTAACAGCATTTACAAATGAGGGGTGTATTTCTCAAATTCCAACACCCATGATCTTCTGGAACACAGGTAATACCCAATGGCCCATAGACCACTTTCCAACTGGCTTACATATGTGTAAGAGACCCATTCCAAGATCTTCACTGTCTCCCAATTAAGGAGCTTTTTCTAAATTAAAACTAAAAAACAAAACAAACAAACAAACAAAAACCCTAATAAAGTAGTATTGGGGCTAGATAGAATTTGGTTCATGATATTTGCACAGAGAGGTATAATTTTGCTAATTACATTAATTTTTGAAAGAATAACCTATTTTCATTTCTCAACAACTCTTTATAGTGTGTGTGTGTTCTTTCCCTCTTTTTCAAATGTTTAGTTATAGTTTTTAATTACTGGCAGCTCGATTCAGGAATACATTGTTTTGCTTGATTAAAATATAAATCAAGGGGTGCCCTGAGTAGCTCAGTCAGTTAGGCGTCTGCCTTCAGCTCTGGTCATGATCCCAGGGTCCCGGGAGCAAGCCCCGTGTTGGGCTTCCTGCTCAGCGGGAAGCCTGCTTCTCCCTCTCCCTCTGCCCTTCCCCCGTCTCATGCTTGCTCTTTCTCACGCATGAACTCTCTCTCTCTTTCTCCCAAATAAATGAATAAAATCTTTTAAAGGAATAAAAAATAAAATATAAATCATGATGAAACTTCAAGCTTACTATGTAAGGGTCAACTCTAAGAGAATAAAGGTGTTTGCTTTTATCCAACATAAGTTCTTCAAATGAAGGGATATAGGAATCTTGCTGTTGTTGTTGATCTATTTCCAAGAAATAAGGAAAGCATAACTTGGTATTTGTAGAAAGAATAAGATGAGCAATGTTATGCTTTATCAGTGACAACCATTCACCACCTTTTAGTTCCTTGAGGATTCAGGAACTCAAGTCTCTTGAAGGCGGCCAAGGAATAACATCCAAATATGGATCCCCCACGCAGTGTCTGAGAGGACTGATTACCGCATAGTAAGAGCTCCGCCTGCAAGAGCATGAGACCCAGATCTCAGCAAAGGCTGAAACTCTCTCTCCCCCCACAGAAGTCTTCTGTGTCAGCACAGATGCATTAGCGATTGTGCTTTCCAAGCGAAGGCCTGCAAATCCTTCTTTGGGTAGGAGGGCGAGAGGACAAAACGGACGTTTGAAAACGGAATGCCATTTTATGAATGCAGGACAGCTCCTACATATTCATCATCTTTCAAACCGGTGGCCAGCAAGGACAACAGCAATTTGTCAGCAGACACATCCATCCCTGGGAAGCTAGCTGCTGGGAGCAAGAACTCATGTGCCTCTCAGAAAAGTACACCCTCCTTCTGACAATAAGGCTGAGAGCCGTCCTGCCTGAATCTGGGGGAGATGGACGAACTAGGGTAACACCGTGAGAAAGAGCTTGGGCTTTTTAAAGTGAATATGACACGTCCTGAGCTCTGGGCAGGCTGGAATGGGTGGGTAGTTGACTAGCGCATCAATACACTGATTTCTAGCTAAATTTAGCTGCAATCCGACCTTGACCTGTCAGGTAGCTTCCTCTCAAGGAGGGCAAGGTTTCCCTCACTCCGTTGAAATTCTTCTCTCCCACCACATTTTTATGCCTCCCGCTTAGACTGACTGAGAAGGGTAAGGAGAGCATCTTGCTGCTTCCCTGACAATCTTCTCTTCTCAAGCAGGGATCTCCCCTGGTCTAGGAGAGAGTCAGCGAGCTGAGCTGGAGCTCCGCAGCTCCTACAGAGGAGTGTGGAAATCAAGAGAAAAGGCTTCGGAGGAGGTGGGGGGGGGTGCCCTTGGATGATTTACTGGGTCTAGTGCTACTTCTGGTCAATCGTTTCCTTGTCTGTAAAACAGGTATAAAATAATAAGGATTAAATTAATATATAGAAACACACTTGCTACAGTGCCTAGGCGTGGTTTTGGTGTTCCTGTGGGGTTCTATTTCCAACTTCATCTCCTGTTACTCCCCCACCCCACCCCGGCTTACTCGGCGTGCTCCAGGCACACGGCGCTCCCTTCCTCCCTTCCCTCCGCCACGTTTTCACTCTCCTCCTGCTCTGCTCCTTTGTCTGCTTCCTTCAGATCCCCACCAAAAAGTGACCTTCTCCAGAAATCCTTTCCCGGCCATCTTGAGGGCAGGCCCTTCCCAGAGTCTTGTTCATACTCCATCCTCAGGAGCAGATAGGAGCCTACACAGAGTGGACACTCAGCGGGTAGGCACCGTCTGAATGAATTCCCAACCTCTCTGTGGAAACACTTTTCCAAGTCCCTCGGTTCTCTCTTTTAAAGAGCATAGCAGCTCTCACTTGAAGGCATAACAACTGTGATCAAACAAGTACTGTCATCAGGTGAGGCTACGAGGCTCAGCGAAGCAGGTACTTGCAGGCCATGATTTCCTTTCAGACTGGCCTTACATCTAAGTAAACCAAGCAAGAATGTACCATCTCCACCTTTTTCCCTAAAATTCTCCCTAAAGCTGAGAGGGTAAAGAATAAATGCCTGACATTCTGAGTGTATTCTATCTAGGAAGATTGGTATAACTATATGTAACTGCTTTTATTTAGATATTAGCAACACGATCGACAAAGTTACATAATATAGAATATTGAAACACTACTGCTAGCAGCAGTCAACAGATCAACCTTACAGGTAGCAGTTAACGACCAGGCTGTGCTTTTTGAACCAAAGAGAACATCTGATAACCGTGCCTTGACACAAATACGAAAAGATGGAGCTAGCCACTTTGCCTAAACCTTTTAGACCCCAATCGGCTAAGGTCACCTGCACAAAAGAATGAGGAATTGCCTTTCCTTCCTCCTCTTCTTCATTTCCAGCTGTGGAATAGGCACAGGGATATAGCCTAAGACTCACATATCAAGTCTGATTTAAACCTAGTTGCCAGGACCTGATTTCTATCACCTGGGGCCTTAGGTCCTTGCCTACTATCCAAAAGATCGGTATCAGTCTGCATTCCCTCGGCATTTAGCTCTGCAATCTTGTGAGTGCAACCCTAATGGTTTATTTCTTTGGTGGCTTCTGTCTTCAGAAGGGATGGTAAGAAAATCAAAATGGTGCTCATTCAAGCAAATAACTGAACTAAGAGTTTTTAATTACTTAAATATACCATATGATATCTCAGTAACTCCTAACCAGAAAATTTGTCTTAGATTTAATAAACCATCAAATGATTACAATTTAAAGGTTGTAATTTAATGCCAATAATAATACAATATATTATTTTATTGATCATTGGACATTCAACAGTTCATAGATCTGACTATTGAAAGTACATAAGAATTGTACCTATTCTGCTTAAGAAGCTTCAACTATACTTTAAAAATATATTAAATTTCTATTTTTACACTTTTTAATGTTTTCAAAAATCTTTTTGAGAAGAACAGATTTTAGAAAACAAACTCAAAAGTCATGAAAAATCTTTGGAAGATAGTAAATACAGTGGATCTGAAGGAGTAAAAAATACATATATTCTATTCTGAATTTGATCTCTTTTCAATTTTCAACAAGGCTCTAGGCAAATCTCTTCAATTGTTCATGTATTTTCTAAAGAAAGAAAATGGAAATACTTGCTACGCCGGTTTTCTCTTACAGGACAAAAATGTAAACAGAAGCAACCAGATACAGTGAGTTCTTATGACTCACCTTATCAAGTCAACGCTTCATATGTGTTGTTCATGATCACTTCCAGTGGAGCTATCTGACCTTGACAGTTTCTGTTCTGGTCCCACAACATGTCATACGTACAATCAGTACCATATTCGACTATTAAGCAAAATGACATCAATAAAAAACTTGCCAAAAAGGCAACACTTCTATAAATTGAAACGGATTTCAGTGCACACTGGAATGTGGTCAAGTTTTTACAAAGAAAGGTCTTATGGGGGCACCTGGGTGGCTCAGTCAGTTAAGCGTCCAACTCTTAATTTCGGCTCAGGTCATGATCTCAGGGTCCTGGGACGGAGGGCTCTGAAATCATGACCTGAGCCTCCTGATGGAGAACTCACACTGGGCTCCCCGCTCAGTGGGGAGTCTGCTTGTCTCCCTTTCCATCTGCCCCTCCCCCTGCATGCTCTCTCTCTGAAATAAATAAATCTTAAAAAAAAAAAAGGTCTTATGAAGGAAATATACTGACTTCACATAAAATGAGCAGAACAATTACAATACTAAAACAAAAACAAAAACAAAAAAACCTTCTTACCCTAGTCACAAGTCACATAGTTACATAACTCTAGGAAACACCATTCTTATTCTTTTCTGTATGAATGGAGTTACCTGGAGTTGACCAGGAGGGCAGCTCTGTTGATTAAAATGTAAATTCATAGACTATTTACTGAGCCTCTACTGCATATAAAGCACTGTGTCCATCTCTGAGGGGTCTGAATCATCATCATCATCATCAAAATTATTAAAATTATCCTACACTAATTTAATTTCATTTTGATAAATTTTACTCCTAAGAGAGGATTTATAGAAATGTGAGGTTTTTTTCACCTGTCTGCTCCATTTTCAGAAACTTCCTCAAGATTAACCATGACCAACATAAAGTCATGGCATGTCGTTTTGGGGAAGACACCATTAAAAACAAAATTCTAATATATGTTGGCCTTCTAAGCCCCAATTATTAACTTGAACAAAAATGGCAAGAAAGAAATCTACCTTATCTCACTGAGAAAGAACCGTTTTTTTAGATCCAGAATATTCTTCCTTAATTTACTTTGTGAGGTCCTCCAAAAACAACCCTAATGCAGAAAAACAAATTGAAGAGGATTGAGATTCTAGAGAGGCTGTGTTCTAAGGCCACAATACAATTTTCATTTTGCACTTTGTATTGTACTGTTCTCAGAAACTCTTTCACTCTAATAATCAGCATTCTAATCCATTCTTAAATATACTCAATTATCCTGGGGAGGGGGAACTTTTCTCAAATTGTTTACTAAATGGTAGCAAAACACGGCACTTCCTGCATTCTGATTTGTATTTGCCAGCATAAGATCGCTCGCTAGTGTGGTCACGTACTACTGCTACAGCTTTAGGTGAACTTACTATTAAGAAAAATATCACTCTTTTAACCTGAAGTTTAATCTACTGGCTTCTGTGTTACAAAGGTCATTATGATTCTATTTTCTTAATCGACACGCCCATATTTGTTATACTTCACTCACGAGAAAAACTAATTCAATGGCAATAGTAGAACAACAACTTGCTGGTTCTCTACAGATTACAGGAGCATGTTTAGATTTCAAAAGGAGACCTGAAATTATTATGGGATTTTGAAAAAAGAGCAGGGAAGTTAGAGCAATTTGTATAACCTTCCTAACTGTATTGCTTTTCAATACACCATTAACTATTTATAAACAACTTCTTTCTGGATTGTCAATATTCTCACAGACTCTTAGAAAATACGACGTTAAAGCAAATGATTGGGAAAAGGAAGTAGTAATGCGGGTCTGTTGAACTTCTACTTCCATTGTGTCTAAAGGAGCTGGCCATGTAGGGATTTGGGTCCTATAGAACAAAGACCTTTTCACTCTTCAGTACTGCACTTAGGTAAAGATATAATTACTACAAACCCCAACAACCTAAATCAAAGTTAGGGAAGTTAGAAGATCCTGTGAGAGTGACCTGAATGATTCAGTAAACAAAAACTACTGGGGAAAGGTATCAACACATTTATGATATTACAATCTGAGAAGCAGGCTGGGCAAAAAAATATGATGACAAACATTAAATATACGCATGTTGCTAAAACTGTTGACCACATTTCTGTATCAAAACCAAGAGAAATAATAGATTTAAACCATAATTTAAAATTTCTAATTTTCTTGCAGATTTATGAAGGTGATCAAAGGGTTGGAGTTACATAGGAAGGTTGAGATATCTTTTTAAGATTACTTCTGCAAAAACAAAGTTAGATCCTCATGATTTTGGTGTGAAGATGGTATCATCGTACTCCATCATGGAAGAGGGAAAGACTAGATTAGATTTCTTTAAATCTGTGTGGTAATTTATATAGTTTATACATTTATCTCCTTTAAATCATCTCATTTGATTCTGATAATTTTCCTTAAAGGAAAGTTCTTACCCTAATACAAATATGAATAAAATGCTATTTCTTGCCCTCAGGGGACTTACAGGCATAGCTCTCCTTCATTACACATTTGTAATATCGTGAATATTTTAATGTAAGTAAATGGACATCAAGTCCTGTCGGAAGTAGCAGGGAAAAGAGAACTAGAGGTGGGGAGCAGAGAAAGAGCAGCAGTCGGTGTTTGTGCAGGGCAGCCTTGGAAACAGAAAGGAAGTAGAGGCAAGGACAGGCAAGGAGAGCCAAGTAGAGAGCAAAGAGCTCTGTGGCGAATGCAAAAGTGCGAGCATGCATGAGAGAAAGCATGAGAGAACATGCTGCCAACAAAGTTCATGAAGCCGGGGCAGACTGTTCTGCCATTTTCTGGACCTTATGGACAGAGCTAACCCTGCCCTCTGGGGAAGGGAGTTGAGCAATGTATCTGAGGCTGTCCTGAGCTGAACCTGCTTAGATAAACGTCCCCCAAACCCTTCCCAAGTCAAGTAAAAAGGAATATCTTTGAGACAAAAGTGGAAACTAAGATGACTCAACAATTATGAGGAATAAATTAGACCCTCTGAACACTCAGGTAGAGAATCAGTCAAAGAAAATGTGTCTTCATATTCATACTTTAAAACAAGACAGATTCTAATCACTTCAGTGAAAATAGAAATAATAAGTGTGTAGCAATCATGGCTGGAAAATGAAAATTATTATTAATAGTTAATACCTACTTCATGCTTACTATGTCAGGCATTGTTTTAAGCATTTTACATATATTAATTCATCATAACAAGCTATGAGGTAGGTATTATTATTATCTTCATTTTACAGACAAGGAACCTAAAGCACAAAGAAATTCTGTGACTTGCCCTAGCATCTTAAATACTTAAAACTAGGGCGCCTGGGTGGCTCAGTTGGTTAAGCGACTGCCTTCGGCTCAGGTCATGATCCTGGAGTCCCGGGATCGAGTCCCACATCGGGCTCCCCGCTCAGCGGGGAGTCTGCTTCTCCCTCTGACCCTCTTCGCTCTCGTGCTATCTCTCATTCTCTCCCTCTCAAATAAATAAATAAAATCTTTAAAAAAAATAAATAAATACTTAAAACTACTTAAGATATGTGACACTGACTACATTTTCCTTATTGCTTCATTTTAGTAAGCAAAAAATATTTCTCAAGGCTCTTGGGAGTTCACTTACAGTCTTCGTCTTTCCAGCACTGGTTTCTCTCTCAAGAGCTTGGCTTTTTGGCTATGATTCCTCAAAATGGAGTTCTCAGCTTGGGAAACTTATAACATGATGGACCCACTCCCAAACATTACACAGCACAGGAGCTAGAGTAGACGACCCAGACTGGGCCGAATAGGAATAGGAGAGAACATAAAACTTTAATTCAGTCCTAAATGATCCAAGGGACTAGATCAGGAGAAAGAGAAGGACATTTAAGGCACTGAGCATAAAGGCACTGATTGGCCAACATATTAGGAAGGGCCAGAATCTGTGTATGGCTGTGACATCACACATATATGGACAACAGCAGGAAATAAGCATGGAAAAGTAGACAGCATCCCAATCAAAAAGAATTTCCCATGTCACACTAAGGAGTCTGACCTAAGAGGGTTTAGGCTCAGAGTCACAGGATGAGAATGGATTCCAGAAAGGATACCCTATTACCATCTTCCCCACTCCTTCCCCACCTTCCCACTCATTATCACCCACTCCCAGCTGTGGGATTACAATTCATCAATCCTCCACTGAGATTTGGAGACTACTAAACAAGACAGAATCTGAAACAAAGTCTGTGGCAGAGAGAAGAGAATGGAACCAAGGAATAAAGAAGAGGTAGAATCAAAAGGAGTTTTACATGGGGTTCAGAGAATTGAGAGAGAACTCTAGGAAGAAGTTGGCATTTCTGGTGGGTGCATCTGGGTGGATAAGCTTACCATTTACCGAGACAGAAGACTCGGAGGGAAACATGAAGAAGGAAGAAGGTGCCTTTAGTTGAGATGCACAAGATTTCCAGGGTCATGATGGACATCCAGATAGATGTGTCCAATAAGCATCCCAGCTGTGGGAACTAAGCTTCAGGGGGTTGAGCTGGTTTCATGGAGACGGAAGGGCTCACAAAGGACACTAATAAAAAAACACAGATGGTGGGAAAAGAGAAAGTTGTAAAGCCACTAGAAATCAAGGAAGGAGAAAATTTCAGAAAGGAGGTTGGGATGTGTTTCAAAAAGGAGGCTATGATCAGAACAGATTCTACAGGAGACCAAGTGTAATGAGGACTAAGGGCTCATTCAATCTGGCAATTATGAGGCCTCCAGAGAGAGAAGCCAGATAGTACAGAGGGAAGGAAAAAATGGAAGGTCACAAGTGAAGACAAAGAAGGTAGAAAAAAATTGGCCCAGTCTGGAAAAAGATGGCAACTAATCACTGAGATCTCAGTGAAAATGTCTGTGTGCCAAGGAGAAAGAGGCAATACGGAGGAACAGTGGGAGAAGGAAGAAACAGGAGGAGCAGGGAGCCCACACCCCTGCCGGAGGTTCCTTCGTGGGTGGAAGGAAAGAAAAGTCTTGCACACAAGACAGGACAGAAGAAGGTAAGAGTGTGGGTGGGCACGGAGAAGTTGCGGGAGGGAAGAGAGAGGCACTGTGTGACCCCTAAACCATGGTTCCACTCTCTCTAGGAGGCAGGCAAGAAGGTCATCTGCTGAGAGTAATGGAGGCAGGGGCAGCGGAGGGAAGAAAGATGAAGTTTTGGAGTAACTCTTCAAGGCAACAGGAGAAGGAGCTGAGCAGGTACATAGTGTAGATGATTGAATAGTACTGAGTGTCTCACTGGGGTTGGGATTGCTCTTTTCTCTGAGTTGTGCAGCCCCGGTGCCGAAAAGGAAAGCAAATGGCTGCTTTGATCTTACGAAGGAGGTCTGCAAAATGGAAATTCTCAAAGAAGAAAGAGTAAAAGGAGATAACCTGTTGGCTTAAAGTGATTAAATTAAGGAATCATGAGGCCCAAGGCTGGATGGACAAGCTTGGAAAGTTTCTTGGGGACTGAGAGGCTACCAGAAGAGGTCTGAGGGCTTAGTCAACATCAAAGAGCAGGTGTGTGGGGCAGGAGGGCGTATACTCTAGGAGAGTCAAAGGCTGTGTTCTGAGATTTAAGATTTTTAAAAGCAGAACAGAGGTGAGTCCTGATAAGGCCAAGGTGTGAGTCACAAGAGCGGGGTGTCATTACAGTTAATAGTACCACGGCTACAGGATCGATGTTACCCATTTTACTAATGAGCCAAAGATGAGGAGACTTATTCAAAGTCACAGCTGGTTAATGGCAAGACCAAGGTTTTAATCTAGACCTTTGCTGCCAAGTATCATTTCATTTGGTACCGTTCCCCTCCAACCTTTGAATAAAAAATAGTAAGACGGTGATTTTTCCTTTTATTCTAGAACCAAGTTAGAAATGAAAGAAAGCTATAAACCTGACTTAAAGTGCAGGTGAAAGTTTTATATTCTGTCTTCTGGTTATTACATCTAGGTAGATGCTTATGAAATTCCATTAAAATGTATCTTTGCAAATGTTTTCTTCTTATAAAAGCATTAAAAGTAAATAGCTATCTAATGTGGCAACAAAAATAGTTAAGAACCCTCTTAGCTCATAAAACATAGATCCAACCTGAAGGTGGGGGTTGGCCGTTATTTCGCTACACGGTACCCCTGCTACCTATCAAGTAGCAGGCTGCTGTAGTATGATTCAGGCTGATTTAGGAAGTTAATGAGGTGCTCTATGCCATACTTCTCAACCCAGGTATACTCAGGCATATTCCCAAATGTGAACATCGGATTTCTTCAAATGCAAAAGGGGCTGCCGTTTCCTTTGATGAAGAATCATTACTGTCATCCGACCATGTAAGGAGACAAGCTAGAGGATGCAGGGGCTGTGCTAGAAATGGCCATTAGAGGCCCTACTGCCGATAGCTACGGCTAACCCCGTCGTGGGCAGCCCTTAGGTCTTTATACATTTAGAGGCAGATTCAAATGGAACATTAGTGGTAAACGGTAGTAAAATTCAACCTTGAATAATTCATGACAAAAGACAAATGAAAAAATGTAAAATTTGCTACCTCGGACATTAGTTATCACTGCCCTTTACTGTGTATTAAAGTAAGGAGCCTGCAGGAAAGCCTATTCTTCACACAATCTCACACACAATCATTCCACAGCTCTTCATTTCACCCACTCTTTAAGCAGGCAGGGTTTTGCCTATTAGCGGGTGGCGCCCACCCAACCCAACCCAGCCCAACCCAACCCATCAAGACTCTCCCGACTGTTCCAGTTTTTCTGTTCCTCACCAACCTCGTCGCTCATAGCTTGCTTTTCTTGCATATTTGTTTGCCAGGTTGGGACTTCACAAGGATACTATTTCATCCCCACATCAGCCATGTGAAGTAGTACCATTACCACCCCCATTCTACAGATGAGGCAAGTGAGGCACAGTCACAGTCCAAACAACTTGGAAGGCCAGACTCTTAGCCATGCCCATATATCCTCTCCATGCCTCTGCCTGCATTACTTCCTCCACCAAAGCTCACCCAACCCCCTCTCTATAGCTCAGACGCCACATGTTCAGAGAGGCTGCCCATTGACTTCAGTCCACACTGATCTCTCCCTTGTCAGATGCAGCTCAGTCTCTGCTAGCAGCAGCACCCCCAACAGTCATGGGGAGGGCCTCAGGGAGATAAACAGGCCCTGCCTGCCTGGGACACTGGCGCTGACAGATGAGACAGCTTCCTCACAGAAGGAAGGTTTGGGTTAATCAGCTTCTGCACTTTAAAAACTGTAAATGCAACCCAAACCCTGGTTCACCGAAGTGTTCAGGAATAGAGAATTCTGGAAATCTGAATTATGCGCCTTTTCTTTCATCTCCTATGCTCAGAACTGGTAGATGTAAGAGACTAGAAAAAAAGAATGTTGGAGCTGTTAGAGACATTGGTGCCTATGATATCAGCCCCCTCCACCCTGCTCCTCCAAGGCCACGCAGCGAACACAGAGAAAAGCAAGGATTCCAACCGCGTTAGCTGTGGGAGGAGGAAGAAGGCCAGCCTTGTGGCACGAGACCCTGGGTCTGCACTAGGTGCGGCCACCCACTAGCCATGAGGCCTTGGACAAATCACTCAAATCTCTCTGGGTCTCAGTTTCCATCTGTAAAGTCAGAGGAATGATACCTAAGGCTGTTGGAAAAATTAAACGAGTTGGTCTGTGAAAGTTTGGAAAATGTATAATGCTCTAAAAATGCTACAAGTTTCCATTATTACTTTACATTTGGGGTTTCTGGCTTTCATGTTGGAGATTTATTTTTTTCCTCTAGTCCTCTGTTTGCAGCAATCATCAGTTGAGGATGTCCAAGACCATTTGTCAAATACAGTGTATATTTTTCAAAGGCACCAAGTAAGAGATGACCATGAGCCTGATGAGTTCTGTGCATCTGAAAATGTGTGACCAAAGAATGGCTAAAGCTCACCTAAGCAGCAACAAGAAAGCCAGTGACAAGTCCTTTAAAAGATAAGGTTTCAAGACCGTTCTGGTCTGTTCCAGCATGAGACTGGTCACCCTGTTGTCGGAGGCCCTAAGCTCATGTCTGAACATGCTTGGGTAAAGGTTCTGATGACATGCATTGACGGCTGGGCCCAGAAATGAGAAGTAGGAAATGCCATCTTAGTTATTAACCCTCCCATCACTGTCTTGAGATAATTTCCTCTGGCCTGGGCAGATCAGCAGTCTCGGGCTGGGGCAGGAGCAGGATGCAAGGGTAATGCAAGACGCTCCTTAGGAGATTTTTCACTGAACACAGACCCACAGAATACATGTGTTTAGTTGGGGCCTAAATTATCAAGAACCTGAATTTCCTACATACGTTATTCGTTATCTAGTGTAAATAATGTGTCCAATCTTATTTAACAAAACTACCAGGACTTGCGCTCAAAACAGATTTTGTCTCTAGGCTCTAATACCATTGATGTTTAAATCGTTTTCAAATTGCCTTCATCCAGTTCCTCTGAATATTGAAAAAGAATTATGACCCATCTTTATTTGTTAGAAAATATATTTGATTTTTTGAAAGAGTTTAATATCTTTCCAAACAGGTAAAGATGGGGAAGGATCAAGGTGGATAAAACCATTGGAAAGCTGAAATGATAAGTGATCCAAAAGTAAGTTTGTGGTTCGTGCATGTCATCACTGAAAGAAAGGTAGGCCTTGAATACACAGAGCAATTGCATCACTTTTGGAAAGAAACAGGAATATCCCTCTACTTTAAAGAAAAGACATTCATTTACATAGATGAATTCTGGGAGAGGTGTATGTTCTCTTAACAGCTCACCTAAAAACAAAAAAAAAACAACCAACTCTTGTGTTACTCTTTAGTTTTTTATTTTTTGGTTGTCTGTTTGTTTGCCTTTTTTTCACAAATATGTCTTCACCTTAAGCAGTTGATGGGAGAGAGAATGCCTCCATAGCTTCCTTATGCATACTGGCTGGTTACAGCCTCGTGTTGGGCAGACAGTAGGTATGGAATAAATAACTGACTTGGCCTTAAAACTTAACTCTAGATAAGTGGTCTCAACACAAAAACTAGGAAACCAAAGAGATCTGGGTATCTGGTGGAAAATTAACATGTTCACTTACACAAGTGATGCTAAAAACTGGGGATGGGAGGAAAGGTTAAGGGTATAAACAAAATCACGGGAAGAACTAGCATGTGGCCTGCCAGCGCGAATTGAATTAGAGTAAATTGTACATCGTTGCATAGAAGTGGTTCTTGACACTCACCATGTAACTGAGATGTAAGAATGTAGTTTGGTCATTTGGTTTCCTTATGAGGAAGAAAAAAAACCAAAAAACAACTAGCCCAGGTTTGTAAGAAAGCAAACAAGTGATAAGGGTGGCGGGTTGGGGCAGCACTAGGTCCCAGTGATATCATCCAGTTCCTCCAAAAATGTGAAAATCTACAGCTGGGATTTTACCAGGGAAGGCAGAGAAAAGGGACATTTACAAAAAATTTAAATGGGGTGAGGGTATAGAGAAGTATTTCATATTTGAGAATGTGTAGATTTCCTAGGGCAGAAGAGCAAGCCACTCTTCCTTGATCTTTGAAATAACCGAAGCGTCTGTGGATATTAACCCAGGACTTGACAGCAGTCCCCCTGGCAGCCTGAGGGAGGCTGGAAAGTTCTCTGATTGAAGCCTCTCACTCTGGCTCCCTTCCTCCACCCCTAGGTTTGGTTTTTCTGGTGAACCCAGTTAAAGCAAAATCTGTGAAGAGGCTCGACTTGTTCCTCTGTCTCCCCAACCCTCACCTTGCGCCTCAGATCAAACAGCTGTTTAAAGCCCCTCTCTCATAGGTCTGATCTCAAGAGTATAAAAAATCAGAAGATTAAAAAAAAAAAAAAAAAAAAGCTCTCAAATGCCCCAACTAGGAGGAAGTTTAGGCCGACCGGGCTGCTCAGACCCTAGGGTAAATGCGAGTAACGACCTTCTCCATCGCCCTCCCCAGACAGAATTCTGATCAACTGAATTCAGTCACTCTCTCCTTAAAGAACAAAACCCACAAAATTCAGTCACAAATTAGTTATTGAAGACTGGAAAAATAGCAGCAAATATCTTTATCCTACTCATTAGTACTTCTGAGAAGTAATCAGAACAAAGGATGCAACCAGAGGGCCTTCCATTGTTTAAATAACTGCCTTGTAAAAACACGTAACTGGGAAGATTATGGAATGTTTCATAACTGTCAGGATCTGGATATGGCTCAGACAACCAGCCCTCTCAATTTCCCTTTACATTTCCTTTTTTAAAATCTGTTCTTAAATCTTCAATTCACACCAAAATGCAAATGACTAATAACAACATTGTATATCTTCTTTCTTAGTCATTTTAGCAAGAAATAACAGTAACTTTTAGCACTCGTAGAACACCACAACAAAGATATTCCCATAGCCCATTTATGCTGATCTTCTTAATGTAGGCTGTCTATTATTAAAGGCATTTTATAGAATAAAAACCCAAGGTAGTCTTAAGAAGATGAACAGACTCTCTGAAAGTCCATTCTCCAATTCTTTGACCCCAAAGACCACCCACCCCTTCCTCGATCAGATGCCACAAGGCCAAGGATGATGAACTAATTTACAGAATGTCAGGTATTACCCAGGCGCCTAGAGAATTCAATCCCTAGGGTTTCAGTATTTGCTCACTACTCCCCATATAAACCACAGAGTCCCATATGAAAACCCAGACTCCCTGCAACTCTTAAATTCAGTTTCTGGGTATACATCACCAAAACAGATGTAGTTAGATAAAAGCATCCCCTAGAAGCTTTGCACTATGTTGATATGAAGAACCCCACAAGCCTCTCTTTTTGGTGGAAAACAAACAACAATATTATTACTAATCAAATTTCTATTACGAGATGAAGATTCAACTGCTGACTAATACAGCTATATACCATATATCTATCCATCCCTTACAACTAAGATTTAAGAGCTAAATGGAAATCCTACTTTTATAGCATTAATCCATCATTGTGATAAAGTTTGTGGGTAGAGAGCCATTGTTTTAACCCTATTTCATAATCAGAAAGAAGTGATATGCAAAATACCGGCACAGAAAAGCTCTTTGCAGAAAATATGATATGATTTTTCATGGTTTTTGAATAAGCAAGATAAATATGTTCTTGTTTGGAGTATGGTAATGGCTTTGGGAATTGTGTTCTGAGAAGCAAAATAAAAAGGGATTTAGTATGTAAATTAATCATATGGCTTTCCCAAAGATTCAAAATGAGAGAGCCATTTTTAATGTATCTGAAAATCACTCTGAATTTGCAGTGCCCACCCCACCTCAGCCTCATCTCCTAATTTCGGTTCATCTTGTTCTGCTGGGTTGCGGCTGATTTTGAAGTTGAAAATGTGTTTTATTTGATGCCAATCCAATTTAGAAAATAAAGGAGTAAAGTTCTTGGAAGAAACATCTGGCCAACAACACCTGATATGGGCCGAGAAGCTATCAATCACTCCTTTGGTTTATGGAAAAATCCCGGGTTTAAATAAACCAAAAAGATTCTTCAAGTTCAATCTCCTCACTCTCCATGAGGAAACAGTAGATTTTTCTCAAGCCGTCTGGGTGACAAGTGCCGTCTGGTTATAAGTGATGCTCCGTGGCTTAGCTAGAGCAAAGACAGTTTCAAAACCAAACTACAAATCATTTTGAAAGTTCCCTGTTTCACAAACTCGAGATACAAGCTTTTGCGACTTTTCTATTCACTACCGAGACATCACCTGCACATCAATAGATTTTAAAACGTTTTGCAGTGGCAAATGTCCAAAAAAAGGTCTTCACAGGTAGCCTAAGTACTTATCCACAATACCACCTCTTCAAAAACAGCAGAAAGTAAATACCACGTTGTCTGATGAGTCAGGAGACAAGACAAATTCAAGTCGAAGTGCCTTAACACTGTCAAAGGAATGTCTGGTGTCGGAGGCCCAAAGAACAAAGCTGATCTTGTTGTACATCCTTAGCTGTCATGGCTCACATCCTGGAGTTACCTTTAGAAACCACAGGTATGGTGCTCAGTGTTTCAGAAATGTCCTTCTGTGGGAAGGAAACTGAAAAGTCATCAACACAACAGTTTGCCCTATACTTTCTAAGCCCTCGATGCTTTTGAAATTTGTCCCATCTCCTTGTGTTCACACTCACGGGTGGGTACAGGATAGTGTGGAGGAGGGGATGAGAGATGTATCTAGTTCCCTAGGCAGAACTAGAAGGGAGGCAGTTCTACAGACCCACAGAAAAGAGCAGAATTCTACAACAAAGGATTCTGGGCAGCCAAGAAGACAGGCACTTACTACTTTCCCACACAGAGAAAAAAAGAAAGAAATCATAAACCCCAGCAAAGTCGAAAGGAAAAGCATCTGCTGCCTCTCTGCCTTTCCTGCTTTGAGCATGGCTGCTGTTTTGGGATGCCTCCACCAAGTCTTGTTTTCTTCCTCAGTTCTTTTCTCTGCCTTCCAGGCCTGCTTCCTTCAGTTCTATGCATCAGAACAAAGAGCAAACTATTAGAAATTCTCACACTTGCAGAAATTCAACACATGACTCTACCATTCCCAAGGCCCAGGGCCTAGAGAAATACCAGCTCTGAATTAAAGTAAGCAGAAGGGAAAATCCATAAAGAGGTTAATTAGCTTATGTGGTACAGTCAGAGAGGCAGAACATTTTACTGAGAAATAGCCAGGTTGTCCCAACCGGGAGACACTCTCTTCTTAAGCAAGGGAGAGGCCTGGGGAACTCTTTTCTGCAATACTTCATGAACACTCAAAAACAAAAGCCACAAACACGAAGGACAAATGGCTCACCATGAAGGTTAACAGGGAGGGAGTTCATGAACACCTCAGGAAACACTATATTCTTCTCCACCCAACTTCCTCTAAGCTCCAAGGTCAGAGAGAACTTTAAAGAGGGTGAATAGCTGAGGGCTCATTTGATTTACTTCCTAGTG
The DNA here is from genome assembly GCF_003265705.2 of Callorhinus ursinus. Classification (NCBI taxonomy): domain Eukaryota; kingdom Metazoa; phylum Chordata; class Mammalia; order Carnivora; family Otariidae; genus Callorhinus; species Callorhinus ursinus. Next base: position 84,608,957 of record NW_027397063.1, on the reverse strand, counting down.
ACAGAAGAGAAGCCATTTATTATCCCTAGTGCAGATGGATGGATTCTGGATCATCCCGTTCTGAGGCCTGGGCTTTTTTGTGATGCCAGAAGGATATTTGGAAGCAGTCCAGCTGAAATGAAAACTGGAGTTTGAGGCCCCGGGTCAAAACAAACTAAATGCTCACTGGGGAAAGTACAATAACTTTGGCCTCTGTCATGCAGACAGCGTCCTCTGCCCTTCCCCAGGGATGGGTGTGTGACCCAGTGTTTCCAGTTTGGTGTAAAAAATCAGGAAAAAAAGTTAACTCTGTTGCTGAGAGACACTTCTACTTCCCCAGGTCCTAATATCCTTTCCATCTTTCTTTAAACTTGAAAAGTACCCACCGGGGACTGTTCGTTCTGGTTCTAAAGGGGGTTTGACTTAAGTTGCTGCTCAGAAATGGCCTGAAGAAGAGGTAAGTCATGAGGGAGGCAGGCCCCAGCCTGTTTCATCTCAAGGGAAAGATGCTGCTCGCCATGGTGTGGCCCTCTGCGGAGGTCCTGGGGTGTCTGAGGACTCGGGGAAATGTGCTGGGGTGATCAGGGCACGTGCTGCTCTAGGGCTGGAAATTCATTACCCATGTGCTCCACATAGAAAGAGGCCCAAGTAATGACATTTACCTGTCCCTTATGGCAGCATGAAAGCATACTTAGCTTCCAGGAGTCCAAATCCCAGCTCTGCCTCTCCCAGCCATGTGACCATGACACCATTTTAGGCCTCAGTCTCCTCCTCTAAGAAGAATAACACCTCCCACCTCAAAGAGGAGCTGGGAGAGAGTCCACGGAAAACACAAAAGCCATGATAACTATCATTACTGTAGTCCCAATTTGATTGTATTTATCCTCATCACAGCACTCTGTCCTCTGATCTGGCTGCTCAGAATAGAAAATAACATTTTGAGGACAGTGAAAGCATGCTGGAGAGGTCAGGCATTTGAGAGTCCATGCCACTTGAAAAGCCCAGCTAGGGTTCCCATGGCAACTGAGCACCAGCAAGACCACCCACCCCAGAGCACCTTCCCTTGCAGCATTAACACCCCATTCATCTTTGCCATAAACCAGGCCACACTTGATGTGCCATTCCGGAGGGCAGGCATCCCTACTCTTTCTTTGCGGCCCAGACTCTGATTGCATTACATTGCCCATGGGAATTGAATTCCACATAGGCTGTCAGCAACACAGCTTCTCGAAAGACCTCTGCAAGACCAACTGTTGGTCGGGCTTCTGGTTTCATTGCTGATGAATCTCATTCCAGAGGTACAAGTCAGAGTGCCTTTTTTTGGTTTCTGCATTCAGAGACTGTCCCTACCACCGCAGACAAACACATCATTTTGTTCTTACAGATCGGTGCTTTTTTTCCCCCGTCTTCACTTTTCCACCACAGTGATGATTGATGCCCTGAGATCTCATGAAGAATAATGGCAGCAAAATGGAAAGCGTATGTGTCATCTCTAGGAAGACACGTGGGCAGTAAAATATAGCTGTACCAAGGCTTCGTGGCCATAACTCTTAATATCTCTGTGCAACTGGAAATGATAAAGAAAACTTTATGATGAATATTTTATCTAGAACTCCCACCACCGTGGAGAAACTGAACAAAGGCAATACACGTTCCCAAGGCCCTTTGCATCAATAAATAAGGAACCCTTATAAAACCACATTATCCCACTAATAATCTCCTGACTGACCCAAATCAACTCTCTGAGAGAAAATTCAAGTAATAAAGACCTGGGGGTGAGGAGGATGACTTGTTTGTTTCTCCCTCTGACTGTTTTCTAATTCCCCTCTCCCATTTCCAAAGTCCCAGGTCAGTCAAAGAAAGAAGAGCCAACAGGGACCCAGGCCTCAAAACAACCTCCTGCACCCACTGTGCAAGCTGCCTAGGAAACTGGTCAAGGAAAGCAAAGCCCAGGCTCCCCTTGGTGAGGATCAGCCAAGTTCCAACTTACAACAGATAAAAGGGAAAGTCTTTCAAGCCAAGCCCAATTCTCTCCATCTCTTCCAGGGACACCATGCCTTGGCCTGCCGCCTCTCTGCCCATTCAGCCGAGTTCCCATGATTTTTCTGTTTCCCTGACCCTCTCAGGTCAAGTAGAAGCCTAGTGAAGTAAGATCCAAGACAACGGGATGATGGTGATCTTATTACAATTTCAGTAGCTGGGGGCGCCTGGGTGGCTCAGTCGTTAAGCACCTGCCTTCGGCTCAGGTCATGGTCCCAGGGTCCTGGGATCGAGCCCCGCCTCGGGCTCCCTGCTTGGCGGGAAGCCTGCTTCTCCCTCTCCCACTCCCCCTGCTTGCGTTCCCTCTCTCGCTGTGTCTCTCTCTGTCAAATAAATAAATAAAATCTTAAAAAAAAAATTTCAGTAGTCAATTATCCTTGTCTGCCCCTTGTACTGCTCAGTTCACTCACACACACACACAGCCCATTTAAGTTTGATTTCTCCCTGTAAACGTCCATGAGTCTGTCAGCTTTGTAATGTAGCATAATGACTTGTTCGTGGTTTCCAGGTGCACACTCATGTCCCACAAAGTCAATGACTGTGTGTTGTTCTGTGTGTGTGTGTGTGTGTGTGTACTACAGTGTGTGCTTAATAAATATTTAGGGAACGAATCTGAGAGTTAAGCCTTACATTCAGGCAGAGTGCTGACACCAAGTTATAAGCACAGATCTAACACTTAAACATCACCTTTAAGGAGAAGACAGCCATATTGGTCTTTCAGAGGCCATCATCCAGGATCTATCTCATGGATGATGGAATAAGCCTTAGGTTTTAGGAGTAAGGAATAATTGGCAGTTGTCAACTGGCAGTTGATAACTACCCCTGAAAACTGCCTGAAGGCCTAGAAGCTGACCCACACAGGAATCCAACCAAAGCTACCGAAGATGTGCTGAGCCTCTAACACTAAGCTCCTGAACAAAGACTGTTGAAAGAATCCTTGTGTTATATAGTTTGCTTCACACATGTGTTGGGAAGACCTAAGGACCCACAAATGGAAAGGAATGACCCAGCAGATTAGTATATAGAAGGACAGGAGAAAAAACAAATGATTTGTCTAATCACATGACCAAAGGTCAAGAATTCATAGAAATTAAGGCAAAACTGGAAAGTGGTATCCACAACAAAAATCACTCACTTTTTATACATTTTAGCCAGGCACGCTTTATAATCTCATAGAATTGCAGCTCTAAATTCTGCCATTGTCTGTTTCATTGCCCTCACCCCTCACCCAAAGCTCTTTGAGAGATCTAGTTAAGCTGTAACTTGCTCTGTGCTCCTCAAAAGCCTTCGATCTTTCTTCTTGCCCTCACTGACTAAAGCCCTAGAAGTGTTCATCTGCAGTGTAAGGTCTGGCTGTCCTCCACACACCATGAAAGAAGATAAAAACCTGGGGAAATGCCTTTCCTACCCCTCCTCCTGACAGACAGGCAGACACACAGACACAGACACAGACACACACACACACACACACACACACACACACACACACACACACACATTTTACTGAGCGCATTAATTTTCAGGGGGGTAAGTTTGTGTTGATTTGGCAGGGATGGGGTGGACAGGGTGATAAGGGTACAGAGGCTCCCAGAATTAATTGCATCTTTGTCCTGTGAGTTCTGGGGAGCTAAATTGACATGCACTTCAGAGAACAAGAGAGTTGAGCTCGGCTCACAATGGTGGCTGCACCATCTGGTTCCCAATGAGTTGTTTTTAGCTAAATTTTCACTTCAGTGTTTAGTTTAAACAAATGAGTTCACACAGCATTTAAAAAACTCAATAGAACTTTCCTTTCCTTTAATGGCTAAAATGCTTTACGAAATTCCTTTGGGTCAGAAGGAGTGTTTTTCCAAAGCCAACTGCATTAAGGGTGTTGCTGAATAACTTCTTACCAAATAACTAGGGTTACTGCTGAAATATTATAGATTTTTATTTTCAAATCTTTTTCTAGGCCAAGGGTTTATTTTGTATTAGGTATTTCATAAAAATCTAGGGCGATTAATAATACATGATTAAAAGCTTGTGAATTATATTTTCTAGAAATTTCTCTGCTTTCCTTTCTTCCTCCATCAAAGCCCTTCCGTGTACAAGCACAATGCTATGTTAAGTGCTGGAGACTCGGCAGCGGGTAAGACACAGTCCATTCTCCTGATGTGGCGAGGCAGAGCAAGCAAAGCCCCGACCTCAGAATCCCCAGCTAGGGTTCTCCTCTGCCACTAGAGCCTATCCCCACACAGCCTGCTTCATCTTTGTTAACCAAAGGTAAGCCTAGTCACTTCCAGTTGCTTTGAGATTTAAATAAGAATTGATGGAAAGCCCTTTCTCCAGTGGGAGCGGCAGGTGGATGGGGGTAGGGGCGGTAATGGCAGGCATAGGAATAGCAGTAGCATTTTCCACCATTTTCCTCAACACTGTTTCCGTTTTAAGTGAAACGTTGCTTGGTGATGGCCAGCTTGCCCTGTAGCTTACCATATTTCAGTAAGTTATAGGGAGGAGACTGATGGATTTCAACAAAAACATCTTCATAATACAGTCGCACAGAAGCATATATGATACACGGAAAAGTTTACAGATTCTTTTCACAAATTGCCTTCTACCCAATGCTGAAGAGAAGCAATAATAGCAGTAAGCTTGGCAACTTAGCATGTGTAATTATTAACTTTAACAGAAAGTTCCGTAACTGCTAATACTTACAACTTTCTGTCAATGTGTCCATTCATACATAAATCCACCCATTTGCCTGTCATTTGTCTTTTCATCTATCTATTAATCTTTTTATCTCTTTGAAAGGATGCTAATTCAAAGGACGGCTAGACATGCAATGGTAACATTCTGGAATATAATTCTGCTGACTACTTTCCCTAACTATAAACCATGAGTCCCCAGTAGGTCCAGCTGCATCCTTTGTCTTCCCAGTTATATCCATAAAGCTTTCCTGATTGAAAGGGAAAAAAAAAAATAAAGGCTCTGAAATCCCAGATTTGGATTTAAATCCTTAGTCTCCTAGTTACGAAGCCCTCTGAGTCTGGGAGGTTACTCCACTTCCAGGAGCCTCAGATCGTCATCTGTCCTATTCTTCAGAGCTTGTCCATGAAATGAGTAGCACATGTAAAGAACCCAAAGCAGCGACTGGCACACTTCAGGGAGATGCTAAAGAAGTTAGCTTACTTTCATGTATACCAACTCCACTAATGTTCAAATATTTGTTTTTTACTGTGATATTGTCATTTTAAAGTTTTAGGTATGGGGAGGGGAACTTAGTTATTCTAAGCAAACACAGAAATATATTATCAATATGACCCAATTGCTTTAAAGTAAATGAATCCTCCCTTTTCTCAATTCATTATATGCAAATAAGCATACCCATATTGGAGGTATTCATTTGAATACTGAATCAATGTAGCTGTACTCAAGGCAACACTCAAAACTTAACAAATATTTTCATATAATCCCTTGCATGCAACACAGGATAAGATCTATATCCAATAAAGAAACTCCTCTCTGTAGCAAATGCTAGTAAAATCTTATACTACAAATAATAATGTTTCCTTCATCACCACTTACAACTGTATATGGAGACTCAGAATTAGGGACTACGTAGTAATAAAGGCCTGGTTCACTTAGAGTTGAACCTACTAAACACAGGATGTTACTTGTAAGGCTGAGGCTTAGACACCACAAGTGTCTTAAGAGGGTCACATTAGGAAGTGGCAGGACCCTGCTTCCCCGCCCAGAGCTCCTTACTCCAAATCCTCCAAATCCAGTACTCTTCTCACTACATCTGTGTCCAAAGTTAGACATACAAAGGAGATTTAATTCATGAAACCAAGCAGACATGAGACATTTAGATTCTCCTTTACCATGACATGAGGGGTCCTTTATCAGGTAGCCCCAGTTGTCTATTCTCGTCTATTACCCCCTACCATTCAGCAGGCACACTGAGTCACACTTACATGCGTCCAACAAACACCAAGAGATGTATGTAGGGTGCCCTAACAACAGGGAATGATCCTTACCAATCTCCACAGCAGAATCCCAGACACATAGCAGACACTTAGTGCATTTCTTTTGACTCACTAAGTCAACTTAACTCTCTTCCAAGCTCTCTTACGCATGTCTTACAAACATTTAAAGGTACATCTCATGTTTCAGATAAGATCTCCTTTTTCCCAGATAACTACCCCTAGTCTCTATAACTATTACTTGTGTATCAGATGGATCCCAAACTCTTCGTCATTTTGACTACTTTCTTCCACCAGAAGTACCGACACATGGTCAATACTCCTGCTAAAATTTGAGACCCAAACCCGACCTTGGTGCTGGGCAGAGGTGGGGCTGTTTACTTCCCTGAGCTGGACAACAGCCATTCATTTTTCAGAAGAGTTACTTATAAGGATACCTTTCTCCTTCTCCTCATTTGCTGAGTTCATTTCATGGAGTCACATTAGTCCCTAGGCAATGTCACCTCAATTCTTATTGCTTCCACACCATTAAAATCATTTTAATTTTATCAAACCACAGATTAGCGATCCCCATCACTTTTGTGTCATTTATAAATTCCGTATGTAGGTCTCCAACATCATCATCAAAGGCACTGATTTTTAAAGGTAAGAAAAGAAAAAAGAAAAGGACAGCTGCTATTAGAAACTTCTACTAGGTGGACGATGGCCCATAAATCAACACAGGGCTATGAGAGAAGCCATGAATCAGGCCAGCTCTATTCTTATCTAACCAGTATATTTTCATAAATGATGTCTCTAAGACACAACACTGATAACTACATTGCCTGGTGCAAATGTCCCAATAGCTCTTCATATCCTACTCATATCTATTTTACAGACAAAAGTAAAAATCCTTAATGTAATATACAAAGCCCTCCCCGCATGGCCTTTGCCTGGCTCTCCAGTCTCAACTCTATCTCCACATCCCCTCCCAGCACCTTCACCTTTACGAGGCTACTCTCTGGTTGTTTGGGACTAAGGCATTTCTTCCATCGTTCCAAGTGATGCCACATCTCTACATCTTTGCTCATGCTGATTTTCCAGCCATGATTGCTCTCCTTTATTTTCCCTCTTTTTTTTTTTTTAAAGATTTTTATTTATTTATTTGACAGAGAGAGACATAGCAGCAAGAGAGGGAACACAAGCAGGGGGAGTGGGAGAGGGAGAAGCAGGCTTCCCGCTGAGCCCGGAGCCTGATGCAGGGCTCGATCCCAGGACCCTGGGATCATGACCTGAGCTGAAGGCAGACGCTTAACGACTGAGCCACCCAGGTGCCCCACCTTTATTTTCCCTCTTGGCAAACAGTCACATATATTTCATGATCCAACCCAGGCATTATTTTCTGTGTACATTTCTTCCCAGGCAGAATCAATCATTTCCTCCTTAAATGTAATTTTAATCATGGTATCTGCACACTTACTTCTTTACATGTCTGTCTCCTCTATTAAATGTCAATCTACTTTCAAATAGGGGCCTCAGCACCAAGGATAGTTTCTAGTAAGTAATCAACAAATATTTGTTGGGTGGATGGATGGCTAAATGAGTATCATTTTTGCTAAAACAAGGCAAATGGCCATGCCATAATACCAAGGGTAAATAAATCTATTTTAATTTCCTGTCTTTCTTATAGAAAGTATGACTTCCTTGTATAAAGTATGACTCATCCATTCAACAATTGAGCACCTATCCTATGGGTCATTATTCTAGGTGTTGGAGATACAGCAATAGGCATGGCAGACAAGATCCTTGTTCTAATGAAGTTAAAACTAAATACATGAAGTAAATACATAAATGAAGACTGTTTCAGATCAAGATATGTGGTATTCAGAAAATAAAACAGGTGTCAAAACCTAAGGGCAGGGAGGCTTGGGGGCAGTGGATACAAAATTTTACATTGGTTTGGGCAGAAAAAGTCTCTCCAAGGAGTTAACATTTAAGCTAATTCCTGGATAATAGGAAGATGTCAGATTATACGAGCAATAGGAGTCAAATATGAATATGCCTATTTATAACCTCTTTGATTCTAACCCAACAGTGGAGCCAATGGTAGATCATTCTGGGGGCACTGGGAGCAAGTCAAGGACCATGACCTAGCTCTGCTCACCAGACCTCTCCAAAGGACTTGTCACTGCTGTGCTGATTAACCATCCTAGGACAAAGACAGACTGACCTAGAGAGGCTTACTTTTTCTTAGCTCTGTTTGTAAAACCTGTCTGTGCTGTTTGATTTCACTGACCTTTTAATAAAACAACCAGATTTAGTGCTTCTGCCTGTCTCTCTAGTGCCCCCTCCCATCACGCTGCACCCCACCCCCACCCCACCTCCTCTCTGAAATGAGCCAGAATGCCATTCCTCATCACTTCCATCTGGACATTGACAGAAAGAACAAAAGCTGGCATTCCACATCTCAATTTATCGGCTTCCCCTCCAGAGCCCATAAATAAAACAAAAAATTCTAACTCAACTCCTAAAAATACTCTGAAAGATGAAAGATCAATGTCTGGAAACAACTTCTCTCAGACGTTCAGGGCAGAATCATCAAGTAAGAAATGGAGCTACCCCCTTCCTAAACTTAAAGTGATTTCACCCAGCTTTCCAAGGTGAGTAGCATTTCCAAAGCCCTGTGGTTAAAGCACGGTGGGCAGATACCTAATGCATTTGTGGAGAATCAGAACAGGATTCAAGTTCAAGGTTTGTTATGAAGTCATTGGTTGTCTATCAAGGACATTTTTTTCTCATCTTCTACCTGGATAAGGGACCCACAGTTTTGTTCTACTATCCACCCCTCAATGAACTGACACTACTCCAAATTCAGGTATAAATCCTGACATATGTATCTTGGCCATCTTAGCCCTCTTGCAAGTGACTGGCTTACAGGTGGATGTGAACCCATTCTGGCTAAAAGAGAGGAGGCCAAATCTGTGGGAGGCCTTCTGGGAGAAGTTTCCTTGCTGAGGAAACACCCACAGAAAGATAGAGACCCCGCCTGTGTTGCTGGACTTTATCATACCCGCGTCTGACACATGGAACTTGAGCAGCCATGTTGAGGCTCCAGATAAGCCAGCCTAAAGACGAGCTAAAAGCCTTCCAATTCATAACTTTTGTCACCTCAAAAAGTTGCCACGCCATTCCCAGACTTAAAAAAACAAGTGAGTTTAGCTACATAAGTTTTAAGGTACTTTCAGGCTCAAAAAAGTATGAGATCCTCACAGAGGCATATGTAAGCACTGTTCTAAGTACTAGAGCCAGTGTTGATGTATGTGATGTTACCTGGAGAAACCCTGCTAGCTGACCAGAGACTTGTAGAGGTTTTTGTTTATAGGGAGAGAGGAGTTCTGATTTGTAGGACTAAAGGCTTTCAGCTTTTTTGAAATGAATCGAGAATTAGAGAGGGTTAAGAAAGGGACTTAGTCAAAAACTAATGATGTAATATATGGTGATTAACATAACATAATAAAATAAAATTTAAAAAAAAAAAGAAAGGGCCTTAGGAGAAATATCAAACTTACACTCACCATGCCAGAATGCAAGTCTGTTAATAGAAAGGAACACTTTTGAGGAAGAAAAAAGGTCGGACTCTCAAATTTCAATGATTTAAAAATGATTTCAATGATGTTAATGTTTTAAACCTCCATGTATTCACTTATCCATCCAACAAATATTTACGGAGCACCAAGTATTGGGCAGATAATGCCTGTATGCAGTGATGTATAAAAAACAATTCTTTTCCTCAAGAAGTGAATAGGATGGTGAAGGCCATAGGTAGGTAAAGATACTATATTTCTGAGAAGAGTCGTTAGTACAAGCAAGCCCAAGGGATGATGGGAGGTCAGATGAGGGTCTCTTACCTTGGCCTGGAAATAATTCTTAGAGATTTGAAGTAGGAGGGCCTGGTGGGAGGGGTGCCCACCGGGGGACACAGGTGTTTCCATAAGGCTGGCTCACTGGCTATGTGGCAGGGAGCTGTGGAGCTAGAGAGGTAAAAGCTGAGGCCAGATCCCAGAAGTTAAGGAGCTGGGCAGCTCTGGCTAGCACCTGGGAGAGCCGTGAAGCAAGGAAGTTTGCCGGCAGTGGTGTTCTCTCCCCCTCCCTCCAGGCCCCACAGCCCCAGTTCCCTCAGGCTTTCCAGCCTCTATGCAAAACTCGACTCTGGAGGCACGAAAATTGGAAAGAGATCCCATAAACTAGTTTATACTGTGGAATAAATGAATGAGCACAGCTAACGTACAACTGTGTGTTCTAAAGAGGGATAATCCCTCATCACGGAAGAATGAAGCCACAGTCAGAAGCTCCTGGAGACACATTTGGATCAACTCAATTGACAGCTGAGGAAATGGAGGCCTAGAAATGTTGTGGAATGTACCCCAAGCTCACTCACAGCAATTCAGACCTCTGCCATTTGAGGGGGTGGTGGGGGGGTTCCCTTCAGAGGTTGTTGGGTGAGGCCCTACAGGCTGCCAACTCCTGAGAACAGTCTGTCTTACCTCACTGAACACCTCAACCTTGAGGACAGGAACCATGTAAGTGCTTCTCATCATGGCACACAAAATATGTACCCATTACACACTTACTAGAAGAAGGGAGGGTCCTGCTGCTATTCCTCCTGTGCAAGTGAAAGCCAGTTCTCTCCAGCGTAGGCACCAAGAAGCAGAATATGGTGCATGCAGTGTATTTTTTTAAATTTTTATTGTTATGTTAATCACCATACATTACATCATTAGTTTTTGATGTAGTGTTCCATGATTCATTGTTTGTGTATAACACCCAGTGCTCCATACAGTACGTGCCCTCTTTAATACCCATCACCAGGCTAACCCATCCCCCCCACCCCCTCCCCTCTAGAACCCTCAGTTTGTTTCTCAGAGTCCATTGTCTCTCATGGTTCATCTCCCCTTCTGATTTCCCCCACTTCATTCTTCCCTTCCTGTCTTCTTCTTCTTCTTTTTTTTTAACATATAATGTATTATTTGTTTCAGAGGTACAGGTCTGTGATTCAACAGTCTTACACAATTCACAGCACTCACCACAGCACATACCCTCCCCAATGTCTATCACCCAGCCACCCCATCCCTCCCCGCTACCACTCCAGCAACCCTCAGTTTGTTTCCTGAGATTAAGAATTCCTCATATCAGTGAGGTCATAAGTGTATTTTTAAAAGAAAAAGCTGACAAGTGACAGAATCCAAAAAAACTGGTGCAGCTGCTTGCCATTTAAAGAATCAAATACCAAAAATATTTCAAATAATACAAGGAAATCTGGAAGAATTGTGACTTCGGACCAAGTTGGAAAGAATTTCAAAGCAGATAATGTTCAGTTTAAAGAGATGTGTGGATGCTCACTTTCAAACCTACGTTGACTTCTTTTCAGAAAAGCCATAGGCTACGAGTTTCCTCAGCAAAACTCGATTCTTTTATCTTTAATGACACGACAGGTATTTCCACGACCTCTGTGGTTCCAGACTTGCATTCATTCTGACAGAGAAACAGATTTCAAAACTGTCTGGGCGCGGGGGGGGGGGGGGGGGGGGGGGGGACGAATGCATCCTTCAAGTGTTTAATTTCTTCATATTCGCAGTTCAAGCAGATGCTCCCAACTGGTACGCATGCAAGAATGGTTAAAGGTTGCAGGAAGATGGTAATTAAAATCATCCTCATGAGGAGATTCATTTTTGTGAATGCAACCAGTGACAGACAAGCCAACATTAATGTAATCAAGGTCAACTGGAACTCAGCAGGAAAAGGGAATGGCCTTAAAAAGAGAATGGCCGGTGGTTGAGTCTGAACAGAATTGGCCTGAACCACTAGCGTTTGTTTTAAAGAAGCACTGGGTTATTTTTTTTTTCCCCCTTCGTAAAGTCTTGAAAAGGGCAAAAATTACCAGATAAGGATCTACAACTTGCCTGTTCAGTAACCCTGCAGCTCCAGGGGGCCTCCAGAGGCACCAGCCTATCGCAGCAGCTCAAATTTAGACATACCTCCTGGCTCAGCACACTTCCCAATGCAGTCTAGAATCAAGAGGAAGCAGATGCTAATGGGACAAGACCCAGGGAACTGTCAGAGTTGAGGGGGAAGGAGAGAAGGAAGGAAAAAGGGAAGAAGGAAGAAGGACGGAGAGAGGAGAAACGGAAGGAGAAAAGGAAAGGAGAAGGAAGCAATGGAGTCCCTATTCCGTGAATCAGATCACTGTTGACACCAGGCTGTGGACAGGAATTTTACAAAATGAAAAACAAAAATAATGTAAGCATCTCAAGTTTCCAGGAATTGTCATTTCACCACCTTTCCCAGGGGATAACTGCTCGGGAGATGAAGAATTCTTCAATATTTTGAAAAATTTTAAAAGCCTACAGTAGGGTCTTATACTTGGGAGCATTAAAAAAAAAAAAGTTTCTGGAAGCATCTCCCTTCTAGGTTTCTTTTCATCTTCCCCCAGAGTAGGGAGGAATGAGTTTGACTAAGGTTGCCCCCAAGGTTCTGTAACCTCAGGACACGGAACGGGGCTGGGCTCCTCTTTATTTGAAAGGCCTCTATGGGGTTCTTAGTCATTACTGTGTCCTTCTGCTAATTTAGAATGCAGCCCTGCTCTGCCACACTTGTGTGAGATTTGCCAAGTGTCTAATCCAAACGAGTTGTGAAATCTGGATGCTTACATGGGAAAGCCCGGTCTTAGCAGGAAAGGAGTACATTTTACACAAAGGGAACCAAATAGAAATTTGGAAAAAACAACCTGGAAAAAAAAAAAATCATAGGATGCCTTGAAAACACTTCCTTCCTCTGGCCTTTTCGAAACCAGAGCCAATGTCTTCCAAGTTGCAAATTGGTCCAGCTTAAGTTAAACTGGCTTCCTTCTGTTCTCCAAAGCAGATGATTATCATATTTGACTATTCTCACTCAGAGTCTGTTCAGAACAGCCTGGCCAGTGTAAAATCCAAAAACATTTCGCTCTCAGATTGCTGTTTAAAATGCCTCTCTTGTAATGACAAGCCTGGACACAGCAAATGACATTTTCAGCTTTACTCGACTTTTTCTACTGATAAGAAGCTGGCACAGATAAATCTACGTTATATGTATTGGGATGTGACTTTTTTTTTTTCATTTTCATTTGTAAGGATTAAGTAGAAAAAAATATTATTCAGGGTGTAAATGAAAGGAGAGTTTGTGATCAAACCATTTTGGTGTGATAGCAATAGTCACCCTGTGGGGCAGGGATGAGTCACTGTGGAAGAGTTGGTAAATACAGAATGGACATCTTGCTTAGAGGAGCCCAGAGGTTCTCAGAAAGCCAGCCAAGGCTGCTGGTGCAGGGCTGCGTTCTTCACCTGGCTTGGTTAAATATAGTACCAAAGAATTCCTAGATCAGCAGGTTCTGAGAGAAAATGAGGGGCCAACCTCTTCCAAGAAGAGATAAGACCCAGTCGAGAAGGAACATGGCAGGTCTCAGGAGCCTGAAATGAGAATCAGATACTCCCAGGTCCAATGGACCCCTCTCTCCATCTGAATGTTCCAGTCATGGGAGATGGTCATGAGTTCAAAAATTCTTCCTTTCAAGGCAAGTCTCCAGACTACAATGTACTATTACGACAGCAAAATGCTTAGCCTTCATCCTTCTGATTCCAGAGACTAAATACTTACATGGCCATCAACCTCTCTCCTCATGAATAAGTTACAGTGTTGTCCCTACAGCAAGTACTGACAATTTTCTAATGACCATGGCCTTTGGATATGACAGGAAAAATAAAGGTAATTTTTCATAAAACTGAGCTGTGTAAGAGAAGAGAGCAAAGTTCAAGCTCTCTATGTACCAGTTCCCTTATCTGTGAAATTGATTCATCCATCTAACAAATTCACAGAGCTGTCCCTATATATCCCTAGGGATTAAGGATTCACCAGTATACAAGATGGACACAGACCTCACATCCATTCCCTGCCAACTCCAAACCTTGACAATGGCCCTGAACCCTCAGCCTCCTTTTCCCTCTTCGTCAGAAGAAACCTAACATGGCTTTTCCACCGCACTGCATTACCTCAGGACTGAGGAGTCCTCCCAGATGACTGGCTCAAACTTTTTGTTTTTTATTAATGTATAATGTATTATTTGTTTCAGGGGTACAGGTCTGTGAGACTGGCTCAAACTTGAGCCAGATTTGGAGATGATTGGCTCCTCATTTAATATACAACCCCTCCTCTTAGAATATTAGGCTTGCCACTGACAATGAGTCTCTCCATGACCAAACTTGAGTTAGGTTCCTCTGTAGCCTTTTGACAACTGGGTCTCCACTTTGGGATTTCCATGCCCACCTTTACAATGCCCAGTTTTAGCAAGAATCCTGTCAAGTAGGTTTTGCCAGAATCCTTCACCCTTGATATCTGATCACTTTCCTCATACCCCACTGCCCCCAGGTAATATCGTATGACCCTGGACTGCCTTCAGCAAGCTTCCAGTTAGGTATGTTGGCAAGAATTACCCTACTCTCTGCATGTTTTTTTCATCCAAACACCCCACCCTGCTCCTTGGCTACAAATCCCCACTGTTCTTGTTGTATTTGGGGTTGAGGCCAGTTCTATGCTGAGGTCTCTTTCCCCCTAGTGCAACAGTCCTGAGTATAATCTCTTCTTACTGACTTAACTACTGTCCAATTCTGGTTTTCTCTGACGCTATTTCCCCAAACCTGAACATAAATTACCTCAGTGACTCCATGGTTTCTAACCTTAAGTAAGTAGAGACCAGCTGTGGGAAGGAATCAGAGTTTCCTTTGGGGAGACGCCGAGGGGGATGGTAATTCAGCGAGAAGATCTGGGTGGAATGCTCTAAGAGGAGGCATTGGACAGGCCCAAGACCGGAGCTCCAGGACAGGGGACAGCGCATTGCAAGGGGAGAGCAGGAAAGGGACAAAATGCATTGTGCTGGTGACATTGTAGCCAGCAGATCTCAGAAGTGCTTCCATAGCCAAAACAATGGCTGCTACATAGAGGGGTACAAATACAAAGGCATGGCTGAGTCACAGCAATTGGCACTTTCCAGAAGTATATTCACCCCATGAGTAGAAAAGCTATTAGATCTTTTCTTCCTCAGAATAATTCAACTCATATTTGACATAGTTCACTCAAGTTATCAAAGTCTTCCTATTGGCATCGCAATACAAAAAAATTTCAGGATTATTCAGAGCTCATTTGAAAAGCTTCAAAAAATTGTAATTAAAGTACAAAATGGCTGCATTTTGGCTTCTTGCAAAAAAATCAAACCATAATTTTTATTACAATGAAAGAGTAATACTGTCTGTAATTTATTTAGAGAGGATCTAGTGTAATGCAGACATGCATATTAAACACTCTCTATTTCATTTCATCTGGCTAAATGAATAAATACATTATACCATCCAGACACACAGTTGAAACATTTCCCCAAGTATTCTTTAAACACAATGCGCAAGATTGCAATGGCATCATGACTGATAAAAATGACAAAGATGCTATTAATCAAGTAAGTAAAAAACAACAGCATGAATTATTTATGCCAATAATATTTGTAATCATACAAATTACATATTGATGTTATATTGGAGTGTTTAGTATTGCAGCTAACATACATCACACAATGTCCCTCTCCCACCCCTGCCTCTATATTTAATTTCCTTAAAAAGCTTTAATTCAGTAGTACCACTTAAAACAGAACTATGGATACAATGGCAATTTTTTTTTTTTTTGGCTGTCTCAAAATGTGATTTCTCTCTTCATATGGAATAGTTACTCTGCAAACAATGGCCACGGCTGGTGTTCTTTCAGAACTCCCTACATGAAAGACCACCGAACTGGCCTATGCCAGGGAGACTGGAGTTCCATTTGCCTTCATCTTCAGAGAGAAGGGGGATACAAGACAATCACTGTTCAAATGGTCTTTTTTTCACCCCTGTATTAGTCAGAGTAAAAACAATTTAAGGGAGGGGCAGCTAACGCAATTCCCCGAAGCCAGGGGCCACAAAGATTTCCTTCTGTTAACCTAAAATATTGTAACCTCAAAATATCAGAGAACTTCTGAAATACTGAATCTCTAGGAAGATTTTTACTTCTCCTTCATGTATGAGATCAATCATCGACACTGATTCCTGCATCACAATAGAAAACACTCTCACAATCACACACATACTCACACATGCACACTCAGGTTAAGCAGTTCAATCCCTGCTTGGAAACTGCAGAGACAATAATTTTTTCTCTTTCAACTCCATCTTTCCAAGTTTGGAAGGAGCTACTCAGGTACATGCTACAGTTGGGCCGGACACCCACCAAAGTGTGGGTTCCTCAAGGTTTGGGGGCAAGTACTCCCATAGCATCCACTGTTACTTAAAATATTGCTTGATTATTAAATTGGAGTGGGTTATTAATTAACAACTGAACCCCTTAGGAAAGAGCTACAAGGTAGTACACATCTACCTTCTTGAGATGCATTTCCCTGCTCACGTAGAAATGGAACATTTATGGAATGCACTAGAGTGTGTCTGCCAATGTGGAGAAAAGACCTCAAACAGAGAATGCCTGGTAATTCCAAAAGCATCCACCCATCATCTCCTTAGTGTGACACCCCCACCCAAATAGCACAGCAGTCCACATGATGCCCAACGTAAAACTCATCTCTCATCTCCAACCTCCTTCTTCCAACTCCCTGTATGCCTTTCTACGTGTCCATTTCACTTCCTGAAATACCCTTCCCCAGCTTTCCTGGCCCCTCTCTAACCAACACCCAACTTTCTCCTGATGGGATGTAGGGGTTCAGAGCATGGACTTGGGTTTGATTTCTGCCTCTACCACTGCCTGGTTGGGTGATCCTGGGGAAATTACTTCATGCTCAGTTTCTTCATCTAGATAATAGGGATAATAAAATTTCCTGCTTCACAGGGTTGTCAGGACAGCTAAATGAATTAATAGATGCAAAATGATCACAATGGAGTTTGGCACCTAACAGGTGGATTTTAAGTGATAATTGTCATCTTTTCTGTTCTTTTGTCCACAGCTGGACCTTGGAAATACAGCACTTACTCGTTTACCCCCTGCCTCTCCTATAAGCCAAATTCAGGAACTACTTCTCACTCCTCTGAGTGCAGCACCTGACCCCAGGTGGAGACGCGTTATGTGTGTGTGGAAGGGACTGTGTTCTGGCTTCCCCTCTGGACAACCTTATCCTCGCTGTGCCTGGGTTCAAAACATGTCTGCAAGTCCTGTAACAATTCTGCTTCCAAACAAGTACCTTTCCTACTTGTGTCGCCAACTCTAATAGTTTTGGCATTGACACATCAATTGCACTTTTCCATTATTCTCAGAATTTGCCTTCCTTCTTCATCCTCTGACACGTCATTATTCAGATGAATAAGAGTCAATCTGATTATTTTTCCTAAAAAAGAAAGTAGTTATTGCCTGCACTCAGATCATCGACATCAAATTCAAGCCCTCCTGCCTGGCGCTAAGACTCCTTATGATAAGACCCTGACTTATCTTCTCGACATCATTGCCCATGACCTGCCCAATATACACCTCTAACTCGCCTTGCATTTCCTATCTCCAACTCTGTGCTCAAGCTGGGCCTTCATCCTGGGAACACTGCTGCCTGTCTGTTAAAATCTTACTCATTTCTCAAGATCAAAACCAAGTGCCATTTCCTCCATAAAAGTTCTTTTCCCAAAATTAATCTCTACCTCCTATATAGTTCCAAACCACTGTTTATAGGAAGTCTGTTTTTATTAAAGTATTTGTGACTGTTTTGACTTTAGTTATTATAGATATTAAGTTCTTAGAAAGCAGGGATGGGACTTAATCATATCTGTATCTAGAAAGGTGCCGGGAGCAGTATTCCACAAACTACCACATATGATATTCTTAATTGAATTAAAATGTATAAATTTAATTGATGCATAGGATGGTAGGACTTATATGTGCTTATAAGCAAATTTAATTTTTGTAATTAAGTTCCAATTAAGTTTCACTTTCAGAGTTACCTCTGTGTGTTAGATGCTTGTTCGAACCCCACTATTTGATTCTACGCTGCAAAGTCTCCCTTGTATGCTCTGAGGCATCTTTCACACAATAGGCACACAAAGTATTTACTGGATATAATTGTTCAATTAAAAGTTCATATGATTATAGCTGCCACCTGGTACTACATGTTGACACCAAGCTCCCTTTGCTGGTCCCAGTTGCCATGCAAACACATGCATCACCTACAGAACTGACCTTGACTTTCCCCCATCTCACCCTACTGGACTCATGACTAGTGTTGGTATGGCCCAAGACCTCCCGTTGGGGGTCTGTAGGGCAAGAAGACATGAGCACCAAGGGCTTCACAGACAGGAAAGGCAATCACAATGTCAATATCTGGGGAAGTCCAGGACCCAGAAGCCAGGCCTGTAGCAGGTGGGAAAAGGATCTCCACATCTCATTTATGCGCTAGAGTTCTTCAGCTGTGACTTGGTAGGAGGCATCTCCTAAGATCACACCCAACACAAGAAGACAGTGGGGAGCCAGGAACCATCCCTGAAGTGGCTGTTCTCAGGCTGAGGAAGAAGAAGCTGGACAATTTCTTGCTTTTTCACTGAGTTTATTTAATCTTTTAATTTCCTGTTGATAGTTGTTCTCTCCCAGTCTTTGATAAAGTGTTCATTAGCCATTCCAGCCATCTCAAACCATGACCACTGGGTAATAAGAAAAGTAGCCAGTGGTGTGATGGTAATTGTTTAAGAACTGGCTCTCTAGGGGAAATGCCCTCACCCCTTGCCAATCTCTGTGGTGTAAGTCCTATCACCATGGCCAATTTCAAACTACCAATATGCTGTCACTTAACTCAGAGCTGGGATGAAACATATGCAGTCAGCTCCAGGCAGTACCAACTGGCTTTAGAAAACTCTTCACCTCCTCCCCACACTGAAGTATTGCCAGCAAAAATTCATTGAAGGACCCACAGAAGCAAAAGATGCTGGAAGGAAATTCTATTTTTGTTATGGGAAGTAGTGTACCTTTACCACACATACCAAAATCCCAAAGAAAGAGGAAGTTTGAGGTTAGAGCCAGTTGTGAATTAATACCAAAGCCTTCAAAACCATTCACTTTTGTCTACACAACCTGAAAACATACAAAATTTGGTGAGGCCGAAATTGGCCAGGCATTGCAAAACCTGAAACAGCTAAGCTACAATACCCTGTGGCCTTTTTGTTAGGTATGGACACATATTTACAGTCAATCGAATGTGAACACAAGGCATGTGCAGTTCTTCCAGGCTTGGCTGTAATAGCCTACCAATGTGGTCTCTGTCTCCCCCCATTTTCTCTTCCACTGGCTAGATGCAGACAAGCACTGCAAGGGAAATCAGAGCGAGTACTTTAAAGATGACAGAGCCACAAAATATAAGGAGTATGGGCCCCTGAATCGCTCCTTGAAGGAAAGCTGCTCTTCCTGTAAGAAATACCTGATTTGGACCTTATATTAACAGGAAATAAACTACTATCATATATGAGCTATCTAAAGGTTGTTTGTTGTAGTGTTTAATAGCTAATGTTAACTAGTACATTTGGCAATATCTGCCATGATCATGAATATTCTGGAAAAAATTTACCAAGGATACTCTGGGAAAATCCTCCAGGCAAAGCTAGAGAAAAATTTGAAAGCAGATATTTAGGGGTGCCTGGGTGGCTCAGTCAATTAGGGGGATTGAGCCCACAGTCAGGCCTCCTGCTCCCCAAGGAGTCTGCTTGTCTCCTTCTGCCTCTGCCCCCAACCCCAGCCTCCACCCGGGCTTGTGCGTGCCCATTCTCTCTCTCAAATAAATAAATAAACAAATAAATAAATAAGTAAATAAATAAAATAAAATCTTTAAAAATAAAAAAGCAGATATTTAGAAATGAAACTTTAGGCTCCTGATTCACAAAATGCACTCTGTTCATTTCAATTTGGCTGCAGTTTGAGATCCCACTAAGAGTTTTTTTTGTTGTTATTTTGTTTGTTTTTTAAAGAATGACTTTTAGACTAGCAACTCTAGGTGAGAATAAGAAAGGTAAATTAGAAAAGGTCAAGGGAATCAGAGCAATGGTCTATGCCTTGCTGATTACACTGTTTTCCCTACAGCTTATACATTCATTGTATTGCATTTATATACATACATATACTCAGATACTATGTGATAGTTAAATATTTATAAAACAACAATATAGATTTTAACTATGCCTGCATCATTTTCACAAACTGGAAGCCCCGTTACAAATTTTTTAAAGTTGTATTTTGAATGTTGCCAGATCTTATTTAAAAAGTCAGCTTGTATTTATTTACATATTCGTGTAAAATCAGTGGTACCACGTAAGAGTCTACTCACCCAACTTAAATGTGAGCTAGTACTTTAAAGTTTGCAGTGTTATAGTTATTACATATTTGTACCATATTAAATAAATATAATTATATCTGCATATGGGTTGGTCTGACAACTTAACCCTAATATATTATCATAATATATTATGTATTATAATAATATAATTAATATATTATAAATAACAGATTATATTGGAATATATTATATTTTTACTGTATTAAAGTTATTTTCATAATCTACATTACCTACAGCACTAGCTCATCAGAGCCCTGAAGGACAGTGTTCATGATCCATGTCTAAGCTACCCACATCTCTCACAGTGCAATCCTGTGAGCAGAACAGTGTAAGATGAATGAGTAAATACACAAAAAACGTAATTTTCCAAGGACTCATATGGATTTTCATTAGCAGTAATTCCTTTTTAGAAGTTGATGAGTCCCAGCGGCACTCAGTTGGTTAAGCATCTGTCTTCGGCTCAGGTCATTATCTCAGGGTCCTGGGATTGATCCCCACAATAGGGTTCCCTGCTTAGTAGGGAGTCTGCTTCTCCCTCTGCCTCTGACTCTGCCTCTCCCCCTCTGCTTGTGCTCTGTCTCTCTCTCTCTCAAATACATAAGTAAAATCTTTAAAAAAAATCCTAAAAAAAAAAGTTGATGAGACCCTCTCCCCTTTTAAGTCCATACATGTGGTCTTGGATGCACATCATCAAGGTGGGACCTGCTATGGCCAGGGCTGTCACAGCAAGCCACCTTCAAGAGGGGTCATCGGCATCCATTTACGGTGGATTTATTTTTTAAGATTTTATTTCTTTATTTGAGAGAGATAGCATGAGCAGGAGGAGTGGCAGGAAGAGAGGGAGAAGCAGACTCCCCACTGAGCAGGCAAGGAGCCCAATGTGGGGCTCAATTCCTGGACCCTGGGATCATGACCTGAGCTGAAGGCAGATGCTTAACTGACCAAGACCAAATTTGAGCTCTAGATCGCAGGACAAGGGTAGCTTGTAGTCAACAGAACTATGCATACTTCAGCTAGATAGCCACTGACTTCCTTTTAACCACTCCCCTATTTCCTGTTGTATTTTGGTTTAATAAACACAATAGCATACTCTGCATTCAGAGACTCTGCTATCCCAGAGGAAAACATTCTAAGTGGAAAGCCCATCACAGGCTGGACATGGGTCACTTAGATGCTTTCTCCTAACTGCACATATATTCCAGGTTTCTGAAGACCAGTCTAGACAAGGTTCCCGGATGATACACAAGCAATTAGAAGGAAATGATGGACGGTGTTCTCGTGGACACTTATCCGAATAAGGAATGTGACTGCAGAGCAACGACTAGTCCATACTCACACACAACGTAATGGGTTCAAGTGGAATCAGATGGAGCCTCAGTTTACATGGGGCATGCCACCACCAGGACTTCATCTGGGAAGCCTCGTGAAAACTTTGGGTCTGACCATTCCTGACGCTTGTAGGAAGGCTTAGAAAATCAGCCTCAGGTGTTTTAATTAATTTGTTTGTTTATTTATTTATTTATTTATTTATCTTCAGTTTAAAAAAAAAAGCCTAAGTTTACAGCTTTCTAATAACTTTTTAACCCTGGGAGCCTCAAAACTTACCATTTAGGTATGTGTTGCAAAGCTTCTTATTAAGTTAAAATATGAGTAGAGCCTAAAGAACAGATAATGAACCATGACAACATTTGTTTTCCCAGGAGGGGAATCAGAGCTAGAAAATCTGTGAATCAACAGCTTGATTTATCCTGAATTTGCATGAAAAAGCCAGGAATATCAATAAGACATAAGTCTTCCTAAGGAGCTGAGCCCAGACATCCCAAATATCTGATTTCTCTCCCTCGTTTTGAAGAACAAACATTTATATCATAAGGGCTGGATAGAAAGTGGGAGAGAGGAAGTGAGTTAACAACCCGTTTTCAGCAATGCCTTGTTCTGTGTTTAAGGTGAAATAAGCACCGCAGGGGCCCTGTGTCCCAGCCAGCTTGTGAGTGTTCTTAAGAGTGCAGGGAAAGGCCTTAGCAAAGGGAAAGGCACACAAGAAACATGAGTATTTTCATTAGAATGTTCTGTAATCTTCAAGGATTAATTTGGGATGTTTGAAACTTTCAGGCCCAAAAAGCAAGACACACTCTAACATTAACAAAATAAAATTTACTGTCAAAGCCACAGATAAACTTATTCTCTCTTAGGTTGCTTGTAGGGACTAAGGCCAGGAGGAAGTAGAAATCACCTCAGGAGCAGCTGACAGGTATTGGCTGCCTAATGAACAAGGAGCTACCCACCCCTCCAACCCCCTGAGTCTCTGCAAGCATCACACAATGAATGTACAAGGAGGGAATTAAGAAGAGGGAAGTAGAAGGAGTAATGTTATAATGTAGGATAGAAATATGGTTCTAGCATCCTGAGTTTCAATTAATTCTCACACAGATAAAGGTTAAGTTGGCAGGCCAACCCATATACCACTATAGATAAAGGTTGAGTTGGCAGGCCAACCCATATACTGCTGTAAAATGGACAGTAGCATAAAATATTGGCTAATAACAATTCAAAATAAAGTGTAGAAAACAATATTGTGACTTTTAATTGACCACACAAGTTAATCTTTTCTCCATCAATCAACCCCCCTAAAATGAGAGTTAAAAGATTAAAAATAGCATAAATCCACACATTTTTTTTTTAATGCAAGGGTCCAAAGAAGGTGAGAGATTCAAGCCAGAAAGAAGATGTAAAGGTGATAACCAAACATGGCAGAACAGGAGTCTCTCATATGAAAATCCATGAGAAAGACTCAACTGATTGCGTAGAACCTGGCAACACTTGGGATTTCTTGTAGGACAAAGAATGAGAGTAAGATATATAGCAGGAAAAAGAATTTGAAAGCCTGTATATGGAGCAACCAACCACTTATGTGCCTCCTCCATCCTCCCAACTAACGATCGCTTTCTCTCATCCCCCTTCTCTCTCTTCTCTCTGCCATCCTAGAGTCTTCCTCTCCACAAAATAAATAAATACGTAAGTTTGTAACAATCTTTTGTAAAGACCTGAAAGGGCCCAGAGAAAAAAGATTCCACATTCAGACTCCAACCCACTCAACTTTCATAAAACTAAGCCCACATAGAGAGTCACAAAACATCTGGTTAATGGCCTGGTTCTTAATTATGAATGGACAATTATGGGTTAACAAATAAATGAGGAAAACCTCCAACAAGAAAGAGCACAAGCAGGATTTTCTGGAAGAAACACAAATAAAACAGGCAATAGAAGAGAAATATCAAACATCCTAAAAAGAGTCAAGAACCATAAAACAAGAAGAGAATGCTATAGAAAAGGAAGAATGAGTAAGCAGGGAAAAATCCTGGTAATTGAAAGTTCTTTTTAAAATTAAAAATTGGGGTGCCTGGGTCACTCAGTCAGAAATAATTTTCATCATAGAATTCTATATTCAACCTAATCATCAAAACTGAGAATAAAAACATTTTCAAACATTCAAAGACTCAGAAAAGTTAGTCCTTTTACACCCTTTCTCATAGGAATGTAACTGAAGGTATGTACAACCAAATTGAAGCATCCAACTCGATTTCAGCTCAGGTCATGATCTCCTGGTCAAGTAATTGAGCCCCAAAATGGGTTCAACACTCAGTGGAGAGTCTGCTTGAGATTCTCTCTCTTCCTTTCTCTCCCTCTCCCCCTCCCTCTCGCTCTCTCTGTCTCTCTCTAAAATAAATAAATAAATTTTTAAAAAAATTAAATTAAAAATTAAATGGAAGGGGCGCCTGGGTGGCTCAGTCGTTAAGCGTTTGCCTTTGGCTCAGGTCATGGTTCCAGTGTCTTGGGATCAAGACCCACATCGGGCTCCCTGCTCCACGGGAAGCCTGCTTCTCCCTCTCCCACTCCCCCTGCTTGTGTTCCCTCTCTCGCTATGTCTCTCTCTGTTAAATAAATAAATAAAATCTTAAAAACAAAAAACAGCAAAAAAATTAAATGGAAGACAAATCAGGAAATATTCTCATTTCTCATAAAACTATGACAATTTTAGAATTTGAATTCACCACAAAATTCACCTTTGTATAAAGAGAAGGAAAAAGAAAAATCCGTCCTCTCCAAAGGGATAGGAATCAGCAGAAATGAGAATCAGATTTTTCAGGAGCAAGCCTAGAAGACTAAAGACAAAGAAAACCCCTACTGCCAAGTTTCCCTTTCCCTCCACCCCACTCTAAACATTCACCCTCCCAATTTCTAACAATAGAGCCAGAAGGAAATACCTTTCATCCTAGAATTCTATATTCAAACTAATCATCAATCCAAACTGAGAACAGAAACATTTTCAGACATCCAAAGACTCAGAAAAGTTAGTCCTTCCACACCCTTTTTCATAGGAATATAACTGAAGATAGGTACAACCAAAATGAAGGAGTGGCCATAGAATAAAGACAGGATGATCTGGAGGAACCAGCTGATCCCAAGCAGCAAATTCCCAGAGTGACAGGTGAACAGTAGGCCTGGAGAGCAGTGAGGAGGATGCTGGGCAGGAGGGCCCCAGGAAAGGGCACTGCAGTGAACAAAAGCTGAAGAGTGACAAAAACTGAAGTTGTGACGAAACACCAAAAGGGCAGGAAAAAGAATGGCTTTTGGAAATTCCATGAAAATAGAAAGCTATACAAATAAGAAAATTGAACCATAGTGATCATTAGCACCACTGGAAACAGTACATTGCAAATACGAATATTATTTGATTTTCAATTTTTAGAATCAAACTTTCCATAAAGCTCTAAAGATTTAAGTGCAGTTATATAACAGAATGAAATATTATGAGCCTTGTTATACAAAAATAAAAAGAGGTAGGAAGAGCAGGAGTGCTAAAATTTTGATTTTACAAAAAAGGGGAAACTAAAGATACTATTAGTGAAAATTTGTCAAGCTATATATTTAAGAAGTAAATATGAATTTTTGCTATGAATTTCAGTAACAAGTAGAGAAACAAAAATAGCAATGTAATTATCTTGCAAATATGGAGGAATGGGCACGTGAGAGCATCATGAACTCAGGTCTCACCTACTTTAGCAGAAAGTCAACAGATGTCTTAAACTAAGAAATTAGGAAACAACAATAAAAGCCTATTAAATTGAGATTTGAATGCAACATCCAGAAGAAACAGCTGAAAGAGAAACAAGCAGTTGCTTTTTTTTAAAGATTTTTTAAATTTTATTTATTTATTTATTTATTTATTTATTTATTTATTTATTTACTTGAGAGAGAGTGAGGGGAGGGACAGGGGGTGAGGGACAAGCAGACTCCACGCTAAGCACAGAGTCTGACACAGGGTTCAATCCCAGGACCTGAGATCATGACCTGAGCCAAAATCAAGAGTTGGACACTTAACCGACTGAGCCACCCAGGCACCCTCAAGCAGTTGCTTTTTGACATGCGCTGGTGCTATTTTGATTTTTAAATTCATAAATTTTAAAGAAAATAGTATTGTTGTAAATGTACAGTGTATCAACAACTTGTAAGATAAGTTTCTGTGAGCTGGTCTGTCTGGGAAATGAGTGTCATTTATAACAGGCATTGACAATCTAAATCCAGTTCATTATCTGTTTTTATAAATAAAGTTTTATTGTAACACAGTTACACACCCATTTGTTTACATATTGTCTATGTCTGCTTTCTGCTACAACAGCAGATTTGACTAGTTGCAACAGCCTACCAAGCCTAAAATATTTACTGTCTAACCCTTTACAGAAAAAGCTCACTGATCCCTGATTTGTAAATACTGGCTTTCTAGGAAAATGTTATCTATAGTCAACTTGATTTTTAGAGAAGAGTTGGTTTCTAAGTTGGGGTTGCCCCTCTCTCTTAAAAGCACAGCTCACTCGATAAGAATAGATGTGCCCCAGGACTTGGTGTCTAATGTTTTCAGGCTTGGGGCGTGTAAATATATATGTATAGCGATGGAAGGGGTCTGTCATTACACTGTAATTCTCCTGACCTTTCAGAAGACAGTAAATACCTAGCCCTTGTATTTTTATTGCTACATGCTGGATGTTACCTGTCAAAAAAGACCAGCCCTCACATGCTCACATAAAAATGAATTTCTGCCCGTATGTCGATGTGGATATTAGAATGAAATTTATTGACACCCACTAACACAAACACTGGGCCAACCTCCCAGCAGCTGGGCATTAAAAGACATACTACAGATACCTGGTTTTGTTTTTTAAAAAGATACACTAAACTAAATGCCATATCCCTGGCTTGTTTCATCATGGTCCTTTAAACTGCCATATTGCCTGGAGGTAAATCCAACTACGGGAAGAGGAAATGAGAGCGAAGTAATGGTCTGCTATGGAGACCATTAAAACAAAAAAGCAATATTCTTCCTAAATGACAAGGGCTGACTTTGCCTAAATTGTATATTCAGAATGAACATTAAATAATCATATTTCTTCAGTATTAACTAGTTCATAGGAGGCCTATCCACATAGAATCCATTTGACCTTCAAAAGAATTTAGCCTGTGACAAAAACCTTTATTCCATATCAGGGATTCTCAGTGGGTATAATGGTAGAATGTGTAGGTTTCATGTCCCTTGGAATTGTATCAAAATCTCAGGGTGGAAGGAGCCTTTTTAAATTGCACTTGCTCGAGTTAGTGAGAAATATTACCACCCTGACTAGAATCTGCTGCATGCCTCAGGTATATTGATGAGGAGGATGACAGTACTACATAATTCTCCTCCCCAGGGGAACAAGACTCCCATCAGGATCTCATAATTCTTAATATTTGGATGAAAGTTTATATGTAGATATTAATGGATAAAACTGTGCATAACTAGCAAAAACAAAGTGTAAGCAAATTTCGTTAAGTGAGAAGTTAACTTACTACCTCTGGCTTTAAATAAGCTAAAAAAAAAAAACTCATTTGAGGGTGTCTACTAAGGCATATTTTTAATAGGAGACATCTATATACATCATGTTTGTTGCTTGTCTTTTTTCACTTACTTTATTATCAAATTTTTTCATGTCCATAAACATAAATCTCGATTTTTAATATCTTCAATTAACATCCTTGTATATAATGTAGGCATATGTCACATTGTTCCTAGGGCAGAACTTAGGTCAAAGGGCTTGCACCTTTTTAGGACTTTGGCTACTAGATCTCCTAACTGACCTGCCAAGAGTTATCTGACTTGCCCTACCACTCCCAGAGGTGTAGGATTGTGCGAGATGCTCACCCCTTTGCCAGCTCTAACTATTGGCATTCATTTCCATGCCTGCTGTCTTAATGACTCTTACAAAGGTGCCTAATTTGGTAGGGCTCTGTTTGAGCTGCTCTATCCAAGGCAACTGTTAAGTGCACTCAGCCTCTCTGACAACAGCAACAACAATGGTGGGGGGGATGGGATAAAGGGGTGCTATTTTTCCAGATCAGGAAAGTAAGGGTCAGACAGACTGTGTAAATTGCCTAAGCCTACAAAGCTAATAAGAGGTAGAATTAGGTAGGATTCAAACACCCGCCGTCTGATGCTAGGGTCCTTTAGAATCGATCTTGCCTCTTCAGATACCAATACATACCTGTTCAGAGTCCATCCACCGTAAGAAAAAAGATGCACAAATCTAGAGAAATCACCATCCCTTCCTGCCCTGGGAAAATAGTTCTAGTTCCTGCAATCTTCCAGCTGTGAGCTTACTTAAATACCATTAGCCGAGTACTTTCCCACCTGGAATCAGTTCTCTTTTATAGCAGAATCTATGCCTGGCCTTCTCCCTCCTGGATACATGGCACTTGTGAATGGAGAGGTACCATCTCTGTGTTATCACATCAATCAGCCAATCCCTCAGCCTTGCACCAATTAGATGGCCTGAACCCTGCCCAGTGTCCAGATAATTACATGAAGCTCCACTGAGTCAATTCTCACAAATGCTGTGGCTCTATCTGATCACTCTACATGAGACATTTTGAACAGGATAAGAGACTTTTGGGTTTTAACAGGCAATTGAGCATCTTATGCAAAGGCCCTGGCTTCCAGGGTCCACCACTGAGGAGCTGTGTGCTCTTGAATCATATGCTTAATCTGTGAACCTCATTTGTTTTTATCTGATAAGTGAGATAAAAATATTTACAGCTTATAAAATGAAAAATGTGTATAAAAGGCTTAGCACTATGCCTGGCACGTAGTAAATTCTTGATAAATAGTAGCTATTGTTATTTCCAGATGTTTCAAATGTTAGCTCCTTTTGTGAATCCTCTTGGCCCCACCTTGGGAATTATCCTGATGCTATACAGCCCAAACTGTCTCTAAATTTAAAATTGCCTCCAGGGGCACCTGGGTGGCTCAGTTGGTTTAGGATCTGACTCGTGATTTCCGCTCGGGTCATGATCTCATGGATAGTGGGATCGAGCGCTGTGTAGGGTGCTGCTCTCAGCGGGGAGTCTGCTTGAGTTTCTCTCCCTCTGCCTCCACCCCTCCCTCTGCCTCTGCTCCTCCCCCCACTTGCACAATCTCTCTCTCTCTCTCTCTCTCTCTCTCTCTCTCTAAAATAAATAAATAAATCTTTAAAGAAAGAAATTGCCCGCAAAAGAACAATTCTTCAGGGATATATCAAAAGATGAAATAAAAGCATTCTTCACTTTATTTATTTATTTTTAAAGATTTTGTTTATTTATTTGACAGAGAGAGATTATTTATTTGACAGAGCGAGAGAGCAAGAGAGGGAACACAAGCAGGGGGAGTGGGAGAGGGAGAAGCAGGCTCCCCGCCAAGCAGGGAGCCCGATGTGGGACTCAATCCCAGGTCCCTGGGATCATGACCCGAGCCGAAGGCAGATGCTTAATGACCGAGCCACCCAGGTGCCCCAGCATTCTTCACTTTAAAAGGAATCAATATTAATGTATAACATAATATTTTCTTAATGTCAAATCTATAGGCTTTAGGACTATGCTGTTACTCAAATTAGGGCTAACACTTTAATACTTGTTACCCAATTAAATGTTAATTATCAACATCAATGCACTATTTATTAATATTGGTACAGTTAATAATTATAATTATTGATGCAATCTTATACAATAATTACTACAATACCAATAGAGAAATCGGTATTTCATGCTCCTGTGATGCTGACAATGACTCAAAGAATAACCTAACAATATCTAGGGCAGCCAGGAAAACAGATCGGGCTGAGAACCTACTGAATAAACGGTCTCAGCCACGCTTCCAGGAAGTAAATACCCCACTGAAGAAGCTTGGGCCTGATCATGTCCTCAGACAACGGCACAGCGTTCAACAAAAATAGTTCCTATTATTAGTGGGAAATATAATGTTCTTGTGAAATTGAGATGGACTAGACCTGGTCCCCAAATCTTGCTTGGATGGGAGCTACTTTCTATTTCCCTTGTGGCTTAAACGAATAACAGAACACTACAGGTGAGGCACTGGACTGGGGGGTGGGTAGTGGGAGGCAGACTCCCGTGCCCTTTCTCACATGAAAAACCCAAAGCTGGCAAAGAAGAGGAATGGCATTACACAGTCAACAAATTTTGACCACACTAGATCACAACTACACGTTTCCCCAGGGTAGCAAAGCATATAAGAACTTTGCTTTTAGGGCGTCTGGGTGGCTCATTCGGTTAAGTGTCTGCCTTCAGCTCAGGTCATGATCCCGGGGTCCTGAAGCCTGCTTCTCCCTCTGCCTCTACCTGTCTCTCTGTCACTCATGAATAAATAAATAAAATCTTAAAAAAAAAAGAAAAAAGAAAAGAACTTTTCTTTTAAGCTAGAGAGATATGGGTGCACATTCTGGTGCTGCTACTCTCTGGCTGTGAAGTCATGAACAAGGGATTTATCTTCTTTTAGCCCCAGTTTGTTAATCTGTAGAATGGGGATTGTAGTAGAATCTCCCTCACGGGGCTGTGTGAGGACTAAGTAAGGCAATGCACATACAGTGCCAAATGAACAAGCAATATATTTTAAATGTTATTAATATTTTTGATGTATCAATAGTTAACACTAAAACTGTATCAAATACAATTATTCTGATCTCACATACACACATACACATCTGTATACATGTCGGCCCTCTGGAGCTGGCTGTACCTCAGGGTCAATGAGGGCAATGTTTGTTGCCACTGTATAAAACTTTGATTATGTGAACTGGTACCCTGCGCCCCACTCACAGGGCAGAACAGAGATGTTATCTCCAGAATGACTGTTGGGGCTACACGAAATCATCCAGGCCATAATCAGTGTCTTTAATCCGGGTACAGGTTAAAATCTTTGGTTATCCTCAAAATAACATTTTCCTCATGGCATCGAGCCAACATCTCCATCCCAGTGAATCACAAAGAAGAGACAGAAGAGCCAGCAGGAGTATTTATAGGTCACTGCCTTGGTGAAGGGCCAAACGTATTTTTCTAATGACCATCCCTGCCAAAGGAACTATCTGTGGGTTCTCCTAATGGTATCTTGAAGCTTTTTAAAATAACAAATGAAACTGAAAAGAAAAACAGAGATATCAGAACAGCTCTCCTCAACTATTCTCTGAAGCTCATGACCAAATGATGTAAAAATCTCATGAAAGACACTGAAACTATTTTCTTTAAAATTCAAAGCAGAACTTTAGAATGTAGAACTCCGAGAGAGAGAAGGGAGAGGAGTAGAAGCAACAGGAAGGGCCCAGAACCCTAATCTTATAACAGACTTAGGCAATTGCTTGTTCTTCATTCTAACACAAGGGTAAGGCAGGTGAGCTTTCTGCAGGCTGGCGCCCAGCCTGCGTCACCTGCAAAGGGACAGTGAAACCCTGGCACGCACAAACCCCACACTACCTTCCTATGAAAACACTTAGGAATAAGAAACCAGTGGTCTTTATAAAGGAATCCTTTTGTTAAAATTGTGTAAACTAGAAATTTTTCATAGTTTCTTGTGGGGGAGAGGGGGAGGAAGCTAAATTTTCTACTAACTTTTTAAAAAATCTCATGTAATCTTAACAACTGACCGAATTCTCCTTGAATTTCATATGTATCAGGGAAAGGAGCTAAGAAAACACTACAGTCTTCTGGAAATGTTTCCTGGATTCTTTCCTCTTTTTCCACAAAAATAGAACTACCCTTTTTTTTTCTTCTTTTTTGATGGGAGATGAGGATTATATAGGAGATTTGGCAACCTGAATGCACATATGAGAAAGCCAATTGTATAACGAAAAGAAGTAGATCCTCCAAAATTATTCACTTAGGAGAATTTCAAACTTTGGTGCGAAAGCTTCAAAATAATAACCGTCATTATCTGAATGTTCCTTCTCACCAAGGGGCTGAGGAATTCGGTCTTGATATCATCTAGTAGTTAAGGGCTCTGAAAAACAAGGGTTTCTTGACAGCCAGACAAAGCTGGTCATCCAGGAGGATTCATTGTTCCTGCCTTCTGGAAACCAGGGGGAAGATGGAATAGAATTCTAGGCGGCCTGGGAGAAACCTTACAAATCCAGGGCTGTGGGGAGGACAGATGACGAACAGGAATTCCCACCCTCCCACCAAGGTTCTGGAAGCGCTGGTCAACTGCCAGGCACTGCAATATCAGTAACTGGTTCCCAGAGAAGTGCCTCAAATCACAGCGCGCAAGGAAGCCACATAAGGATGGAGTTGTGTGGGCATGCAAGCCAACCCATCTCTCCAGCACTACCGTTGAGGGCACTGTCTCTCTGCCCTCTGCCAGGCCTCCCAAAACCCCTGGGGGCTCCTTCAGGTGGGTGTAAGTTGGGTAACATGTGAGATGAAGTAATAGTACAACTTTGCTCAGAGAGGCTACATGATTATCTCATCCCTCGGGCCAGAATTTTCTGGGTTTTGCTAATATTTGTTCATTATTCAGTGAGAATCATCAGCGTCACCTGGGCACTTGTTCATGAATGCAAATTCTCGGCTCCACATCAGACCTCTGAATCTGAGATGCTGGGGGAGGGGCCCAGCGATCTGTGTACTAACCAGCCCTCCTGGGGATTCCCAGGCACCCGAGTTTGAGAACCTCCGAGCATTCATTCTAGAGCAACACAACCTTGTGAAACATTAGCCCTGAGAACATCTGGATGCATGCCGGGCAACAGATAGGTGCCTGAATAGAAGAAACCCTCTCTGTCCACAGTCGGTTTCCACTCCCGAATTCTATTCGTGAATAGCCTCCCTTTGCAAAAAATGTCCTCTCACGGGTGGCATTTTATAACGAGCAATCTACTGCAAAGAGCCAGTGCTACATAGATTCCCCTGCCTTTGTAGTTCCCCTCAAAATTGTGCAGTAGGAAGGGACCTGTCTTCTACACATTTTTAAATAACGCCTAGGGCAATACAAATCCTCCACCAGCTCTAACTTAATATGGACTAATACAATAATAAGTAATTTAGGAGCCAGCACTCAAATTAGTAAAGCCTGGTTTCCTGCAGATTACCAAAGGGTAAGGAGGGGAAAGGGGGAAACTCAGATAAAATGTGCAGGGACTAAAAGGCAGAAAGGAAGCAGAAAATTTATTCTGAACAGATGCCAAGACTTTGCCACATGCTTACAGTAAGAGAAACGAAGAGCAGAGCAAATTATTTTTAAAACCTTCTTTCCTTGAGAACTATGTTAATAATAGCCCTGTTTTAAGATATCAAGCAAATACTTTTTCAATGGAAGACATTAGGCAAACGCGGAATATTAGCATGAAATGTGCCTTAGATTATGTAAAGGATACAGAATGTTTATCTTCCATGGACAGGAATCACCTGTCTTCAATGATAAAATTCAAGCAGATAATTTTTTGATAAAACCGTTTTCTTTATAGGCTGTTGATAATGTATCATTTCTATCCCAAGGCTGGGATAAACACATCAGCCAGTGAAATTCCTCAGCAGTACTCAGGCTGCTGAATTTGTTAGCATTAGTAATACATGGTAGCCTGCCTGACTTCTAACTGCATGTATTCAAAGGAGAAAGTGAATGAGGTGGCAAGAATGTAGAGATGATGGGACGGAGTAAAAGGTGACGAACAAACAATGATTGTGAAGAAGCAGCCGTTTTCACGTTCAATCGATTCGTCAGATGTTGATAACATTTAATCCTTATTCTTCCATGTGGCAGGTAAGAAGGTTCTAACCCAGGAGTTCTCGACCCTGGCTGTACATCAGATTCAGCCAGGGCACGTTAAAACAAAACCACAAACATGGAACACCTGGATCCCAGTGCCTGGGGGTGGGGCCCGGGCATGGGTGATTCTGGCGCCTTCGGAGGGTTAAGAAACATTTTGCAGTTTTTTTTCTTTACAAAAATCAATCTGGAGCAAATTGGCTATTCTGGAACTTGGTCATTTGGTGGACTGGTTTCTCCATTCCTGGAGGATCAAGCGTAGGACACAGCCTTAGCCAACCTTAGAACTCCTGGGAGATGTCAAGTATACCACGGTTATGAAGGAGAAAAAAAAACAAACACTTCAGTATTTCCCTGTCACCTTTCGGTGGGAAGAAAGGGGAATATATCGAAGAATGAGCCATTGAAATAGCACATCTGAATTAAGCGAGATGGCAGAACAAAGAGAGAGAAGTGGGGTTAGCTCTTATTCTTAAAAAACACTCTTCTCCTTCTTCATCACCATCATCTGCCACCATAACAGATACAGAAGGAGTCCCTCCCACAGCACCTAGAACATAAACTGAGAGTAAGGGGATAATTCATGAATGCCTTGACTCCCCTCGAAATAAAAGGGTAGTAAGAGACCGATTCAGGCATCTTTGGAAGAAGCCCACATCTTCCAATACTTCATGGTCTATGACATTCTTTCATAATCTTTCACAGCAAAAGTATAAATTGCAAATTGAGATATAAAACTGTAGATGCAGACATGTCACTTTGGAGAGCAAATAGATGTTGAATATTTGTTCTGAGTCCATTAAAATGACCTGGTACTAAATATAAGCCAGGGCTCTGCAAGGTACTTCCATTCACACAACCTCATTTATGACATAGTGTTGTAGTTGGAAGAGTTCCGTGTACCATTTTCTAGAACATAGGGACCTCTTGTCATAATCAATTGCTATAGAAGCTTTATGATACTAGAATTGTACTCTATATTTCATATCTGTTTTTATAGCTTATTTTTGGCAACATGGTTTATATGATGCCAAGTCTTTGTTCAGAAGAGCTGCAGCATGATGTTGTTCTCATAAAATATATATCTGTTTTAAAATAAATCACTTTGTGTTACTGTTTCCAGGAATATGGGGAGGCAGAGTGTAGGCACTTTTGCTGTGGTACTCAAGGCAAATCAAAATGATTTTGAGTATGATATATGCTGTTGCAAATCTTCCTTTTTCCTTGCCCAACTCAAAAACTGGACAAAAGTTCTCATTTAAATTGTTGAGAAAGTTCTCAACACTAATATCTTAGTATATTACATCAAATCCTATTTTTATCATTGGTTCTTTTCCAAATTCAATATGTCTAAACTTCAAATTCATTCTATCTAAAAATAGCCCTAGATCTATCTAATCAATTAGTTTGGCGGTTTCTCTTTTGGTTCTAATGCACGCACCAGAATAAAAGCATCTACAAAAGTCACCCAGTTGTGCAGAAGGCGAATCCAACAGGATTCCTGTGTCTAGTAGCTTTATCTTGGAATAAAGTCTCGTTGACAAATAACCATCTCTCTTAAAAATTTCCATTTAAAGAATGTTTTATGATATATTTTGGAAACTTACTGGGGATTTTATTGTATTTCACAGTGATATAGCTTTAAAAGATTACAAGTTTTGATTCCAATCAAACCTAGTGCATCAGCCGGTCAAAGAAGATGTTGAATGGGGCTGAGTATTTTATTCAAGGTCAGTATTTATAGCACCGGCAAAACTATTCAAGATTACCAAACTCAGTGAACTTCCTCCTTTACATGTCTTTCCCTCCTCAAGTTCACTAATCACCTTCAAATAATAACTCGTGCCAAAATGGGTTAAAAATTTTAAGGTATAACATGTATTTTCATTTTAAGCATCTCTTCAGGGACAGTAGTGCAAGAGACATAAAGGAAATCTTCGCAAAGAGCTCATTACCTGAAGAAGTAGACTAAGAGGAAGTGAAAGGAAAACATGGTGGGGAATGCCCTAAATTGGGAGTTAGGACTTCTAAATGGTAGCCCCCATTCTAGAATGACAAATTTATGTCCCTACCTCTGAAGTGGACATTAAACAGCTCTTGGTCTTGAAAGCACCTGTAAAAAGAGAATATGAGAATAGTGTTCTCTAAGATTCCTTCACCCTTTTAAAAGGCTATGGTTCTAAGTACACTGGGAATTTGATTCTGTAACGTCTTAAAAACTCTTCAGCTTTCCAATTAAAAAATGTTTCATCTCCTGTAAATGTCACTACCAATCTGATATCCTGCCATAACATTCCAGACATGAGACAGGAGAAAATGTGACAAGCTTATGTAGATGCTATTCCCATCCTCTTACTACTCTGACTTTGCCAGGAGCCAGCTCAATCCTGGAACACTTCACAAAACATGTCCTTACCACTAAAGTTCTAGAATAGGGATTCAAATTTAAAGTGTAAGAAAAGGCCTCAGTTTAGATCTGAGCCCAGACATATGACTTCACACCTTCCTCTTACACTACCATTCATCTGGGCCTCAGTTTATTCCTCTGAATAGTGGAAAAGAACAAATCATGTGGGCCAATGCTATTAGATCTACGTAGACTAATAGTTTTAAGATAGAAGTGGAGGGAGACAGGATAAACAGCTTCTAGCATCTTGGGCTCTTGGGAAGAAATGTACTAGCCCCGCCATTGCCACTGGACCAAGTATCTTATTGCAACTTGTTATTCTCAAGTGCTCAAAAATATCCATGATGATGACAAAGCACATGTCAACATCTAGATGTGATAAACTTCAGAAAAGAGGAAATGTGATGTGTGGGAAGGGTTTCAAATCCCAGCCAACCATCATTAACTTGATCTACCTATGCCTATTTCTCCATCTGTATAATAGAGAATGGTAATTTTCCTTGTTGACATTGTTTTGAGTATTAAAAGATATATGACATGGGAAGGGCCAGTATAATGCCTGGCACATAACAGGTATGTGATAAATGGCAGGGATTATTATGTAGCAAAAATTTGACTATATTAAGCAAACTCAAATATCCTTGTCATCAGATCCCATTTACCCACCACGAATAGTATGAGCTACTTGTAAGACACCTGCAGTCATCTTTGACTTGTCATTTGCTAGAAACTCATCTTTAAGAAAATATTTTACTTCATCTGAAGCTTCCAAATCCTCATCTCCATAATTAAGGAATTATTCCAAGTTTACTTAGAACCATAGTCTTTTCAAAGTATAAAGGAATCTTGGAGAGTGGCATTCTCATATTCCATTTTTACAGGGGTTTTCAAGACCAAGAGAGATTTAATGTCCACTTCAGAAGCAGGTATGTACAATTAGTCATCCCAGAACCAGAGCTACCATTCAGGTGTCCTAACTCCCAATGTAGGGCATTCCTTACCACATAATTGAAGGAACAGCACTATAAGCCCGAAGCTCACACATTTATGGGGAATGGAGAAACACTGTGACAAAGTGCAGTGGACTCTATGGGAAGAGTTCAGTGAAAACAGCCAAAGAAGTAGGAAGGAAGGAATGGTAAATACGATGAATTCCATGACCAGTCAGTCCATAGAACCAAAAACGATCAGCTGTCCTACTATGTTAGTCTATCTAGACCACAAACACCTCAATCAGTTTTTAGAATTCCACTTTAAACTACCCATTGGCTTTTTAGCTATGCTTCTTGCAGTATTTTTTTTTCTTAGAATTGCTCTAGAGCAATTACTTCCTTAACTTTTCACAATCTACTCTGAAGTTAATATTGTTCCACTTCACAGAAAATGTAGAAACCTTGCAACCATATATTCCATTTAACTCCCCCCAACACACACACCATACTGTACTTCATATGCTATGGTTGTCATATGTATTACCTCTACATACATTATAAACCCCACAAGGTAATGATACAATTTTTGCTATAGTCATGTATTTTTTAATTGAGAAAAATGCAGTCTTTTATTAACACAAATATGCCCCATTGCTGATGTTTTATATTACTTCCTAAAAAATTCAGGTTTCCTTCTCATATTATTTCTCTACAGCTTAAAGGACTACCTTTAGAATTTCTTGAAGTACAGATATGCTGCCAGTGAAGTCTCTCATGTTTCTTTTTATTTAAAAATATCTTTGCCTTGGGGCACCTGGGTGGCTCAGTCAGTTGGGTGACTAACTCTTGGTTTTGGTGCAGGTTGTGATCTCATAATCTCGGGGTCATGGAATGGAGCTCAGCATTGGGTTCTGTGCTCAGTGAGGACTCTGCTGGAGATTCTTTCTCTCCCTCTCCCTCCCCTTCTGCTCCTCCCCCTGCTCATGTGTGTACTCTTTCTCTCACTAATAAATAAATAAAATCTTTAAAAATGTTTTATCTTTGCCTCTATTCTCAAAAGATACTTTCATTGGATATAAGTTTCTGGTCTGACAGGGATTTTTTGTCTCCCTTCTAGAACTTTGAATATATTGTTCCACTCTCTTCTGGCCTTCATAGCTTCAGATGGGAGGTCCACAGTTACGGGAATCAGTTATCCTGTAAGTAGTGTGCCATTTTCCTCTGCCTGCTTTCAAGATTTTCTCTTCGTCAGCAGTTTGTCTATAATGTGCATTGGTGTGTCTTTTTTTTTTAGTTTTATTTTATTATGTTATGTTAATCACCATACATTACATCATTAGTTTTTGATGTAGTGTTCCATGATTCATTGTTTGCGTATAACACCCAGTGCTCCATTCAATATGTGCCCTCTTTAATACCCATCACCAGGCTAACCCATCCCCCCACCCCCCTCCCCTCTAGAACCCTCAGTCTGTTTCTCAGAGCCCATAGTCTCTCATGGTTCGTCTCCCCCTCCGATTTCCCCCCCTTCATTTTTCTCTTCCTACTATTTTTTTTTTTTTTAACATGTAATGTATTACTTTCATTAACATGTAATGTATTGTTTCAGAGGTACAGGTCTGTGATTCAACAGTCTTACACAATTCACAGCGCTCACCATAGCACATACCCTCCCCAATGTCTATCACCCAGCCACCCCATCCCTCCCACCCCCACCATGCCAGCAACCCTCAGTTTGTTTCCTGAGATTAAGAATTCCCCCATATCAGTGTGATCATATGATATAGGTCTTTCTCTGATTGACTTATTTCGCTTAGTATAATACCCTCTAGTTCCATCCACGTCATTGCAAATGGCAAGATTTCTTTTTTTGATGGCTGCATACTATTCCATTGTGTGTGTGTGTGTGTGTGTGTGTGTGTGTGTGTGTGTGTGTATCTCACATCTTCTTTATCCATTCATCTGTTGATGGACATCTTGGCTCTTTCCATAGTTTGGCTATTGTGGACATTGCTGCTATAAACATTGGGGTGCATGTACCCCTTCGGATCACTACATTTGTATCTTTGGGGTAAATACCCAGTAGTGCAATTGCTAGGTCGTACGGTAGCTCTATTTTCAACTTTTTGAGGAACGTCCATACTGTTTTCCAGAGTGGCTGCACAAGTTTGCATTCCCACCAACACCGTAGGAGGGTTCCCCTTTCTCCACATCCTCGCCAAAATCTGTTGTTTCCTGACTTGTTAATTTTAGCCATTCTGACTGGTGTGAGATGGTATCTCATTGAGGTTTTGATTTGGATTTCCCTGATGCCCAGTGATATTGAGCACTTTATCATCTGTCTGTTGGCCATCTGGACATCTTCTTTGGAAAAATGTCTGTTCATGTCGTCTGCCCATTTCTTGATCGGATTATTTGTTCTTTGGGTGTTGAGTTTGAGAAGTTCTTTATAGATTTTGGATACTAGCCCTTTATCTGATATGTCATTTGCAAATATCTTCTCCCATTCTGTTGGTTGTCTTTTGGTTGTGTTGACTGTTTCCTTTGTTGTGCAAAAGCTTTTTATCTTGATGAAGTCCCAATAGTTCATTTTTGCCCTTGCTTCCTTTGCCTTTGGTGATGTCTCTAGGAAGAAGTTGCTGTGGCTGAGGTCAAAGAGTTTGCTGCCTGTGTTCTCCTCTAGGATTCTGATGGACTCCTGTTTCACATTTAGGTCTTTCAACCATTTTGAGTCTTTTTGTGTGTGTGGTGTAAGGAAATGGTCCAGTTTCATTCTTCTGCATGTGGCTGTCCAATTTTCCCAACACCATTTGTTGAAGAGACTATCTTTTTACCATTGGACATTCTTTCCTGCTTTTTGAAGATTAGTTGACCATAGAGTTGAGGGTCCATTTCTGGGCTATCTATTCTGTTCCATTGATCTATGTGTCTGTTTTTGTGCCAGTACCATACTGTCTTGATGATTATGGTTTTGTAATAGAGCTTGAAGTCCGGAATTGTGATGCCACCAGCTTTGCTTTTCTTTTTCAACATTCCTCTGGCTATTCGGGGTCTTTTCTTATTCCATACAAATTTTAGGATTATTTGTTCCATTTCTTTGAAAAAAGTGGAGGTATTTTGATAGGGATTGCATTAAATGTGTAGATTGCTCTAGGTAGCATTGACATCTTCACAATATTTGTTCTTCCAATCCATGAGCATGGAACATTTTTCCATTTCTTTGTGTCTTCCTTAATTTCTTTCATGAGTATTTTATAGTTTTCTGAGTATAGATTCTTTGCCTCTTTGGTTAGATTTATTCCTAGGTATCTTATGGTTTTGGGTGCAATTGTAAATGAGATCGACTCCTTAATTTCTCTCTCTTCTGTCTTGTTGCTGGTGTAGAGGAATGCCACTGATTTCTGTGCATTGATTTTATATCCTGCCACTTTACTGAATTCCTGTATGAGTTCTAGCAGTTTTGGGGTGGAGTCTTTTGGGTTTTCCACATAAAGTATCATATCATCTGCAAAGAGTGAGAGTTTGATTTCTTCTTTGCCAATTCGGATGCCTTTTATTTCTTTTTGTTGTCTGATTGCTGTGGCTAGGACTTCTAACACTATGTTGAATAGCAGTGGTGAGAGTGGACATCCCTGCCGTGTTCCTGACCTTAGGGAGAAAGCTCTCAGTTTTGCCCCATGGAGAATGATATTCGCTGTGG
Source organism: Callorhinus ursinus (assembly GCF_003265705.2). Classification (NCBI taxonomy): domain Eukaryota; kingdom Metazoa; phylum Chordata; class Mammalia; order Carnivora; family Otariidae; genus Callorhinus; species Callorhinus ursinus. The sequence continues at coordinate 84,568,428 of NW_027397063.1, read as the reverse complement.
GTTTTTCATAGATGGCTTTTATAATATTGAGGTATATATCCTCTATCCCTATACACTGTGTCTTTCTTTCCATTTAGCTTGTTTTGGTGTCACTGGGCTTTTCGAATCTGTAAATTTATATTTTTCATGAAACTTGGAAGTTTTGGTGACTTTCTCTTCTGTATTTCTTTGTTCCATTCTCTCTCTCCTTTCTTGCTGGGATATCAAACATATGTTGGACTTAATTTTTGTCCCACAGTTTTAAGACTTCACTTTTTTTCAATCCTTTTTTCTTTTTTCATCAGGGGTCATTTCTATTGATTAATCTTTAAGTTTACTGAATTTTTCCCCATTACTTCCATCCTGTTATTAATTTAAGTCCATATGGAAAATTTTTACATTTCAGACACTGAAATTTTTTTAATTTCCCTTTATTCTTTTTTATATTTTCTGTTTTCCTACTGGAATTCCTTATATTTTCATTCACTGGTTATAAGAATATTCCCCTTTATCTCAATTTCAAGAGATGCTTTAAAATCATTATCTGATGATTCCAATATGTGGATCATCTCAGGGCTGGCTTCTAACAATTTTCTCTTGAGAATAGGTTACATTTTCCTGGTTCTTTGTAGGTCAAGTAATTTCGGATTATCCACTGAACATTGTGAGTGCTAGGTGTGGAGGCTCTAGATTCTGTTATAGTCCTTTCAACAGTGTTGATGTTTACTTTCACAGGCAGTTAACTCTGTGAAATAAATGTCGTCTTGCCTGCAGTAGGGAACAAATCCAATCTCAGTTAGGTCCTTCGATATTTATCTGTGCTGCTTTGAGCCTGTCCCAATGCATGTGTGGTTCAGGAGTCAACCAGAGACTTAGGCACAGTTTATGCACACAGCCTGGGGCTCTCCTTGTCTTATTCTCTCTTTTCTGGAACTCCCCTCTCACTCTCAAGTAGCTGTGGTAGCTCCGGCCTCTGCCCTCTTGTAACTTAGGCAAGAAAGATCATATTGTTATCAGAGCTTCAGCTGTTCTGTACCAGGTCACATCCACAGCCTGCTTCCAGGTTTTATATATATATAATTTATAATTACATTATATAATTTTAAATAGTGAACTATAGGCTGCCAGGTTTCTCTCTGCCTGCTTCAGTCTCATTTTACCCCACCCTCCCACAAGAGTCAGGCTGGGTCCCCCTACCATGGCAATACACATCCTCTATTGTACATTTCAACCCATCCTCAAGCCTTCACTGATATCTGGTCTCTACTTAGTAAGTCTTTATTTTCCAAGTGCAAGATGTGCACCACTGATGAACCAGATGACTTCGGGTGGCTGAGATCTAACATTAATAGCACTGAATCTGAATCACACTAAGGGAAAGTTATTTTCCATTCTTTTTCAAGTCTTCTAATTCTATCAAGGAATAAATCTCAGTTTGGTGCTAATATGCCTTTAACACCTTTCTAATAAAGGCTAATTTCCCCCTTTCAAACACTGAGACAACAGGTCTCATGTGAAGAATCTTCAGGCAACAGCACCTAGCTAGAAATGAATAACATTATTTTGTTTCACTCAATGTATTTTTAGAGTTGCCTTATATTTGTAGTGATACTGTTTTCCACTTGTGATAATGATATAAAGTTTAATTTTAAAATCAAAATTCACAAAAATTAAATTGATCTAAAAGTAATAAATGACAGGATAGGTCATATACAGATAACACTGGGAAAATTATTTGTAGTAGAGTAGATAATTCTCGGTGCTATACCAGATATCCACCCCCCTTCCCAAATCAGTAGCTCAACACAACAGAACTTATTTCTTAATCAGGAAAATGCGAACTGAATGCTTCTGACGTGTGGTAGTTTTCCATTTGTTCATTCAGGGATTGAGAATTGCAAAGTTTCTACCTTCTTTAACACATGGATTCTAGGATCACTTTAAGTATATCCGGCAGCAGACAGGAAAGAAAAAGCATGGCATACATGCAGTGTGGGGGGCTTTTATTGGCAGGCTTAGAAAAGACATACATCCTTCTGGCCACATTCCCTTGGCTGGAACTCAGTCTATGGCCATGCTTAACTGTGAGAAGCCAGGAGGAAACTGGTTTAACTCTGTGCCCAAGAGAAAGAGAATTTTGGGTTTGGGTGAGCATAAAGTTTGGGAAACTCCCCCCTAAGTTATGTTCCTTCAGAACAAAGGGGAGGAGGGAGTCATCACGTCTCAGAGACTTCCCTTCATCTTCTAAGAATGACTCTGGTTATTAACGTCTCCTCTTCCTGCTCACTTCCCTGCACCCGGCATTTAGACCTCTACCCAACACATGCAGAGAGACAGACAAGCAGTCCCCGAAATGTTCTGTCCATTTCATCAGTAGACCTCTCCCCACACAGGAACCAGGGATGCTCACTCCAGCTCCACACTGCCCAAGCCTCCTGTCCCCCACCCGTCCTTGTCTTCCTGGAAGTTTTGCAATCACAATTTACGAACCCTGACTCTCACCCTCTCTACAAAGTCTTTGCTTTCTGAGAGTTCAATTAGCTAACCTGAAAAAGTAACCAGTGTTCATGCTAATTGAAAGCTTTTCTTTCCTTCCCTCCAGGGAAATTAAGAACATTTTACACAGCGGCTTCCTGGAGCCCATGATGTTGTTCCCAGTGTGTCCCAGCAAGACACTGCAACTTCTGCTCCTGCCTTGGCCCCCACAGACCAGGGAGGGAGCCCTTGAGGGGGAGAGAGGGATCTTCCTGATGGGATCTCTGCCACTCCACCAACCCCACTTCTAGAGTATCTGGCCGGTTCTCATTTGGCCACTCCCTCATGCAAGAAAGGGGGTCAGGAAGTGAGGAAATGTCCCTCCCTGGGATCTTTCTTTGATCTCCACAGATCACAAGCACCTACTTAGTTCAGGGTCTGAGTTCTCTGCTTGGCCTCAGCAAATGTAACTGAATCAAATTCCAATTATTGATTCAGCACCATTGAGATATTAGCAGTCATTCTAATTATGTTCTACATATTCCTTAAAAACAGTATAATCTTAAACAATCAGGAACAGCAAGTGTCAAACCTTTGATTATTCCCCAAACACTGTAATTAAAGAGTCAGCTCCTCACACTTGGTCAGAGCACAGTGGAGGACCCCCATGGACTCAAGCCTTCCCGCAGAGGTGACCAGTGCTTGACCCCCGTGATTTTACATTCATGAATTGTTGGCAGAGCGTGGCAGCAAATATTAATTTCTGTGACTATGTTTCAGGAGAGAAGCAGCCCTTGCAATAAGCTGGTGTTTTATGAGTGTATCAATAAAAGACCACACTAAAGGAGATGATTTGTGATATCGAACCCTAAGCCCACTCTTCACACACTCACACTCTTCTAAGAACATAAGTGAAGCACTTAGATTCAAAGGTGGGGGGGAGGGTCCCCAGAAGGTTTTGCTTATTACTTAATTACACTAATTTTAAGAACAACTCCAATCTAAGTGGGCATCTCCTCTGTCTTGTGGATCCCCCCAGAGCTTCTTGAACCAGACTGCAGAGGTCTGAATCCTGGATCTACCACTTTCTAATTATGAGATTTGGAATGAGTTATTGCACATGAAGTTAAGATCAATTTTGAAATTCTCCAACCAAAAAAAAAAAGAGGGGGGCAGAGACAGAGTAGTGAAATAGAATGGACAAAATATTGATGATTACTGAAGATGGGTAAGGTCCAGGTTAAGTCATTCTATCTACTTTCATGTTTGTTTGAAATTGGTATAATTAATTCTTAAAGGACACTTTTTAATTATTGAGAGTATAAATAATTTTCAAGTCCTCCTTTCATGAAACAACTTTCTCCTGTTAAAAAGAACTACAGGCCCCAAATGATGTCACTGAGGCCAAGTCACCAAATGGGACTTACTTAACACCTAACCTGACTGCAGCTGCAACATCCCCCAGAAATGTAGTCTTAACCGGTCAGTTGGGAATTTTCTGATCAGCACCCATGAGGTCATCCATCACATGGGCCCTCCTCATCCCCTACAAGAAAGATGAGGTCATCTGCATAGTAAAGATCCCTCTGACCTTCCCCCATAATGGGAGGCGATCTTGCCTAAAACATTTTTTTTCTTTTCCTAGTAACTTCCTTGCCCCACTCTGCTTCCTATGAAAACCTTCCACTTTGTACAAGTCCTCAGCTCCCCTCTGCTTGTTAGATGGAATGCTGCCTAAATATGAATTGTCTAATAAAGCCAATGAGATCTTCCATCTTCCAGTTTAGTTGACTGAATTCCGTTTTTTAACACTCCTCAATTTCAGAGATATGTGATAGACAATACATCGAGAATTCTCCCTTATTTTGCAGAACAAATTCTTTCAGGCTTCCCTGTTCTTATACATTAATGATAGAACAAGAATTTTACTTTTTTTCCTTCTACCACTTCAGCCATTCAGACCCAGTAAGAAATCAAATTCCCTGACATGTATTATACTGTGATCCTTGCCCCTTACAGGCCAGTTAAGATCCTAGGTATCTGGATACAGCCATAATTTAGTGCCATTCTCAGTGTTTGCTTAGAGATTCCAGTCCCTCAATACCTCCCCTTTCCAAAAGGGGAGACTCTGGAGGCGGGAGGAGGAGGAGGAGATGAGAAGAAAAAGAATATACTGCCTTCCTTTTTCAAGCACCAAACACAACTGTTTTTCTCCATTTCTCCCAGTTGACTCAACATCTGGAGAGATCAAAACACAGATGTCACATCCATGAAGAGGGGAGATGAGTAAGGTGACGTGTTGGGATCAACATATACTTTTCTTTTTTGCCCTTACCTCATCTTTCACATGCCAGTAATGCACTTAGAAAAAGAGATGGTTTCCTGCTGGAGCCCCAACAGTGCCAACATAAACTGCTGGCTTCCCCCAAGTTATATTAATATAACTGATTCACTGGTGATCCCCGTCAGGGCTACCTGTGATAATGTCAAAATTGTATGGGTTGGGGGAAAGGCTGTTTAAAACGCTTTCCCCAAAATGATCAATTTTTAATTATATCCCAACAAAATATTGATATCTGCTTTATTACTGGCAGAGCACATCAAATTCGGGCATGTTTTCTTTCACGTCTTTCAGAAAAATTGAACTCGGAATATAATTTTATTGCTTCTTTCCTATGTCTTTGTCAACTAACTGAACCTGGGCCGGTTCTTTTAAATTACTTTAAGTGTAAAAAATGAAATCAGTTTTGAAGTTTATGTTAAAAATTCAATAATTATAACCAATATAAAGGCTAGGAATAGATTTAAGACCAGTAAAAGTAGATGATGACAGTTGTAACTATTACATGCTCTTGTTTTTCACTTATGAAGAGCAGCAATTAAATCTCGACTCAGACTTATGTGGAGAGTACAATGTTCTGCACCTGCAACACTGACCTGGTCTCACTCTCTCCAACGGCGGAAGGGTTTACCTCCCGACGCCATAGATTCCGGGTCAGAATGGTGGATGCAAATTGTTTTGAGAACAGCACAGTGTTTCTGATGATTTAGGATGGTGTTCATCTACCACTTGATTTCCATTCAATACGCACAAGTACAAAATGATCTTCCTAGCCTCTACCAAAATCAATACAGACTGAAGTATGTGTTGGTTTCCATCCAAAAAGTGAACATGGACCAACGGTAGCTTCTGAGGACAGAAAATGCCGTCATTCACTATCTTAGCCTTGGACCAACCCCTTCCTCCGAGCCTCTGAATCACTGCCTCTTTCCAAGGGCCATTATTGTGAAAGCATTGTTGTAAAATCTAAAGCATTCACACATGAAATTTTTCTTGGTCACTAGCCACTTGTAAAAGTGCTCAGCTAGATTGATAGGTTGACTTTGCAAAAATGCATGCCTGTGGCACAGATGATGTGCTCATTAAATATTCCATCTGTCCCCCCACAGTTCCCAGCCCTCGCAGTTAGGTTGGGCCATGTGATAACTGTGAGCAGTAAGCTGTGAGCAGAAGTGACCTGTGTCATTTTTAGGCCAAAGTATGAAAGGGCTGGCACATGATCTTCTGGCTATGTCTTTTCCTGTCATGGTGACTGAGGAGGCCATGAGTTACAGATGTTACCACTACAAGATGTTAGACTGCTGGCATCAGCCTGAGTCCCCGAATGACTGTGCGGGGTATGACACCACCACAACCCTTGCTGGATATGCACAGTGAAGAAACAAACTTCTGTGTGTTATACTACATATAAAGATGGAGGATGGGGTTATCTAGTTCCTGCAGCACATCTATCCTATCCTGAATAAAATAATGCCTAAAGTCCAAAAACCTTATGGCAACCCTGCCCGTCTCCACACAGGCCACATAGGTAAAGCTCACCCACAGTCTGACCCGAGTCTTGGCAGGCTGCCCCTGCAATTCCTCCCGAAATGAAGGGAGATAAGCAGCCCTGTGGGGAGCGGCCATGTGGCAGTTTCTCATCTGCCTCCCAGTCTCATGAGATGGCCACAAGACAGTTTCCCACCCGTCTCTCTCAGTTCAGCTGAGCACAGGACTTTCCTCATAACCACCCTTCCCACTTAGGGCACAGCGGCAGGCTTCCATGTCTACAGAACTACTTGGCTGTCATTTAGATATGACTCCTCTAGGGCGGAGTGACCCACCACTCATGCCACCTGCCAGCTAGCCCCTCCAGCTCAGTGTCACCTTGTGTGTTGAACAAGAGAACTGACATCATGGTGGTCTTGCTTTTGCTGTCAGAGCAAGTAATACATGTCTGAATCTGTCTAGACTCTTGTCCCCTTTAGTGCCCAAATCTACCGAAGTGTGGAGAGCCAACGAACAGCTGCCTTATTAGCCACCTGCCTGGGGACCGCGTGACCACTTCCCATAATAAAAGGTGCTTTCATGATAACTATTTGTTGGCCAGCCTCAGACGGTTTTGCGCTAGGATGTCTTTCTCCTGCTTAAAAGAATGAAATGGGGCTCTAAGTGGGACTATAAATAGCTTTCTGATTTGAAGTTGGAGAGCAAATGAGTCAGGCTGATTTCCCACCACTTTGGCCTCTTCAACATTCCAGTCAAGTTAGCATGAGGTTGACAGAAGTTAGAAGGCTCCACCAACACAAGCCCAGCTTCAGATATTTGGTGGCAACAGGGGATGACAGAGTCTAAAGTGTGCTGAGTGGTGGCCTCAGACATTGGTGAAACCCAAAAGAGACCGTCCATACACTACCTAACATGCAAAGGGACGACTTGTGGCATTTCGTATTTTTGTCATTCCAATGAGCCAGAAACCTAGATCACAAAAACGAGTAATTTCTTTCAAATTAAATAATCCAACGGTGATGCTAACAGTACATTTCCTGAATTTAACAAACATGAATGGTACACAAATTCGTCTTCAAACTACTAAACATCAGGAAGTGTGACAGAGAGTGGGTTTACAAAGCTAAATATAATTCCATCTTTAGATGTAAACCAAAAGTTTCCCAAGACAGGCAATGTTTCTGACTTGGTAGCAAGGTCCAGAAATATACCCTGGATTATGAGTCTCTGGATGTGAGATGACTTATAGGTAACTTTGTGACTGGTAAACCTATCGTACCTATTAAAGTAGTAAACCACACACAACATTCTCTGTTGGCAAATTACACAACACCGCCATGCCCAATAGAACCACTGAGAATGGTGGTGCAGTCTTGGCTTATCTCAAGTTTACAAATGTCCTATTGGGAGCAAAAATCAATATGACGTATTTTTCTGTTTGAAAGGGAGAGATTTTCTCAGAGAGAGAAAAGGAAAAAATACCTCACATTATTTCTGGAAAGGAGACATCATTTCCTTACAGGACCTGGAAATATGTTGCTTTAAGGATAATCCTAGGGGAGCTTGGCCGGCTCAGTTGGTAGAGCATATGACTCTTGATCTCGGGGTTGTGAGTTCAAGCCCCATATTGGGAGTAGAGATTACATTTAAAAAAATAAAAATCTTGGGGTGCCTGGGTGGCTCAGTCATTAAGCATCTGCCCTTGGCTCAGGTCATGATCTCAGGGTCCTGGGATCGAGCTCTGCATCAGGCTCCCTGCACCGCAGAAGCCTGCTACTCTCTCTCCCTCTCCCCCTGCTTGTGTTCCTTCTCTCGCTGTGTCTCTCTCTGTCAAATAAATAAATAAAATCTTTTAAAATAAATAAATAAATAAATAAAAATAAAAATCTTTAAAAAAAATAAAGATGATTCTGGACAAAGAATGGTGAGTAGAAATCTACGCTTTCAATGACAACTATGGGGATAGAAGAACTGCTGAAGGCTGGTAGGAACCCCATGAATAAGGCACTCAAACATTGATGCTTTTCTGAGGGAAAAGGCCTAGTGTTCTAAGCAGAAACTGTTAGAACTAATCAAAAGGAAATAGTAAAGTGTTGTCCTTATTACTATCCTCTCAATCACAAATATTTGTGTGGGGCTCTCTCCATGCCAGGCATGCTGCTAGGCAGAAAGAGTAAAAAGAATGGAATACATGTTTTATCAATCAGTGCCTTGGCACTTTTAATTGAAGCTCCCTTGGTTCCCACGGTAACCAGTAGGGCTCAGTTAAAAGTTTGTGGGCTTTCACAACCTTCAAAATAATAACGGATTCAGGCAAGGATTCTCAGTGGATGTTAAAACCATTGGGTCAGTTTGGAAGGGATCAGGAGAGTGGCACTGTTCTCAAAGAATTACCCCACAGGTTACTTGTTAATTACAAAAAGGAAAAAGAGAAATCACTGCAATGGAGAAATTTAGTGGGTATCAGTTTAACCAAGGGATTAAACGCAGCACCACCAGTAATGTGGCTCCTGATGTGACACAACAGAAAGGACAAAACACTGCCTACATGGTACTCTTGCAAAATGAATTAACTTGAATCTAATCATGAGGAAGTAAGCAGACAAACCCAGATTATGAGATATTGTACCAAACAACAGAGATGGACTTTTTCAATTCTGCAAGACAGTTTTATAAAAGACAGGAGAAGTGGATTATTCCAGATTAAAGAAGACGAAAGCAACAAAACAGCTAAGGCAATGCATGAACCTTGATCAAGCCAAACCACGGTTACAGATTATTCTTTGAACTACTGAGGAAATCTAAATAAGGTCTGTGTACTAAATGGCATGATTGTGCTGGTGTCAGATTCCTTTGTACTTCATGGTTTTGTGATCATGTAGGGACCAGTCTTTGTTTTTAGATGATAATACTGAAGTACTTAGGGGTGAGGTAGCATGATGTCTACATCTTACTTTCAAATGGTTCAGGAAAAAAAAGCCAAGTATGTGTGTGTATAGCTACCTACATATGCGAGGAGACACAGAGCAAAAATGGCAAAATGTCCACAATTGGTCAATTAGATGGGAAGTCTATGGCTATACACTTACTACTCTCACAACGCTTTCGCTTAATTTGAAACTTTCCATTAAAAAGGCAGGTGAGGAGGTAGGGGGAGAAAAACACAGCAGCTGGCTGAGCTCCGGTTACAGCTATGGGTCACAGAAAACGGAAATGCTAAGGGATGACGTGGACAAAGCCAGAGCTCTGGGTCTCACAAGCCACCCTCTGCCAGGGTACGCCTCATGTGAATGATGTGCCAGCCCAGGAGGTGCATTCCTAGTTTGGAATGGTTCAAGATACTTCGACGGCCCCACCCGAAGACATTCATCCTATTTCTCTATACCTACAGACTTCACATAAGTACACTTCAGAAAATGGACAACTTCTCACTTTTTATTTAAGCCAGTGAAAACCAGCACAAATTCTACAACTGAAATAGTATGACCTACTCAGTAATCGACTTCAGGACAGAGTCGGTACAGCTTTGGGACAATGTGGTTAGTGTGCCTACATCCTCAAATGTGGTCGCAACCAAGCCCTGGCTCCAGTGGGAACCTAAACGTTCGGCTTTAAATTTTTCTTTTGAATTATGAATTTGAATTATGAATAGTCAATGCCTTAAAATTCTGGCAGAAGTCCATGTATGAATGAATTCATTATATGTTTTAAAAGAAAGTCATGAATCTTTGTACATATTCTTTTGGGATCCAAAAAGAAAAATCAAAAAATGTTATTTGTACGTAGAAGAATGACAACTCACAGTCCAACCTTCCACCTTCTCTTTGCAGCTGAGCTCTTTTCCATCCTAGAGCCCCCATCTCCACCATCTGTGCCACATCCAGCCTAAGTCTCTCTTGTTCAGGTCATCTAGTTTTCTTACTGTGATCAATCAGCCTTTTCCATTTGTGTCTCCATGATGCAAAATCAGATTCCCATTACAAAGTGATTATTTTCTTTACAGACTATCTAATAATGACAGAACAAAATGCCTTAATAACAAAAGGCTAACACCAGCCAACACAAGATTCAGAAAGTCAAAGTAAAAGTAGAGCAGAGCTCAAAAGTAATATTCCTACAAAAATTGAGAAGAGCCAAAATGACTCTTCCTCATCATTGTTCAGTAGCAGTGCAAAGTAAATAGGCAATTACTATTCAGAAAAGTTTTGAAGTTGAAAACAGTCAGCCGTCCCTCCTCCACACACCAAAGAATCTGAGCATCCATGTCCATTCCTCCAGGTCCAAATTCTAAACTGTATAGGTAGGGCCTAATGTATGGTTTTAGCATTATTTAAATTATCTGTGGTATTTTCATATTATAACTTTCATTTAACATTGTGAAACACAAAATTCAAGTATCAAAGTATCTGACATTAGTGTAGAGCTGGAATAGTCTTTTATTCAACTTAAAAATATTTTTTACAGTCTACCACATGTCCTTATTTTTCTAAATATATACATAGAGAATATATAACACTTCACAACATTCAGATTATATGACTAAATGCTTGCCTTTCCATCAAGAATTTGAGGCATTAAATGGCATAGCCTTCACACACAAAGCTTAGAGCTAGGCACCCCGTGGTTCAACTCATTTTTCCTGGGCTGACTCCAGTCCATCAAACATATGTATTCAATCATTCTTCCAAGACCAACTCTTTAAAAGCTGGCATGTGTGAGTAAACACTCTATGCATAGTCCCCTTCCACCTGAGTCTTCTGGTGCGGTAAGGAGAATGTCATTGCTAGCCTCTGGAGCTGTCCCCAGTGGGGAGGCAACACCAGGACTTGCATGATAATGCAGAGTATACACTGGATTTGTGCAGAGGACTGGGAGGGGCCCAGCAACGCAGATACACAGCTTAGTTTGGGAAGGCTCAGGAACGGAGGAACTTGGGGGTTAAGCGTCTGACTCTTGGTTTTGGCTCAGGTCATGACCTCAGAGTGGTAAGACTGAGTCCCGAGTCAGGCCTGGAGCCTGCTTAAGATTCTCTCTCTCTCTCTCCTCCCGTCTCCCTCTGCTGACCCCCTGCCCCGCCTCTCTCTCTCTTTCTCTCTCAAAAAAAAAAGGGAGGGCGGGTGGGGGAAGGCCCAGGGAGGAAGCATGACCTGAGCTGGGCCTTGAGGGAGAGGAATCCAGAGGGGGATCTACTTGAGAGGAATTATGTAAAAGCAGAGACAGAAAGAACAGCATGGGATGTGTGCGGGGAAGTGAGGCTATCCCAGTTTGATGAGGATTAAGGAGTGGTAGAAAAATACCTTCTGCTGGGTCGGCAGGCACCCAAAACAAGAAAGCCCTATGGGGAAAGCAGGGGAGGAGCCTGGTCCATTGGTTAAGAAAGAAGGGACCACAGGCGGCAAGCTTTCTGTAAGAAAAGGGCTTGAGAACAATGTTCAGACAAAACCCTGCATTCACAACGGTAGTAACTTAGTGAGCTAAATATGACCCTGCCGCAATGTGGCCATTACACAGCATATACAATTTTTTGTTGTTTTTCCTTCTTTCTCTTCAACCAGACCACTAAGAAAAAGGCCACACTGAGGTCAGGGGCAACTGAAGATCCAAAGCGTTCTTTAACCGGAAATTCCTTTGGCACTGTTTAATAGCTTTGCATCCCAGATGTGGTAGTGTGGAGTAGAGCACACCATTATATGAAATAAGAAGGCAGGTCATAGATGACAGCTGTGGTCCTCAGGGCCTGCAAAATGACTCATTACCGGATTTACGGCAGAAAAAATAAGCAAGTGAAATTTTTTAATCTTTCCATTTCAATGATCAATGGCGAGACTGTTAGACATTTGGACTCAGTTTGAACCCAAAAAAGAAGGATATTTGGATGCCAAGTGTCTCACTCAAATAGACATTCACGAAACAATGAAATGACAGGGCCCAAATGTAAATACCAGGAAGTCGAAAAGGAAAACAACCAGTAGGGAAAATTTGTTCTCGGTGGTCAGACACAGCAGCGGTCATTCCCAGCAAGTCCGTCCTCAGCTTTTCTTGAAATAACCAAGTCTCTAAAGAGAGAAGAGAAGGCGTGTGTGTTCTGCTGTCATGGTGATGGGAAAAATCTCAGCTGGCAGCAATGGGAACTGAACTGGGCAGATTTGGCAGACACCGGGCCTGGGAACAAAGTCAACAGCACGCTTCGTGTTTTAGGGAGGGTCCTCGGTGCATCGTCAGAACAAAGACTGACAATGGGATTCATGGCCACAGTCAGAGGTCGCCTAGAGAAAGGGCAGCGGCGAGTGTCAGAAACATCTGTCCAGATATCAAACCTTCTTTTATATAAGCTTGCCAAACCCTGGCTTTCCATTTAATTCTTTTGGCCTTTGAACTCTTCAGGCATAGAATTTTATGAGTGGCGGTGGGGGGTGGGGGGCTGGTGAGGGCAGCTGGATATGGCAGAGTTGCGATCCTGTGCTATCACTCTGGGAGGAACCTCAAAGGCTCAAAGTGACAGCTGACCAAAGTACTCAAGTCCAAACCCTGCCTCCGGGTTCATCCATGTAAACCAGGACTCTGGGGGAAGGCCTCTTCTTAAATAGTTCCCAGCTTGGAGACACCACACACATTCAAAGCTCATTTACGCCAGGGGTCAAGAAGGTCCTTATGATATATGATTAAAATACATTCTCTTCACTTGATTGGCTCAAATCTAATTTAACATGTTTAAAAATAATGGAAAAGTTAGAAACCATTGAATACTTTCCTTGTGTTGTAACTGTTGAGTTTTCTTTCTTTTTTACTACGAGCAGTTCCAATTCTGGACCACAAAGCAACGTGTGAGCTTCAACTTTCCTTATTTTTAACCCTTGGTACAAAGTTATTCACCTTGGCTGACTGAATAAAAGAATCAGCACAATCACCCTCAAATCTTGAATACAGACAGCTATTGGGTCAAGAATGTGAGTGGTTCTCAAAGTGGCTGAGGGGCCTCTGGCGGTCTCTGAAACCACTTTCGGGTGTCCATGACATCAAACCATCTCTATAATAGTACATGATGCTCTTTGCCTCCTTCACTCTCTCCTTCCACAGTTGTACAGTGGAGTTTTCCAGAGGCTACATGACTCAAGAGGGTATCATCACTCTAAAGCTAACGGAATGTGTGTTGGTATATTCTTGTACTTTAAAAATTCCTCACTATATTTTTATAAATTCTCATTTATTGATAATACAATAAAAAGGGTTAGATATAACCCACCTGAGCAAAAGCTTTTTGGAGACCTCAGTACTCTTCAAGAAAGTAAAGGGACTCCGAGACCAACATTCTGTAAGACGTAGCCGTCTTTCTAAGGGAGCCCTTTCATTCAGAATCTTACTAAGTCATAACCTTGTGACATGGTGTCATGCAAGCAGCTGGGTGTTCAAAGAATGAAAAACTTAAACATCCTTCAACTTTTTTCTTCAAGTGATAGAATTCTAGGGATCTCCAGCTCTTACCGGTAGCCCAGCTTTTTCCTTCCCTGGAGCTCTATTCGCTGATTCACCTCTTGGAGAGAAAGAATTCATCTAATACGCCATCACCATTCCTCCAATCTGCTTTTGCAAATAAGTCCTTTTCCTGAAATCTCACCAGGACAGCCCCTCACTGAGGCTCTCAGTCACATACCTCCTTGCCTATTACTTCACCTCTCCCCATTGTGGTAATCACCTTTACTTCTTTACTCATTTTTAATTATGACTTACAATTTATCTACTCCTTAAAATTTGCTCTATGCCAAAAGATACACATTAGTACCTCTCATACAAAGTCTTTCCCATAGCTCTGTGCCTGGCAAAGTACATGATTACCTATGCTGGGTCTTCTCCCTCGCAGACAGTGGGCCTGTTCCTGATGGAATGCAGCCTCTGTTGAACTACAGTTTTTGTTCACAGGGTTTCTCAAGATTGTGAGATGTATAGGATTTTTTTTCTTTCCCTTATAACTAACACAGAAATATGTTTGATGACTGAATCAATTAATGAATATATGACTATTAATTTAGAAATTAAAAATTTAAGGAAGAAAAAGGGAAGCCAATGAGCAAAATAACAAAGCTACAGTAACTATTTATAGTACATTAAATCTGATTCTGGTCTTCCAGAAGGCTAACGGAGAAAAAAACAAATAAAGGTTTGACTTCATTTCCCCCATCTAATACAATAGGTGCTTAAAAAATACTCCCTCATAAACTAATGCCTCTCCTCAACAAAGTCCGAGTTTTCTGCTCAACGATATATTGGATATCACTTAAGATGCACCTCTAGGCAGGTGTGACTTCTTCTGAAGGAACCGCTGTCACCCATTTCTAAAGACAGAATCGAACTCCAGACCTCCCATATTACAACCTCTGTCTTTCCCTTCAGGATGGGTTTCAACAAAGACAAAGTTACTCCACTATGAAATGACAAAAGCTTAAGGGAATTCAGTTTATTGAGAGGAAATGCATCAAGCTTAGAAAAATCGGCTAAGCAGTGAGGGGGATTAAAACCCAGGGCTGGGGCGCCTGGGTGGCTCAGCTCGTTAAGCGACTGCCTTTGGCTCAGGTCATGATCCTGGAGTCCCGGGATCGAGTCCCACATCGGGCTCCCTGCTCAGCGGGGAGTCTGCTTCTTCCTCTGACCCTCTCTCCTCTCATGCTCTCTCACTCTCTCTCTCTCAAATAAATAAATAAAATATTTAAAACCCGGGGCTGAAAAATAAGGAATTTCCTTCAATTTCTTTCACCTCTTTGTACGAAAATTTTTCTCAATCCCTTTTCCTACTCTACACTACTATTAAGCAATCTCTTCCTACATATTAATATTTAATATTTAAATTAAGCTTATATTTTTGAGCATTGCCATATAAAGTCTACTTGTCCCTCACCTTATATATTAAGAAGCGGAATAAAAAGCTGATACCACATTCTTCAGAATGGCTGCCCCAAGCAAAAAGCAAAACTCTTTACTTTTAAATTTTCCTTCCAGGAATCTATCAAGCACTTATAAAATACATGTGCCACCCAGTTATTGCAGATCATAATCTGTTTCCCCAAACGTGTCTTTCTTTTCAACTCGAACACAAAGTGACCCCCAAATCCCAATCTCCCCTCCCTGTTCCCACTCACTGAAATTCTTAGAAGTTGGTGAGAATGTCATAAAGAGAAGCACTGTCAGCTTTATTAACAAACATAAGAACATGTTCTGACAGCAAAGCAGAGATTTTTTTCAATTCAGTGACTTTCACTCTCATCCAAATCCTTTTAGTATGAGGGAAGGAAATCTCAAATCACAGCATGTGATGAGAACCTTCTTTGCTGATTAAAATTATACAAATCGTTTTGTGCAAGGTATTTATCTGGGTAAATATTAGCATCCCATTATCACCATCACTCACTGCCTCGAGGATGAACTGTATTCCTCTGCACACATCCCAGAAACCTCTGGGGGAAACAGAAGGAACAAGCTTACTGGTAAGTACCTACTGTGTGCCAGGGAATGCCACGTATCTTTTCCTTGAAGCTCCCTCAACACCTGAGAAGTACGAATCACTGCCCGTTGTTCACAGGTGAGGAAATTGATGTTTCTAAGAGTTATATAATGTGCTCAAGATGATGCCGAGGAGTGAAGGGAAACCAGCGCTCAATTCCAGGTCTGTCTGCTTCCAAGGCTCCCTCTGGTTCCTCTACACTAGGCTGCCTCCTGGGAGCAGTAGTTTAATACCAAGAACCTGCCCCAAAACGAAACATGTGTCATCTGACCCCAGCTGACACAGAAATACTAATTGGAGAGATTCTTTAAGCATTTTCCCCCTGCTTTCCTATGATTTTACAAGTTCTGTCACATAGAACAACATAGCCACTAATACCTGTGCTTTACGAAAGAATTTAGAGAACAAAAACCATCATTTATATTTTGCTCTTTCACCATCAACGTTGCTGTAATTTAGATAAGCTCAATTTTGCTCAACCACCCAGATGTGTCTAGCTGGGTAGGAAGGGGCAGAAAGGGTTTTAGCAACTAACATAGGAGCAAAGCCAGGAAGTGCCAAAGCCCCAAGAGTACCCATGACTTCCCCCCAGGGCATGACAAGGGAAGGTGCCTGTTCACTCACCACCCACTGGAGTGTGGAGAAAGGAAGGGGGAGCGGAGACATTTTATGGCCCTGATCCTCATGCCCTCAGCTGTCCCTAATGGCTGCTCCAAATCAGAAAAGACCAGACAATACTTGACATATCTGATTTTCAAAATGTGAGCACCATTATGTATGTGCTGTGTTTAAAATACAAATGACCTGTACCTCTGAAACAAATAATACATTATGTTAAAAAAAAAAAAGAAGAAGATAGTAGGAAGGGAAAAATGAAGGGGGGGAATCGGAGGGGGAGATGAACCATGAGAGACGATGGACTCTGAGAAACAAACTGAGGGTTCTAGAGGGGAGGGGGGTGCGGGAGATGGGTTAGCCTGGTGATGGGTATTAAAGAGGGCACGTTCTGCGTGGAGCACTGGGTGTTATACGCAAACAATGAATCATGGAACACTACATCACAAACTAATGATTAATGTATGGTGATTAACATAATAAAATAAAATAAAAAATATAAATAAAAAAAGATAGAAGGAAATATAGCGAAAGGATGAATAAAAGGTTGTATCTGGACAGCAAGATTAAACCATTGTGAGTTCCTCCTGTATTTTTCTACTTCTTCCAAAATTATCATAAAATAGGTTGTTTATAACAAGAAAGAAATGTCTATGTAACTATGTAGTATATCATTTAAAATATTTCCATTTTCAAATTAAAATTAAGTTGAAGCTATAGGGTGGTAGCTTGACTATCCAGAACAACTACTTTCTTCTTTTTTTAAGATTTTATTTATTTATTTATTTATTATCTCGTGTGCGCGCGCGCGCGAGAGAGAGAGAGAGAGAGAGAGAGAGAGAGAGGTAGCACAAGTAGAGGGAGGGGCAGAGGGAGAGGGAGAAGCAGGCTCCCCACTGAGCAGGGAGTCCACTGCAGGACTCCATCCCAGGACCCTGGGATCATGGCCTGAGCTGAAGGCAGACACTTAACTGACTGAGCCACCCAAGTGCCCCTAGAACAGCCACTTTCTGATGGGTCCCAGAAAACTGCAGTCCTGCGGAGGATATCACTACTACGGATACAAACCACCTGGGACGTGTTAGCCCAAATTGTCCTGTTCTTGGTGGATATCCAATGGGCCAGAGATCTATTTAACTGAACGCTTTCAACCTTTTGTGCCAAGCCTCTTCTTTCCATGGGGGTCTCTTTCCTGTTTCATTATCGATTTTTAAATTTCTAAAACACATCCAGTAAATTTACCATTCCCTTTGTCTATTGTGCTGAAACTTAATAAATTGCCCCACTTTTTTCAGCAGGAATGGCACAATGCCCAGTTCATTAATTCAGTAGTATCACCTGGGTGTCTCTGGCAACACTAACCACTTTGGCTTTCACGAGATGCATATATCCGAATTCTGGTTTATGGCTGAAATCCAGCAGCTCCCAAATGGGGCACTTCCTTGAGGATGGCAATTATTAATGCTTAAAGATGAGGGTATTGGACCACAGAGTGCCATTAGATGTACTTCTGACCTTCAAAATCTGTGCATGCTTAACTTCATGTGGATCCTACATGCTCCCAGCATGCCACAATGAATAAGAGATTACACTTCGGAGGCATCGCTCTGCAATCATGGAGATAGTGTTTTAAAAATGAAGGAAGTAAGAATACAAATGTTTAGAAACCACTCAGGAGATTTTTTACCAGCAAGTAGTTTATAAATTCAATACCAGAAATATAGCCTCTAAGGATTCTAGCTTGTCCAATTTTGAAAAATTTATCTTTGTCATTATTTGTGGTATTGTTTGCCAACTTTTAACTTACACACAAACAAAAAAGTCTAGAATTACACACAGCTAAAATCGCAGAACAGTAGAGCTGGAGGGAATTGCGAGGTCCTCGGCTTCAACCTGCTCATTTTAAACATTAGGGAAGTTGAGGGTGTGAGAGATTAAGTGATTAATGGAAGGACACACAGAATTGGTGGCAGAGAGGATCCCAGAAACAGCTTCTCTTTCTCTTATCTACTGGTCCTAGAAAGTAAAGTGTATAATTGCTCCTTTTGTCATTAGACAGATATTTCATAAAGGTACTCTCGCAAGTACAAATAACCCCAACGCTGTGAAATTCACTTATAATAATAATTTTCAAAAAGATTATTGCGAACATGGCTATTATGTAGCCATGTTTACTCAAAGCAGGGCTCTGGCTTGGGGGAGAGGTGGGAGAAAAGGAGTCCCAGCATCAAGCAATGCACAAAATACACATATATATAAACAGCAGGTCTATCACCCCGAGACCTACAACCCCACTACCCTAATCTTGAGAATAAATGCCAATAGAAGTTTTCTCTGCAAATTCATTCCCTTCAATAAATCATTTATTGTACTAAATTACCTGCTAGGAGACTCTTCCCTCTTGGTACTCTTCCATGATCTAAGTGTCCTGAAAACAGGCCTTCATCGGGCTTGATATGTGTGCAATCAGATGGGTACACAGAGGGTGAACATCCTGTCTTGAACGTTATAGGTGCTCAGTAAATGTTGAATGCTCCTTGCTACATCACATGCCACTCATACAGACATGCAGATGAAGAGTGACAACATGAGGAAAATGAGCCGCACTCCCCAGAGGCAAGGACCACTATGTGCTGTTGCTGGAGTCCCCTGACAGCCACATCCCTCAATGCAAACTTCACCCATGACAGAAGATTTCTGTATTAGAACCCCTACTTCTCTCTTATCTTCCCATACGGAGAGCCACAATGGCTGATTTGGCCTGCCCCCTCTGGCTATAACTCTGAGACATCTGGTTGGCACCTCTGAGCAAGGGTCTCATGAGGACAGCCTGGGAAAATGACTGACTCAATTCTCCACTGACAACACAAGTAGGAGAGCCACAGAGAGCTAGAGGTTGACGTTCTCCAGGCTGCAGGGCCACCCCACTCCTGCCTCTGTGTGATTTACTTAGGTACCCACCACAGGGTTTCATGGGTATGGTCTTTGGTGTATAAAATGGGAAAGTGGCTGCCAAAGGACTGGCTATTCCCAGCCTCAATCAACTCCAGGAATTTCATTCACTCATTTATACAATCACTCATTCAAGAGATGGTGGGTGAGTCTGCTTACCTGCCCTCCAGGGACTCATCATCTATGTGGGAACACCCCCATAAACAAAACTTCACCTAAGGAAGTGCAATGGAGGTTTGTGAGACTGGAGTAGATCGTGCAGACTTTACAGAGGTGGTGTCGTGATGGGCCAAGCATGAGAAGGAGTCAGGAGGCAGGGGGAAGGTAAGGGTCTTCAGAAAGAAGAAAGGGGGTGGTACCCCAGATTAGTGACTATCTGATCAGCATAGCTTTCAATTGTCATTAAATATCTTGGTTCCTTGTTTTCTCTTTACAAACAGAAAACATTACACCACGAATGCCTGAGTGCTCTAGAACACAAGCAACAACTACAAAACACTTTATAAAAATATTAATTGGAACACAAATAGTAACAATCATGAACAATAACCCCTCGCCCCCCCAAAAAAGGATAAATGGTGCTTAATCTTGACGTGAACCATCCAACCAGACGGGCAAACAAATTGCTCGAGAACGTTGGGGATGGAAATACAAAGACTAAGACTCTGCCTTGGAGGGAAACGGGGGCAAGAGTCGCTGCTGTTTCAATATTTAGCGAGCCTAGCTTTTAAAAACCCCCTCGGTAGCCACAGTGACAAAAACACAGCTTTATTTCTAAAGACAGAGTCCCATGGGCAGTTAAGTAATTCAGTTCAGCCTCCTCAACGGATGACAATGTTGTTAACTGGGAATCTACATTTCTTTTCTTCTTAAAAAAGAGTTGGAACACAAAGAAATATCCTGAACTCACCCTGGTCTCTTAATATGGAAGAGAACAAACACAATACTGTATTTATTCATTCAATCATTTATACAAATTCATTCATTTACCCAAACATTAGTGCATTGTGGTGCTGTGTTCTAGCTCATAAGAACTTCCTTCTGAGAGAGTATACTTGTTTCCAAGGACTGCCAGAGCAAATTACCACAGACTGGGTGGCTGAAAAAAGAAAAAAAGAAAAAAAAAGAAAAAAAAAAGAAATTTATTCTCTCACGGTTCTGGAAGCCTCAAGTCTGAAACCCAAGTGCCATCGCAGTTGGTTTCCTCTAGAGGCTCTGAGGGAGAATCTGTTCCATGCCTCCCCTCCAGCTATTGGCGACTGCTGTCATTCCTTGGTGTTCCTTGGCTTGTAAACTCATCACTCCAATCCCTGCGTCTGTCTCCACATGACCTTCTCCCTTGTGTCTGTGTCTTTTCTCCTATTCTTATTGGACACCAGTCATATTGGACTAGGGCCCACCCTAATTGAGTATGACCTCATCTTAATTTGATTACATCTGCAAAGACTCTATTCTAAATAAAATCATAATCACATGTACTGGGACCTCAGAGCACGAACCCCACTATATGGTCCTAGCTGACTTATTCTACTACCTTTTCTAGGAAGCAAGACGCTGTCACGGACATTAAGGAGATCAGAGTCTAGAAAGAGAGATACACAGATCTCTCTATCTTCCTTGCACTTATCACAGCTGCAGTTTTGGCTTTGTGGATTTTGCTGTGTCCTTATTGCCTGTCTCCACCTGAAGACTAAGCTCCCAAAGCACAGGCACCATGTCTGTTTTCTGCTTCCCAGTACATTCCCATAACCTTGCATAGTGCCAGGAATAGAGCAAGCTTTCAAGAAATACTTGAATAAATGTATAGATAGATGAATGCATTAACTAGATACAAGCAGGAATGAGAGAAGCCTACAACGGGTAACAGTGATACATACAACAGACCAACAATGAGGAAGAAATCGTTGATTCTGATTAGTAGGACTATGGAAGTTTTCATGAAAGAGAAGGCATCTGAACTCAGTCTTGTGGGATCAGTAAGATCTTACCAATGAAATAAGGAGTAAAATTTATCCCTTGCTGACCAAATAGAATGAGCAAAGGCCTGGACACATAAAGCACGGTCTTTGGGGTAACAGATAATAGACCCAGTAAGCTGGAGCAAAGGGTACCTAAAGGATGTGAAAATACTTGGGATGAAAAATGAGATGAAAGGCAGCTCTGAGAGGCTTCCACAGGCTATTCTCGGTACCGTAAGATGCCACTGAACTTCACTGAGAAGGGACATGACATGATCCTACCCATGCTTCGAAAGGAAAACTATATACATAGAGAAATGATTCATGCATATGCTGATTCTTTATCCTCCTGCCTGAGTGATAGTTCTTATATTACTACAAGGAGTATTTTATATTTACCTGTGTATCTCCTATGTACTTATTTGCCTGAGGAACTGAGAACTATACAGTTGACCCTTGAGCAACACAAGTCTGAACTGTGCAGGTCCACTTATACACAGATTTTTTTTCAAATAAATACAGTATATACTGTAAATGTATTTTCTCTTCCTTATGATTTTCCTAATAACATTTTCTTTTTCTCTAGCTTACTTTATTGTAAGAATACAGTATATAATCGGGGCACCTGGGTGGCGCAGTTGGTTAAGTGTCCAACTCTTGGTTTCAGCTCTGGTCATGATCTCAGGGTCATGGTATCGAGCCCCACATGGGGCTCTGTGCTCAGCATGGAGTCAGCTTGTCCCTCTCTCTCTGCTCCACACCCCCCGCTCCCTCTCTACTTCTATATCTAAAATAAATAAAGAAAATCTTAAATGAAAAAGAATACAGTATATAATACATAGAACATACAAAATATGTGCTAATAGACTGTTCATGTTATCAGTAAGGCTTCCAATCAACAGTAGGCTATGTAGGCTATTAGTAGTTAAGTTTTGGTGGAGTCAAAAGTTATATGTAGATTTTTTACTGTGTGGGGGATCAGTACCCCTAACCTCCACATTGTTCAAGGATCAACTGTACATAAGTGGTTAGGTTTCATAATCATTAATTAATTCTATTAAATGTACTGTACTATTACATTAATTATATAATTAATATCAATTTTATAATTAAAAGATCATATCCTGGAAGAACTTAAACAGGATGATGTCACAGGTCCTAAACTTCTCAGAATAGTAACCTGAAATTTAAAGCCCAAGAGAAGATAATTTTCTTTTTTTTTTTTTTAAGATTTTATTTATTAGAGAGAGAAAGCACACAAGCAGGGGGGAGCAGGAGATGGAGAAGCAGGTTTCCTGCTGAGCAGGGAGCCTGATGTGGGGGCTCAATCCCAGGACCCTGAGATCATGACCTGAGCCGAAGGCAGACACTTAACTGACTGAGCCACCCAGGCGCCACGAAGATGATTTTCTTACCATTGTAATAAGAAGGATTTCTCCCTGTAGCAAAGCATTCCAACCTCCAGGTCCAGCCTAATTCTTTGGTTTGGATTTGACCCGAGCAAGCCCACAAACCAGCAACACTCCAACTCGAGGCAGGGTGGGGCTACCACCTGCTGTTCTCTACTTGAAGCACCAGGCACCCCACCACTTACCACCAACACTGGGAGAGCAGCCAGGCACCATGTTGGTAGGACATGAGGAGACACCCCCGTTACCCATGGAGGCCTGTTCGGTAGCTGAAATTCTGTCAAATGAAGAGATGTTCGGTATGGTCTTGATGCCTCCAAAGGTCTTTGGTAATAATGCAAACATTCTGAGGAAGAAGTATTTAGCCATTCACCTGTAAGAGGACTCATTGTATGGGACTGTTAACCAAGAGAAACAGCAGCTACCCCAGAGAGAACCTGGCCCAGCCCACATGTTCTGCTAAGGCAAATGGAGGACTGAATGCTCAGAGAGGGCCGGAGTGAGCAGGATGGAGATGACATGAAGGAGAAAGAAAACCCATTTCATCCTCACAAACTCTAGAAGTTGGGCCCCAGAATTTCTAGTTTACAGTCGTCTCTTTATTATTGAGACTGTAAGACAACAGAAGGGTCAGGACTGTGTTCACCTATTTCACGCTGGTATACAAGTCCTAGAACGACGCTAGCACATACTTAGACGTCCGATAAGTGTGTGCTGGAAAGGAGTGAGCTGCCAGGCAGAAATGCCCCTACTCGGGGGCACTTCCAGCACATTTCTTTGACGATGAGCATACCGATCACATATATTAAGATTTTGCCTATGAGTCTACCTTTCCCTCTGGACAATAACCTCCCTAAGAAAAGGAAAGATGTTTGCTTATTCCTAGTATAGTGCCTGGCACTTAGAAAGCATATAATTCTTGAGTCTCGGGGGGTTAAAATACCGTACATGGAGTACATTAAGAGGCTTAGGTTTAAGCTAGCTCTCTCTCTATCTAAAATCTATGCTTTTTCTACACACTTCCCTGCAGAAAGTCATCCTACTACATGGTTTGACCTGTAACTGCTCCTGGAAAGAAGGCTCCTTGGAAACAGGTTAGCCACTGTGCTCCAGCCTTGTAAGACAGACAGTCTGTATAATTTCTTACTATGAGTGTTTCAGTCATTTAATGCTTGGTCAAAATACAGGCATAACATAATTTAAACACATGCAAAAGCACATACATCGCAAAAGTTGAGTCCAAGTAATCATTTTCCAAAAACATAAATTTTTAAATTTCTGTTTAAATAGGATGAGCTTAGGTAGAGAGAGAAAGTTTTAAAAAATCCAAAGCAAAAATTTTAATAAGTCAATTCCTATTTTACATATATTTTAGCTTTCATTAGGAAATTTTGAAAATGTCCTTTTCAAACCTATTTTCCTAAAACCCCTAGCCATGTTCATACTCAAACAAAAAAAAAGAAAAGAAGAAATCTTTAAAAGCTAATTATTTTTACACTGCAGTTCCTCACATAGCCTGTGGACTTTTTCCTTTGCCAAAAGACCAAAAAAAATTTTTAATTGAAAAAAGCAACTTCTAAAATGCACTAAACTTAAATCCTCTTTTATAAGCTCTCAAACTAAGTTAAATTAGTTTAAGCTTTCAAGCAATATATTCCATTCTCGTGGACTCCAAAGATTAATATTGTACCTACCAATATTCCAGTAATGTGAGTGTAAAAGAAAATTTATACTAGACTCAGAATGTGAAATATTTCATGAAGAAACATCAGGAAAGAAATTCTGAGGAATGCTTTATCCTTTTAACTTTATAGTTTTACAGATGTATAACTTTCTATAATTTTGCTGAAAATGTTGCTGCTCTTGGACAAGAATTATGCATAGTTGAGCCCTTAACAGGGCTGGAAAAAATTTAACAGGAAGACAAGTTAAAATGACAGCACTGTTTATCCCATTACTGATAAATTAACAAGTCTAACTATTAAGTTTTACAAAACACACCTTTACCATCCTTTCTTGATATTCTTAATAAGCTTTACAAAGGTTTTAAGAAAGAGTTCCAGAGCAAGACTTACTCAGTGAAGTTGGTTGGTTGGCTGGTTGGTTGGGCAGTTGGTTGGTTAAGTAGGTAATTGACTGGTTGGACAAATGAATTTTAAACATCTATCTTGGATTTCTGAACCAAGAAAATGGATTTCTGAGCAGTTGCTTGGAGAATCAAGTTTCTTAAAATTCCTCTAGAGCCTACAGTTTCTCATGGCATTCAAGGGAAAAGCACTGGGACCTTTTTAAAGTACTATAAGTTAACAAGGAAAATGTCCTCAAAAGATCATCAAGAAAATCTCCAAAAAGTTAGAACCACGTTGTTGTAGATTCCAGCTACCCTAATGGGTATTCCAATGATGCCTTCCAGAAGCATCAATTTGAGAAAGCAAGATACCTTAACTACCTCTATATAAGGTGAGTCAGTTTCTAAATACTGAAATTTAAAACACTGGTCCTCACCTACTCTTGGAAAGATGCTGAGAAAATTAGGAGTAAAATGACTAAAAGCACTGTCCCCCAGAAGAAGACAGTCAACCCTGGGGCTATTCATAAGTATCATTGACCCTTGGACAACAATGTGGGGCTAGCAGGCCTACCCCCCCACACAGTCAACAATCTGCACACAACTTCTGACTCCTCAAAAACTGAACTACTAATAGCCTACTGCTGGCCAGAAGTCTTACTGATATCATAAACAGCCAATTAACACATATTTTATATATGTATTGTGTACTATCCTCTTTTTTTAAAAATTTATTTATTTATTTATTTGAGAGAGAGCAGGGGGAGGGGCAGTGGCAGAGGGAGAGAATCTCATGCAGACTCCCTGCTGAGTGTGGAGCCAGATGCAGGGCTCAATCTCATGACCCTGAGATCATGACCTGAGCCAAAATTAAGAGTCAGACACTTAACCGACTGAGCTACCCAGGCACCCCTGTACTATATTCTTATAATAAAGTAAGCTAGAAAAAGGAAAATGCTATTAAGAAAATTGAGGAAGAGAAAAGACATTTACAGTATTGGACTGCATTTATCAAAAAAAAAAAAAAAATCCATGTGTGAGTGGATACCTGCACAGTTCAGACCTGCATTGTTCAAGGGTCAACTGTACTTGACTGCCAGTCCTTGCAAAACAACCTCATTCTTAGCAGAAGATGACTGCCCCGATCTATTTGCTTCCTTATTACTGATCAAGCCAGAGGAAAGGGCGCCTTCCACGGGCCCCTGGCTTCTTCCACATTGGCTCATTACACTTGAGCCGCTTACCTGTTATTTAATTAGTAGCCAGAGCTAATAGAATAAAGATATTTTGATTTAAATGTTCTAGTTAAGTACCCATGGTGACATTCTAATACGTCCTGTCTTTTGCCTATAAATTGACTAACGAAATTTTATTAACTGCTATTGGGGATTTCACTAGAATGATCTGCAAATAAAAAGTTAAGCTCAGTAAAGATAAAAAGAAAACACTCAGGAAAATGACCTCCGAAGGGAAACAAAGAAACTGATTTGGCCATCTCTCAGTCAGTCTCCTCAAGTTGAAACTGTAAAGTGGAAAGAGATGAGATTGAGTTTTATGATATTTAAAGAGAAAAGGCACATCTGGTTTCAGTACTATCGAAAGGGATGAAGTCACTACTTAATTCTTTGTTGCTCAAAGGTATGAGTTCCTCATCCTCAAGATTTCCTTCCCAAGGACATGATTCATGCAAAAAGAAACAAAAATGATCAATGCCCATCTATTGGTTTGGACACAAAACAACAGCAAGCAACAACAAACTTGCTAGTGGTCTTCTAACAAAATAATAACAATCCCATGTGGGCAGACCTCATGCAGAGTAGTATCACTTGGACCTCACATTTATTAGAAAGCTTTTGCTACCTTCATAAATTGATTTTCCCAAAAGACAGGGCAAAGCAAGACGGTATTGTAAAGAGGCTGTGTCAGAGAGAAAAAACTTACTTGGTTATTCACATTCCTGCTCCTGCTGACTTGCCTAACAGAAGACTGGCTGTGTCTCCTTCTACCACTATCAAGAAACAATGGGACCCTGCAAATCAAATGTGTCATCCTCCACCCAGGGGCGCCTTCACAAGAAAGCAGGGTGTCAGATCAGACACCCAGAAGCTGTGACATCTGTAACTCAGTTAATTCCAATTAAAAGTACAAAAGAAAACATAATAATAATAGTGATAACAATAATAATTTTTAAAACCCTGTATATTAGTGACACTGGAAGGAAGGGGCAAAACAGCTATTTTTTTTTTTAGCAACAGCTGTGTGGACTAATTTTTTTTTTTTAAGTCACTCATATACTTTCAAAAGCATTCATTCCCAACTGATGCCTTCCTACTGGCAAACCCAAGAAATTCAAGAAATGTAAACAAGAATAGATTTGCCCTTAAATCCCAAGGTCAAAGTCAGCATCTGTTGTTTCGGAGAACAAGGAGGGCTTTCTTTTTGCTGGTTAGTTTGTTATAGGTTTTTTTAACAGAAAAAAGTAAACACAAATTTTCTAGATGTTTCCCTGTCGCTTTACGTGGTGCAAAATAGAGAAACCTGCATAAAAGAAAACAAACATCCAGTGGTTTGATATTTGAGTGGCATGGATGAAAGGCTGGCCATGCTGTGATTTTTTAAGCTGACAGGAAAATTCATTTTCATACCAAGTCCCCCTCATGCCATTTGGCTATTAAATTATTCAAGGAATTTCTCTGCTTATAAAGATTAATAACATCAACCCAAACCATTTCTGAAAAGTACTTTCACCTCCTGTAGGAGACAGATGGACAACAGGAAAGCAGCCTATCATATTACAGGCAGACAAAAAGATTTCAGATTACCAGATTAACACACCAGGCGGGGAAAGAATGATGGAAGAAGGAAGATATGGGATACTGACAAATGGAACCAAATATTCTTCAGTGCCTTCATTGAGAAAATAAGCACAATTTGGAGCCCACTGTATTTTAATTTTACCTGTTTCGAGCTCAGAAACCCAGCTAATTAGCATAAATGTCAGTTCCAGTTCAACCGAAGACTTTGACAATCTAGTGGAGCCTTACTAAAACACATTGGTATCAGGGGACAAAGGCACCACCTGCTTTAAAGGCTTTTTGTGTTCTAGTAAGAAATGTGTTTTAAAATCTGGGGTATATAGTTTGGATCCATAGTGTTGCAGATTGTGGGGTTTTTTTATTTGGTACTTTTATGTTATGTTATGTTATTTATTTATTTTAAAGATTTTATTTATTTATTTGACAGAGAGAGACACAGCGAGAGAGGGAACACAAGCAGGGGGAGTGGGAGAGGGAGAAGCAGTTTCCCGGGGAGCAGGGAGCCCGATGTGGGGCTCGATTCCAGGACCCCGAGACCATGACCTGAGCCGAAGGCAGAGGCTCAACGACTGAGCCATCCAGGCGCCCCATGGTACTTTTATGTTATTTTAAATACCAGCATCCCTTGAGAAGATATTCTTGCGCCTATAAAACCTAACATTTCCTAATTACCAATTCTCTCATAGATGAAGGGATTTCCTAAAAGTTGTATTTCAGAAAGGGTCAATATGAAAAGATTACAATAATATTTAAAATTACAGATGAACTGTATTTGCAGATTCACAGAAGCAAGCAATGTTTACTTTTTCATGAATATATTTTTAATTAAATACTTAATTAATTTTAATTCCACAAATAATACAAGAATCCTTCCCTTTTTTTAAAGTAAATAATTCAGAAAAAGGTCAAGTACCCTACCCCCTGACCAATCACACTCCCAACTATCATGGGTAAACCACTGTTACCACTTAGTAAATACACACCTTCTAGAACTTTTTACAAGCATTTTTTGGTATAATGGGCTTTTTTAAAAAAACTGGGATAATACTGTATCTTCTACAATTCCCTCTCACCATCCCAAATGGTTAAGAAAATAAATCAAATGCAATTTGAAAACTTGGTCCTACTTCTATTATACACATATGTAAGCACATAGGCAAGCATCCATATATATTTAAACAAAAAATGGCACAAAAATAAGCCACTAAGTAAAAGCTCCTTTGTTCCTCATTAGTGCTTAGCTACCTAGGGAAGCTATAAAGCAGATAAAGCAAAAAATGCTCCCTTTCCACAACACACCTTTAAATTTGGTATTCGTTTTTTTGTTTTTGTTTGTTTGCTTTTATTGGGGGGGGGGAGGTAGCACCAAACTGGAGATCACCCAACTGACCAGTGGGCTACATCTGGTCCACCACCTGTTTTTATACAGCCTGTGAGTTAAGAATGTTTTTACATTATTAAATGTTTGAAGGAAAATGTTTTTTATTTATTTTTTTAAATGGGTAGCCTTTTATTCTTTTTTATTTTATTTTTTAAGATTTTACTTATTTGAGAGAGAGGCAGAGGAAGAAGCAGACTCCCCGCTGAGCAGGGAACCCCAAGCGGGACTCAATCCCAGGACCTGGGAACATGACCTGAGCCGAAGGCAGACACTCAACTGACTGAGCCACCCAGGCGCCCTGGAGAATATTTTTTAAAGATTAATAGTCCATGATATGTGAAAGGTACATGAAATTCACATTTCAGTGTCCATAAGTGTCTGATTGGAACACAGTCATGCTCATGCCTTTGCCTGTTGTCTGCTTAATCACTCCAGGGCAGTAACTGACTTAAGTTGCAACAAAGACTATAATTCCACAAAGCCTGAAATATTTACTCTCTGGCTCTTTACCGAAAAAGTTTGCTAACCTGTCTTTCAGGACATGAGATTTATTTTCCTAATATCTCACTTGTAAAACAACTCTTTGTCTGCCATGTGGACTCTCTTTTAGTGAGTAAAGATGACCAGAAGTAGGCAGAGAGGTGGGAGTAGATAAAAGTCACTTAGCCCAGCAAACAGGTAATTCACATATGGACAGATCTCCAGCTTCTCTTTCTAGACTTTCTGAAAATTCTCTTGGTCCTAAGAGATTACTGACAATCTGCTATTGGAGTAAGGGTGTCATGGATTATGTGGCTAGAAAGTCTAACCCATGTGTCCACCTGTTGGCACCTGTGCTCCAGGTCAGTGCTGGGCACTGACAATGCCAGAGTCAACAAGATGGACATTGTCTCTGCCCTCAGGGACTCTAAGCCCAGTACATGCCTCACAACTGTGAGAAGCTATGAAAGCATAGGTCAGGGGACTACACATGATCTAAGGGATGGGGTGGGATTAGAAGGGATTTGAGGTAATTTCATTGTCATCAGATGCCAGACTCTTAAAAACCAAAGTGTAGTTCCTGCACAAGAAATCAGGTAAGCAATGAGACAAACTGACACCACCTCACTCTCTCTGTGTCCTTAACTCTCTGTTCTTTATAAGCTATGATTAAGAGCAAAAGGAGCGTTTTAGTTTCTGATTAAGATGGGATCTCAATCCAGTTTATGACCAAGGTCAAACTATGTGAGTGCTCTGTACCACGAGCAGATAGTGAGTTTAAATTTCATTTTTTTAGTGTATCTAATCCAACCACCAAACCCAAGAACCCGCTATGGAAAAAGGAAATGAGACCACGGTACATCCGGTAACCATCCAGTGGTATTTAAAACAAAAAGCAAAAAAAAAAAATCACTCTGCCTCATTCCACAATGTAATCCCAGCAGCCACTCCCAAGTAGAACTCCACCCAGATAACAAAGTCTTTGTGTCCAAATAAAAGAAATCAACAGTATTTTTTTTATATACTTGAAATCCCCATACACACAAAGTGAGAAGAGGAGAGGAAGAGGAAAAAGATGATTTCAGCAAGAGTCTGCAATCACAATGTAGGGTGGTATTTGGGTGAAGCTCTAGTAACTTCTATGTCCTGCGCCTTTAAGGCTTGACAATCTTTTGAGTAACTGAACTATGGGGACATTCGAATTAGGTCAGAGTCTCTCACTCTTACGGGCCTCCTTGGTGTCCTATGTTCCTGTTGACTTCATAGAAAACCAAGCAAGCATAAAAGGTCTCTAGAGCGAAGCAGCAACTGGAATCTGGGACAGAAAGAACAAAATGACTTCACATTGCTGCTACTAGGTCTCTGTTATTTACACAGAAGGCTGAGTGAGCCCTATTGAGTAAAGTTGTATCTGACACTATCTGCACTGGTTTTCCCATTAGGACCTGAGTTGGTGGGTGTCAGGTGTTCTTTTTCAACTAATTGATGGTAATTAGGGGGGCTAACTTTGCCTACACAAAGAACTAGGTTTGAAAGTTAGGTTTTATGATTCACCGAAGATAAAAATCATGAAAGAGAACTGGAGCTAGCTAAACTTTCAGAAACACCAGGCTTTCTGAGCCACAAAGATCCAGACATTAACTAGCTCCAAAATGGAAAGATTAAGCTAATCTTCAGGGCGAAACCAGTTTGTTAAAAGGAACTCAGCTTGGCTGATACTGTGTCTAAGAGGTCAGCCTTTCTCTCTGCAAACAGGGAGAGACCAGCAAGACCATCTCTCCAAGAAAGGAGAAAGGAGAAGTTGCCCAAGACCAGAGTGGCAAAGATAAAGTAACAATGGCTTAATAAACAGAGTCTAAAGGCAAAATGACCCTGCTAACCAGGAGGCACGTCTAGGGATTTAGTAAGAAGTTCTGTGCATCTTGGTGGCTCCAAGTATTCCTCTGCCATCAGTTACATGAGTTGTAGCTAATAAAAGTTATTTAACAAGTAAACATTTCTGGACGTTCAGTTAAATTTAAGTTCCAGACAAACTAACTTTTTAGTATAAATATGCCCCATAACTAAGAATATAATATGGAATATACTTATACTGAAAAAAAAAACACGAGTTGTTCACCCAAAATTCAAATGGTCATACTTATTCTATATTCGAGTTTTCACATTATTCAAATATTACATATGTAGAACTATAGGACATACACTAACATGTTACTCATTGTTTATCTGAAATATAATTTAACTGAGAGTCCTGTAGTTTATCTGGCCAATTTAGTCGTGGCGAACACAGCAGGCTTGGTCAGTGAAATCTGAACGGTTTAGGGAAGCAGAAGAACCATTCCTTCACATGCTAGAAGACCATTTTTGGAAGGGTTTATTTTGGACTTTGATTCATTCACTGATGTTTGTAGAAGGGCC
This sequence comes from Callorhinus ursinus, assembly GCF_003265705.2. Classification (NCBI taxonomy): domain Eukaryota; kingdom Metazoa; phylum Chordata; class Mammalia; order Carnivora; family Otariidae; genus Callorhinus; species Callorhinus ursinus. The sequence goes on along the minus strand of NW_027397063.1, from coordinate 84,536,555 downwards.
AGGAGAGTGGGCATTTTTATCCTAAACCTGCTTTTCCACTTGTATGAAAAAGAGGCAAATGTTGCTGACACCAGAGACTTACTTGCTCCAGGAAACAAATCTTAGAATCCTTGCAGCATTGGGCCCACTCTGTCCCCAAGCCTCCTCGCCTCCACCCTGCAGACACCATAACGGCTGAGGTCCATGATACTCTCTTCAGGTTCCTGTGAGTTTAATTTGTTTAGAGCTTTTCATCTGTGGTATGTGGCGGGAGAGGATAGCTGAAAATATTTCCAATTAATAGGTGTAATGGGATTACACATTGCTGGTCCCAACAAAACCATCATGCCCAGAGTTCTGGGTAGACAAAGAGGAGAGTGACCGAAAGTAATCAGTAAAACCAAGAGGAAAACTACAAACATGTTTTGAATCAATCTTTGCTTTAAAATTAGATCAGCTCATTTCTTCTGCTTTATTATGTAATGTACGTGAAAAATATTTGGTAATCTTAGGCACTTGAACTGCCTTGAGTTACCTTTCTAGATATTTATTCTCCCTATAGAGAATTGTAGGCAGACATACAAAAGAAGCAGGCATCTAATCTAAAAGACTAGCAGTTTCTCTGTCAAGTGTCCTGAAGGCTTATGTCCATCTCTTTCTCCCACAGGTGGGAAAAAAAAGTTCCATTCAGATTCCCTAATTACTTAGGTTTAGACAAAACTGTAGTCGGTAGGTACAATCTATGCCACTGATTCTCAGTGATGTGCATAAAAATCACCTGGAGAGCTGTCAAAAACACAGATTGTTGTCTTCATCCCCAGAATTTCTAATTCTGTAGGTGTGGGGTTGGGTCTAAGAACCTGCATTTCTTAAAAGTTCCCAGATGATGCTAATGCTTCTGGTCCAGAGACCAGCCTTTGAGAAACCCGGGTCTGTGCAATTATAGGTAATGGTACTGTTTAATTCATTTGTTCACATTGAGTCCTTATGATTTATCACACCATAAAGGCAAACCACTCCTACCCTTGACTGTGCCCTTCCTAGATTCTTATCTTGTCTGCTTATATTTTTAGACTGTCTAGAAAGTCCCCAACTCATAAACACCATACTTAGAATCATCTCCTCCTACAGGATGTCTGCTCTGGCCCTTAAAAACCCCCGCTGCCAATAACACAAGAAGCAATGTAAAAAATGATGAATTTTTGGAGAATCTATATGAAGAAAGGAAAGAAGCTATACCATCCCTAGGATGGGACTCCTACTTTAAGACAAAAAAAAAAAAAAAAAATGATTTCTAGGATGGATGCGGTAGGAGGATCCGTTATGCAAGTACACCTCAGTGTGATTTAGTTTAACCAGGCTGGGATCTTCCTCGTGCTACACTGAACCACGGGTGAGGTCAGAGAGGCCAGTAATCCTGAGCATAGACTTACGTACCCAGCAAACCTGGTGGAAAAAAACACAAAGAACCTGTAGAAAATTGCATCAGGGAGTAGCCGATAGATGGCAGCTACAGAGCCAATTCGGTGTGTGTGCTCACCAACTCCTTCTCTTGCCTCCTGAGCCACAAGCTCCCTTTCTTGGCCCCCTGCATCTGGGAGGAGTCAAGTGACTAGTCCTGCCTAATAGAATATGGGCAGAAGGGCTAGACAGTTCCAGGCGTGACCCCTAAAATGATCCATAAAGATGGACATTCTCTCTCTTGAGTTGACTATGCAGGAGTCTCCTGGAATGCCCTAAGGGACACGGTGTGACTGGATAAGAGTCACCAGTATACAGCACTTAGAGGAGAGCTGCCCATCCAGGACACTAGTCCTGGGCTCGGCAAGAAAAAGAAACAGACTTTAGAGCATTAAGCCACTGAGATTTGGTGGTTGTCACTGCAGCATAGCCTAGCCTTCCCTAACTAATACAGCTACATAAAAGAAAGTGTAACAATTGTCCCTTCCTCATCTGAGCCAAACCAGATGGATGCCGCATTCTGTTCTTCTGTATTACATAGAATCTATCCTGTCTTTGCTCCAGACTGGTAGCTCTCAAATTGGCTCATTAAGAAAATCACTTATTTGGAAAAAAAAAAAAAAAAATCCTGAGCTCTCTCCAAACCCACTGAAATCGGAATCTCCAAGTCTGAAACAGGCCACAGCCGATTGGCCTGCCTGGGGCTAAATTGAAATGTCTCTTTCCGAGGGCCAGTTTGCCCCTATCTGAAGACCTGGGGTATGCCTTGCCAGGTGTAGAGTTTAAGACATTTTGGAAGGCTTATTAATCTTTACTGAATTATTTTTGAAGTGAGGATTTTAAAATTATGTATTGGCAGGAATCAAATATGCAAGTGTAATAGATTTAATTAATTTAAAAGCTTCTCTTTTAAGATGATGCAATAATTGGCGTAAAGCCGAATATGTATGAAGGACCTACCAGTGAAAAAAATTTAAATGCTCAATTAAAACAATTTGAGTTTTATTAGCTGTGAAGGAGGTATTTAAATATGTCAACAAGATTGACTCCCCAAGCTCTCCAGCCTGGGAGTAGTTTCTGCCTACCTTTCCTCACCCCCTTTAAAGGAGTTTCTATGCCCCTTGAGGATGGGGGCAATGGACCTGGGCCATCACTGGAAGTCATTGAGGAAGCCCAGCCTGAAGATCCACTCTTGGTCAGAGCATAAGATCCCCATCTGAATTGTCTAAGACTGCCAATTCCTTGTTGAATTGGCACCTCAGGGCCTTTGCACTTACTGTTTCTGCTGCAGTCTTCCTCTAGTTGTCTGAAAGACTTGCTCCTGCACTTCCCTTATGCTCAAATGTCACACTATCCTTGAGGCCTTCAATGAAGCAAGAACCTCTCACTACACACACACACACACACACACACACACACACACACACACGCTTCCTTGTACCCTATTTTATTTTTCCCTCTAGCAGTTTTACCATCTGACATGGTAAATGTTACTTGTTTATTTGTATATTATCTATTTCTCTCACTTACATAAGTTCCATGTATCCTTAGGGTTTAGAAGCTGGCACATAAGTGTGTGCTCAATAAATATTTTGAATGAATAAATAACCAATCCTATCCTTCAAAGTTTAGTTAATTTAAATAATCTGAGTATTTGGGGGGCTTGAAATAAAAGATGAGTATGGACTGGCCCGGGTATATTGGCTATACAAATGAGAGGGTTTTCTTAGGATGAGACTGGATGGTTGTCCTCCCATACTGTCTAGTAATTTGCTCCATTCTGGGCAAATTTGCCACAGAAGTAAGGACAATCTATCTAAAAGAGTTGCCCCCAAAATGTTTAATTTCTCATGTCCAGAAAAATATACTTAAACTGAATACATTTTTTGTTTTCTGTTTGCAAATTTGTATTTTAAAACACTACATATATGCAAGCCTGCAGATAAGCTGTGTTCTAAAAACATGTAGTAACTCAGGGCCTGATTCCCCTCAAAGGGATGTAATTAGGTGACATGGTGGCCAGCCCACGAGCTACTAAAGTGACTCTACCCCAGCCCCCAATAATAGTCATGTAACATGGGAAAGCACGTCCTGGTCAGGATGAGAGGGTTAAGAATGTCTCCCTCCTCCAACTGCGTCAATGCAGGAATGGCCGCAAGCAACATTGCAAAGAATTCTAGGCTTGACTTCAATGTCCTACCAGGACCTTTCTAATCTCTCCGAGGCCACAATCTCAACCAGTAAGAGCCCAACCTCATCTTCAATCAGTCTTTCAGAGGGAGAAACTGTAACCATTAAAATACTCTTTAGAAATTTGTTCGATGGGGCACCTGGGTGGCTCAGTCAGTTGAGGGTCTGACTCAGTTTCAGCTCAGGTCATGATCTCAAGGCTGTGAGATCAAGGGCCGTGTCAGGGTCTGTGCTCAGTTGGGCATCTACTGGAGATTCTCTCTCCCTTGCCCTCTGCCCTTGCCCCCTACTCACAAGCATGCTCTCTCTCTCAAATAAATAAATAAATCTTTAAAAAAAAAAAAAGAAAAAGAAATTTGTTCAAGAGGATTAGCAGAAAAACAAACTGCATAATTATTTGCCCATGAAAATTATTGATACTTAAACAAAAAAAATTTTTTTGTAATAAAATTTACAAGAACACAAAACCAAAAGACTAATATTTAATTTCATTGCCATTTATATCGATCATTTACAGATCATTACTATTTTATGCTAAACTCGAGTTGCTATAGTGAGATGAAGCATTTGGAGTATGAAGACAGCTGGTCTGGATCCCAGCTTTTCCATTAACTGCCTTTGTGACCTTCCTGGGACAAGTGCCCCAACTTGCTTGAGACTCATCAGTAAAATGGGAAAAAAATGGAATGTATCTCTCTGGATCACCTTGAAAGTTAAGTTAAAAAGTTAAATAACGCCTTACCCATACTAAGTGCTCAATTCAAATAATTGTTAAGTGCTGCTTTCATTTTTTGAAATTACCTAATATTACAGTAAATATTTTTCATTGTCTTATGAGACATTAATATTGCAATTTTGGTGGCTCAGTCAGTTAAGCATCTGACTCTTGATCTTGGGCTCCACGCTGGTCAATTTTACTGCAGTTTAATTATTTTTCACTAATATATTTCAAAAATTTTAAAAAAATCTTTTAAAGAAAAATAATGAGGTAGAAAACATTAGGACTTCCGACAGAGAAATGTATCCAAATCTTTTACTAATGAGCTGAATGTCCTTGAGCCATTTACCGTGAACTCTATGAGTTTCAATTCCCTCACATATAAAAAATGAGAACAAAAATTCCGACTTTCAGCATTGTCGTGAGGATGAGAAATGAAAAAGTAAAAGCCCCTAGCACATAATGGGCCCCACTGATATTCTGAAGGAGTAGATGACAAAATGAAGAAAATACGAGAATCAATGCCTCTTCATTTAGGCCAGTCATTAGCTAACGATCAGCCACTATGAATGAAAAAAAAGCCTAGTAAAATCAATAAAATGTAAAGCCTAATTCATTTTTACAATATGACCTACTTTCAGCTATTTTTGACTCACATGAACGACCAGTGTTACAAGGAGCTGATTCGGCAAAGACTGTTCATTAAAAGCATTTTCTTTTCTTTTCGTTATGGCTTTCAACTTTGAAGGGTTATAAGCATCCACTGAAAGAACCCTGGTACTAATCTTACAGTGTGACTTTCAAAATCTATGCAGTGTCAAAGGTTGCTGCAGATGCAGGATGGGGGAGGACTTGAAGCTAATCGGGTTTAATTCCACTCAATTATGCAGCTTCCATCAGGCAGCTCCGAATGCCCTTAAATAGATTATTTAGATCTTAGCATTTGAAGGTTTGCAAAAATAAAACTCTGAATGATCTTTTCCCTTCTTACGAAGTACCAGTAGATACACCTCGGTTTGTGATCTGTGGAGAAGACCTCGCTGTGCTAGTTTTTCACTTGGGAAACAAATGTGCTTATTAGATACTGACCCCAAATCACTTAAGTGCCATTGAATCTTAGACAACAAAACAGCTGAAGAAAGATATTTTCAGCTGCTTTGGAGTATCTTTGCAAAGAGCCATTGTTCTTTCTCTCAGGGGCTATGGCATTCTTTAGCCCAATCAAATCTACCTGCTAACAAAGATGGAAGAAGTAAGACCTATTTTCCCAAAGGCTAAACAAGAATTAATGACTGCCAAACTAATTGTCTCTTAATTTTCTTTTCTACTCCCTCTCTGGCTGGTCTTCTAGAGATAGAGTTTATAGACTTTCCCTTTGTTAAGAACGTTAACTCAGAAGGCAGCCGTACACTAACAACAAAGAGTGGGATTTTGGGGCTTTGGGTTTTGTTTTTGATATCCCAGGGATTCTGCCTTATAAACCAGAGGAGGGATGGGTACATTTTATAACTGGGGCATTTCTAACCAGGCAGATGGGAAGTGTGGAGGACAAAACCTTCTTGGGAGAACCTGATACATGATCCCTATATTCCCACTGTATTTTCCAAACCAAACCCAAATGAGAACCACTGGTCCTTCAGACCCACCATCCCAATGACAATGACAGCAAAAGCATTCATCATGGCACCCTCTTTATCCTAACAGACCCCTGAGTTAAAAGATGCGCGGGGCTCCTACCCAAAGAAGAGTAAATGGCGAGTGAGCCAATGGCATAGATCTGCTTGTCTTCATTTCAAAATAAAGAGACAAAAGACATACATGATCCTCTCATAAGAGACTCTTAATCTCAGGAAATAAACTGAGGGCTGCTGGAGTGGAGGGGGGTGGAAGAGATGTGGGGGCTGGGGGATGGACACTGGAGAGGGTATGTGCTATGGTGAGCGCTGTGCATTGTGTAAGACTGATGAATCACAGACCTGTACCCCTGAAACAAATAATATATTATATGTTAATAATTTAAAAAAAGAAAAAAAAGAAGTAAATAACAGAAAAACTAATGCTATAGAAGTGCCAGTAGTGACTAAATTTTCGAAGTAAACAACAAAAGCCTTTGAAACTGTGACATGATAACAAGATTTTGTGATTCTCTGAAACGGCAGTACGTGTGCTAATCCCAGTGAGACAGAAAAGAACTGGGGATTGTTAACTAGTACCCAACCCTCTGGTGAAGCAACTCCTCTTCTCCTGGAGTGCAGAAAGGAGCCCCACCGTGCTTTATACTATAAATCCACAAGGGGCCACCAGCTCCACCTGCCCCAGCACCCGGGCCACTCCCTGGCCCCTTCCCATAGAGCTTCCATTCAGGAATAACATGGCAAACATAACCTCTCAGATACCAGCTGCTGCCATTTCTTAATGTTTGCTGTGATGGCTTGACTTGCTAACATGACAGGGTTGATTATTTTTAGCTTTCAGCTTCGGTGAGTTGATCAGTCAAAACAAAGGATTAAAATAGCACCTACTTGGTAAATTCAATTTCAGATGGCTGCATCTTAAACCCATTACAGACTCCTATAAACCTGACTGTTACATGGCCAAGGAAGTTTGAGAAGAAATAATAAAGTTCTAGCTCAAAAGAGGTAGGATGAATAGCTTCTTTTGTCTTAAATAGGAGTCTATTTTGGAATCAGATCTCAAAATAAGTCAACAATAAACAATAGATTCATTTAAGTCATTTCAGGACAAATAGCAACGAGGGTTTAAGAGGGTGTCTGAAAGTTCTAATGTTCCATCTAGTACATGTGAAATGCTTGAGATCTCAGTTAAATGCAGCATTACAAATTAGTAAGAAAGTAAGCAAATGGTCATCCAAGTCACATATGTTTTATTCTTTGAAAACTTCCTTTAAAATAACCTAGGGATGCCTGGCTGACCCAGCCAGTAGAGCATGTGACTCTTGATCTCGGGGTTGTGAGTTCTACACATTGGGTGTAGAGTTTAGTTTAAAAATAAATAAATAAATAAATAATAAATAAAATAACCTAAATAAATATGAAAAATTATCTTGTGATAATGTAAGCCAGAGAAAGCTTTTAATCATTTTTAAATAACTTATTCTAATTCTTAAAAATAATGCAAGTATAGAGTAAACTGGGTAAGGTATATTGGAACACTGTACTACCTTTGTAACTTTTCTCTGAAAGAGAAAAGCTATTCTAAAATTTAAAAGTTTATTTTTTAAAAAGTTTTGTTTCACTGGAGAATATTTGGAAAAAATATAGAAAAAATATAAAAAAAGAAAAATACCTATAAAAATAGGCATACATATAACTATAACTTTGTGTATGTGTGTATATATATATATATATATATATATATATACATACAGAGAGAGAGAAAGTTTTATATCCTGTCTTCTTTGGATATTATGGCATTTTCCCATATAATTAAAAATTCTTCATAAATATTCTTTTAAAGGGCTCTTATCATTATCTCTTATGGTTAAACCCAAAATTTGTTTAATCATTCTCCTACCCATGGAACGTTTAACTTGTTTATTATTTTTAGTTATTAGAATTAGCCTTACAAACAGTATCATTGTGCATATTCCTGGTCATTTCTTCAAAGACGGATGTACATTTTTAGACATGGCCCAACTGCTTTCCAGAAAATTAATTTATTCTTAAAGAGCATGCATCACCCAACCTTAGCTCCAAGGACTGTCACACATGACAACCTTCCACGATGGAAGGCAGCCAGTTTAGCGCTAGGGCTCTTCCTGGGAAGAGCCTCAGGACTGACTATATGCTGTGAGTCACGGCTGCTAGAGCCAAAGAAAAGTGTGAGATGCTCAAATGTCTCCAGGTAATCCTTCTGCCAGCCAACCACCTCCTGATTCCGCTATAACCAAAAGCCAAGTGCATTTACTCAAACAAAATCCATTGAAATCAGAGTGAGGGGAAGAATGTCTGAGACAAAGATTTTACAAGGGTTTGAAGGGTCGTATTCGGCCCAAGATTATTCTCAACAAGTGAAATGCAGACAGAGATACTTGGATATTGTCTATAATGATTCTGGGGGTGGGGGAAGAAAAGAAAAAGAAAACCTCAGCTGGGGGTAGGAATATCGTTTCCCTAGGAGTTATTTGCAAATTTAATGGCACTTTACCTCGGCAGAATGACAGGAAAGCAATACGAGGGGGAGGGAGGCGAGGTGGGGAGACCAGAAATCTGTGAGTTCCAGAGGAGAGAAAAGAATCGTTCTGCTCAAAATGCCAATGGCATAGTGACATTCTTGAAGACAACTTTGACCAGAAGAAGCAGAGGGGCTCTTTTTAATTTTAAATTCAAATTTAGGGCGCCTGGGTGGCTCGGTCAATTATGGGTCCAACTCCTGATTTTGGCTCAGGTCATGATCTCAGGGTTGTGGGACCAAACTCTGCCTTGGGCTCCATGCTGGGTGTGAAGCCTGCTTAAGATTCTCTCTCTCTCTCCCTCTGCCCTTCCACCCCCTGCCCCCCGAAAAATTATAAATTCAAATTTAACATTTGAAATTTTAACATAATATCTGGCTTCTCTCAGAAAATTGGAAGACCTGACAACATTGAGCCTGAATTCCCATGGCAACAAATGCTGGGAAATGAGTAGTGGTTGCCCCCTTGATCCAAGAAGACTGATCAGTGTCGTGCATTAGAGTTACCTGCCTGTCAAGCCCCTTCCTAACCACAAGGTCTTTCAAGGAGTTCCTCAATTCCCTCAACTGGGAAAATTCTAGGAAGGCCCTAAGTGGCGCCCTTCCCCCTTGTCCCCGTGTTCAATAACCGGAGAGACACAACACTGGGAGCTCCTCCTGCCAAAGGTCATTGTCACTCTGGGGCAACATGTTTGTCTTTTATTCGCCATTTCCTGGCCAACTGAGCTGGACAACTCAGAAGTTCTCTTCCTGGAGCCTGAGAGCAAGTTTTCCAGTACCAGAGTCTTGTTTCTTCCCCAACACCATCACCACCATCATATCCATCACCACTTGCTCCCAGACCAGTCAAGCATCAGTGTCTCCTCCTGAAAGAACCCCCACTCCAAACGCCAAAGGAACTTCACAGGTGCACCAGAAGCTCCAAACTAAAAAGCCTTAGCAGAGCATGGGGCCAAGAAGAAAGAAGACATAAACAACATTAAGGACACCCTGCCAAAGAAAAGAATACTCCCAGATCCACATCTCTGGTCCAGACTCTGAGATTACCTCTCTTATGGCCTTGGCCTTGTCCCTTAGTCCCTCAAAGTTCCAGTTTCCCCATCTGTAAAACAGGGATAACAAGACATCCTTCACAAGGTTGCTGGGAGGTGTGAACAGGGATCGTGAATGTGCAAATGTCCTTCCTACTGCTCAGGCTCAGGAAACGCCAGGCGAATGTGAAGCTAGTTAATAATAATGCTTTTACTTGCTCTGCACCTGAGCTAACATGTCCCAGTCTGGACAGCTGCACCTGGGAAAACAAAGTATCAACTGCCTTATCTGCCCGTGGGCATAGGGCATTATTAGCTGCTTCCTGTAACTTCTGGTATCAAATGGGGTCATTTCTTTTATCATTGTTTATTCGATGATGCTTTGAACAAGCATTAACTAAGCACCTACAATGTGCTAGGGGCAGAGATACAAAGGGGAAAAAATCACAACTGCAAGAAATCAAAGTATAGTGACAAAAACAACCAGATATAACTCATAATTAGCCCTTAGTCTAATACATCCTCGATCAGTGAATTGTAATGGAGCGCAGGGAAGCAGACTGATGCCTCCAAGCTAAACGGGGCCAAACAGATCTGGAAGGAAAAGGAGAGCTTTAAGTTCCACCTGAAGGCCGACTGGAAACTCACCCAGAAGACAAAAAAAAGAGATGCGTTTTACACAGAAGGCCCAAAAACGAAGCCATGGAGAAAGTGTCATGGTGCTTTTGAGGAAATACAAGTAGTTGGCATAACTAATGCAGGTGCTAGGGAGGGAGTGGGGCAGGGGTTAAGCTCCAGGAGAGAACGCCGCTTGGATTTTGGAAATAAGAAGGGTTTTAAGAACTAGCAGGAGGTATCCAATTTGGCTTTTAGAAAGAGAGTACCCAAGCAGCTTGTATGCTGTCCAGTTTCTCTCTCCCTCTCTCTCTCCACATACACACAAGGGCCCCTCCCTGAGGAGATGTGGTGAAAGGAATAGAATATTGGAGAAGGTGCGTGGGGAGGTTGAAGGAGCATAATGGAGAAGAGAAGGCAGCACAGACACACAGAGTTCCTGGCAGGACCTGTGGGCTCCAGATACTTTTCAGGCTGTAGGACTGATATCCCTGGATATCCACACCAGGGATATCCAGAAATGGCCTTGCCCTGCAAGGATCTCAAAAATGTGACATTCAGGTACAGTGTGGAAGAACCTTCTAAAAATAGGCTAGAATCAAGCTGCATTTTCGGCCTGTTCCTCCTTCTTTCTTTTAAAGATTAACTACCCTAAGGCTGTGCCAAACAAAACGAAACAAAAACAAGGGTGGGTCAGGGGAACAGACTCATGAAGGCCTGAGCAGGCACTGCTGTTTACTCACCAAGGCTGACAGCATCATATTGTTTCTATGCCTCAAACATGCCAGTAATTCCCTTAGGGAGAAGTAAAGTATGATGGGAGGGTAACTTGTATTAAATTTAAAAACCTGAGTCCTGAACAGTTGATCTTTATAAGTTTTGGGCGTTTTGACCATCAACTGTCACAACCCCTCTGATGATGGAATCTATTACTTCTACTTGTACTCACCACAGATCACCATCAGTTGAGGTGACTTTCAGAGTCTTTTTGGTTTTTTTTAAGTTCAAGCCCAACGGGGGGCTTGAACTTGCCACCCTGAGATCAAGACCGGAGCTGAGATCAAGAGTCAGACACTTAACCGACTGAGCCACCCAGGCGCCCCAGAGTCTTTTTAGAGAGAGATGATTAACAATGTGTCCCCTCAAACATGCTCTCCTAAAAGCCAATCACTAGCAACCTTCCATTAGCTGGGTTAATATTGGAAAATCTCTCTAATGCAAAAGGGTCTAGAACTAACACAAAAGGGGCCAGGGCAAGGTCACATTTTATTTATATTTCCATCCCCTAGGGCAAGTACAGTGCCTGGCATACTGTTGGCATACAATAAAATTTTGTTGAAAGTCTAGACAAATAAAATGTGTAGATTGTTGATTAATTTAGTAAGACAATTTCCAAATTTTTGGATTTTTAAAAATTGGTGTATGATTTATATATAATAAAATTCACCCTTTTAAACTGTACAGTTTGATGAGTTTTGACAAATGTATATAGTCATGGAACCACCACCACAATCAGCCCCCCAAAATTCCTCATGCCCCATTGTAGTCAAGTCCCCTCCCCAGAGTACTGGTTCATGACTATGGTTTGCCTTTTCTAGAATGTCATATTGATGGAATCACAGAGTACATAGCCTTCGAGGCTGCCCTTTTTCACTTAGCATCATGATTTTAGCTCTGCCTATGTCGTCGCTTGCATCAGTACTGTATTCATTTTCATTGCTGAGGAGTATTCTGTTGTTTGGATGTTACACAAATTGTTTTCCTACTCTCCCATTGACGGATACTCAGATGGTTTCCAGCTTTTGGCTATTATAACTAAAGCTGCTAGGAACATTCCCATATAGATCTTTGTGTGGGCACATGTTTTCTCTCTCCTGGGTAAATACCTACAAATGGACGTGCCTGGTCTTATGGTACGCGAACAAATAACTTGATAAGAAATTGAGAAAGTGTGTTCGAAAGTAGCTGTATCATTTTATATTCTATCAGCAATGCATGAGAGTTCCGGTTACTTCATATACTTGCTAACATTTGATATTGTCGATCTTTTTAATTTTAGTCATACTCACAGTGAGAAGCATAGCTCATTGTGATTGTAATTTGCATTTGCCTAATGACTGATGTTGGGTATCTTTGCGTGTGCTAACCTGGCTGCATGTAACTTCTGTGGTGAACCAAATATTTTTTTTTTGAACCAAATATCTTTTAATGAAAATTAAAGCTACATTATTCATATAGATTTTTCCAATATATTTCAATTAATATTCAAAACTGAGAAAATACTTTTTCATTGTCTTCTGTTTTTCATGGACAATTTCTAAGATGAATTAAACACTTTTTTGACCCCTTAGCATTCTTAACCATTTTCTTACAGAGATGACTGAGGCATGGCACCCATACCAGTCAACTATGTTAGTTTACAACTATGTTAGTCGAGTAAATTAGGTTTGTGTTTCATTTTCACAGTTTTTCTCTCGTTCTCATCAGGGATACTACTTGTTGCTGTCCCTGTGCTTGTCTAAAATTGCACATTGTAATCTGCTGTATAATTAGCTACGCGCTTGTGTAGTTACTTAAGAAATGAACATAAATGGCTCTGAGCACAAGCCTGAAGGTCTCTTCAAGAATCAGGCCCGTAGGCTTCTCCCAGGTACCTGATGACATACATTTTATGGCTTATTTCCAGATCAGGACTCTGCTTGAGAGATAGGTCAAGTCAGCTAAGAAATGCCCCCCAGGATCAGTGAAGAGAATCTCTCTCAGCATTTCCAGATATACAGAAAGTTTGGGGGGACTCAAAGTTTTAGGGAACGCAACTCTGATGCACCCCAGAAGGAACCAATTTTTCTATTCTATGGCTGTAATGATACCAAGTAAAATACAGTTCATGCTCTAGTACGGTGTCTTTTTTTTTTTTTTTAAAGATTTGTATTTATTTATTTAACAGAGATAGAGAGCATAAGTAGGCAGAGTGGCAGACAGAGGGAGAGGGAGAAGCAGGCTCTCCACCGAGCAGGGAGCCCGATGCAGGGCTCAATCCCAGGACCCTGGGATCATGACCTGAGCTGAAGGCAGCCGCCTAACCGACTGAGCCACCCGGCGCCCCTCTAGTACGGTGTCTTAAAATAAGTTCCCAGCTCTCTTTTTTGTTGGCCGCAACAGCACAGTTCCTCCTGGCAGAGAGCCTCATGCTGACTGAATCTCCCAGAGGGATAAGAAGCAGGGGCACCTCCTGCCTGGAAAGTTCTGGATTCCAATGCAACTCCACCCCTCCCAGCGACTGCGGCCCCACTGCTGCCAGTTTCCTCATCTATAAAATGACTATAAAGTACATACCACCCACCTCAGAGCGCCTTGCGCCCGTCAAACAGGAAAGAGAACGTGAGTGTGCTGCGTCAACAGTATCTGGCTACAGGAGACCAGTCTTACCACCATGGCTCAAAGGGAAGCCTGACTCATGCCAAGGCAGAAAGTTCCTATGAAGAAAAACAACAAATACACAAATACCCTTTGAACAGGACCGAGGAAGGACAAGAGCCTCCCAGTGAGACGGAGTGACATAGGTGCTGCCTCGGGAGGAGGAGAAACAAAAACAGATTTTGAGCAGAGAAGAAGCAAGAGACCCCGATAAGCAAGGGTAAGGAAGGGAGAGGAAGTCCAGAGGCTGAATGAAGAAACAGCAACGCTGGGCATGGCTTAATCCTGGCCTGCTGTCCGCACAGCGACAGCCACAACCTGGAGTTTGCAATGGGCAAGGCTTCCAGAGGCTTCCAGGGAAACTTCAGCTCCTTCATTCCCACTTCAGTGTGGCTTATCCATCAGAACAGATGCTAATTACATATACTGCCCACCCTCTTACTGCATTTCCTAATAGAATTTTTATCCCAGCCCGAGTTTCTCAACAGTCTAAAGTAGATCATCTGTTTAGAGGAAGTGCCTGGTCATTCGATTACTTCTAGAAATATTTTCTCAAGATTTTCCATGCAAGCAACAGACCTTCAGAAGGCAAAAAGATTCCTAGACTCTTCCCAGAGTGAGCACTTCAAAATACCCTTGGGATCAATGAGCCGGAGCCAAACTAAATAGGATGCCGACGGTGAACCCTAGTTCTGGGTCTTTTTTCCTCTAATACCATCCTAGCGGGAGCAGGAGGGAGAGAGGCTGTTCCCACAAAGAGAGAACAATAAATCCATTTAGCAGTTTAATCTGCCCCTTCAACCATGTACCTCCAAGTCTCTAATTCTATCAGGTCCTTTTATATGGACCCATTTTTCTGTAATTATTATCGCAGTGTGATTGAAGAAAGATAGATTCATCATGTGGCTTCCTCCCCTAAGTCTTTTAAGTTCAATCAACCAACAATTAAATTTTAGATAATATTGCACATGCTAAATCCTCTGCTCTCCCTTGCCTTCTCTCTAAACTGGAGAAGGTTTTGTTTCAGTACGAATAGCAGGTGATATGTACAGATGGCTGTGCATAAAATTCCAACATAGTTCATCTTCTCTACAAAAACAGTAACCCTTCTCAATTTTCTGAGGTCATTCATAGTGATAAAAAAGAAAGCCAGACTTTACAAGGAATGTGTAATATGTTAATAATATCCCTCAGAAACTATTCATTAAAAATTATTATTGTTTTTTTATTAAGTTCCAGGAAATGCACTTAGCTCTTTACAAGAATTGCCTCACAACCCTAAAGTGTGGTAAGTACTGTGATTAGTTCAATCTACAGGTGAGAAAACTGATGCTCAGAAATGTTAAGGAATCGATTCAAGATCTCAAAGGCTTTGAGAATGGAAGAGCTGATATCTGAATCTAGGACTCCAGAGCCCAAACTCATAATGACTATGTCATAGCTATTTGTCTTATTTTCTTTCTCCCATCCCTCTCCCATAATGCTCATCCTTCTTTTCTCCAAAATTTATGCTTTCCCTTAACAAAACTTTTTTGAAAACCTATTAGACTACATGCCAGGCAGGAGGCTAGTTGCTGTAAGGCATCCCTGAATTCTCCATTTCGGTCACTGGCACTAAGTTAACTCCTATCTCCCATAACCTGATATGAACATCCAGGTACCAGCACTAGACCCCCATTTGTAGGATGAGCCAGGTGCTCCTTGTTTGGACCAATGCGACCTTAGACCAGAAAAGTGCATTTCCAGGCCTTTCCTCCATGACTTGATGGTAAGTCACCATTGCTAGGAGCTTGCCTCTGGCCTTGTGCATTCTGAGAGTCAACTCCATCCCTTCCCCACACCTGACTCTGTATTCCAGCTCAATATTCCAGTTTCGAAAAACCCAGGGCTCTACCATGCCTTTTTAGTTCCATCCAAAGAAGATTTTCCTCACTAGAAGGTAAGTCCCCTGGGAGCAGAGATCTGCCTGTTCATGGAGGCATTCCAAGCTCTGAGCACAGCACCTGGTACGCAGTAGACCCTGGATGGTATCTGCTGGTGGAAGAGACTCGGGTCCTTCGGCTGAAACCCTGGCTGACTGATGGCCATGCTGCTTCCTGAAATAATCCTGATACTTACTTCCTCTTTTGCTGTCTTAAGACCAGCTCAGCAGATTCTTGGGAAACTCTACAAGTCCCTGGAAACCCTGAAGCCAGGTGATGATCAGAATCAGGCTGGTGCTGTAATTTTCAGATTGTATGCCTTGGCTTCCGGACTAGGCCTTCTGGCCACTCCTACAAGGTATATTTGTTGGCACATCCCAGGTCCCGGGCTGGTTTCCAGCCCCTCCCAGCCAGCCTTGTTTGGCAGTGTTCATTGGTTTTTGCCTAGTTTTATCTAGAAATAATTTTTATATAATTACATACAAAAATCATGTAAAATTCATAGAAATATAAGTTCAAAGATGTCATAGCAAGAAATTGGAATGGATAATAAAACTGTTCAATAAAATAGGGCAGATACACACAATGGGCTTTAATCTGGCCATCAAAACATCATAAAGAATTCTGATGACATGAGAAAATGTTTATACAAGAAGTTATAAGGTGTTACATGTAGTATGATCCTACCTATGGGAAAACACATTTTTAAAAAGACCAGCAATAATAGTGGATTTATGAATGATTCAGGTTTTTCATTAACATGTTTCTGCCTATTTCTATATTTCCACAACAAGCATATATTAATTCCATAATATAAAAAAAAAACTGTAATTTTTTTAAATTTGTAAATTTGTAAATTTCATGTTACAAACGTGTCCTAAAGCAGATATCACTGTGCCTTGACAATACTGGATTCAAGCTTCTCAGCCATTAGAATCTGAATTACTAGCCTATGGTTATCAGGAAACCAGTTAGATAAAACAAAATGAATACAATTTGAATTTTAATTTACTCCCTTTTTATTTCAAACTAGTGAATAAGTCTACAGACTGGGGTAGGGTATGGCCTGCTCACATGGCGCAGAGCTCAAGTCTTATGGAATGCCTGACACCATGCCCTGTTAATTGCACTTACTTATGGACTTTACTCATTTCTCCCAAAAGGCTATCAAGTCCCTAAGGATATTCTTGGAGTGCCTAACACAGAATCCACACGATGCCTATTGCGTGAATTAATTTTCAGAGTATACCAAACTAGTTCCAAAGCAGTCAGCTTCTTTCAAAGTTACCATAGAGAAAAAAAAAAATTAAAAAGCAAATAAACAAACAAACCCAGTAAGTCTAATGGAAAAAATCTCTATTCGGTCAAAATGTCCCTCCTCGGGGCATATGGGTCCCTCAGTCAGTTAAGTGTTGGACTCTTGGTTTCAGCTGAGATCATGACCTCAGGGTCTTGTAGAGCTCCACCCTGAGCTTGGAGTCTGCTCAAGATTCTCTTTCCCTCTCTCTCCCCCTTTGCCCCTTATCTCACATTCTCGTGCTCTCGCTCTCTCTCCTTCTCATAAATCAATCAATCAATCTTTTTTTTTTTTTACGAAGTTCCTCCTCTATCTCTTTCATCACAATAGCGTAAAAATCCTTGGCCTTTTAAAATAAAAAACAAACTACAAATTCAGAAATAAGCAAGCTGCCTCTGTAAGGCTGACCAAAGTTCTGAAAGAACGAATGAAAAAAGCTATTTCAGAGGTGGATGGGAGTTAGGTGAGGTATCTCAATAGTCCAGCTGATCAAACTGCCAAGTTACTGAGAGAATCAAATCAGATACTTATCATTCAGCCTATCCCAGGGTGATTTCAGGAGCCCAAATAGATTTCCTACATCATAAGCCTGCCAGAACCCCACATCCCACTCAAACATTCCCGTTCACTAATGAGTGCTTTAAGTTTCCCAGTGTAGTAAACAACCCTTTCTCTAAAATGTTGCTCAATATAGGTTAGATGAGTAAACATTTTCAATGATATGTGGATTAATATTTCTAGATTAATAAATATGCATTGATTTAAATGTTGACTAGAAAGTATATAACAAAGACTGCAACACCTTAAGTTTATGGTTATCAAAATAGTTGTAAATCAGGCAAAAAGACTCAATTTAAAAAATACTCTTTAGTTAGTACAGTACAGATGAATTTGTCAAATCTCATTAAGTGTACACTTAAGAATTTTACATTTCATTGTATGGAAATTCTACCTCAATTTAAAAAAAGAAAGTAATAGAACAGAATGGGTTGTATGCAGATTTAGGAGAAATCCTAAGGTATTATATGGAAACAGAAGCCTGAAAAATAGTGTGCTCATTCCACAAATATTCACTGAGTTCATACCATGTATGTACTAGACATTGATCTAGGCACGGGTGACATTTACAACCCAAACAAAGTCTTTCTCCTTGTGGTACTTACATTCTAGTAGAGGAGAAGCCCCGTACGAAAATAATCCCACATATTCATTCTGGTTCACCAAGCACTATTGAATTCACCATCTTTTTTGATCCTAGTAAGGAACCCTTGAAGTCTACAGAGCTTCTACTATAGGTCTACAAACATGGATCCAGTGTACTCCATCTCTAAGCAAGCCCATGTACCCCATCTCTAAGAATATTCTTCCACATCAGTATATTTTCAAGATTTCTTGTATCTTCATTTAAAAAAAAAAAACAATCATCTTGGTTTAGAGTAGTTTTTTACTGTTTTCCTATGGAAAAACATGCATTAATCTAAACACAACCAAAAGATATACTGAGTTTATCACTCTTTATGTTACCACTCATAAAACTCATGAAATCTGTTAGTGGTTTTCAAACTTTAAGAGTGCATCAGAATCACCTGGAGGGTTTGGCAAACACAGGTTGCTGAGTCTCAATCCCAGCATTTCTGATTCAAGAGGTCTAGAATGGGACCAGAGAATATGCATATCTAACAAGTTCCCAGGTGATGGTAATTCTGGTTCCAGAAACACAGTTTGCGAACCACTGATCTAAGATAAACTTCAAAACAAACAACTCTAGAATCTCAATGGCTTAACAGAATTTTGTTTTCTTCATAAGAATAAATGTTCTTCACAAGTTGGTAGAAAGTCTTTTCTTGTTGCAGTCACTCAAAGACCAAGGCTCTGGAGCATCCTGTAAGACCAGGAAGTAAGAAAGTGCTCAAAAAAAAGTCTCTGGTATCAAAGGGACACAGCTGATAACCGAGTTTCCAATGGCCAAAGCCAGAACAATTTGAGCAACAAAATAAATAAGGTAGTACTAGAGTATAACCCGAAGTATAAAATACAATATCCCTGTGTCCATACTGATATAAATTAGAGAGAAAAGACAAATCTCATGTGCAGAAGAGTTGCAAATGATTTATGTAGATACTCGGTCCTCAAGGAGGAGCGTAACTCCCCACTCCTTAAGTGTGGGCTGGGCATAGAGATGTCCTTCCAAAGAGGACAGTATGGAAAGGAGGTAAATGTACAATGGAAGAACCTAACAGACACTACTTTAGCCAGGTGATCGTGGTCAACTTCAACAGGGACAAGTCATGTTCATAGTATGCACCTTTAATGATGTGATGAGAATGGTATTTTACCTCTGCAGACTTCCTCCCCAAAATCCAGTTTAATCATGAGAAACATAGCAGACTATTGAAGGGCATCCTACAAAATATCTGATCATTACTCCTCAAAACTATCAAGGTCATCAAAAACAAGGAAGTCTAAGACACTGTCATAGCCAAGAGGAACCTAAGGAGACATGACAAATGTAATGTGGTGTCCTGGATGGGATCCTGGAACAGAAAAGGACATTGGGGAAAAACTAGTGAAAACCAAATAAAGTATCAACTTCATTTAACTTAAAAATGAAACAAAACACTCAGGTGCAATGAGCAGCCACCATCTCTAAGAATGTTGGTCATCTTGATGAGGGAAAGAGAAGGCTGAAGGTGCTGGCACCTGTAATTAAAGGCTTTACTCCATCACTTTCATTGGCCGTAACTAGTCACATGGCCCCACCCACCCAGAAGGGCACGAGGACATGTGAGAACCACCATATGCTCAGAGTAAAGGGAGAACACAACTATTAGATGAATAGTACCAGTGACTCCCATAGCACCTGCTTTCTATCCTTTTATTAAAACAGAACCTTGGGCCACTTAGGCCTTGTTCTGCAGATTCTTTGGAGCCAACCTCTAGACCGATGGGCACCGTAACTGAGCACGCTGCATGGTCTCCATACGGAGATTATTTATGCTGCATCTAATTTTCTCCTGCTCCTCCCAGTGGCTCCTAGGTTATGTATCATAATTAATCTAGTCTTTGTCTCCAATGATTCTTTTGATTTTACCTCAGACCAGCACACAATCACATCCAAGTGGGCTATTTAAGAGTTGTTTGGTGGTTTACTCAAAAGGCACAAATGAGTCTCAGTGCCTCACTCACTTGTTTCAGTAAAATGAAAAGGGCAGCCCCTTTTTCACATGAATCTGCTCCACCAATTTATAAACCAAGCCCTCAATGTGTCTGGTTTGAGAAGAAATCAATATTTCAAACTTCGTGTGCTTCCCCCTTTCCCTCCCATTACTCAGGTCAGTTCTTGGCCTTTGCCTCTTCCTCGGAACAGTTTCATTTCATTTCTCCTCTTTTCCATATCCATCCCCTCCCCCCAAAAAGCAAATACATATATACATACATAAACAAGCAAACCAAGCTTAATTCTCTTTTAATGCCTGGATCTTGATTCTGTTTACATTTCTCTCTGTGTGACTACAGGGAGACTTTAATTTTCATTTTGCTTTCTCCTGTCTGGGAAGTTAAACACATGTCAGTGGGCAGTCCTGGTAACTTCCTCCCAAAGGACACAGCTTGACCTTGAAATTGTCTACAAACTCCAAAAGTATCTCTCTCGTTCAATAAACAAGTGTTCTTTATATTCTTTATAGGCTATAAGACAGCCACAAAAAGATTTTGCTTCTGTGCTGGGGTTTTGTGGCAATAGTGGAGGTGGTGTGGAGGTGGTGTGTGTGTGCACATGTGTGTGTGTTCTCATCTTCCTTTTTTCCTAATGCAATAGTTTTTATAGCAGAGACATACTATGGCCATTCAGTACTGAACACTGTACAAAACATCCAAGCAAGGAATTACTGATGGCCTCATTTCAGCCCTCCCTACGTATTCTGCACAGCTCAGGATTCTCAAAGTGACAGCCTAAGTTTTGTGAACATTGCCCAAAAATATAATCACACCAAGATCAAGTGGTTTAACCCACTAAATGTATTTTTCTTAAATTATCTTTTTTACATCGACATTAAGAAATCCACATTTTTCTTAACAGACTCCTCCTGCTTGAAACTATCCCCATTCAATTAGGACAAATTTGCTACGATGGTTTAGGATTCCTAGC
The DNA here is from genome assembly GCF_003265705.2 of Callorhinus ursinus. Classification (NCBI taxonomy): domain Eukaryota; kingdom Metazoa; phylum Chordata; class Mammalia; order Carnivora; family Otariidae; genus Callorhinus; species Callorhinus ursinus. The sequence goes on along the minus strand of NW_027397063.1, from coordinate 84,515,587 downwards.
CTTGTGAAAATTATGGATTTTATTTTCTGGAGTAGGAGTATTTAACTCTTTCTATATTCACTATATTTTTTTATTTCTATATGTACTTACATGATGGCCATAAGGACCAAACCGATTTAGAAGCTGTTGAGATTAATATCTCATTTGTACACATATCATGTACTTTGGCCCAGGCTCCAACACCATCAATACTTTTCCTAAATTGGCGTTCCCAATCCTTTTATTAGAGATAATGAATTCATCTCAAGGCTGGGAGCAGATACTGATTTCCATGGTCTCAACTGATATGAATCAATCCCCTCAGGGCTGGGAATATGTCTTAATTGTATACTTGTTCTTGAACAAAACTACTGCTTCCATTTGATTTCTTTTCCCCCTTTACTTACCCAAATGATTTTCCTTCTTACTTCACTCATCAACTTGTCAATTGGAGAACAGGAGCTATTTCCTTTCTTTGTTTGGGATTCTGGCCACAACCCAGGCACCATTTCCAAGTAACTAATGAGCCCTGCAAGGTCCTGGCTTGTGACCACCAACCTCTTCCTCTGGTATATTTTATCTCACCAGGAGAAGGACTGAATGCAAGAATAGGCAGTGGGCTGTGGCTTAATGAAGAGCAAGCTGCTATTTTTAAGTGAAAATACCCTAAGTTCTTTTAGTTTTGCCACATGGCAAAAGTATGTGCTTACAGTTAAATCTTAGGCTCCTGAAGAAAGCCCCAGAAGCACAAGTATTTAAGAGTTACAAACTTCTTATAGACTACCAAGAGTTGAAATGGAACACACGATCTGGTTGGGTGGGAGGGAACTTGACCTTTGCTCCTACACCTGCCCCTCCCCCCCCAAAGCTGTTTTCACTGCATCAGCAATGCAAAAACACCAGGATCCCCAATCTGGGGTGAAGGGCAAAGAGGTCAAAAGACTAAAGTGTACTTTTCTTTCCTTCCTTATTCCTTAGAAGCAAGGGGATGAAATGTTGAGATTTTCTTTACCATGAGCATTCATGCATTCAAAAACATATGCTTTTAGTGTCTGCTAGATACCGAACATGAATTTAGTTGCTAGAGGCGGAGTACTCATCACGAAGAATCTTTATCCTTAAGGGAGAGTTTAGTGGAAAGAGACTGAAAAGAATGAGTGAAGGAGTGAAGGAAGGAATACATGAATGAATGAATGGCAGATGGTGATGAGTCCTATAGGGGAAAAAAAGACAAGCACAGTAAAGAGAAAAAGAAATGGGAGGCCTAGAGGGTGGGATGTTTCTATGAGGTGGTCAGGGAAGGTCTCTCTAATAAAATGACATTTGAGCAGAGACCTAGAAGTGAAGGAGCAAGGAATAGGGGTATCTGAAGGAGAGAATTCCAAGCAGATGAAACAGCAGGTACAAAGGCACTGCAGTGACCTCCTGTTTGCACAGTTGATCATTAATTACTGCAAAAGTTTAACAGTCTATGCAGAATTGAGTCACTGTAGATAAATACTTGAAGTCCTCAAACATTCATTTGACCATTTTTGAAGAAAAATCATTGAAAATGAGTTATGTAACCCTCTGCCTTGTTAGCAATATGGTCCATAATTAAATCTTTTCTGATGATTCCCAAGTGTAAGTATCATCCTTTATTCATGTACATATTAAGCACATCATCTATGTACCATATTCTATTTCCTCCTTACCTATCAAACATCTACTCTTTACTAGGTACCATGTTAGTTACTGAGAATACTATGATAAGCAGAGCAGAAAGTCCCTGTCCCCATGGAGCTTCCAGTCTGATGAGGGAGAAAAGCATTATCCAACCAATATATACCACTATCATCTGAGCTTAGTGCCCTGAAGGAATGTGCAGGGCCTATGAGAGCTCAAAACAGGGTCTCGGATCTTCCAGAGGATGAAGAAAGGTTTTTGTGAGGAAATGACATGAAGGAATTCATAACAGCATTCCAAGAAGCTGGAACAGCATGTGCCAAGGCCCTGAGATGTGCAGGAACAAATTTGGCTTTGCTGTATTAAAGAAAGCAATGTGTCTGGATCCCAAAGAGTGAGGGAAACTGCAATAAAACTGATTTTGGAGAAGGAGACCTTAGTCACATCCTGCTGGACCTTGTTGGCTAAGTTTGGTCTTGATCAAATGGAGAGTCATTTGAAAGGTTTTAGGCTGGAGAAAGACATGGTCAAGTAAGCATTTTTCTACGACCTCGCTGGCTGCACAGTGGGAATGCAGGGGCTTCAGGGATACTATTAGGGGGCAATCCACTGAGGTACTCGGCAGGCAGAGACAAAGATATTTATTGCCCGCACACGGAGAACGGCAGTAGAGACAGGAAACAGAAGAGGGAATCAAGAAGCATTAAGGAAGTAGAGTCAGCCAAGCTTGGTCATGGATTTAAATTCAGGAGATTAAGATGGGTCATGGGTGACTCCTCCTTGGCTTTTGGAGGATACTCAACATTCTTTTGTTCATTTGCCAGGGGAAAAAAAGAAGGGAAAAAAAAAAAAAAAAGACAAGCTATCCTAGCTCAGGCACCAAACACACAGAGCACAGTAGCTCTCTTCTTTTTACAGCCAGGCTGGTCCTAAGTTAGTACCCGGATCCCTGGTATTCAAGTCCTCAGTGCTCTTGGTTGAAAGGGTCTATCACAAAAAAATTAAAGGGAAGTCCATAGTCTACATTAGACTGGGGATAAATGAGCTCCTGATCCAAATGACTTCTGTGTCAACTCCATTATTGTGGCACTTAGCTGGTCACACCTACAAAGAAATCAGCAAACTGGATGACTCATTAAGATTTTCTTTTCCAGAGAGCAAAGCACCTAAATAAAGCACCTCACATTTAGCATACAATACCGAGAAGGCAACTGAGCTGCAGCAGCAGGAATCTGGGAGAACTTCAAGTGTGGCATTTAGGTTTGAGAGGGGAAGTTAGAAATCAGAGAACTGATCTCACAAACAAAAAGCTTTTATAATAGCCTGTCCTGGGTAAGACAGTAATGAGAGGACAAAGAGAACAGCCGTCCTCCTCTTAATGCCAAGGAAACCTAGGGAAGTGACTTCTTAAAAAGGAGCAGGTGAAAAGAAGAATTCTAGTGTCATCAAGAATGACTGTTCTTCCTCTTTGCTAGAAATAGCTGAAAAGAGTCTAAAGCACTCACAGGGCCCTAAGAAAGGAGGTGCTCATAAATGAGCTTGAAACCAAATGGTGCTGTATAGATTCTTCTAGGCTCTTCTAAGAATCCTGATGGATTTCATTCACCTGAAGATCATCTGTTCATGGTCACAAAAGGTTAGGATCCCTGCAGTTTATTCGTTTTGTATGCGAATCCATCATAAACCCAATTCCTTTCCTTGACCATATGTTACTTAAAAAAAAAAAAAAAAGTCTTTCTAAGCCTTAAATGCATTATGCCTGTGTTTCCAAACCAGAGAATGTGTACTATGCGGGGGAGAGTGGTGGGGGACAGATGCCATCCTATGCCAAGTAGGGGCAAGAAATGACAGATTTTTTTTTAAGTCTACCTTTCTGTAGGAATTAAATTTAAAAAAAATTTTTTTAAGATTTACTTGTTTATTTGAGAGAGAAAGGGAGAGAGAGCGCGCACACGAGCACAAGTGGAAGGGAGGAGCAGAGGGAGAGAGTCCCAAGCAGTCTCCCCACTGAGCGAGGAACCTCAGTGGGGAGGGACTTGATCTCAGGACTCTGAGATCACCACCTGAGCCAAAATCAAAGATTCCGACCCTTAACCGACTAAGCCACCCAGGCTCCCCACGTTCAAATAATTTTAAATTTGAAGCAGCAATGACTTCCATAGTATAAAAGACAAACTCCAACTGAACTTTTAAGATAAAGCACAAGATTTCAAATACATTTCATTCTTGTGATTTCTCCACCACCACCTTGAAGGAAGCCCCCAAACTTCCCATAGGGATGGGCAGGTACAGGCTGACCCATCCATTGGCAAGGTGGGCACAGTGCCTAGGGTCCCACAAGTGCTTTTCGGAGCTGTCAATAACGTCATGTTAATTTTTAAATAAGAAGAAAACAAATAACTCTTAGGTGGAAGAAATGTTTTAATATATAATATTAATGTAATTGTCTTTATGCCAAAATAGTTGTAAAATCTAATTTTAAAAAATTTTTTATGGACTTGGGTAACCAGAAAGGCAAAATTGCCTAGGACCCATGAGAGTCCCACTCTGGCCCTGGGTCCCTCCTGGGGTAAACCTCAGAACAAAAGTGACAGTTGATGTAGGAAAGATGTTCAGGTTCAGAGCCAACAGCCAAGAAAGAATTCCTGAGACATCTCTGGTGCAAAAAGGTGGCTTTATTGAAGCACAGGGCCTGGACCCGTGGGCAGAAAGGGCTGCACTGGGGTCATGAGGAGTGGCCCATTATATACTTTCAAGTTGGGAGGGGGTTAGAGATAGTGAAAGTCTCTAAGGAATTTTAGAAGCAAGGTTTCCAGGACCTTGAGGGGGCTAGGTATTGTTAGGGAAAGCTCATTTATTACTGTCTAATAAAATCTTAGTCATGAGACCCTTCCGATGTATATCACTGAGTCAGATGCTTGGGGGGATGATCGCCAACATGTATCTTGGGAGGGGGAGGGTAGAGATAAAGGAAGTTTCCAAAGGAATTTTTAGATGTTAAAGTAGACTTACAGGATCCTGGGGGTTGGGCTAAGACTGCCTTTTGCCCTTAGCAAAGTATTAACATCTAGGCAGCTGAGTTCCTAGAGGAATGTCACTCTGCCTGTTTCAAGAACTTGTCATTGGGCTGTAGATAGTAAGGAAATGCAGTTTTTCTTTTTGCCTTTGTTTACCACAACAACAATGGTATGATTTAAAGTATGATGCTCCAAATATCACCGTGATTTGGTGGGACAGTGGCAAGCATTTTTAATTTGAAAAGTATGTACTGTTTTAAAGTGTGGTTAAAAATGGCGGGTTTCCTACTGATGGTGGCAATAAAATTTCCTTTTTGGGAAGTTAGAATTTTTGAACTCTGGTCTGATTGCCTACTTCCATTTTTAAATCATATATCATAATGTTTTTCAGAATTAGTGGGTCGAACTGTTAAGAGGAAGAAATATTTATTGGTTGGGACAAAGCATGTCTCACTAGCACATGAAATGATTCTACATAGCTCTTGCATTATACAGATGGAGGCAGATAATTGATAAAGATTCCCCACAAGAATGAGATGTTCACCAAAAAATGAGGTCGGCAAGTCCAGTCCTACCAGCTGGGATAATTTTACAAGGGTCAGACAGCCCTGGGGCATAAACTGATCACTCTGGGGTCTGGAGGGAGCCGACTCCTGATTCCCAAGAGGCAGCATCACACAATTAGATTGTTTACCCGGGCTCAACACAAATTTGACACATTTTCCAAAAACCACCTGCTGGGGTCCTGTCAAAATGGATGATGGAAAGTCAGAATAATTTTCTGGCCCAGAATGCCTAGCATTCCAATAATCCATTCCATTTCAGTCCTGTTTTGGATGTAGAGAAGGATATTTTCTTCAGTAATATTTGAAATCAATCCATTCTTGCATGCTTTAGCTGCCCCCTGCCCTCCCCAAGCACAGATTCACGGGTGAATTAGAAGAAGCCAGTGGCATCCAGGGTCTTCTAAAAGTAGTATCCTAAGCCTTCTTTTTTTTCTTGTATGTCGTGAAGTTGTTAACTCAGAGAGAAGGAACTTATCTACTCCCAAAGCAAGAACTCCTTATGTAATTTTTAATGGCCAATGCAATTTTTCCCAGGTTGCTGGAAGAAAGCTGCCCACAGAAAAATATTCTATATATTTCTTATGAACATTCGGACTACGAAATAAATAAGACACAGACTAATGACATTATTACAAACACTTTTTTAAGGTTTTATTTATTTATTTGAGGGAGAGAGCGATAGAGCATGAGCAGGGGGGAGGGACAGAAGGCAGTGAAAGAAGCAGACTCCTCACTGAGCAGGGAGTCCAATGTGGGGCTCGATCCCAGGATCCTAGGACCATGACCTGAGCCGAAGGCAGATGCCACCCAGGCGTCCCTATTACAAACATTTTTTAATAAGATTCTCAATTGGTTCATTCACCCCTGCCAATATTTGCTATACCATCATCCTTACCTAGTATTTGCATAAAATATTGTCGCTGGTAATAAGCAGAATCGGGATTTGAATTCAGGTCTGCTTAGGCCTAAACTCTTGCTCTTACCCTCTATATTAGAATAGTGCCTGGAACAAAGCTAGTAGTCAATATATATTGTTGAATCTGAATCTAAATTAGGAAGTGGGCTGCTTAATCCAGGATTTTGAAGTATTTTCTGGAGCTATTTTACAGGTAATCTCAACTCCCAGCATGAAAAGTTTCATTAAAACCTCTGATAGGATTCGAGGGCCGCATCTGATAATGCCCTAACTCAAATATTCTTTCAGGTTAATTTTACTCCTTATTGAAATTCAATTAGGATGAGAAAAATTAACTATTACAATTAAGTAAGCAAAAAGAAGTAAGAGAAAAGATTAAAGTTCTGTTGCTTTAAAGAAAGGAATGTCCAAAGAAACTCAAACCATTAACTGGATTCCAGATCACAGAGTGTACTGCATATATACAAAACTAATTAACTTTTTTTTTTTGAGTACTCATTTCATTCTTGAAACTACTCTAAATGCACTTCACGCATTATCTCACGTAATCCTTGTGAGGTAGGTATTAATACTATTCCTATTTTTCAGCAGAGGAAACCACAGTGGAGAGAGGTGAGGTGATTAACTCCATGTCAAACAGCCAATAAGTGGCAGAGCCAAGATTCTGGACCCAACTGGGTCCAGATGCAAAAGTCTATGCACTTAACCACTTTGCTCTGTTGCTTCCTTTGATAATAACTACTACTTATTGGACACGTCAATGTGTCCCATATATCCTTTATACACGTTATCTCATTTACTATTCCCAGCAACCATAGGCTTGTATGTACAAGTGTGTATATGAATGCATGCAGATATAGAAATAAGCTTGTGTGAATAACACCATCTTTTATCCCATCACTGTAAATCATCTGACCACTCTTTCAACCCTTTGAAAGAAAGTCATCTTAGATACGTTCAAAGAAAGTCATCTTAGATATTCTATGATTAATCACATGAAGAACTCACACAAAAATTGCTTATGTATCATCTTTCTCAAATTTCCATTAGGTGTTTTAAGTGAATCTTCATTTCAAGATTTCAAGTTGAACAGAATTCATGTATTGTCATGTTCTGTTTTTTTTTTTTTATTTGAATATGAAATACAACAGCACCAAAGGAAGTTCTGCAATATCTTAAAGGACAGAGTTTTAAGACTATCAGAGTTTCAGGACTATCACTGAACTTATAAAAGTTCAGAGGAAAGTCTCCAATGCATAGTTGCAACCAAATGCCTCAAGTCTGTATGTACGTTCCACTAAGTATTATAAGACTCCATTACATGTCCTGGTTCTCGCCAGAGCTAAGGCCTTCTCGTCTTCACTCACTCCAGTGTGCAGTTTATGTCTGTGGGCTGTGACAAGCCAACCAGCCCTGGGCATCAAGGCCCTGCCCTCGTCCTCTCGCTTCCCAGAAAAACAGTTCAACACCGAAGCAAAATGGTCCATTCAAGGCACCAGCCCAGCCCGAACCTGGTCTGATACCTTCTCTTTAATTAGGAAAGGTGTTTCACCTAATCAAGTGATCTCTAGTTCTCAGGGCCAATGAAGTGGCCTAAGTTCATGCTTCCCAAATCTAAATGTGCACATAAGTCACCTGGAGAATTTTATTTAAAAGGGTGTTCTGATTCAATAGGTCTGGGGGGGCCTGAGACTCTGCATTTCTAACTCTCTCCCAGGTGGTGACGGACAGCAGACCACACCTGGAACAGCAAGGTTCTAGTTAATAGGCAAATGCAAAAAATAAAGATCTATGTTTCTGTTTTTGAGAGGTTCATCTTGGGTTCAAATCCAGAGGGATCGAAACAATTTTTCATTACCTTCATGTGGCATTAAAAACTCTGGACAATCCTTAGAAATACCTATTCACTTTTTTAGCCATAAGACTCCTCAAGGTGATTTCACCCCAAGGAGGGAGGGAGACCGTTATCCCAGACATAGAGTTAAAGGCTTCCCTTCTGTCGCTTAGCCACACGTCCTCTTATGTCCATTTAATCCAAAGAGTAAGCAATTAATGTCTTCCAAATGGTGACTCTGTGACACAGGTGTGCTTACTACTCAGCTTCTCTAACTCAGACTACTTTGGAGGCAAAGGTTGGTAATGCTATGTAAATAAAGGACGATTTTACTGTATAGCTTTATGAACCAAGTACAGGCAGCACAAATTCCTTGGAGAAATGCTTTAACACTGAAGAACAACTTGTGATTCGCATATCAATAGGAATAAATAAACAGTTTTAAGATACCTGAGGGTACTTAAGGACAGAGGTTTTTCAACAAACTTCTTAAACTTCTGTTTATACTCCTAAATTACTCGGTTAATTCTTCTTAGACACTTTAAAAGGTCAAGTTTAGCCCAGGTCTCCTGTCTGAAAATTAATAAGATTTTAATGTAGTCAGAAATGTAGAAGTGGTGTCAAGGTAACTTGATTGACCCAAGCCAAAGAAACTTCTAGAATAGCAACATATTTTGGCTAGGTTTCTACCTATCCTCTTAAATGTGATATTTTAAAGAACATTTATTTCAACATATTGGCAGAATTACTAGGTCACTTGCAAGAAGCTGGATAACTCTTTAACCATTTTTAACTGGTCAGAGAGGAGCCATAAAGCATGTAGACAACGCTGAAGGAAAAACAGCTTGTCGGTGTGGCTTCTCCACTTTAAAAGGGATCCTAAGAATCCTAAGAACTAGAGACAGTCGTTCTCCATTAAACCAGAAATGTTTAAATGTTCAGATCAATGAACACTTGAGTCAAGCAGGCAGCCCCACAATGCTTTCATCCTTCCAATGAATTATATCTGCTTAAATCTTTGATGTCAAAAGACTGTAGATGGCTCACCTCCAGACTGCACCACTTACTGTCCGTGTGACCTAGGGCAAGTCAAACTTTCTAAGGTTCAGATTCTTCATCTGTGGAGCAGGGATAATAAGTAATAAGTATCTATCTTCCTCATGACATTGTGGAACGGAGCCTTTCCTATAATGGGCAGAAGTACTATTTATATACTCTATACATACGTGCTTGCACATCAATATTGCTTCTACTGTTAAAAGAATGGGGTTCAGTCTGTGAGTTTTAAAAAGACACATGAACCATAAGAACAGTCAAGAACTACCACCTAAACTCCATATTAAATCTATGAAACTCCTGAGCACAGAGAAGATCCAGGGTAAAAAATATAAAGAGATTTTTCCTTCACAAACTGTGGGAAGAGTTCTGAATGCCACTTAACTTCTAAGGTTCAAGTCTAGAAAGATAGTATGTGACCTCAGTGTAACCTTCTACAGCACACAAGCCCACAGGGCTATGTTTTCCCTTAAGTCAGTTCTTAGGCTTAGGTGTTTCACTGTGACGTCCAGTCCTTCATCTGAGTCAAGTTGATATTTGTTATTTCTTACAACTTTTATCTAGAGAATCTTTGTAAATAACCTCTACCCTCCAGATCTGCCAAAAAGTTGTATGTTAGTATAAAGTGCCATTTTTTTAGCAAAATCAGCTTTTTTAGGCCACATTTATACCTTAGGGTGACACTGCACCACCAGGAATAGAAGTGTCCTCAACTGCTACTTCTTCTTAGGGAAAAATCTAATTTGAATAATGCACAAACTCAGTCAACAAGAACACCAAATGGCAACATTTACCCTTCTATATCTACTCTTCTTTCTTTCTTTTTTTTAAACTAATATTCAGCACTACACATGAAATTACTTCTACTCTAACCCAAAACACTAACTATGAAGAAGGGATTTTTCTCCCCCATATTTACTTTGGAAATAGACACCAGCCATAGAGAAGTTAGCTGACTTCACATGCCCACAAACTCACAGCACCTCAGCTGATCAGCTCCCTAAGCTGTGTTCCTTAAGGAAATCTGGAAAGAAAACCTCTCAGCTTTAACCAGGACCTCAGACAGCTGAGAGGGCAGCTCTAGCAGAGCTCTGTGAACTGACTCTAGGCCTAGGAGTTATGTGTGTCACACCCTTCCTGAGAAGTAAGATCCTGAGTAAGACCGTGAAACCTCTGGGTGTTTATGTTCTCACTCAGCAATGGGTAGCACAGTCCCAACTAATCTCCAGCTTTGCTTGTTAGAATGACAGCATAATGACCACAGACTTGGAAATGCAAAGATGTTCCCTAGAAGATTATTTGCAAATCATATATCCACTAATGGGTTAATAACCAAAATATATAAAAACTCATACAACTCAATAACACCAAAAAATCCAATTAAAAACGGGCAGAGAATCCAAATAGACATTTTCCAAAGAAGACAGACAGATGGCCATAGGCACATAAAAAGAAGCTCAACATCATTAATCATCAGGAAGATGCAAATCAAAACCACAATGAGATATTGCCTTATACCTGTCAGAATGACTATTATCAAAAAGACAAGAAATAACAAGTGTTGACAAGGATGAGAAGAAAAGGGAACCCTCATGCACTGTGGGTGGGAATGTAAATTGGTTCAGCCACTATGGAAAACAGTATGAAGGTTCCTTAAAAAATTAAAAATAGAGCTCTCATATGATCTGGCAATTCCACTACTGGGTATCTATCCAAAGAAAACAAAAACACTAACTGGAAAAGATATATGCACCCCTATTTCATTACAGCATTATTTACAATAGCCAAGATATGGAACCAACCTGTGTCCATTGATGGATGAATGGATAAAAGATGTGGTGTATATATATATATATATGTATATATATATGCGAATATATATATATTGCCATGTATACAAATGCTGAATCACTGTTGTACACCTGAAACTAATATAATATTGTATGTCAGCTATAAATAATACATTTAAAAATAAAATTAAAAAGGAATATGTGAAAAAAATTAATTAACTTAAAAAAACGAGCAGAGATGCTCCCTAGAGACTATTGTACAGAATAAGGAGTCCCTTCAACACTGAGATGCAGATGACAGAATGCTGGGGGTGTGAGGTTAAGTGGTGAGTGGGTTTGATGAGAAATCTACTTACTTTTAGGTATTAACAAATATATAGATTTGAACAAGAACTAACGCTACGATGCACAGTATTCAAGCTAAATTTCAAAGAGCACACTTAACCACGGAGTTACTCATCAACTTAACCAGAAATTCGTAAATCTCCTGTGCTTCTGGAGTGAAAATCAATATTCAACACAAAGCTTTTTGTTTTGTAGGTTGCTATTTTGTTTGGGGGTTTGTTGGTAGGCTATTTTCTTGTTTCTATTTTGTGGTTTCCCCCCATGCCTTATCAACACTGGTTTCTTGGCCACATCTTAAATTTATAACATATTGACTCAGATAATTAACTGTAGGCATTAATCTTGTTCAAGCAAGTCTTGTCCTGAGCAACAGATAAACGGGAGACCCAAGGAAGAAAGTAGCCACAGCTCTTCCTCTGTCATGGGCTCACCTCATCCCATCTCCCCATCTCTCTGGAGACCAGTAAAGCTGGGGTTAGCTGGAGGGCTGGGTGCCAAGCATCTCCTCCTCTGAGCCCTCACACAGGGGCATATTCATATGCGGAGGGGAGCCGTTTGGGTAATTAGCTTCCATGATAAGTTTCTTCAGAGAATGAAAGGTTTTGAAAGTTTTGAAGTATCTCTCAAAGTGCTTAAGTGAGTACAAAATGGTAGAACAAAACGTACTGAACATTTAGGTAACAAAACATTCCTCTTCTGCTAAAATCACCAGAAAGGTTAGCTGAGGGAAATCAGGATCTGTTTAATTTGAAACTTTTACGAGAATCTACAATGGGGCGTCTGGCTGGCTCACCGGGAAGAGCCTGCAACTCTTGATCTCGGGGGTTCATGAGTTTGAGCCCCATGCTGGGTGTAGAGATTTAAATAAATAAATAAATAAATGAGCAAACAAACAACGCTTAAAAAAAGAGAGAATCTGCAACCAAGTCTGCCTCCAATCAAAGAAAAGGACACAGTGCCCTGTGTTTTCCCAAGCCTTCACTGTTTTGACACATAGTAAGAGAGAGAATGAGATCAACATGGGTAAAACTTGCCATTGAATCATCTGATAATAGCTTTTAGAGGTACTGCTAGTGTTCTTGGGTCATGGGTGCTACATACCTAAATGTGCAGGGAAAAAAGAGTGAACACTGTGGTCCTTAATGGTAACTACAACTTGCACTCATGATAAATTATCCAGTAAATAGTCTGCATCCTCATAATGTAGCCAGGTCACTCTCAGAAATTCTGTCCTGAGCAATGGATAAACCAGAAACAATAAACCAGAAATTCTTTCCTATCATCTTCTGTCTCATTGTTCCTCCCAGCCCCCAGCCCCTAACACACAAACCTAGGTCCCCCCTGCTGAGAGGGGGAAATATAAAAGCAAAGAGTAAGCACTTTGTCACAGTGCCATGCCAGGTTACAGCTACCTGGCTCTCCCTCTACTCAGGATAGAGGAAAGTACGGATTATGCACCTGGCAAATATTTGCATGGTCTCCACAGCAGTTAGATTCATCCATTTGCTCACAAAAGTATATGACTACAGCTGAGAGAATAAATCAATTCAATTCAACAAATATTTATCAAGCTCCAGTCTGATTACAGTCTTTTGCAAAGGAAAAAAAACCAAAAACCAAAAAAACGCACCTGGCTATTGGAGCGGATTTTTGAAGAAGTCTAGAAATATACTATTCTTTCCCCTCTCCCACCAAAAACAAATCATGAGGAAAGAAGCAACCAATTCCCTCAAATGATCAGCACAGCAGCATTTCATATTGTAAAAAGTAACGCAAAGCCTGCCAATTCTTTTTTGTAAATGGAAAAGAATTCCCTTCTTATCTTTCTGGGAAAAGAGCAATTTTGTTTGTTGTATAAAAAACTGTGTCTCCACTTGCTAAGAAATCAGTGATTAATTACCCAGCCATCGATCACACGTCAGTATTTTGGATATAAAGATTAGAAGAACTGCATATTGAAATAAGTCATGACATCATTGCTTTAGGTTATAAATTCAGACTTATCGGGGATCTACTTAGGATGAATTCTAAACATGCAGTGGAAGGGAAGGGCAAAACCAATCCCTGCCAAACATTTAAAGAGATTTAGGCTACTTGACCACAAGCCAGGCTCTATTGCCTACTTAGTGACATCAGGACAGTCATGTATAAGCTCTGAGACCTCAAGTGCTCCATCTGTAAAACAGGGATAACCATACCTCTTTTATCTCATTTGTGGGGCAATTGTAAAGGTCAAGTGAAATAATGAGTATGAAGGTTTGGGGAAAATGGTTACAACCATCAGTATCGATGTTTAACTCCACAGTCCCGAAGACATGGCAGAAGGAAAACCTAAGAAAACTCATATATATGAATATATGTACTACTGTATAGCAGGGTCTTTACAAGTTCAGATGAGCTGTGGCCCCTTTTGTTTTCCCACATTAACAGTTTTAGAATCATGTCCATGACACTAGTTGTAGAAAGAAGGGAAGACATTCTTTCCTTATCCTATTTTCATTACACTTCACGGTAGGGGGACACTTTTTATTTAACTTATCGGTATTTAAGCTGCTGTTGGCTATTAAATATTACATATTTATATATTATATGATTATATAAATAATCCTGGATTCAACACTTGAGATTAAGCAACAATGACACATATTCCACTGAGATAGAGCATTTCAAACTCAGCAAAATAGAAGACTGGTATGCTCTTTTTCTTTTTCTTTTTTTTAAACCATCTACTCTGCATTGGCACTAGAGAAAAAGTAAGATAATGTTCTGGACCTCAAAGAGCTCAGAGTTTAGAGTGGAAACAAACAGAACATTACAGAACCGTGAGGTCAGTGCAGCAAGAAGTCAGCAGGTGTCACAGGGTACAGAGAAGGGGGCTGCTGCCTGAACCAAGTGTTCAGGAAGTAGGGTAGCTAGCATGAATAAATAGAAAGCAAGTGGGCTATGCAAGAATGCCGAGCAATGAGATAGCACTGAAGCACCTAGTGAGTCAGGAGGGGCCAAAGACGAAGCTGGAGGGAGAGACAGAGATCCCATCGTGAGGGACCTGGGAATGGGGGGTATAGAACCTAAGTGTGGGGCCGCTTGATTGATGCAGCGAGGGGAGTATCAGGTGAGTGTCACATTGATGAAGGGATAGCTACATGAAGGAGACCCCAACAGTCCTCCATCCAGAACATTCTGCTGTTTTGTGAAATACTGCATCTCCTATGAAAAAAGAAATTTCTTGGGGCGCCTGGGTGGCTCAGTCGGTGAAGTGTCTGGCTTTGGCTCAGGTCATGATCCCAGGGTCCTGGGATCAAGCCCCATGTCAGGCTCTCTGCTCAGCGAGGAGCCTGCTTTTCCCTCTCCTCCTGCCCCTGCTTGTGCTCTCCCTCTCTCTCTCTGTCAAATAAATAAATAAAATCTTAAAAAAAAAAGAAAAGAGAAAAAAGAAATTTCCTGCTAAAAAAGAAAATAGTTGATACATTTAAAGGTAAAAGGGAACCTCATTTATAAAACTGTAATAAATATAACCACAGCCTAGAACATATTAGTAGAGAAAACATTAACCACACTCTTTGAGGATTCATACAAAATGCCTGTACATTTTTTATTGACCTTGACCTCTATTTCCACCTCAACCTGAGAAGGACCACTTTATGTCGATAAAAATAGAGTAGAAAAATCAAGGACTCAGCTGGTTTCAGCTTCCTAGAACAAGATGCAGCCCTACAGGTGCTGGGTGGTCAGTCACCTGGAGAATAAAGTGGGCTGTTAGTGAGTCATCCTGAGGAATGCCAACACATGGAGAGACAGATGTGCAGGACCTTTTGAGGCTTACTGGAGAGCCTGAGTTTCAAGAAACTACCCAGGAAACCATCACCTCCACAATTAAGTTAACAGGGAGTATTTTTTAAAAGAAAGACCAGAGGCCTAGGGGAGGAAGGGAAGTAAGGAATGAGGAGTTATTGTCGAATGTGTGCTGAGTTTCAGTGTGGGCCGGTGAAAAGTTCTGGATTTGGACGGTGCTGATGGATGCACAGCAATGTGAATGTACTTGCTACTACTGCATAGTACTTGGTGCTATGTATATTTTACCACAATAAATAAGAGACAGAGAAGCAAAACTAAAAAGTAGCAAGATTTCTAGTCAATTCAGCTAGGAGCCTCATACTATCTTCCTGAATGTGATGCACAGACCAAAACTAAATTGCTCAAGAAATACTTTAAAGAAAGGCATCACCTGGAACATGCTAGTGGACTGCCAAAGGGGGCAGCTTGTATAACTAGGGCAAGTTTTCTAAAACAATTGAACATCTTCCCCCTAAAGGACACTGAGCTCTTCACAGCATCTGGTTCATAACTCTTCCGTACAGCCTAGGAAGATAATATTGTTATTATCCCCATATTATGATGGTAGCTATTTGGTATTTGTTAAGAGTTCTCAGTGAGTCAGCTGCTCTTCATTTCTCCTTTGTTGTAGATAGGAACAACAACAACAAAAAAGACAAGTTCTGTGTGTTGCCTTGTAAAGTAAGCAATAGGACCCAAATCAGAAGCAACGCCCAAGGCCATAGCACTTGGCAGGAGGGGTAGCACCCAGCCTGATTTGGAGGCCCTGGCAATGCTTTGTTCCCTCATTCTAAAACCGCACCACCAAGCAGGGCTCCAACTTAGAAAAGAGTATGTATTTGCTTGTCAAATAGCAGATACTTGTTTTTGCACATGCAAAATGTCCAAGTCGATTTAATAAAATTACATCTGAGCTTAAACCACAGAGATAAGAAATTCAATCTCAGGGCTCCAATTAATTAATTGGTTAATAAGAATTGGTTATTCTTTTTCAAAAGGATCTCAAACACTTCCCATGTACAAAATAGTTAAAACTGCACGGCTCTAAATTCTGTGCCTGTAATCCTGGCAGAGTTTTATTTTACAGGTTACAAATAACCCAAAATAATGGTCATTATACATAGTAAGTATTGACTGTTTAATTACTTGAGACTGCCTTATAATCACCAAGTCATTAAGGGTGTTATGAGATCTAAAAGCTACAAGTCACCAGGGTGTTGTGCATCAAGTTATTTGGCAATTCACTGATATGAGATGGAATGGAAGTATTTTGAACTAAAGCAATCTAAACACTTCCAATGGAAGGTGGGCACACACGTGCCAAGCCAACGATAGATGCTTATTATAAAGCCTGATGCTGAATAAATGAATAAGCAAGGTAAACAAAACTCCAAGATAGAGATAAGAGTGGCAGGGACTCCTTCCCAAAGGCAAAGACACCAAGAAGAGCCCCTGTATTACGTGAGAAGCAATACCTTAGCCCAGTGACTCTCAGTTCTGGTTGCACGTTAGAAGCAACTGGGATGTTCCAGAAACCAACTCTACCCAATCATACACCAAACCAATGAAAACCAAGTCGCTAGAGAAGGCCCAGGTCTGTATAGTTTTTCAAAGGTATCCAGATGATTTCTACAAACAGCAAGGGCTAAGAACCACTAGTAGCAACAAGACATCCCACATCATCCGCTGTGGCAAGTTTTGGTAGCCACTCTGGAGGTCCTGCCACCTAGCAGAGAAAGCGACCTTTCCATATGGCATGTGGGATACAGGCGCTCATGAAGGTCTTCCCTCTGTGCTCACGTGGCAACCATCTAATTCATTACACCTGACAGATCAGAGCACAAGGTGCCATGGTCTTGAGCCAAGTTAGATGCAAACAACATGGCGACCTATGAGGATAAAGAGCTCATCAAGACAACACATTTCAAGGGTAAATGATTCCTCTCACCACCCCCCGCAAAGTTCCAGAGTGCTACAACCAATTCTTCTTTCCCCTAATAATCTATCTTTTCTTTACAAATTACTGGGAAGATGGGTTTTTTTGAAATCCTAAAAATCAGCTATAGTATCTCATTGGCAATTACATCATCAAATGCCATGTAAGAAGTATTGTGAACTGGATTTAATATAAATCATGCAATTCTGAGCATACATAAATACCAAGAAATCCAAGGTAGAAGGGGAAGCACAACGCTATGTGTGTTTCTGACCTCATCTTCTAAGAATGCCTCTTCCAGGTCATAAAATTTATAAAAATAAGACCATGGAAAGAACTGGTAAGCTAGGCTCAGCTGGCACGTGTGTTTGGGAAAGAAGGAAAGGTTGCTGAGTGCTTACTGTGCATCAGGCACTGTGCTGAGGTCTTCCAGACACAGTACACCTCAGGCTTCTTAACAGCCCTCCACTGCACTATTACTAACCGATGAACAAGTCCAGATGCAGAGAGTGAGTTAGCTGTCTTCACACAACCAGAACAAGGCAGAACCAGACTGGGAATCCAGCTCAGGCCTGCTCCAAAATCCTTTTTACTACACTTCTCTCCACTTACTAAAATGCTAAATTACACTCCAACATGGGCAAACCCCAAGGCCTCCAGGCTTCTTCCATACCCCCCTTCCATAGTCCACTCGGGTCTCCACTCTGCCTGGGCAGCATTACTGCTCCACACTCTACACTCGTACTGTCTCTGCCCACCAATTTTAAGAGTTTTGCTATCTTGTCTTATCCTTAGAGAAGAGGTTCTCAACTGGGGGTAATTTTGCTCCCCAGGAAATATTTGGCAATGTCTGGAGAAATTTTTGATTGTCATGACTTTGAAGTGCTACTGATACCTCATGGGTAGAGGCCAGGGATGCTGCTAAACATCCTACAATGCCCAGGAGAGCCCCCCACAACAAAGAGTTAGCCATCCCAAAATGTCAATAGTTCCATGACTGAGAAACCCTGCATTGGAGTGATAATGTGGTTTAATAAATAGTGCTTTAGTTTCTTCCCCTACAAAATCATGAAGAGTAACTGAGACAATATACATGAAAACTTTTAACACATAGGAAGCACTCAGAGTCCTAATGAGATAATCTGATTGCACACTTCTGTACAGTAGGACCACCTCAGTTGGCTCTACATTCTCCCCACACAAAGCACAGAGCTTTTTTCATTGGCACTCAACAACTGGTGAAATAATGCATTCTTTGTATTGGAAATTCTTGGTTAAAAAAAACAAATGCCACTATTATCTAAGAAACACAACATTCTCCCCACATTCCTTACCAAAAGAGAAGTGAATAGTATAATTTGTGATTCATTAGAACGGACTATGAAAAGCTACACTGCATCTGAGTATATCATATAGTCACCTCCATATCAAGACGATTGCTAAGCTCACTATTAAAATGTTTTGTCTTACTTTAACAGGTTAATTAAGAGATCACAATATACAGACTTGAGGAAATCTGCAACAGGCTCAGATTCTTCTATCTATACCAAGTCTGTTTGACCATATTGATTCTCAGGTCTCGAGTTGAATGATTCAGGACAACCTTAAACTGTAATCACAACATGTCAAATAAAAACACCAAAAGCTTAATCTCTCAGTGAGTACATCAAAACTGGTTTGCATCATATCTCAGGTCAGGATCTTTACGTTTTTGACTTCTCAGCTGATGTAAGTTGGAGTCAGCATGGAAATCCTAAAGTAAATGATTACAAAAAGCATTAGGACTAGCATTCATTCAAGTGGCCCTACAACAGGATAATCTACACTCATTTTTGCAGTTTCTGGAGGCATGGCCCCACGGCCCTAACCATCAGAATGAACCCATATGCTTAATAAAAGTGCAGATTCCTGGACCCCACCCCAGATCCATGAATCAAAATTTCAGAGATTGATCCTAGCCACCTATATTTTTAATAATTTCCCAAATATTTGTTTTGCACACTAGAGTTTAAGAACCTCTGCCAGGAGACTGAAACCCCAGACAATGGATTTGCCTCGTTTTGTAAATGTCCAGCATGGGTCTGGCTTCTATAGACTATCAACAATTCATTTAACATAAAATCCACATCCACTTCCCACCATAAAATATAAGTAGGGCATTTTGTTAATTATTTTGTGCAAATATGCATTTCTGAATATTAATATTAATATTTTATGGGAATATTAATATTTTATGGGAAATGCTGAAAAACTGGAAATGAATATAAAAAGAATTATCAAGGAAAACAAAGCTCAATGCTGGGCCCCAGAATCATCAACATCTATTACGTACCAGACTAGGGATACAATGGTAGCTAGACACACTAGGTTCCTATCCTGATTTTTCCTTTATTTATGCATTGAAATTGTTTCCTATGCACTCAAACAAAGAAGCAAGATGATTTTGGAGAGTGGCAATGCCATGAAGACAATAAAACAAGGTGATGTAATAGAGAAAGTCTGTGGGGGAAGGAGGCAGATGTAGTGGCCGTTGGTATTAGATAAAAGGATGAAAAGTAGTTTCCTTGAGGAGGTAACATTTAAACTGAGACCCAAGGGAGAAGGAGCGAGTCATGAGGAGGTTGGGGGAAAGTGTTCTAGACAGAGGAAACTATTGCTATAAAGACCTCAAGTTGAGAACAAGGTTCTCAGGAAATTATTACAGGAATTAAATCAGAAATCAGATCACATATACAAAATGTTTTGCAAAACAGAAAACTACTTAAAAGTATAAAGTATTATTTTTTAGGGGCATCTGGGTGGCTCAGTCTATTAAGCGTCCGACTCTTGATTTCAGCTGAGGTCATATCAAATGGGTCATGGGATCTAGCCCGGCATTGGTCTCCGCACTCAGTGGGGAGTCTGCTTGAGGATTCTCTCTCTCTGTCCCTCCCCACCACGTGCTCGCACTCTCTCTCTCTCTCTCAAATAAATGAATAAATCTTTTTTTAAAAAGTATAAAGTATCATTTTTAGTAGTATGTTAAAACAGTTCCCAGATACAGGCTGCAATAATGAAGGGCCTCAGGTCTGGGTCATATGAAGAATTCATCAAGCAACTTGAGGCTATATTGCCTAAAGAAAGGGAGATACAAGTATGTGTTTGGGGGAAGAAATGAGAAGTCTTCTTCAAATATCTGAGGACTATGTTCTTGTGGAAGGAGATGTAATGTTATTTTTCAAAATAGCTCTGAGAGTATGGAATGAGCTTGAAATGGTAAACAGTTTAGAAAGGCAGAATGTTGGCTCAAAATGATGATGAACATTCAAAGAAAGTTGCAGGAAAATGCACTGACTGGTAGGTAGTGAGTTCTACATGACCAGAAGCGATCAAGGTTGGGCTGAACAGACATCTGGCAGAGGAATGATTTGATTAGATGCCCTATAAAGACTTCTGCAATCCTTTCAAAGTATATGCACTCACTCACTCTCAGTGCTCCTCACACATGCACTGCAACACCCAAGGCCTCCTTAGTCCGTGCTTTACAATTTTAAGGAGGTTTTGAGAAAAACCTGAGAAATACTGAGGATTCTACCACATTTCTAATTCACACTGTCACCCTGGAATCAAGCATGTCTCCATCTCTGTAATAACCAATGTATATTTCAAAAGGGCAAATTAAGAAACAGGATAAACTAACATTCATTTTTGAAATCTGTGGCTAAGATTTAGTGGTGTTTTACAGTAAACATTAAACAATTCTCTGAACTTATTAAAATCCTTTATTTTAACAAAAATATATCTGAATTCCAATAGCTCCCAATATGTGGCATGCCACTGAACAGCCAAAACTGTTAGTAAATAGGTATGTGGCCTTTGGTTGGTTTGGTTTTTAATGGAGCCAGGGCCCAGGAAGATGATTTCCTCAATAAAAGTCCTGACAGAGAATCACTACTCTATTATTTATGTACTCAGACCAATAAGTAAAGTAAAAAAATACTGAGTTGCCACTTGACCACCTGGGACCAAAATGCTAAAGATAAACAATCTAGCCTTCCAAGGACAGAGAGCCCAAGCCAGACTTGGGAGTAAGACTAAAAATAACTTTGAAAAGCTAAACATTATTATGACCTTTATATAAAATATTTATATTTCCACATCCAGATGTATATGGCTCATATTCAAATAGACTGCAGAAAACATTCTCTTAATACCTACAATTTTTGTGCACATTTTTGTTTATTGTATTAAGTAGGTTTCTTAAAAACTACTTGTAAATAAAATTATATCATGACCCTCTTAGGACAACTTATAAAAGAAACTTATAATGAATCTTTCCATAAAATAAAGACAATGTCTATATAATTGTCCAAAAAAATTATACCTAATTTTATGAAATTCAGGAACACCAAAAACTGGATTTACAAAAACTTAAAATCAAAGCTTTAATACTTAATATAAAGAAAGAATTTATCATAGAATTTTTTTGTGTAGGAATCTCTTCTTAGGGCTATAAAATTACTATTTATGCCTACAGTATTTTAGAAATACACCTATTCCCCAAAAAGGTAAATATAACCTATAATGTAAATAATCACTTAGTAACTTATTTTTCTTTAGATTCACATGTATCTGATTTTGCTATTTTATTTTTAGAAATTTATGTATTTATTTGAGAGAGGGAGAGAGCGGGGGAGGGGCAGAGGGAGAGAGAGAGAGAGAGAGAGAATCTCAAGCAGACTCCCCACTGAGCACAGAGCCAGACAGACAGAGAGCTCACTCCCAGGACCCTGATATCATGACCTGCGCTGAAATCAAGAGTCGGACGCTTAATGGATTGAGCCACCCAGATGCTTCTGATTTTGCTATTTTTTTAAGCTTTAATCCTTCAGAACTCAGGTGACAAAAGGACTGAATTAGCGGCTCAGGAAACCCAGGTATCTCTGTTCATAAGCAGGTGCCACTTAATATCATCTGAGTTGCCTAGAAACCAACCCCTTAAATGAGCAGGGAGTTTTAATTCTTCAGATATATCATTACAAGTCCCCAAAGCATTTCTAGCTATACTCTCACTTGACTAATGCACAGAAAAGCTGCGATGCCAAACAATAATTAGGGCTGGTAAAAGAGACCAAGTCTTCTGTCCCATACACCAATGCGTTCGCCAAGACCTTTCTTTGCAGTCTCCCTTCAGCTTGAGCAGTGCCAAAGTTCTGTATCAACCACTAAAAGAATGGAATCTTTCCTTCCTTCCTTCCTTCCTGCTTTCCTTCCCTCCTTCCTTCCTTCTTCCTTTCCCTTCCTTCCTTTCTTCCTTCCTTCCTTCCTTCATTTATTTTAAGTAGACTACATGCCCAGCATGGAGCCCAACACGGGGCTCTAGCTCACCACTGTGAGATCAAGACCTGAGCCAAGATCAAGACCTAAGCTGAGATCAAGAGTCGGACACTCAACCAATTGAGCCACCCAGGTGCCCCAAGAATGGCATCTTTAGAATAATGTTAACAACATAGTTGGTAAATATCTTTCCTTTCTAAAAAGACCGTACACCTCTTGACACTTGTTTCCTTTTCTTTTCAGGTGACAAGAAAGTAGGGATAATTCTGAATTTTCCAAACATTCTCATCCTTAACTTAATCTCTTTGTTGTCTTCTTTTGCAAGAATATACAGTCCACCTCTTAGATTAGTAGGCAAAGCTGTGAATTGTCCCCCAAATGCATATTCTACAGGTGGGAAGCATCGTACAATGGAATGGTTCTAAGAAAAGGCGCCATAAAACCAAGAGCATGCGATAGAGTTGCAACTCCATACTGTCAGCAAATCAGAAGTAATTTTCTACCTAAATCAGAGCTTAATTCATTAGCCCACATTAATTCACAAGTTCAATCCAATTTCTCAAAATGCAATAACACAATCTTCCAACCTAATTATCTTCATTGACAGTATTTTAAAGCATTTGCTGAGACACATTTCTTCCTTGTGTCAGACAGGATCAACGTCAAGTGAACAGCTTGGGTGGACTACATTCTGTCTAATTGCAAGGGGCTGACATTTTAGGAAACAATCATTTCTTGCAAGGGAGAAATTTTCCCCTGGATGGACACCAAAGGCTACCTTCCAATAAGTAAAGGTTTAAATGTATCTGTTTACAATTGTGTTCAGATTCTCAAGAACATCGTGTGTGTGTGTGTGTGTGTGTGTGTGTGTGTGTACTTTTGACATTCTGTAGAATTGGAAATATTACAATATGGATGACTTCTACAGTAATTTTAATCACTAAGAGAAGTTTAGGGATCAGAGAAGGAACTTTTAAAAACAGAACAACAAAAAGAGATCATTTGTAATGAAAATACCATCCCATTTCACTACCACTCAGGAAAATGATGGATATTTCCCTAGAAACAATCATGAGAAAAGAATTGGTTTGTTTTGAAGGCATTTATTTCAATAGCTCATTTACTAAAACTCCCTGAATTTTAATCCAAAAACAGTGCATTTCTATTTTCTTTTAATAATCAAAAGGGAAATCAACCCACATTTTTAAACAGTCATATTTTTTAAGACCCTTTACCGGGGGGGCAATATCTTTTAAAAGAATTTTTGAGTGAACTTACAAGCAAAAATTAGTAAAAGGACAAAAAATACCTCCTATTCCTCAACTCAAGTTTAACTTTTATTTATTGCCTATCTTCTAAAAGTCATTCTGCCATTAGGCTTTTGCTTTGTGAGGTAGCCAGGTTTCTCCTAACACTGTTCACTAAGCTCAGTTTAATTCATGCCCTGGGTCAATAACAAATCTACCTATCCAGCTGCAATACTTTAATAGCTTGAATTTCTAAAGTAAAAGTCATCCTTTACTCCTTTGAAAACCAGTTCTGGCAGTGTTAAAGTAAAGGAAACTAAATACGTAAAGAGCTTCAAATATGCAGCATTGAAATTCATGTGTCAGATGTAAACATCATAATACATAATGAAGGACAAGGCCCAAACTCCATAATCCCGGTTAGGCAATGGGATTACAGATATATTTTAAAAGATGGAGAGTCAATTAAGAAGCACATTATTTTGTTTTGAATCTGTTGTAAGGCATATATGAGCAAGAGTAAACCACATAGAAGCCACGTTCCAAGTCAGTGAACTTACCTTATAAACTTGTCCGTATGTTCCATTTCCAACAAGTTCCACTAATTCAAAGATCCCTGCAGGGTCCTAAAAAAACAATAAACAAACAAAAATTCAAAATAACATTCCAGGCATTGTCTTAATCAAAAGCAAACACTTAAAATAAGCAAGTAAATAACAACTTTAGCTTTGGGGGCGCTCATGTGTTAATATTAATTACTATCAAAATTTAAGTGAGCTGCAGCTATGCAACTAGTCAAAATCCACTTTGTTTCCATTTTACTCTTCTATGAGATGTGTTTAGATCAGACAAAAGGAGATATGACTTCCACCAAAACCATAAAAAAGAATGAACACGTTTATCACTGCCAAATGGAAATACACTTGCAGGTACATCAGGATAAAATGAAAGACCCATCATCTAATTTTTCAGATCTTTCTCTCTGAAGCTTCTGAGCTGCCCATTCTGTTGAACACAATTAAGAAAGGGGTGTTTCTGTATTGTGGGGAAATCATACATAAGGTAGTCAACGGTTCCCAAGCGCTGGTGCAATCAACGTAGCTGCCTCCCCCGAATGTTTTTCCTTGGCTTTACCTCCCCCTCTCTACAACACTGTCCCTGCAAAATATGTTTCTGTGCCTGGTCTTCAGATCCTGCACTACCGGCAGAAAGAGTCCCTGCAGGATTTTGAATACCAATTGAACTGGAGATTTATGCACGTCTTGGCCACCAAACAGGTATCTGCTAACCCTCAGAGTCAGCTAACTCTTAGGGTGCTCAGTAAATGTCCAATAATTGCTGCTCTTTATTACTGAATTCTTATCCCCTCAAATGGAAAAAATATCAAAGCCTGTAAAATTCAACTCAGAAGCATACACCGACTCTGAACTCCACTGCTACCTCACTGGAGAGAAACTGTTTCTTTAAGGGCCTAAATGAGGAATCACAAACTTAAATGTCCACAGAGGCTAATCAAGTAACGTAACAGAATGAAGGGGGCCAGCTGGGGTCTGTGGCCACCTGGAGAAGCCATGTCTCCCTGTGGGGGTGGGGTTGGGGGTCATGTAGCTGGACTCACAGTTGTGATTATGTCCACCTCTGAGCACTATATTGCCTGGTCTAAAGTTTTCGTTTTGTTTTGTATGTTTCCAAGATGTCCTAATTTTTAAATGTTAGGCACTAACTCACTTAAAAAAATACTCGAGGGAGGGACAAATAAAAAAGACTGCAAAAGAGTCAACACTTTTATGAGATAATAAATTGTTAGGGTGACTGAGAGGCAGGGGAGGGAAAGCCTGGGCTTTGGATGCAGACAGACCAGCTTTCCCTCGACTGGCTGCACGAACGGAGGACACCCTGAGAGAGCAACTAAGTCTCTGGGCAGATAAAATGGGGATGACACTTGTCCTTGCAGAGCTCTGATGAAGAGTTAGTAAGGGCCTAGCACCACACCCTGCGCATAGCTGGCAATCTGCTCGTGTCTCATAGCAATCATTTTTAAGCTGAGGAACTGCACACCACTAGTAGCATTTAAAGGGCGAAGGGCTGCTTCAGGGCTGCTATTCATGGGGAAGGAGACAAAAGAGTCCGATGTGACAAGTAAGAGTTCTTTAAAGCTACAGTCTTTAGGGGCACCTGGGTGGCTCAGTAGGGTAAGCATCCAACTCTTGATTTTGGCTCAGGTCATGATCCCGGGGTCCTGGGATCGGGCTCAGTAGGGAGTCGGCTTGTTTCCCTCTCTCTGCCCCTCCCCCTGCTTGCTCACTCGGTCTCTCAAATGAATAAATAAATCTTATAAATAAATAAAGTTATGGTCTTTAGCAAACCAGGCCCAAGACAAGCCCTTTGCTATGTGCCTTCAAAGATTCCACAATGAAAACAACAAAATAAAACAAAACCCCAACGGTTGAAGCCCTTTATCCCTGAGAAAGAATTGTCATCCGTATAATCCATTGTTATAAAGCCAGGAGGGCAAAAAATCCCTCTCCAGACTTGACCTGGACCTCACAGCCTGAGAAGTCCGGAAGTTCCAGCTACCTCCCCCAGGTCAGGGGGTGTGGACGATGTTCCTGACGGAACCGTGTGACAGAAGCAACGGCGAGGGCCCAGAGCTCTGGCAACGGAGACCCCGTGGCTGACAGACCACCTGGGAGGCCTCAGGATGGGAAGGAAAACGGTGTGTGTGAAACTGCTAGGCCATCAGAGCAGCAGGTTCTATTACAAACAGAATTAGAAAGAAATGAGGGAACGGGATGGGGGGGGGAAGCCCACAAATGGTGGCAGCTGCTGTTTGTTTCTAAGCTGTTTCCAGTAGTTTGTTTGCTCAGTGGTGTTTCTGCAACAAATTTTGAGAGAGGTTCTACATGTGCTCGAAATATCTCAATTGTATTTTCAACATTCTTTTTTTTTTTTCTTGACTAAAAAACAAAATTTGAACGAAAGACAAAAGCAGGACGGTGACTACCACCGACCAGCTTCTATGCCCAGGGGCCACCCTACTGTATGGACCCATCCTCAGGGCTGAGGTTTAACGGGCTGGTCTCAGGGAGAGCTGGGCAACTGACTTCTAGCTCTTTCCTTTCCTTGAACAGTCCACTAATGGGCCTGTGGCTCAGCCCATTAGTGGACTGATGGCTCAGAACCAAGGAAGGAAGTACAATGCCGAGATTTTTGTTCCAACTGCTAGGAGATGGGGTCTTTCCTCTGGACACATACATCCAAGGGGCTCAAAAGCAAAGGTCAGAGTAACCAGAGTTGGATTGGTGACCCACCTTGGGTAGGCAACCAAACTGGAAACAATCATCAAATAAGGGTGGTTCCCCTGGAAATGGGCCTCAGAATCGCGGAAATTTACAGAGGGAGTTTACTGGGATGTGCCTCAGAATCAAGACCATTTGGCAGTGAAGGAAGAAGAATAGGACTGAGCAGAAGGAATGAGTTCGGCTGTGATGCAGTGGAACCAAAACTTCATCTGATCCCACAGGAGCTCCGGAGCTGGGGTGAACCTCCAAAATTATCCTACCCTGAGGCATGGGGGCCTTTGCGCCCCACCTCCATTGACTAGTGATTGCATGCAGACTGTCCCCAGCCCAGCGGTTATGATCTTTCATGAAATGACACTCTTCTGCTAAGGACAATCCCCAGGTGAGAACAATCACTGGCTGCCTACACTCCCAGCAGGTGGACAATGAGTGCCTCAGGTACAGAGAGGAGATCTGGGTTACACATCACAACACCACTAGAAGCATCATGGCTAGAAATGAGTACCAGTTCAGAATTGGAAGAGAAGTCTATAAGCTTCTATCTTCTACAGAATGCTAACAGTAATAAGACAAAATGGCACAATTAGAGCAATGGTATTTGCAAGGAGGGGGCTCTCTGAGACCTTAGAAAGCAGAAGGCAGAGATATTGTTCAGGGGCACTTGAACTAAGCCCTGATCCTAAGCTTCCCTCTCCCCTACCCCCACTCCAAGTACCTGGAGAGCTGACGTTTGTGAATACTCCCTTCCACAAATGCAGCTAATTGCTAGGTAGGCTCTTGGGGAATAGTGTGATGGCTTGAATGTGGTAAGCACTCATTCATCTCTTTTCTCCATGCTTGTAGGCCTCTAAGGTAATTTCTCCCAAGGGTCACCAATGACTCAATCTCTTATCTATAATGGTCTCTTCTCAGGCCCGGCCTGGTTTTCCCCTTTGAGGCATTTACACTGCGGAGCACCACCGCTCTTGTTGAAATATCTCCCCTCCCTTGTCTTCCGGCATCCCGCCCAGTCTCTCTCAGAGACTCTGTTTCTTCCACCCAGACCTTAAAGGTAGGCTGACCCCAAAGTTCCAACCTCGTGCTGTTCACTAAGTGCTAATGAATTCATCTCCAAATGACCGTTTTATTCATGTACTCCACTCCATTCATGCAACAGGCCTCACCTTCTCTTGCTGGGACTACTTACTTCCAACCAATTCTTCCCTCCTTCACACTAACTTTCTAAAATAGACACAACACACCCTGCTTTAGAATCCTACACAATGTGGTTCAAACTGAAAGTCAAGGTCCTGTCTCGCTTAGGCCCAGTCTTCATTCCCAGTCTCATGTTCCATCATTTCTTACTATAACCAACCACCTCAAACCACCCGCCATTTCCCTAACACACCACACAGGCTGGGTCTCTTTGCCTGGGTTCAGGACGTCTGTCTGCCAAGATTATTCCTTCTACCATTCTCCACCAAGCAAGCCCATCCTTAAAAGCCCAGTATGCCACCTCCTGTGTGAAGTTTTTCTCAAATTAGCGCCACCAACTCTCTGCCCCCACAGCATGTTGTACATAGCTCTACGATAAGCATTTTCACATAGTGCCATCCCCTCTTCCATTTCTTGCCCTCGATACATTACAAATGCCCTGAAAGGCAGGGACTGTAACATATTTATTTTACTATTTCCCAGCACTTAGCATGGTGTCCAACACATAACTAGACACAATGATTTACCGAATAAGGTTGATGTCCCACTCCCAACTCTCCACAACATGTGTAGAGGAAGCTGCAAAACAATGGGATCAGAATGTTGAGCCAAAGGTCTAGCAAAATTACATCATTTCCTTTTCAATCTAGACAAACTGTCCCAGACCCTACACCCCTTCCATCCCTCTTACCCCGCTTCTAATTGCACAAAACCATCACATACATTAGCTCCCACGGGATTCCCAGCTCTAAAGAAAATGCATGAAGCCTGTTGGTGTGAGCTGTGCTTCAGGTGCATTGAGAAGATGGGCTGACGGCCACGTGCAATGCAACAAGATGATGTACCTAATAATCATGTTACAAAGATGGGAAAGCTAAGAGACAAGAATCAGCTTAACTCTCTCTCTCTCTCGTGTTTGTTTAGCTACTCATAAAGCCAGGATGGGCAGCATGGAAGAAGGTTCCATACACCAAGGCAGAGAGAGCAAATCATTGACATTTACCAAAGTCAGGAATCCCTGTTGGCTATACATGCCTTTATTCAGATCTTAACCTTTGCCAGGAGATGGGGAAGAGAATTTAATTCTAAGGTAGAGTAGTTTACACTATTTCATAATGAAATATAACTACATATCAAAAGGCAAGCTGTTCCATAAAAGAAAATGTAACTTTTCAGCAAGTACTGATCAAGGCAAATTTGGTTAGCCACCATCATAAAGATCACAATAACACCTCACATTTCATGAGCATTTATGTGCCTGGCACTGGTCTAAGCATTTTCCACGAATAGGTCATTTCATTACTTCAATTATGTCAAGCAGATGCTATTGCTGTCTTTATTTTACAGATGAGGGCATCAAGGCACAGAGAGGGGAAGCAGGTGGTTAAGGTCACACCACCAATGGGTGGCTGAGCTAGGATGGGTGCCCGGCTGGTCAGACCCCAAACGCTGGGCTTTTAACCACTCGGTACTCTATCAGCTTCATGGAATCAGCATTCCCAGCCCTTGACTTACCACTTGTTAGCTCTGCTTTAAGTCTCGGTTTCTTCATCTTTAAAATGGGGATAATATTACCTCCCTCACAGGGTCACTGTGACGGCTCCAAAAAGATCTAGACTAGCTCAGGGCCTGACACATACTAGTATTTCAACAAAGAGTAACCTCCTTCCTTCCTTTTTTTTTTTTCCTCTTTGGAAAAAAAAAAAGATCATTTAACATACAAGGAATAGGCCACAGAAAGACTCCATCTGTATTTTGTATATTTTCAACTAACAAAGCCAATAAAAGAAAACCTATCGTTTTTTAACCGACACCACCATGCGCTTAGCAAACAGGGTCAGATATTTATGGACAAACAGATGTCTCTTTAGAAATTACTGAGAAATTGGGAAGACACAATAACTTTTCTGGGCTCCTGGGATGTTGGAATAAATTCTCTCTTCCATCAGCGGATGCCATTCAGGCAGCATTGGCAGCTCAAGCGTGGCTTCGCAGCAGAGTGCAGAGATTTACGACATAGGGGTTAATAGTCCCCGTCACTGAGTTATACTTTAATTCTTCCAAGCCCTCCGAATGACACTGGATTTATCAGAACACTAAATAACATCTCTAGACTAAATCCCAAAGATTGAAAAAGACAAGCCTAAATATATAGCTCGGGTGACTATCTCCTTAGTATCATAAAAGGTGATGTCTATTCTTCCCAGCCCTTCTCCCTTCTCTGAAATGAAATTAAGAGAGGGATTGGGAGAGATTATGGCCAATGGCTTAGATTCTAGACATCCTTCCTCCCAAACTCCTCTCACAGACAGCCGTTCAGATCTTTCACTTGGGGTCACCAGTCCTTGGGCAGGGTGAAATAGACCCCGAGAGAGTATGAATAGCTGATCCAGCTCCCAGAATGACTGCCCACCCACAGATTCCCTACTGACATCTGCCAAATGACTGTGCTTACTCTAAACTTACGGGCCTTGAAAAGACCAAAATGTTATTTCTCTTAGAACCATATTTAGCAGCTGTTTTGTTCGGTTTCAGCCCTAACTGACAAGCATATGCTTACAAAAGCAAAACAGCACAAAGAAAACAAGGAACAGTAGGAGAATTCTCCATATTCATCTTGAGCCTTCAGGCTTTTCAACACCATCGTTCTTCCAAAGTAAGCACAGTGCTGGGAAACATCGTACTGATGCAACATGGCCCGATGCTAGCCCATGCTGTGCTCATAGACAGGCAAGCTCCCTCATTTTTTACTGACCTTCCCTCCTTCCAATGTAGGGATCCGAGGAGCCAAACGTTTTACCTTTCACAGTGGGGTTTATTCAATCCCTGTGTGCTATCCACACCCTTCACGCCCAACTACTTTCCAAGGTAGAAGGACGGGTACACTGGCCCCTGCCTCCTGGCTCTTCCAGTCTGATGAAGGAATAGACATGAGCCCATAACTACACGTACAGAGTCATTAAATTACAATTAAATTATAGTGACAAGCAACATGCAGGAAAAAGGCAAGGTACTCTGAGAGTATACACCTGGGAGGTCTAGAATATAATCCAGACTTATCTTCATTAACATACTGCCCAAGCCAGCATCTCAAATAGAACAGATAATTCAGGTAAAAGAATATATTTAAAAATATAAAAATAAAACAACGATTGCTGGATTTTCTCATTTGATCATTTGTGCAGAACAAATTACACGCTGCAGACCTATCGGAGACGATTTACACAAAAAAGTTAGGGTTCAATTTGGGATTCTACTCTTTGCCAGGGTTATCTGACTTCTCATATTCTGGTTTTCCCATCTGTGAAATGGGATCATCCCTCTTGGCCTGCTTTCCTGGCAAGGCTCCATCCTGCATGTGAATGTGCTAGACACCTCCCTGGCTCCACGTGTCCAGTGTTGAGCTTTGGGAAGGGTGGTACTGATGGCAGGCTGACTCCAGGACACCCTCTGACCCCCTATAGTTGGGCCTGGCTACATGGTATCGGTATCCAAAACTGGCTCCTGGCAGGGTCAGGACAAGGTCTCAGCCAAGAATCCAGCAACACCTTCCTTGATGATGGTGGCTTCTAGCCCACGGAATAGGGAGGCCAGAGCCTCCTCACCTCCTGCTTGGTTTGCTACCTGTTTCATTCCACCTGCTACTGAGCAGCCGTTGGTAGTGAAACAGCTTCCCATGCACCTTGTCCCTGATCACCTGCTCACTCCAGACTCTGCAGCTCCAGCCTGTTCTCACAATGGCAGCCTTTAAAATTAGTTCTGCGTGGCTCAGTCCGTTAAGTGTCTGCCTTCGGCTCGGGTCATGATCCCGGGGTCCTGGGATCGAGTCCCACATCGGGCTCCCTGCTCAGCGGGGAGTCTGCTTCTCCCTCTGCCCTTCCCTCCCATGCTCTCGCTCACTCTTTCTCTCGCAAATAAATAAAATCTTTTAAAAATAAATGAATAAAAATAAATAAAATTAGATCTGAAACCTGGCTCCTCAGAGTAATAGCTGCCAGACCGTAAGCTATAATGGTTATTATCGCAGTCCTGGGGATAGACAATGGCCTACATCCTTTATACTTTTGTTCATATTTAATCCTTACAGCAACCACGGGGAGTACACGTTACGAACCCTCATTTTCAAATGATGAAACTAAGGCTTCAAGGAGTTAAGTAACTTACCCCAAGTTAAATAGTATGTAGTGGAGGCAGCAGCTAACACCAGGCAGTCACACAAGGAGAAAAATGCCTCCCGTGAGGATTGTCCTGAGCCCCCAGAAACAACATATGGAAAGCATTTAGCACAATGCACAGTAATGCTTCATAAATACAAGCCCCTGATATTATTATCGCCATCACTGCTAGTATTATTAAAAGTTGCCCAAGATGACAGTGTTGGTTAGTAGTAGAGGTGGGAGTCAAACCCAGACATTTTGAATGCAAGTCTGTCATTACTTACTTTTCTACAAATAGCCAATGCTGAAATTAACCTGGGGTTACAGGGATGGTCAAGACCTTGCGGTTTAACAATGGAGCCAGAGAAGGGCCAGTGACCTCCAACCGGGTAGTGTGACCAGCCAAGCAGCTGGGAACCAGAAGTAAAATGTGCCAGGGTTTGCTCAGTGCTCCTGCCTTCCCATCAGAGCCTGGAAGGACTTAGAACATTAACTTGGATATTTATTCTGATTTCGGTAGACCAGTTGCTTGAATCCTTTGTCAACTGCTGAGATTCACCAGCCAGCTCTTCTCATACTTCCTGATGAACAGATCCTGAGCCGTGCCCACAGACCAGCCTGTGCACACATGCAATGCACAAAGCCCACTTCTCTGTTCAGAGACTATTTCCAACTTGTCCGCTGTCAGGGAAAGACGTACTAACTCCATAAAGCAGATTGAGAAATTTCTCCAAGATAGTAAGCCAAAACTCAGATTTTAGACAAAGATAGGGGTCTCCACCTTCCAGAACTTTCCTCAACTCTCCCACAGTCTGTTTAAGCTCAAACATGGTAAGTTGCTCTAAAGGTCAGTATGTATGTAAGGGCCCCTACCCTGATCCCTCCCATCACAGGTTGTCCCAGAGATCATACAGCTGTTTGGGGAAACGTACCATACAGCGTACAGAGACAGGCAAACATAAGATCTCTCTAGGCCTGTTAGGGCAGAGTAACTTTCCAGTATTTGCAGCAACACGAGGCCAAAATTATGGGAACCAGACTAGCAAAGATTTGGGCATTTTGCCTTTTCGAAGATGCTTAGATTAAAAAAAAAAAAAAAGGATAGCATTTGCAGCAGAAGGACTTTAAAGACAAGAACTGATTACCTAAATAATTAGGTAGGAAATATTAGGAAACCATCCAAGATTCCATTTTGGGAAGAAGAGCCTTAACCCCTCCCCCAAAGACATTTATTTATCACCTGTTTCCAATAGACCGATGACACATACTTGCTTGAAAGCGTTTTCAGCACTTCTCCCAACACCTAAGGGCAACCATGTAGTTGACAAGAGACCCTCTCTGAGGAGTGAGGAGGCTAATACTGGCTAGATGTATCCCCTATTACTCTTCTACTTCTGAAGAGGAGCGGGATGGCCAAGAGCCACATAGGAACAGACAAGAGCCCATCAACACATACCTGGGGCAGGGGCCTGTCACCTGGCAGATGACTGTAATGAGCCCCTCCCAGTCCATCACTTGGTGTCATCACTAATGGTACAGATGGCTGGCTAGTTAATACCAGCTCTTACACAGATTAGTGTAACAGGGCTTCACCGGCGTCTGCTCTATTTTTTCCCCTCCAAGGCTTTTGTCTCTATGGCTAGGCTAGCATAAAGAATATACAGGTTTGTTTGTTTGCTTGTCTGTCTGTTTGTTTGTTTTACAAGGCAGATAATTGTTTGAATGGGGTTTGTTCAAGGATCTAAAAAATTTTTTGCCAGTTTCAAGAAGCTAAAGATAAATTTCTCTGTCCCTCCAGGCTTCCAAAGGTGTTAGATTTCCATTGTCAAGTAAGTCTGGGAACATCGAGTCTAAAAGATTAGCAATTTAGGGGTGCCTGGGTGGCTCAGTCGGTTAAGCGTCCGATTCTTGGTTTCAGCTCAGGTCATGACCTCAGGGTTGTGAGACGGGCCCCATGTCCGGCTCCACGCTCAGTGCGAAGTCTGCTTGAGCTTCTTTCCCCTCCCTATCCCTCCTGCTCTGTCCCTCACCCTGCTTGTGCTCACTCTCACTCTCTCACTCTCAAATAAATGAGTAAATAAATAAGTAAATAAATATCTTAAAAGATTAGAATTTAGCTCACTCTTTACTGGACAGCCTCTCAGAGCCTTTAACATGGTAATGTTCCCTGTGAATCTCCAAGAGAGGGCAAAGCTTTCCACATTTCCTAAACCTGTTTGGCTAGGGAACACTGTTTAAGGAAATTGTGTCTCTCTAAGCACTGGTGTTCTGTGGAGCACAGGACAGAAGACGATACAGTATAGAGTAATCTCTCCCTTCTCATCCCCACTTCACCAAAGCTTGCATCTTACCTTACTATAGCAGGGCCTGCTCAATCACCCAATGTACACTTCTCCCATTGTGCCTTAGTAACAAAAATTCCAATTTTTTCTACCTTCCTCAGCCTACTAATATTTTAGGTTTTCTGTTTGATGCAACTGAATTCCAACTGATTTGCTTGGATTTTACCATTCAGATATTTTTATTTATTTATGTTTAACTAACAGTCCTTCTTTCAAGTACTCCTCTCCATTAGCCTTTTGATCTTTGATAGAGATGACAGTCATTACAGTTGTTCAACAAATATTCCAGTTCTCCTGCTGGTATGCTATATGATATCAACTCCCCCGCAACACACACTCTTTAAGTTGGGTGTGGCCACATGATTTGCTTTTGCCAATGCCATGTGAGTGAAAGTGATGTGTCACTTTCAGATGGAATATGTGATTGTTGCATAAAATACTGTGATGACTATGGAAGCATACATGGACATGAAATCGCCACTGGTCTGTGTCTTTGGGCAGCTGAGGAATAGAATCCTCTGGACATGTGGCATGGCCAAGAAATAAACTTTAGTCACATTAAATCTCTAAGACTGTCATCACAGCATATCCTAGCCTATTCTGACTGATAGAATACAAACAACCAAATGGTGGTGATAACTGATAATCTCACTGCATAATGCTTTATGATTTCTGAGACGATATTTCTGAAAAGAGCCACTTTTGACTGGACACATCTTAATCCCCAGACACTGTGCAAGCCATTTTGCAACAATCATTTTATTTAATCTCTGCCTTGATCCCGTGAGGTACATTGTTTACAAAAGAGAAGACCAAAGCCAGGAGAGTAATCTACACAAGATCGATGTCCAATGCCAAAATGCACATTCTCCCCACTGTCTCCAACCTGTAACATCTGAAGCCAGCCCTGGGAAAATAAAAATGCTGTACAAAGCTGGCTGGTGACACAGGAATTCCAGGAGCCCTTTGTTACCAGGAATGGGGAGGAAACATTAAAACATGGAGTGTGCGTTCACATGGCTGACCACGTCCTATAGGCCTACACCAGGGCACGCCGGGCTTGTAGTCCCTACACCCCACTGAGGACAGCAGAACTGCAAGTCCCCCAGCTGCTCATTTGAGTCCTTTGAACTCAAAACCTGCTTTTGAGCCACTGTCAAGGTAACCACGCAGCTGAAAATAACCAATTGGGCAACATTTTCTGACTGCTGCCATGGGCAGTTATAATCTCAGCATCTCCGTGGCAACCTGACTGGAATTCTGGATATTCACGCAAAGAAAAACCAGTCTCCGTTCAGACCGGGGCTGCATTTTGTCTCTATTCCACTTTTCTCATTACAAGTTGCTACTGAAGGAACAATGCTTCTTTTATGAAGAATGTTTATTGCTGGTCTGCGGCAGAACAGCATTTTCGTAATCTGGAAATATTTGGAAAGGGGGAACATGGTAATATATCCTTTATTGCCACACGCAAAGAGGTTTTATTGAGACAGGCTCTATTACAAACAACAGTAAAGGTCACCATGGAGTAAGTGACCCAGAATCAGGCCATGGAATTCTATGGAGATGTCAAAGGCATTGTCCAGGCAATGAATCCCTAACAACTACATTGCAATAAATTGACCAGTGCTCATCTCCTCGGCACCGACAAGATGCTATTGTAAACCCCTCCTCTAAATCCCAGTGGCTCCCCTGGCCTACTCTGCTCCACCATCCCACCCCACTGGGTACCTGTCAGGAGGGCACATTTGCTGGAGGAGCTGCTATAATCCATTTCTCAAGTACCCTGCTCAGAAAGGAGCGGGGATGGAGTGTCGGAACCCTGCTCCAACCAGCCAAATGGGCCAAACACAATGTAAATGCTAAGGGAGTTCCAATGGGTGGGAAATCAATTCAGACTGACCCAGCCAAGGAAGGCTGAAAGGAAAAGGTGGGCATCAAGTGGGACTTAGGAATACAAATAGGATTTGCAGAAGCAGAGAGAGCCAAGGAGAGGGATAAAAAATAGTTTTCTTAATGGTGTCATTTAAAAAGGATACATTTAATCACCTGTAGCACTTCTGTCAGAAAAGACAAAAGCTTAGAAACATGTCACCTTTGGAAGAGCATCTTCATTCAGCAAGTTTTACCTCATTTCTAGAAACCATGGTTCCATAGAATTTTATAAGGCAGACAGTTTTCAAGCACTGAACACACGTGCCTATAACAAAGGGGCAGACACACATGGGCTAAAGAGTATATAAAGCCACTGATTTTTTTAAAGCAAAATGCTACATTTGTTCCTGGCCACAAAGGGACCAGTATATAAATGGCACTGCTGTAATAATTTGCTTATAGCTACCTTCTCCACCCAACTATGCCCCTCCCGCCACAGAGCAGGGGCTAGGCTCTCTTGAAATTAATATCCTTAGCAACGTGCCCAGTACCCAGGCTACCGAAGGCACTTAATAAATATTGGTTAAGTCAACAAATAATTTTATCAAGACTGACAAGAGAATATATATGTTATTTACTTTTTCATCGGAGAAAATAAAGACATGAGTAAGGAAGACTGTATATCATGAAGACGTGGACACACATTCCTCAGGAGTACACAGAGAAAGTGGGGGCCACATTCAAACATGGAAAGGTTTCCTGGAAAGCTCATTTTCTACAAGGACTTAAGTGTTTGTTATTTTCATATATTCGGTTACACGTGGGTAAGTTTGTATCAGTATTTTTTCAGTAGAGATACCATAGTCAGCCTACCAGGATCTCTGCAGGTTGGGAATTTAGTCTCCTTTACCGATAGGGATGTCTTGGTAAAAACATACAGAAGCATATTGTCCACCTATACCACTTATATTCCTGATTCTCAAATACAGTAAGTGCTCTTTTTTTTTTTTAAAGCTGTGTTTATTTATTTTAGAGAGAGAGCGTGCGGCAGGGAGGGACAAAGGGAGAAGGGGAGAGAGTCTCAAGCTGACTCTGCCCGGCAGAGCCTGACACATCGCTTGATTCCACGACCCAGAGATCACGACCTGAGCCGAAACCAGGAGTTGGACGCTTCACCAAGTGGTGAAGCGCCCCAGTAAATGCTCTTTATTTCCCCTCTTTCATTCAGAATTTGCCATTACCTAGATGAGACCTGGACAGCAGTTTAATTTTCCAATGTCCACACAGAGAAGATTTTAAGAAAAGGAATAATGTGAAAAAGATAACAAAAGGAATACTTATTTAAAAAAAAAAAAACAACCATTTCAGTCAAGTGTCATTCACATCCGGCTGGCTAATTGCAATCAGAGACATCTCTACTAAACTGGTGCTCTAGAACCCGTCTCTTAGTGATTGTCTACACTGAAAAGGGAAGAAGACTCTTTACAAATTATTATTGTCTTACTTTTCACCAATATAAAAATACCCCGTTACTCCCCTCCCAATTCCTTGGATTAGTGAGGTTGTCCTGTGAGGCAAAAAAGATCATTCTAGTTCTCAAAGAGAGAGATGGTCTAGTGGGGTCAAAAAATAATTTAATCACAAAGAAGGCAACTTCAATAGAAATAGATATAAGCAATTAAAATATCAGTTCCCTGTCCTGGGAGCCCCTTGGAGCTCGGTAAGTGAGGCCTAGTTAAAACCCTCCCAGGTAAAAGCCTTTTGTTACAGCACAGACATTCTTGTCCTGATTATTGAGTTCTACTCAGTAGTTACCATACCACACAGTACAATGGTAAGCATATAATTCTTGTAGATAGAGTACGACTTCATCGACTACTGTTTGCCAGTGAATATGTAAGTAAAAGAAATCTATGGCCGCATCCCCAAAATCTGACATCAGCTCTCACGTCTTCCATACTTGTAGCAAAATCTTCCAGGAATAGATCCTTCAAACAGCAGTCTCCTGTGCCTCCCCTTCTCAGCCACTACATTCAGATGCGTTTTCAAGACAAGAAACTTGGGGGGTATGTGGCTGGATATATTGTTAGGAAGGTGGGATTTTATGCCACTGACTGTCAAGGCAAACAATGAATTAAGAATAATGACAATGACTGAAAAATCTGCAGGTCATCAGAATAAACTTTTTCTCTTGAGTAGAACCGTTTGGCTTGTACCAAAGCCACCTGCAGACTAAGATTCTAACCATTGTGAGGCATGGGAATCTCTAGCAAGCCCTGGTACAGAGACTCTAGTTCTCTTTTCCGCAGTGCCTCATGGGTGAAGGTGGAGTAATTCTAAGTTCTCCGCGGGAGAAACACACAGTTAAGAGGGAGACAAACCATAAGGGACTCTTGACCTCAGGAAACAAACTGAGGGTTGCTGGAGTGGAGGGGTTTGGGAGGGATGGGGTGGCTGGGTGATGGACATTGGGGAGGGCATGTGTTGTGGTGAGCACTGCGAATTGTGTAAGACTGATGAATCACAGACCTGTGCCCTTGAAACAAATAATACATTATATGCTAATAATATAAATAAATAAATAAATAAATAAATAAATAAATAAATAAATAAAATGAAGCTGTATTTAAATTTTTTTAAAGATTTTATTTATTTATTTATTTGAGGGAGAGACAGAGAAACAGCATGAGAAGGGAGAGGGTCAGAGGGAGAAGCAGGCTCCCCACTGAGCTGGGAGCCCAATGTGGGACTCGATCCCAGGACCCTGGGATCATGACCTGAGCCGAAGGCAGTCACTTAACCAACTGAGCCACCCAGGTGCCTGAAGCTATATTTAAATTTTAAAAAATAAAAATAAGATAAAATAAAATAAAATAAAATGGCTTAGTGATGCAGAACTGGGGCTCCACACAAAACCAAAGCAATGGCAGCACCATCAGTAATACTGGCAGAGGAGGCGAGGCAGGGGGGACCTTTCCAAAGTAGAGAAAAGATCCCTGCCAACGAACTACCTGGTTATTTGATAGGCTTATTTGACTTTAATCCTCTCCAGGAATAATAAAAAATGACTGAACAGCCTGCATGCGTTTTAGCAATTTCCATATACTACAAAGTGCTCAATGGAGACACTGTCCAGGCGCAGAGCTGGTGAGCCTGCACCTCATCCCACCGGAGGTCGGGTCTTCATCTCCTCCTCAAAAGAGCTGCCTCTTGCTTTGCTGGAGAAGGGCACCAGATCTCACTGCACCTAAACAACCACGGCTGAAAGCCCTGGCTTAGAACCTCATTTTTATAACACAAAACTTGCTGCCGACACACATTATGAGCCAGAGATACTCTCCTCCTGTTAAAGTTGGGGGTCTAAGAAGTACTATAAAGAATATCTAAGAATGTAATTCACATATTTTTTAAAATTAGGTACAAAAGCTAGAAAGAGCACTGGCACTGTAGAAATCATTTCAATCCAAATTTTAGACCCTGCTACTTAACTAGCTGTGTGACTTTGAGCAAGCTGCTTACTTTGTTGCTTTTCCCAAAGTTCTTGGGAATGAAAAGTATCGCCCACATAGGGTACTTCTTCCCTACCATGTCTGCACACACACACACATACACACCAGCCCCTGCTCTACTTCAACTACTTTTTTTAAAGATTTTATTTATTTATTTGAGAGAGAGAGAGAGAGATCACATGTACATGGTGGCGGGGGGGGAGCGGCAGGCAGAAGGAGAAGCAGGCTCCTCGTCGAGCAGGGAATCCAACGTGGGACTCTATCATGACCTGAGCCTCTTAACTGAGACACCCAGATGCCCCTCAACTACTTTCAATTAGTCCATGCACAAGCGACTTCTTACAAGCTGGTTTTCACCTTCAAATCGTACGAGACCTCATATCCAAGCCTGTCCTCAAACCCACCTCCTTCTTCCTAGCAGAGCTTAGTTATTCCTCCTCTGTGTTTCTCGCAGTATGTGTTCTAGAAAAGTACCATAGCACGTGCCATATATGGTAATTACGTGTTTAAGTGTCTGACTCCCCCTCTAGACTGTAAGTAAGCAACTTGAGGTATTTCTGAGTCATACTGATATCTCTAGCTTCTAACAGTCACACACTCACAGAAGGTCCTCAGTAAGTGTTAAATGAATAAATGAATGTATGTTAACAGTGTTTGTTTCTTGAGCACTTACTTTGTGACTAAGCATTTACGTGCATTATCTGTAACCCTGGCAAGAGTTCTATAAGGTGGACAGGAAAATTGTAATTTTATAGATGAGAAACTAGAGGCCCAAACACAGCAAACAAGTGATGAAAGCCAGGGCTG
The DNA here is from genome assembly GCF_003265705.2 of Callorhinus ursinus. Classification (NCBI taxonomy): domain Eukaryota; kingdom Metazoa; phylum Chordata; class Mammalia; order Carnivora; family Otariidae; genus Callorhinus; species Callorhinus ursinus. Next base: position 84,474,900 of record NW_027397063.1, on the reverse strand, counting down.
GACCAACTTAAAATTTGCCTACAAAGAATCTAGTACAACACCCAGCACTTATTAGGGCCTCAAAAACATGGCATCTTCCTCCTATGCAATCAACAATAAGGGTGTGACTTTCATAACGTATTAGGAACTAGGCTCATTGGGGTTGGTTAACACTGTAACCTAGGAAATTTGAAAGAACAAAGCTCATTTCACCAAATTCTGCATAGCGGAATTTTGACCCGTTTTTTCACTCGCACATTAATCATTCCCAAAACATTTTCCAAGTGCCTGCTCCATGCCAGTACGGGGAACCTGCAGGTAAGAAGTCACAATCCCAGTCTTCCAGAAGCCGACACCAGGAGGTACCGGCCTTTGTAGAGCGCCTGCTATGGGAACTTGTGAGTGCCTCAGAGCACATATTCTTAATGAGCAGATGTTGCACGCCCATTAAGTCGGCCATTAGGGGGATCTATGAATCATTTAATGGAACACAGGGCAGCCTGCTCTGTGTAATGTATGTGGCCACAGAAGATTCTTTTAGGAAGATAATGTTCATGTTACAATTGAAGAGCAGCCCACATGTGGACTCCTGCCACCTGCAGTAATGAAGTGAGCCCTTAGGGAACTGATCAGAGTTTCCAAAGAAAAGGCAATATGGCTGCCGCCTAGCAAAGCAGTGAGCAGCAAGACATCAAAGCCATTCATCATTGAGATTTTACCACACATGCCCTGCCAACCTGTCCCTGGAGGAGTCCCTTGTTTCCACCAACCTATTACGTCCATCTTGAGACTGCAACCTGGTGTGCCTCTGCTCACAACACCAAGAGGCATCGTTCAAACAGCATCCTATGTAAATCGCAAACTGGAGCACAACACAGTGTGATGGTAATATACCTTGAATGATGTGTAACAGAGGTGGTCCTGGCTACCAAGGGAACTAAGATTCCCAGACACCTTCAGTGGCCACACCATGACCGGCAAATCCAATTTTTAGGCAACATGTGGGAAGTCTACTATGCCTTTCCAGCACTGAAAGCCTCAGCAAAGCAAAGCCTAATGATCAAGGTGCACTTTCTGCCCAAAAGCATGAGCATGCAATCAGCCACATATGAGACCCTGACAAATTACCTCAGCACTTTAATTTAGCTACTAAAATGCCACCCAACTGAATACAGTCTTGCCAGATCTCCCCTCAGTGTTAATAACTGCCATATCATCTTTGAAAGTAACATAGAAATGGTTGAAAATGGATAATAAATAATAATAGTGCAAAAGTGTAGCCTCATTTTATGTCTTTTGTCACATAACCACACCTGATCTGTGTTCTGTACCTTCAGTTCTCCGCACCATTGCTCATGGACTGAGCAATTACTGTTTACAAACTCCTCTGAAGAGCCCCTGTTTCATAGGGTCTCCCACATAGCCACCCAACTAGTAGAACTAAATGCCTTGGGTAGGTATAGAAGCTGCCAACAAACTGCACTTGGCATTTGCTTCCAAGGAAGAATGTGATGTTGGGTGATGTTGGTCATCCCACCTCTTTTAGGTGAAAGTCCAAGACCATCAACCTGATTAGCCAAAGGGATGCATGTTAATCTAACACCTGCCCTTCATGAAATGAGTGTGCTGGCTTGTGGCTATTGAAGGGGTTTAGAATATTCCACCCCAAAATATGCCACTTTGACATATGGATTATTTTGAGCTGAAGACAAATGAAAGGAAGCAGACACACAGACACACAAACTCTGCCCTCTCCCTCTCTACGAGGAAGGGCAGAACAATTCTTATCAACCCCCAGAGACAGCTCTAAACTCTTACAGCCTAGAGACACACCAAAGGAATCTACACAGCAAATCTTACCAATAAGCCCTTATCTTTCATTATCTTCCTCTATATGTCCACCTTCCCACAGTTTGTGCTCCTGGAAGCTTTAAACACTTTTCCTTTGTCTTCTCAATTTTCTACAAGTTTATTGCTTTTCTGGTAAGAGGCGCTATGTAAGTCCAAGTTCTAACCACCTCTTTGAGTTCTCATCACTGAGTTCTCTTGTTTGTATGCACAAGGTATGTGTTAAAAAAAAACCCTGTGTTTCTATTGTTAATCTTTCTTTTATCAGTCTAATCTGCAAGGCCCCAACCAATGAACCAAAGAAAAAAGAAAAAAGTGTTTTTTTTCCTCCCCTACACTATATTCTATCAAATAATTCTCAACCTGTGCCCATGAGGGATACAAGGTCTGTGAATCTCCTGAAACTAGATTCCATGTTTTGTGCATGTGCATTTTCTTTAGGGAAGGAATCCAAACATTTGATCATCTGAAAGGACCCTATATCCAGACCCTCAGTTGACCCTTCAATAATCCTTCAACATGAGCTAAAATGGTGGCACATTCACCTCCATTTCACAAGGGAAGAACCAACTCTGAGTTATATAACTCACCTGAGTCACCTGAGAAAGGTCAGGGAGACCTCCTACTCCTAATCCACATCTTTTATTTTAAAGATTTTATTTATTTATTTATTTATTTATTTATTTATTTATTTATTTATTTATTTTATTTGAGAGAGAGAGTGCAAGCATGCAAGCAGGGGGAGGAGCAGAGGGAGAGAGAGAGAGAGAGAAACTTAAGCAGACTTGAGCTGAGTGCCGAGCCTGATGAGAGGCTGAATCCCATGACCCTGAGATAATGACCTGAGCCAAAATGAGTCAGATGCCTAACCAAATGAGCAACCCAGGTGCCTAACCAACTGAGTCAGATGCCTAACCAAGCAGATGCCTAACCAGCTGAGCCACCCAGGTGCCTCTCCTAATCCACATCTTTACATGGAATGCATCCACCGTCTTTAGGACCCACCCTGCACAGACCACCTTGGCTGGGATAACTTACTACTCACCTAGATTCTAAGTCCTGAGGACAAACTATTTTTATCTATTTCCTATCATCTCTGCATGTATTAGGGGAAGGGACATTTGTGTATTAACAATAATCATAATCAGTCAATTTGATGGCAAGCACCTTTGGTTTTTAGAAATAACTACTTCTATTTTCTGTCCCAAGATACTTGTAGGACAAAATTTCTTAGTATTTATATTAATTAATATTCATTATATACAGTCATATATAATGTATATAAGGCCATAAGGTGTGGGGGGACAAGACTTTGACAAACCTATAATAGATACCAGGATAAGCCTGCTACATGACAGAGAGAAACTTCAAGATCTAGAAGTTCCCAATACTCTAGAATTGCTGAAGACTGACTAAAATTCTAACAAAGTAACAGCTCAAAACCTCCTTTCAAGTCCTCACAAAATCAATTAACTCATTCGAAAAAATATTAAGCAACTGTACCAGGGTCTTACAGAGAGCACAAAAATCAATCAGGTGTGGGTCCTGCCCTTGATGAGCTTAGGGAGCATGCTTACAGGGAGAAAAACCGCGAAGCAAGAACACCTGCCCCTTCACGGCTTCCCAGAATGCCTCTTGGTTTTCAATCCTAAAGCTGCAAAGACTGTACCCAACTCTCAGTAAAACAATATCTGGTCGGGGCGCCTGGATGGCTCAGTTGTTAAGCGTCTGCCTTTGGCTCCGGTCATGATCCCGGAGTCCTGGGATCGAGCCCCAGATCAGGCTCCCTGCTCAGCAGGGAGCCTGCTTCTCCCTCTCCTGCTTCCCCTGCTTGTGTTCCCTCTCTAGCTGTCTCTCTCTCTCTCTCTCTGTCAAATAAATAAATAAAAATCTTAAAAACAACAACAACAACAATATCTGGTCAATGTGTACATAGAAAAAATGTATACTTGACCCCAAAGGTCAGAACAACATTTTAAACAAAACACAATGTGAGAGAAAAGTTTCAAGTTACACTTAAAACTCAGTTGGTGTAACAGCAGAATGATGTGTGCATGATTTTGCAAAGTGCCAAATTCAGCCAACAAAGAGGGTGTGGTCGGGAGGCTGCTAGCTGCAGCATCCTTCCTGATCAGGAAGCTAAGGTGTTAGCATTTCACAGCCTAACAAAAGAGCTTACTCATTGGTATTTTTGCTGTGTTTTAACTACTTGCTAAGAAATTGGTTGGGGCTTTGGAGTTGACATGTAACATAGTCTCATTTTTCTCATTAAAAAAAAAAAAAAAAGATCTGCCCCAGGTAGCTTTCAGGCAGAACATTTAGGAAAAACTAATGCCTGTATCTGTGACACAGTTAAAAAATAATTAGAAGCACCCAAACAAGGACAAGTGAAGCTTCAGCAGTTCAGAGAAGGGAGACATTATTTCTAATAGGTAAGAGGGAAGGTATATTTTGTTTAGGGGCCTAAGTTTGAGCCCAGATGTTGAAAGGCAGAATTTAGACAAATACATATTGGTAGGGATCACCCAGCAGAAGGACTAAAAATTGGGCAGGAAAGTTTAGGGCAGGGTAGAGCAGAGGCTACCTGAAGGGACTGATGGAGAGCTGGGTTTCAAGCAAGTTCTAATGTTCACGGTTTCCAAAATTTTCACAGTAGCCAGACTGGTGGCTATGAGAAAGGAAAGGAGGGGTTCGATGAGCATGACCAAAGTCAATGACAGAAATCCCCCCAAAGCTAACAAGAGTCCACCTCAGAGAAAGGCACAGTGACATAACCAATGTGCAGTAATTCAACATATGAAAACAGCACATCCTTGATCTGTCCAAAGACCATCAGTCTTGATTCTAACTTGTTGTTAAATATATATATATTTATCATACACAAGGATCTTTCAAATGCATTCTCTTGTCTCCTAAGAAAGGGAATTTTCAACCATTTTACTAGGCACAAAAATAACCATCCTAGTCTGTTTCTGTCTGTCCAATAAAAACAATGGCCCTCTCCCTTCAACACAATGTGGCATGCCCATATAAGTCACATTTCTAAGAACCATGGTAAGAGGGCCCCTTTATCAGTCTATCTGAGGGCAGACGGCCCTTTCAACCCTCTCTCCTAGCTCAGTGCTCCCTCTCCATTGCACAAGTACAAACACATGGAGAATGTGAAGAATGTGTCTAAGTTTGGCAGAGCTTACCACATTCTGCCTCGTAGAAGTGCCCCCAAATGGTGCGAACTGAAGCAAAACAGCCACAGAAGCAAAAATGCAATCTCGAGGTCAGTGCAGACCCAGCTGCCCTTGTCTCTTAGACATTCCTGGCTGGAATCCCACTGAGCAAATGTGGGGGAAGAGCAGACAAGACAGACCAGAGGATCGGGAAATACCCAGCTGCTGCGGGAGAGAGCAATCAGCAAACCCCTAAGCTAAGCAGGCAAACAGCAATTTCCCTCCAGGGGTGCCCCTGAAGGCGGACTTGTAAATTATCCCAGGCTACTTCTTTGCAATCATGCCCTGACCTGACCGCTGCTTTTCAAACCCCACCTCTTGAGTTACAGGGGGTCAGGAGGAGGTCCGCAAACGCAGCTTTCAGTATTCCGCCTAAATCACAATAAAATAATGTCACCCCCATAGAGCAGCTTCCTCATCCAGCCACTTCTGAAATCTTTTTTCCCAAAACTTCTATCGTTACACTCACAAAAGGACAAGTGTTCAAGGAAAACCAACAGTTGTTTCTTTCTTTCGTAATCTCAATGTGTCAAGTAAAGGAAGCTGCACAACTTAGACATCGAGTGTAATGTTCATTTCTCAGGTATTTATTCTCTTCCAAGTCGACACAGGAAACGGGCAGGAAAGATCCATGCGTTCATTCTTTGACAAATATATATTAAGTGCTTACAAATGCATTTCATCGATTCTAAGATACTTTTTTTCACATGTTAACATCTCTGGAATTGAGATTCTTCTGAAAATTAAGATATTGGTGTCCTTCTTTTAGTATGTGAAATAAAATAGCATGTTACAGTCGATTACATGTGCCACACAGGGACTGCTTGATACTTCCCAACTGAGAAAAACCATCCTTCCCTCTGACTTTGTCCTTCCCTCTCCAATGCATCCTTGCATACTGCTACCTGAGCAATCTCTACAGCATATTTGATCATGTTACCCTTCCCCTGGTTTGAATGAGCCAATGAATTCCCTTTACTTATGGGTACACAGGAAGTGAGAGGCCCTAGGTGACATGTCCCAGGACTATTTTCTCAAAATCATCTTCTCGCATCTCCCGCCAAATGATGAGCATTTTCCACAATGTACCACATTTCCCTCAACTCAGTGTAACTTTTGGGATTCAGCTCAAGTATTGACTACTTGAAATCTCTTTCTCTGACACCTACCCCCCCCCGGCAAGGTTGAAACAGATGTCCATCTTCTGAGGTCCCACCTGTGTACTATTACAGCATTATCACACTCTAATTTGGGCCTCTTCACCTATATCCTCCAACAGACCATGACTTCTGCAAAGGCAGACTGCATCTTGCACGTTTCTAATCAAAGCCCTTAAGACACTGGTACACTGCCCAGCATGGAGTTGGAGATCAGAGCATAATTAATGAACAGATGGGTGAACAAACCTCATAACATTCTCTTCCTTGGTTCACAAGGTGACTCATAAGTTCACAAAGTTCATGACTTTTAGAGGTCATCAGCAATCAGAGTTTCATGTCTTCTTTGTTACTCTTAATTTCAGGCCCCTCTTCTCTGAAAAATGACACTCTTAAATTGGATGGTCTCTAGTCCCCTTCTATTCTACAATTCCATTATTTATACTCCAGTGAAGGCTACCTGTTATTCTGCTCATGTAGCATTGATCAAACACTGTTTGTGAAGATGGACTATCAGATTGGCAAAATAGCCTGGCACTCAAGATTCTCAAGGTTGTGTGTTGAGGGGAGAACATGTCTAAACTCCAGAGGAAATATGTCATTTGAAAATGCACATTCAGTATAATTCTAGATCTGGAAATCCAAACACTCCATCCATTATAAACTAAAGAATAGAAGGCTTAACAAAGTGATCTTAGCAGATAGAAAAGGAAAAATTTAGTGATTCTCAACTGAAGAGAGATGATATATTTTTATGAAGTTTACCAAAGGGGGCATGGGTTTTAGAAGTTCACAAAACACTGGTAAAGTAAATGCTAACATGGCATAGTCATGAAGAACATCGACTCCAGTATTCCCCTGGGTTGAAATTCCAAATCTATCCCTTACTAACTAGCTCTGTGACCCTGAACACTTAATCTCCCCAAGCCTTAGTTTTGTCATCAGTAAAATAGGACTTATCATACACATTATCACAGGGCCATTATAGGAATTAGATTTAAAAAGATTGCACATAGGAGGGGAAGAATGAAGGGGAGTAAGTCGGAGGGGGAGACGAACCATGAGGGACGATGGACTCTGGGAAAAACAAACTGAGGGTTCTAGAGGGGAGGGGGTGGGGGGATGGGTTAGCCTGGTGATGGGTATTAAAGAGGGCACATTCTGCGTGGAGCACTGGGTGTTATGCACAAATAATGAATCATGGAACACTACATCAAAAACTAATGATGTAATGTATGGTGATTAACATAATAATTTAAAAAATGAAGAAAAAAAAAAAGATTGCACATGAAGCTCCTCCAACAGTGCTTGGCATTTAGCAGGCCCCTAATGAATGATCACAATTATTACAGCTATTACTAATATGCTTCTCCAAACACAGATACCATGTTACATGCTCCATTACACTGCACAGGGCACTGGAGATGTACACAGGCACTCAAGACATATTGGCAAATGGTGACGGTAATGATGATAATGAGACAAAGTAATAAGTATCCATGGAATGACGTTTGATTTTTAAAAATTATATACGGACATTCTATGATGTCACCAGCTTTTTCTTTTTGGATCAGAGATTTTTTTTTTTTAATTCATGAAATACATCACAGATACCAAGAGTGTTTATGATATATGTGTGCTGTTTATATAAAAATTATAATACATTAAACACAGTGAACGTCCATGTACTCACCACCCAGCTTAGAAAACAGAACATTACCACTCTCTCTGAAATCATCCGGATGCCCCACGCCCTTCCCTGGTAAACCCTCCCTCCCACTTCCCAGGGTAACTGCTACCTTGAACATTACGTTTCTCATGTTTATCATTTCTTGCTTTTTAAAAAACAAAAACAAAACAGCTTGACTGAGATATAATTCACAAATCATAAATCACCACTTAAAGTGTACAATTCAGTGCTTTGTAGCATATTCACAGACATGTGCGACCATCACCACAGTCAATTTTAGAATATTTTTATCACCTCAAAAAGAAACCCTATACCCTTTGGCTACCACATCCATCCCCTCCTGCTCCCCACCCTCGGCTCTAAGCAACCACTAATCTACTTTCTGCCCCTGCAGATTTTCCTGTGCTGGACATTTCATTATGAATGAAACCATCTAATATGTGACCTTTTTGACAGACTTCTTTTACTTAACATAATGTTTTCAGGGTTGTGACAGACTTCTTTTACTTAACATAATGTTTTCAAGGTTCATCCATGAAGTAGCACGTATCAGTATTTCATTCCTTTTTATGGTGGAATAATAGTCCATTGTATGGAGATACAAAATTTTCTTTATCCACCCACCAGCTCATGGACACGTGGGTTGTTGCCACCTTTTGACTGCTATGGATGGTGCTGCTAGGATCATTCCTGCACAATTTTCCTAATGGACATATGTTTTCATTTCTCTTGAGCATGTAATACCTAGGAACAGACTCGCTCAGTCATATGGTAACTCTGTTTAACCTTGTGAGGAACTGGGTTCACCAGCTCTTATACTGATTCCCAGAAGACAAAAAGATAAAAGCTTACAAATGACTTACGATGCTAAACCAACCTATTCAGCCAAAGGTAGACCCTCAGTGCTAGTGGCAACTCCTCATCTACCTTATAAAGAATTACATGCCAATTATTCATATATGGGCAGGTACCATCTTGTAAGAATGGAAATTTTCTAGCTGTTAAAGACAGCCAGTAGCAAGAAGAGAAGTGGATTTAATAGAATCAAGGTGTCCCCACTTAGCAAGAAGAGAAGTGGATTTAATAGAATCAAGGTGTCCCCACTCCCTGGCCATTACTGGTTGACTCCTTTCACTTACAGAAGGCCATTTTTAAAACATTTTTCTTTTAGACTCAGTCCATTATTTTTGTGGATGGCAATTCTAATGATGAAACTATCAAAGGTAGAATATAAAAAGGACCAATATTGAAGACTTAAAGAAATAGCAACCCATTAAGCATAGGCTGTTTTTTCAGACTTATTTTCCAGCAAGTGTGTTTGTAAAAATTAAGGAAAATTGACTTCCCACCAAGAGTCTGAACTGCCAGGAATATGTGGATATCATATGATGTGATATCATATGATGACCAGAAAGTGGGCGAGGGGTGGCAAGAAAGAGATTAAGGAACAGAAACTTCATTTGAGAACCTCTGAAATGTGACATTTGGAAACTCTATTCACACCCTCACAAATCACTGCAGGTCTGACGTGTTGGTCTCTAAAGCCTTCGATACAAGAGTGCTAAGGGCATCTGTCTGCGATTTTCCTACTGAATGCCTGCCTTGTTTTCCATGGTCTGCTGCACTCCTCTTTTATTAGTCATGGCTGGATTGATGGACAGAGAGAGGTGACAGACCAAAGAGTACATTTCTTACCTTTCTGTTAGTATGTAGAGGGGGTTAAGAAGTTGGCCCATACAGAAATGTCTCTGAATTTTAATATGATATTTCTGAGTGTCTTTGACTCATGTTATATACCACTGCTCAGAAAAAATGTGGGGTACGCTTCAGGAAGCAAGGACTCTAAATACCCCATGGTAACTGGCATGAAAATATGCTGACTGCTCATCCCCTCATGTGAACTCCATGTCCCCCTACTCTTGAAGTGCAATAGTTAAGAACAAAGAGAAAATAAGACAAAACTCCTCCTTGTATTGACTATATTTCAGTTTAAAAAAAAGTAAAAAAAAAAAATTTAATTCCTCCTTGCAAAGTGACAAATGGACTTGCAAAGTGACAATATATTAAAAAATTGTATTTAGGGTGCCTGAGTGGCTCAGTTGGTTGGGCAGCTGCCTTCGACTTGGGTCCTGGTTCCAGGGTCCTGGGATCGAGCCCCGAATCGGGCTCCCTGCTTGGTGGGGAGCCTGCTCCTCCCTCTGCCTCTGCCTGCAGCTCCCCCTATTTGTGCTCTCTCTCTGTCAAATAAATAAATAAAATTTTTTAAAAATTGTATTTACATTTGAAACAGAGATATCACTGTAATATACTTATATCTCAAAGGAAATACATCTACAAAGGCTTGCACGCTTTCCTAAAATTCAAATGCATTCAGACAATCCATACACACAGACATTAGTACATAGCTTATCAAAGAAACTATTCCTATAACACAACATAAACACTTTTTCTTTTCTACTTGGTTCTGTGGTCAAGATTTACAACATTTACAAAACACAAAAATAGCAAAGCAAAGTGTGACCTAACACCCCTTTAGGGATCCTAACATTTTTATCTTTTTTCTTAACCTTGCTGCTGCAGAATTCTTAGATCTTAGAGACGAAGTGATACAGGTAGAATAGGAGATGCTGGAAAAAGAAAATACAGTGGCGATATGTGGAGGCTTAATTTATGTTGGCCAAAACACAATTTTCCCATTTACTGATTCTTTTCACACCAGTCACAGTAAATAGCACAGAACTTCTGGAGACAGCAAAATAACTGATGTTTTACTATTAGCACTTTTCAAATCATTCCTCCTTAGACTGTCACCTTGTGCCAGCTCAAAACAGACTTCACGACTGCAAGTTTCCACTGTGTAATTCCAACATTGCAATATTTTCCTCAAAGAGGTGTGAAACAGGTCAGTGTGCGGAGCTAATAGCATCAAATTGTTATTTAGGGGGAAAGAACGCACAATGTGGACTTGTTAGGATCACAGAACAGGAAGCCAGCCGCATGAATCTGGAAGCAACTTGAGGACCCAATCCTTCCACAGTGGTCTGTCATGGAAAGACTGTCCCTGAGCAGCTGACAAAGGAATCCAGACTCCTCCTTGCAAGGCCCACAGATCAGCCCTTCACAATCTGCACCCAGCCCAACCTTCCACCTTATGGGCCAAGATCCTTTGGTCCTGTGCCCAAACCAATACTACCTAACTTTCTCAGATGGCACACTGAGGTAAAGGATGAACCGGCCCAGGGCCAAGGGGCTCTGGCCCTAGGACAGAGTCACTGCCTACACAGACCTGTTACCTTGTGTGGCACTGAGGTTGGGAAGTTCCGCCTAGATGCCACCTATGGGAATGTATTCCCGGGTTCCTGGACTTGTCAAGTCACCATCACAACTCTGTGCTGTGGCGTATGCCATTCCCTCCCCCGGAACACCATCCCCCCTCTGCAAAAATAAATAGTTGTTGTTCTTCAAGATTCCATTCAGATATCACCAGCGCAGCCCTTAGCCTGAAGAATGGGAGACTCTTTCCTGTTCCCTCAGGGCAATTTTCCCCCACAATAAGCCTTTTTCCCTATCTGTCTCCTGTGCTGCAAGTAAGCCTGTGGAGGGCTTATTTACTTTTGCAGCCCTGGAGGTAAGCACCGTGCCTGGCAAATCATAGGTGCTCCACTGCCGTTCTCTGAAATAATTTAGAACTCATCCAAAGCACGAGGAGAACAGAGTGATTTCAGAACCAATCTCTAGCAAACAGGGATTTATTCTGAAGCCTATGTGTTCAATTTCACTTGTGGTGGCGCTTGCCATTTATGGAATCCTGAAGAAATTCTTTAAAGCCTCCTTCTGAAACCCAGCATGCAGTCTAGAAGATCTCAAGCAGATGTGAACGGCAGCACGCAAATTCCCTGGGCCCCTGAGCCTCCCTCCCTCTTGGAGGCCAGTTTAGCTGGAGGCCAATCAATCACAAGAGTCCTGGTCTCACCCTGAAATCCAGCAACATTCAGCATCTAGAAATCTATGTCCTAAAGAAATAATCAGCAATGCATGAGCAATTATGTTCAAGGTTATTAAATGTAGCATTATTTATAACAGCACAAATTGGAAATGGCCTAAATGTTCAACAACAGGGGATTAGTTAAATAAATTATGAACATCTCAATGCTGGAATACTAGGCAACCATTAAAAAAATCATGTTGATAAGAATTTTTCATGACATAATAAAGATTACTGCCAAAAAGTACAGAATAAACAACACTATATACAGTTTTATCCAATTTAATTAATAGAAACATGTATATGAGTGTCTGCATAAATAAGACTAGAAGGAAATATACTAATGTGTTTGGTGGTGTCTATATCTGAACGATGGAATAATGAGTGGTAATAAACTTTACTTTCCTCTCCATTCCCTTTCAGTGTTTTCCAGGTTTCCACTACTAAGTATGCTCTACTTTTGCAGAAAGTAGGAGGTTGAAGTAAGATGGGATGGAAAAAAATCAAAGCAGAAGGAAATGAAGAATGCTCATTGATGGGTTGTCCTGCTCTGGGCTGCACATAATTGTCCAGCCAGGTTCTGGGAAACAGGTCCATTGTCAGTGTCCCAGGACACATAAATAGTAAGGCTCTTCCAGGAATATGTACACAAGGATGCCCAAGATCTGACCTAGCTTCCAGGAAATTTACCAGACTCAAAAATGGATCTAGGGATTGACAGACTTTCTTGAATTGGTAGAAACCATACTCTGGACCCATAATTCTCCTTCCATTCTAGGACTAAGCCAAAGACCTAAAATTATGAGTTTTCTGAATTTCATATTTAGAAATATACAGCGGTTTGAAGATATCACACCAAATTCTTCTCCTGAAGTCCTCATTTTCCTCATAGAAAATGCTAGATCCAGATCTCTGCCAGAAAGACATTTCTTCCCCATCTATATTCTCCTAATACTCCATTTTGTAAATAAAATAAAATTCTATTTTATTCTTAATGTTGTTGAAAAAATACTTTTTAGAAACACTCAAAATGAGGAAGAGGTTGATCAGGACAACGAGGGGTGGATGGTGTCACAAAAGGTGACAGAAGAGAGTCTCCTGAGCATCACATGCTCCAAAGAAGCCGAATGAAATGAGACAGAGCCCAAAAGCACCCTTTGGATTAGGCTTCTAGTGAGCAATGATGATCTTTACCAGAGTGATTCAGGCAGAACCAATGTCAGATTCACATAGGGTAAAAACTCCGAACAATTCTTTCAGGGGCCTGTCTAAGAATGGCAGAAGAAACATAAGCCAGCGGTCACACAGATCAACAGAAGAATTCAAATCTGTGTTTGAAGCTACGGTGAAGGACACACAGAAAAGGAGACCAATGAAAATTCAGGACAAAGGGGAATAATGGTGGAGCAGGTCTAGCCCTGGAAGAAAAGAAAGAGGGGCTAAGAACCAGAGCCTAGTGAGAGATCACTCTTGAGTAAGAGGCAGCTTATCTTCTGGAGCTCAACCTGGTGATTCTCACCCGGGGAGCACATCAGAATCTCTTGAGAAGATTTTACAACCACCACACACTTGGACCACACCTGCTGACCCATCATCTTCAAGGACGGGGAGCAGGCTAATAATGTTTTAAAGTTCCCATGTGATTCTGAGGCACACAAATGGGGAAAGAGGAGAGGGTGAGTTCAGAGGGAAACATGTCCATGGGTCTAAGGGCAGAAAACTGAAGGAAGAGAGGATTCAAAGTTCTGTCAACTTCGGAGGTAGGTCATACTGAGAATGGAGGCAGGAGGTGAGCAGAGCAGTGAAGTCTTAGAATGGTCTCTGGGTGTGGCTCAGAGCAAGGCATCTGGGAGCAGGAGGTGGGAGCAGCCATCGTATGGAATGTCCAGGAGTGCCAATGAACACCATGGAATTGTTTCTCACCAGTAGGGCTCAGCAGTGCAGAGACCCAGTGAGAAGCAGATGGTCAGATGAATCTAAATGTGGGAGTTTCACAGGGAACTGGCATAAAAGAACAAAGAAGCAATTTCATGTCAACCTCATAGGGCTGTTGGAAGAATTAAATAATGCATTTAAACATAGCCCAGTGTCTCACACAAAATGAGAGCTCAATAAACGTTAGCTATTATTGTCATTGTTGCTACTGCTATTGTTATTTATTTCTGGAATCAGGCAAAGTGATCCCTGTTTCTTAGGGACCTACAAAATATAAGTCAGCAGTTACTCCTCAATTAACAGGAAAATTCACAAACTATGTGGGGTGTTAAACCCTTCAAACAAGAGACGCTAATGACGATGTATTTCTATAGGTTTCCACTTATGCTTACTTTTGAATGGTCGGTGGTTGAGCATTCTTGTGATAATGACTAAAGATAACTGGTACCATTGTTACCACAAATATGGCAGCACAAAAGATTTAAAAAATTGAATGGAAAATAACGCTGTCTTTAGAAAGTCCACGTGAGGCTGTTTTCGGGTAAGACATTCGGAGCCTGTGTATTCCATTATTGCTGCCCCACCTCATTTTAAAAGGATCTGTGGAGGTGGTCAAAGACACATGCAGAACAAAATTAAGAAAAAAAAGTGAAGCAATTAGTCTAAGGAAAACTAAAGAGTAGGGAAATATATATTTGGCGCCCAACGGAAATGAATGGACATGCTAACAGGCCCTTTTTCTTGATGCCAGTAGTGGGTGTCAAACTTGGCTGTGAATCACCTAGCAGTGAATGCAAAGAGAAAAGCAGGACCCACAGCATAACAACTCGCAGTTTCCAGGAGTAAGAGAAAATGCTGGGACTGCTGTTTCTGAAGTATAAATATTTCTTCTTTTATACATTGACTGACAAGAATACAGTGAACAATGTCTACAATATCATCCTTATAGCAACACTTAGCTAATTAAAAGATATCATTCTTTCATCTTCAAAAACACTCTTAATTCCTGGAAAAAGAGACTAGGTACCAGAATCAAAGTTTAACTTTCCAAAATTCAGAATTTTGTTCTATATTGTTTATTAGTCTTTTTGGTTCCATAGTAGGCAGAACCACTTAGAAACATATCCAGTTCAAATCTATTAATGTTTCTCCTTTTTGGAGGAAATAAATTCACACATTATACATGTCCGATATGATCACTCCTCTACAAACAAAGTGTAATTTCCAACCTAGAATTCCTTACCAAAGAAAACCATTCAAACAAAAAATCATGACAACATGATAATGACATGGTCGGACAGGCAGTGTCTAAAAATTATCCACCCTTTCTCTGAAAGTAACTGAAAGATGTGCTGCTTGACAATAAGGGAGTAAACTAAGAAAGAGAGGACGTGGGATCCAGGAAAGATCCAACGCAGAGGGGCAAAAGATGGCGGTGAAAGGGAAGCCCAGGGTCAGGCTGAGGGCACAGGCGTTCCACTTGGAGTGATCAGAGGCTCCAGAAGAAATGACTCCAAGCAGATGCAAGAGCAGAATACCTGCTGTAGCTAAATATACAGTGACCAGGCAGTTCATACACAGGGCAGGAGTGTAAGGATCTGCTGGCCATAGATGACCACGCGAGATACCAACCATATAAGCAAGAGCTCTGCATTACGAAAGGGAGGGAATTACTCCATACCTCCATTTCCGACATAAATAAACAATAAGAAATTCATAAAAATGGCTACTTACAGGAGGCAGAGGGAAATGAATAGGTTAGGACAAGCACAGAAGTGAGACTTTTTCAAGTTTACCTTTTATGTTGTTTTAATTTTTGGACCATGTGCATGTATTACCTACTCAAAAATAAATAAAAAGAAAAGAAATATTCAAAGTGAACAAAGAGAAAAGAATGTTGATTCCTTTAAAAAAAAAATTACTTGTGCTGGTTTTTCACAGCAACAACTGTTGACCTACACCTGACTTTCTGTGTCGCACACATCTACAGAGAATCAAAGGCAAAAGGTCACAGGACGGGGCTACAGCCTTGAAAATGAAATCAGTGTAGATAAGAGAAGTGGGGAGAAGCATTTCCAATTTATCAAAACATGAAATACAGCCAGTCGGTTTCTATACAAGTAATACTGGCTATGTACCTGTCGTAGGACCTATGTCCATGAATAGAAATGGGGTACAAAGTTGTTCTTCCTGGGGGGACTACTGGAGTTCTGAGGGGTAAGTCTTTGTCAAGCTAGGCTGCTCTGCTCATCGCTGGGGGTTTAGCAACCCTGGCCCCGGCCCACCGAACGCCATTATGAGTTCCCACTCATCGTGACCACCAAAATTGCCAGCCCCGGCACCCCACATCTCCAAAAGCCTCTACTCCTGACTGAGAACCACGGTATGCAATAAGTAAAAAGAATTAAAATTAAAACTTGCCAACTTTTTCCCCATCACTGCAGCTAATTTTCATCAGTTAATTAATTTAATGAATTTTCATAACACATGCGTTAAGAAATCATGAGCAATCTGATCTGACAAATGTTTGACTGTTACTAAAAATAGTTGTGCCTTGAGTTTAAAAAAAAAACTGATGTAAAGAAAATCTGAGGAATCTAGAATCCCTGCCAGCTTTCAGTCAAACCTACTTCGCAGAGCGCACAGTTTAATTTTTTTAAGTTCATATACATTCACTCATTGATTATGCTAATTAAATCTCTTAAGAGTCCTGTAAGCTTGGCAAGGAAAATATTATTTTCTCCATTTTCACAGGCAGGGAGTCTAAGGCTCAGAGTACTTTAAGTGATTTTTCCAAGCCCATAATTGACAGAACTTGGGGTAGAAACCAGAACTTTTGGTTGCCAGGCTGGTGTTTTTTTTTTTTTTTTTTCTCTCTCTCTCTAGATAGTATTTCCTCTATGCCAAGCCGGTAACACATTGAGTCAATTCAAACATTTAACTCAATAATTATAAATTCAAAATATAGCAGCCTCTTTGTACATAGTTAAGCAGAGATAATGGGCCTCAGGACAGTGTGACTTGAAAACCAAAAAAGCCGACTTTATAAGCCCACACAGGTGGTAGAAGGTGGGTGCAGCTATTATTCCATTTTATAGGTGAGGAAACGGAGGTAGAGCAAGGGGGAAGCACTGTGTTAAAGGTCACACATTCATAAGAGTGGGATTTGAATGCAGGCAGTCCAACCCCGAAGGGAAAACTTAAAATCAATTAAATTTAAAAATAAATCACAAGAAAAATTGGTAGGTGGAATGCTTTAGATATGCAATGAAACGTTCTCTTTAGCTTTGTAAATAAATCAGTAGCCCTCATTAAATTTAGTTGATTTGTGAAAGTGATGTCACAGTATAGAAACAATCATGCAGAGATGCCTGGCGGGCTGGGTCCTTAGAGCGCGCGACTCTTGATCCTGGGGGCTCCTGAGTTCAAGCCCCACGTTGGGAGTGGAGAATTCTTAAAAATAAAAAAATGAAAAAAATATTTTTTTTTAAAGATTGTATTTATTTATTTGCAAGAGAGAGCACAAGCAGGGGGAGCGGCAGGCAGAGGGAGAAGCAGGCTCTCCGCTGAGCAGGGAGCCCGATGCGGGGCTCGATCCCAGGACCCTGGGATCATGAGCTGAGCTGAAGGCAGAGGCTTAACCGACTGAGCCACCCAGGCACCCCAGAAAATTAAAAAAAAAAAAAAAGACAGAAACAGGGACAAATGGGTGGCTCAGTGGGTTAAGCATCCAACTCTTGATCTCAGGGTCATGAGTTCAAGCCCCACACTGCGCTCCATGTTGGGTGTGGAGCCTACTTAAAAAAGAAAAAAAAGGAAACAATCACGCAGCTAGTCCTTTGTCAAATTAACCAGTACTTTAACTACTCAAGTAGCAGACAGTAAGTTATTGATTTTCTACTCCAATAATGCTTCTGTGAAAACAAAATAACTCTGAAATAATTAAATAAGACTCTTGGACATCTTATATGGATGACATGAAAGGACTTAAAATTTTTCTACCCTAAACCTACCAATGTATAGCTTGAAAAGACTAAATAAGTAAATGCACAAAGAACTCCCTAATACCGATTTGGCACAAGATTGCAACAATAATAATGCAAGGCAAACAGCAGTCAAGAAAATAAATCCACTTAGTTCCAACAACTTCAAAATAGAAATGGAGAAGTTGAGTCCATTCTACTCCACGTAGCAGGTTATGATGGTCATGATGCATAACCAGTGCAGAAGATGATGTTTCCTCCCCCTTCAATTTCTACAGAGCCTCTCAAAATTCTATTTTTTTAACCAAATTTAATCTCTAGAAATAAGGGTATGACATCCTACTAGGAAATTCTACTTAAAATGGAAATTCACAGTTGTCAGATAGTTTAACAGAAAGGGTCATGCTCGTGTCTGATAATCCAAACCAGGTCAAGGGCAAGTGAGAAATTAAGGAAAAGCTCGAGCGCTAGCTAAAGAAATCGCTTGTCTGACTTCTCAGAGGAACTAGAGCTCTACAGAGGTAAGAACAAAAGGGCTGGAGAAAAGGCAGAGTTAGTAAAACTCTATGTGGCCTAAACCCTGTGATAATTTATGTTTGATGCCACAGTATAGGTTGACAAGTATATTTGGGTCTACAGTACCAGGATTACAAACACGCAATCGAGCTAATAATTAGGTAGTTAATGATCCATGACTAAAGAAGAGCTAGAAGAAAAAACACAGCGTCTACCTGCTATTGATTCACTGGTGGTCCCTGCTGCCACCAGACATTCATTAATCACAGAACCTTACCCTGTCTTCCTAGATGACAGAAATCTGACACCAGCGTGCATTCCAGGAGCTGCCTGGCAGGGCTCTGGAGCCAGATCAACACAGAGTCAGGGATGGAGAAGAACCCAGAGTTCTGCAGTGTGCAGCAGACACTCCACATACCAAGAGCAAGCATGGTCCAAAAGCTCTCTAGAAAAGATCCCCTAGATTAACCACCCGGAGTAAGAGACCATGTTCCCATTTTACAGATGGCAAACAGAAGCATCCAGAAGTGTGATATTCTTTAGTTCGCTGGGTCAATACTGAACACCTGAGACAGCAAGCCTAGTAATTTGCTGACAAGGATCATAATAGATCCCATAAGACTCAGGCCAAAGGAAAAGGGGAAGAAGGCAGAAGAGGAGTGTAGCAGGCCCTTCCAGCCATGCTTAGGTTGAGGGGTGGAAGTGGGGAGAGGTAGAAGAGCACAGGAAGAAGCCCTTCCAGTAATGGACAGGAGAGGCAAGGTCAGGAGGAGTTAGAAGGGGATGGGGACAGGGAGGGTGGTCTCCACTGCTGTTTAGTGGGCGAAAGGAGGGGGGGAAGAAAGCAGAAGAAAGAACAGCAGAAAAAGCTGTTAAGCTAAAGAAAGTGGGAGAGAGAAGTGGAAGAGAACAAGAGTGGCTCCCGTAGCAGTCAGTGTGGAGAGGGAGGAAGGTAGGCACAGGGAATGATGAGGATCTTGGCAGGTGTCATAAGAAGAATGCAAACATCTATCTAGATGACCTTCAACAGTGCTAAGATTCTATTAACTTTCCAGAATTATCTGTTCCAAATTTAGAAACTCTTTTACTTGTGAAGTGAAAACTGCCTTGTTGCTGTGGTCCATTTTCTCTCGTTTTAAATGGAGTCGGGTTGGGGGACAGCTGACCACCATTACTGAAATAATAATTTTCACTGGCTTCATAGCACCTTGAATAGTCTGGGGGGCAAACACTCCCCCTCCCAGGTTCCGCATTGGCAGGGAGGGCAAGGCAGGCAATGAAGCAGCACCTACCCTCTGCAAATCGGCACTCAGTACATGCATGCCCTTTAGTGGGACAACAGAACTTACACCTCCGTTTTCCGGGGGAACAGAAACATTCAGGAGTTTAACGTTTTTAACTTGAATCTAACAAGTGTTTTGAGGCTCTGGCTATAGGCTAGATTTCCCCGAGTGTGCACAGGGAAACACCAGGACATCCCACTATGGAACACATGAGAATCGAAGAGCTGTGAGCTGTGCGCATCTACCTCATCAGGCTCATCCGAGCATCCGCTGCATCAGCAACAGTCCAGAAAGGAAGGAGTCCAGGTGCCTCATGGCTGCTTCTTGTCTCCAGTGCCTTCAGTAATTACGGTTCTGAGTCAGCTTTCATAACCCGCAGTGAGTGACACACCTACTCTGAAGCACACATTCCGATATAACAAAGCCCATAAAAGGCTAAAGATAAAAGAGAAAATCATAACAGTATGATGGGAATCATAACAAGATATAATTTCCATAAAAATCATCTCGGTGGCAGCTTCTTCTAAAAAAAGGAGCAAAGTAAACATAATATCCCTCGCATTATGTTTATGTTCTGTACCTGGTATAAACTCTATTTCTTCATTAAATAGAAGGGAGGAAAAAGTCTACATAAGGAGCTAAAATACTACATGAGGAATTTTTTTTCCCATTCAATTTGGAAAGTTTTTGCAAAAGTGGATCATTTATTTATGGAAGCCTTAACTTTCTCATCTTATTTAATGAGGAAAGCTTTAGCTTTGATGAAGGGAAAAGACCACAGTGACTCATTTAGCCAGGAAGGGAAGCTTAGGCAAGGGCGGAGACCAAGACTCATCAGGGAAGGCCCTTACAATAAGGAGGCTTGGGTAGTGGCCATCAGATTCATTCTGCCACTAAGGACCCTTACTTGGCATCAGAAGATGGGCATTCTCTTCTCTTTGGGCTAGGAAGACACCAGAAAGCAGGCAGATATGGATCAAACCCAGGTACTGGCACTCATTAGCTGCCTCGGTTGTGTGACTTAATCTCCCTGAGCCTCAGGTCCTTTGATGGTCAGATGAGAATGAGACCAGTACCTGCCTCAGTGGGTCGTGGTGGTGACGTGAAATGTTAATGGTTTGGGCTCGTACAACACATAACAGGCATCTTCCACTTCCCCTTACCTCCCTGCAACCCCACGCCAGCAGAACAGTATGTTAACCATCTCTAAATTTCACTTTCCTCAGCTGCAAACTGATGAAGGCTAATATATGGGAAAGCATTAAATCTATGTACCGATGTTAGGAAATATTATTAGTAGCAACCAGCACTCCTCCCCCAAAACTGTATTTCATGGAAGAAGAGAGTAAGAAGCCTCTCTCAGGCAGTTTCTCCCCCACCTGCTTACCACTAAATGTTGATATACTTTTATATTAGTATCCCCTGAGAGGGATTAAACCGTGGTTTATAGTTATTTTCATTTTCATTTTGTGCATTTAATTAATGCTTTTATTTCCATGCTCATACTCTGGGGCAAAATCTGAGAAAACCAGAATTTGAAATGCTAAAGACAAATATTAACAGTAAGCACCTTGATTTTTACTTCTCCTTGCACCCACAATCCAAAAGGGATATTTAGAAAACACACAAGATTAAAAAAAAAAAAAAAACAAGCATCAAGAGAAAAAGAATTGTAGGACGCCTGGGTGGCTCAGTCATTTAAGCATCTGCCTTCTGCTCAGGTCATGGTCCCAGGGTTCTGGGATCGAGACCCACACTGGGCTCCTGCTCCACGGAAGCCTGCTTCTCTCCCTCTCCCACTCCCCCTGTTTGTGTTCCCTCTCTCGCTGTGTCTCTCTCTGTCAAATAAATAATAAAATCTTAAAAAAAAAGAAAAAGAAATGTGAGTTTGCCTGGGGTGAAACATGCCTTAGAGTCCTCAGCGCCTAGCAAAGGGCCCAGTACTTTCTCCATCTGGAGAAATAACACAACTTCAATCTACCATCACCCATTAATGAAAAGAAAAAGTTAAAAACTCAATCTGAAAGGCACTAACATCCTTCTACTGATAGGCATTTCCACTGAGTAAATAAGAGGGCCATCTGTAGCCTATAGATGTGCATGGCCTTCAACTCTGAGCTATTTAAAATACACAGACCTTAAGCCCCATTACCTGTACTGTTGAGAAGATAACCTTGACGGACAGGCAAAGCCTGGGATCAAACCTCATCCTACCATCTCCTACACACCACACATGCCTCATGGCTTTCAGAGACACCCCAGTGCACCTAGTCACTCTGAATTGTATTCTCATTCAGGACGCCAAATGTTAAATAATCATAATCAAGACCAAAAATTCTGGAGCTTTCTCTCTCTCTCCATTCTTAGTACAAGCACCACTTTTTCCCCTAATGGCTAATCATTTTTCCTCTCTCTTTTCTGCCAATCTCTGGGTTCTTCCCACCTGCCCCAGTGTTTCTTCTGGCCAGTGCAACACTAGCTTTGCATGGATATCATGCCAGAAGAATGGAAATTTATATTCACAATTTTGTAACAAACAAGTAAGGCAAAGTTAAATAGAGAGAAATCAGAAGTCTGATGAGAGCAGCAATTTATACAGGGTTCTTTGGTCCGTGAGGAATCTTAAAAGAACCCCAATATCAATCTAAAGAGGTTCCCAGCATCTGGCTATAGAAATATACACTTCCGGACTGTCAAAGCATCTCCTCTGACAGTGAAGAATAAAACATCTCCTTACTCTGGTTATCTGATGCTGGATAACCAACCACTTCAAAACTCAGTGGCTCAAAATAACATCTTTTTACTATCATTCATGGTTCTAGGAGCTTGCTTCCCATCTAAAGCTGGAATCACCTGAAGGCTTTTCCTCACATGTCTGGCACCTTGCTGAGATCACTGGTTGGCATCCCTCTCTGCACACAACCTCTCCAACCAAGTGTCTTGAGCTTCCTCCCAGCATGGCCATCTCAGAGTAGCCAGACTTCCTACATGGCAGTTGGCTTCTCCCAGGGCAAGTGTTCTGATACACAGGAAATGAAGGCTGCAGGCTCTTAAAACCTTTGCCCAGAAAACTGGCACAGAGTCACTTCTGCCATACTTTATACAACAAAGCAGTCATCAGACCCATTCAGATTGAACAGACCCCAGCTCTCAAGAGAAGAGCTGAGTTTGAAGACAGGCATTACCACCCTACGCTCAGATAGCCTTGCATGGTCTCTGTCACAAACGTAGGGCTGATGACAGACTGAGCCCCAGTGGATCAAATTTGTGCACATGTAGATACCCACTCCCACAGGACATCATAATCTAAATGCTGGGAGATAGAGGCACTGGTCAACTGTGCTAGTTAGCTATTTACAGTGCTTTCATTGCAGTGCGGGTCACCAAAGTTGAGGAAGTGATTAGAAAGAAAGAGTAAAAGAGTTTTCTTTGATCACTAACAATCATCAAATTTACATATTTACTGCATGTGTTTTAAAGTCTTCTGGGTTTGGGGTGCCTAGGTAGCTCAGTTGGTTAAGCGACTGCCTTTGGCTCGGGTCATGATCCTGGAGTCCTAGAATCGAGTCCCACATCTGGCTCCCGGCTAGCGGAGTGCCTGCTTCTCCCTCTGACCCTCTCCTCTCTCATGCTGTTTCTCTCTCTCTCTCTCTCTTAAATAAATAAATATATATATATATAAATAAATAAATAAAATCTTTTTTAAAAATAATAAAATAAATTAAAGTCTTCTGGGTTTAAAAAAAAAAACAAATACCATTAGTAATTTCATGGAGGTGCAATAGGTTTAGCTTCAAATTTTGATCATTATAGGAGTTCACTGCTCATCTTCTTGTACTGGTTCTCCAAGTGCAAATGAATGGATAATTAGTTACTAGACAGATTTTCAGGACATTAGCAATGTAATCCTAAGCGTGAATTCCTATTGTGAATATTCATTTAGATAAGCTGCCAAACTTCAGGTTATTTTAAATTAGATCCAGAAATCAATCCTACTAGTACTGGAGACTAGATCTGTATATAAAACTGTTCATTAAAGCCAGGCAAGAAAGAAGTAACTCCTGGAAAGGCCAACTGAGCAATTACACCAAAGCTTATCCCCACCAGTGACTCGTCAATGACTATCTCTGGCATTCTAGGCCCTAGAAGAACACACAAAGGACAAGGCAAGGAGTTTTCTGTTTTAGATGACTATTAAGCCCTGTGGGAGTTGGTTCTCTTTGAATCCGTTGTCTTCCCCCTTCCTGATAACTGCAACCAAGTAGGTGGCTTTTTTGCCCTGCTTCTCTGGTTTCATAACTGCCTATTTCAAATTTGCTGAGTGACGTCTTCAGAAATCTCAAACCATCAATTACTTGAGTTCATCCTTGCCCCACACAGTCAAAATAAGGTAGGGCAGCTCCAGTAACTCTTCAGTGTGGGGAAAAGCAGCTCTTCCCTGGTAAGGACAAGGCGAGGGGGACAGTGAAGCAACATCAAGTTCTTCTTGCTTCACCAGCGTCAGGTGCCAGGGTACAGCACGAAACAACAACTTACCGTGACTGGGACCGGCAGAGGAGAGGGTGCGTAGTATCAACATGGAAACCGGGCTAAGAAAATCCCGGGGAAAAAGAGGTATCTGATCAACACATACAAACCAGAATGAATTTTCAAAGATGTTGCCTTTTTTGTGTGTGCAAGAACTGAAGCCTTTTTTTGAGCACCAGAAAAGTTACAGCCGACAGAAGGATTTGGTGATAGAAAACAAGAAGAAGAAAATTAATTATGAAAGAGCCATTCATTGAGCCCTTATAATAATGCCAGGTAGACACTATGACTAATCCCATTTTACACATGAGAAAAATGGAACACGAACCATACATTTAATAACCTGTCCAAGAGCACTTAGCAA
The DNA here is from genome assembly GCF_003265705.2 of Callorhinus ursinus. NCBI lineage: Eukaryota > Metazoa > Chordata > Mammalia > Carnivora > Otariidae > Callorhinus > Callorhinus ursinus. The sequence continues at coordinate 84,450,409 of NW_027397063.1, read as the reverse complement.
GCCAGGGAGCAGAGCTGGCCAGCAATTAAGTTTATACTCTTAACTACCCCTAGTATAGAGGAAGAAAAGGGGTTTTCTGACGAGACAAGGCTAGTTTCTAATCCCAACTCCACCATTACTGTGCTAGTCATGTGACTTTAATTGTTAACCTCCTGAGCCTCAGTTTCCCCACCAACAAAAGGGAGATACCACTTAGTTCTTTCAACTGCTGGGAATTCCCAGAACATAGATGGTTTTCAATAAATGATAGCTATTTTTATTATGCAGGCCAGAGGGAAAATGGTCCAGTTAAACGAAAATAAACCACAAAAACGAGAAGGAAACCTGGAAGCATTAAGAACATGAACACCCCATGCTGAGCTCCTGAGGAAAACCATACCTTGAAGAGGGCTCCCTCTTTAGAGCCTTGACCCTCTCCTCACATGTGGACGGGACACAATCTTGAGAGAGTATGTATAGCCTGTGTTCACAACTCAAGGAATTAATACAGATTTTCCTTTTCCTTTTACCTAGAGATACATAAATATATAATATATAACATACAAAAATATGTTTTCACTCCTATCCAATTTTTTCTAACTCTGACAGGTCCTTACATCTGATTCTAAATTGAGTTCTCTTCAGACACAGCTCTGATTAAATCTCACGGGCTTCAGAGACATCGAAGGATCTTTAATGCTAATAGAATAAAATCCAGTCTCTGAGGTCTGGCCTCCTCTATCTCACAGCAGAGATTCAGGCTTCCATTCTAATCCTATCTCCCCTCATGCCTCACCTGGAACTCCCCTTCAAGGAAGGACAAGGCCCCTCAGCCCACTTGTCCCTGGACATAGATACCTGGCTGGTTCCCCTGAGCATCAGCTCCTGCTCATCCTTTCCTGTTCAAATCCCTTCAACCTTTCCATGCCCCACTAAAGGGCCTCCTCTTCCAACAAAAACTCCTGATGTGGTCTGAATGTTTGAGCCTCCCCTAAAACCCAAATGTTGACATTCTAACCCCCAAGGTGACGGTATTAGGAAATGGGCCTTTGGGAAGTGATTAGATTATGGGAGTGAGCCTCATTGATTTTTTTAGGGGCCTTATTTTTTAAAGGGGCCCAGACAGCTTCCTTGTCCCTTTCACCGTGTGAAGATGCTATAAGTCTGTGACCCAGAAAAGGGCCCTTACCCAACCATGCTGGCATCCTGACCTCAGAGTAATAAATTTCTGTTGTTTATAAGCTGCCCAGCCTGTAATACTTTGTTACAGCAGCGTAAACAGACTAAGACACGCATCCCATAAGCAGTTTGGCCCCCAGTAAATCATTCTCTTCTTCCTCTAAATTCCTACCATGTACTAGCCTTTCTTCTCTCCATTGCACATATGTATAGTTCAGTATTGTGATGTAACTTCCTTCAGAGACAATTCTTCTCTCTCCAGTGATACCATATGCAACTTGAGAGAACATATATGATTTAGGGTATAGGTTTGTAGGCAGGCAAATCTAAAGTCAAACCCCAGCGCTGCAATTTTCTAGCTGTATGACCTCGAGCAAGCTATTGAACCTCTCTGAATAGTATTTTCCTCTCCCGTAAAATAGGATAATAATATTAGTTCCCACCTCTGATTTGAGGGATGGTTCATGCCAGGCACATATAAGTGCTTAATAATGTCAGCCATAATTATTACCAATACCCATTTTTCACACACTTTTCTACCCCCCACAGCATCAACTAGCTAATCTATTTATCTATCTACCTATCCATCATTTTATCTTTTCATTTATCTGTGTAAGACACTCAATGAATCTTTGCCCATTGCCTAATTTAGCTGCACCAATCTTTCTCACCTTTCCATTTCTCCAAGAAGCACAAAGCTGTTCCTAACTTATTAATCTGGCATTGAAACTCAAGAAGATTCTCCAGATAGGATCTCACACAGAGCATGCTGATTTCCAGGAGGCTGAAATGGGAGTGAAAAGTGATCATTTCCTTAGTACAGATATGCTGGTTTGAAGAACAGCTGAATAATTCATTAGGTCCTTTAAAGTGCATTGATCAGATTCTACTCTTTGAGAAGCATTTTACCTTGAAGTAAACTATTTTTCATTCTCCTTTGAAATGAGAGGTAGATAACAGACTGCCTCTGTTTAACGAAACTATAATAAAGGTCTAAATGATAACAATCCCTTAGACTTGCAGAGTGCATCACAGTTGATAAAGCACACTCATATCTATCACCCTATTCCATCCTTCCAGCAGCCCCATCAGACAACCAGAGAGCTTCTCTCAGTGTGATAAATGGGAATGCTCAGGAATGTTCAAGACCTTTCCCACATGCCAGTTTGTTGGTTCAAATCTTCCAGCTCCTAATTCAGTGTTCCTTTTACAGCACTACAGGATTTAAAACTATTTGCACATCTTTGTAAAGAGATACCCAGCTGGAAAGAATGGAACCCACTGCCAATTTGTATTTTGGTTAAAGTACTTGTGTTATCACCTTGGAGGTTATGAATGCAAAGCAAAAATGTCAAATGGTATTTAATGCAGTTCTATACAACATGAGACTCAGTGGGAGACCTCAGTGGAGAGTCTATTTTAATGCTAGCCATTTTCAGGGTCTTTTGTTCTTGTTCTCCTGGCAGTAACACAGGAGTATACAGCTCCAGCCTCCAGGGATTTCCTGTTACGATACTCAGGGTGGACCACAACTGGATACTTTTCCTAGGTCTAGTGTTCTACCAGTCCCCCTCACCCACAGCCTTCCAGCTGCCCAACCAGCTACCTGGCTCCCCCTCAGACATACAGTGTGTTCTATCTGAACACCTGGGCCATTCAGGGGCTATTCCCATCTGCAGTCTGCTCCCTTACCTCATTCACACCTTTGCACAATTACCTCAGAGAGGCTTTCAGCCCATCTTACCTCATTCCCATTCCCCTGCCCCCACACACACACCCAGTCACACTTCCCTACTGTTCCATCATGGGTGCTTATCACTACCTGACATTTTACAAACTATTTATCTCTCTGTTTATGACCGGCCTCCCCACTAGAATGTAAGCCCCATGAGGGCAGGGCTTTGACTAGTTCACATCTATACCACCAGTACTTTGAATAGTCCCTGACAATAAGAAGCTCCCAATAAATACTTGTGGAATAAGGCAATACAGCCTACACATTTCCCTGTTTAGAATCTCTACTTCTTCCAATATGAAAAGATTCTTATAGATGAAACTAAAAGAACAAAAACAAATCTCGCAACTAGAAAAAATGCAAAGAAAATTAGTGCCATGGTAGGGACTCAGAACATGTGGGCAGAAACCCTGGGACCACAGCAACCATGACTGCAACTAGGTGACATCACTAGAGCTGATACCAGGCAGTTGGTAAGAACAGATTAATGACCAACACTCCTCTCCCATCCCAACCAACTGGCATCTCATGGCCTAAGGTAATTCCATCAAATGCCTCAGGCTATTCCTTTTGGAAAGGGGTCCAAGTTATTTCTTGAATTGTGCACATATGGCAGCAAATAGGCACTCATCATGTGGGAGTAGCCCAACATAACATTACACCCTTCAATCTCATGGGATAACAACTACTCAACATCAGTCATGAAGTATTCTTGCTAAAAATATTTAACCTGAATGTAATAAAGAGAAAATCATCACATGTCCAGAATGTGGGATATTATACAGGGCAACTGGCCAGGACTCCAAAAAAGTTAATGTCAGGAAGGAAAAAAAAAAGACAGGAAGACTCTCCTAGATGAAAGAAGAAAGAAAGAAAAAGAAGAAAGAAAGAAAGAAAGAAAGAAAGAAAGAAAGAAAGAAAGAAAGAAAGAAGAGAAAGAAAGAAAGAAAGAGAAAGAAAGGGTTGGATCCCGGGGTTGGGAATACAGCTATAAAATTAAGAAACCAGAAAAATTGAATATGGACTGCATAACTTACAAAGGTTCCATCAGCTATACCCATTGACTCTGTTATTGAAAGCCAAGATCCAATTTGTCACTAGTCACCTCTACAAGTAATCATTCTGCATTTTCCACATACATCATGTCCTCTGGTTGCATACAATAAAATCTATATCCTGAGTTCAATAGGGCTTAGCCTCCATGGAGCATCTTTAATGTTAATTGGAGGAGACAGAGTTTGTAAATCCTTATTTACAAGATGATTAGGAAAATTTTATTTCCTAAGCCTGCCTTTTGCATTTCTACTATTCTTTCCATATATTTCTCCACCCGCTCCCTCTCCCTTTGCAGCAGGGGCAGGGTGCCTATTAACATTTATTAAAGTTCTTATAAAATACTACTTCAGCCACTAAATTGTAAATTCCTTGAGAGTAGAAATGATACCTGGTTATTCTTTGCATTCCTCATGGCAAACACAATGTCTCACATAGAGTACATAGCTCATAAGTGGCTGTTGAATTCTAAAAATCACTATACTTTAAGTTAGAACATGTAATGACTATTTATTGGCTTGAATTTTTAAATGACCCTGACTCTCTGTACTACAAAATGTACTGAGGAACTAATACATTTCTCAGAGTTTGCAACTTTCATTCAATTACCAAGCCTCTTAAACATCTCATGAAATGTTTAACAATAAAGCTACTCTTCACATCTCAAGAAATATTTCTGAAGAAATTGGAAAATCAAGACATTCTTTCCATGTATAAAAAAATTCAGTAAGTGATTCAATAAGTCAGTATTTCAAAATGAGATGGCATGAAGAGCATTTGGTAATATATATCTTATATCTATCTGTTAGAAAAAGGCCTGTTTCACCAAATAACCCTTGCATTATGATTTACCCACCTTTCTGCATCCCCATCAACTGCATCTTCCCTCACTCTCTTCAATGAGAAATTTTATACTTGCTTATTTCTTTAGTACTTATTGAATTGATGACGGTAATGTGAAAGTTATTATAACATTTAAATATCATTTAACTTTCTGCTTTTCAGCTCACACCTTGCTTTTTTAATTTCCATTTCCATTTGTGAATCTTGACATTTGTAAATGTCCTGCATCATCAGGCTCTGAGACATTCACGTTCTACTTTGCTGAAAACAGACTGCTCGTTGCACTTCAACAATTACATTTCTTTTACACTTGCTGACACTCTTTCATGACGATCTCCAAGACTAATACCTCCACTGGGGCCTCAGGTACCCCCTTCCGATAGTCAAAATGTTTTTCAAGACAAGCTTTCTCTCAGGCCACATAGCATATCCCGAAGAATTACCATGACCTAGTTCTAGAATGTCACTCCAGATAGATTTCAGCCAGCGGCAAACAATATACGAAGCATCTTTACTTTAGCCCCATTTCTAAGAACTGCTCCCTCTTTGAGAGGTTAACCAGAGGAAGTCACCCCCTCGGAGAAAAAGAGACCATGTGTTTGGTCCCTATCCAGCCACTACCTGGCTACACAATCCGAGACATGTGTCTCTGAGTTTTATTTAGTTTCCCCGTCTTTAAAATAAAGCAGTTATACTAGGTCACCCCTCACTTGCCTTCTACCTCTAAGATTCTGTAATTCCATTGAGTGTTCCTATGTGGGACAGAGGACAAACACGATTATCAAAATTTTTTTTAAAAAGCATAAACCTTTGGATAGCGCTTCTGTATTTTGCTACCTCAAAGTATTGGGGGCACACTGGCAACTTCCACAAGGTTCTATTAAACCTTAGAGATTAAAACATGACCAAACCAATGCCACAGCAATTGCACTCTTAGGTTTATACCCAAGAGAAATCAAAACATGTGTCCACACAATACCTGCACACAAATGTTCACAGCAGCATTATTCACACTAGCCAAAAAATGAAAATAACAAAAATGTCCATCAACTAATGAATGGGGAAAAAAAAAGGTGGTACATCCATACAATGGTATATTATTCAAAAAGGACTGGAATACTACTACCTGCCACAACATATGACTCTTGCAACTATTATACTAAGTGAGGGAAGCTAGTCACAAAGCTACTCACACATGTTATGTAAACCTATTTATATGAAATGTCCATTACAGGCAAATCTATAAATACAGAAAGTAAATTAATGGTTGCCTAAGGCTGGAGTGGGGAGAGAGTTGGAGGGAAATGGGAAATAACTGCTAATAAGTAAAAGGTTTCTTTTTGGAGTGATGAGATTGTTCTAAACATGATTGTGACGATGGTTGCACAACTCTGTGAATACACGAAAATCCACTGAATTACACATTTCAAATGGATGAATTATACGGTATGTGAATTACATCTCGACAAAACTGTTGTTAAAAATTAACGCCCCAGATTTCTGCCTAAGGATAAAAGAATAAAAAAAAAAAAAACTTTCAAAGGAAGCCCTGGGTTCAAATCCCAGTGCTCCCACTCAATAGCTGTGTCATCTTGAGTCAGTCTCTTAAGCCCCATTTCCCTAGTCTGTGAAGTGGGGAAAGCACTGCAATCTCCCCTCCCCCCGCTGGTGAGGATTAAATGAGGTAACATACAATGTCCAAGATATACTAAGCATTTAATAAATGATGGCTGTTGTTGGTGTTATTATGATCTCATCAATGGAAAATCTGGCTAGCTATTTTTTTAAATGAATTGACTTCAAAGCTCAGGCACTGGATTTAACTGCAAGTTTATAGCAGCTAGTGCCTAAGCGGAAACACTCAAGTTTTTTCATTTTCTGACAACAGAAGTCAGTGCCACTAACCCATAAGCTGGCTATCCTATCAGTGTAGGTTTTTTTTTTTAAGATTTTATTTATTTATTTGACAGAGAGAGCACATGCAGGGGGAGTGGCAGGCAGAGGGAGAGAGAGAAGCAGACTCCCCGCTGAGCAGGGAGCCTAATGAGGGGCTCAATCCCAGGACCCTGGGATCATGACCTGAGCCAAAGGCAGAAGCTTAACAACTGAGCCACCCAGGCGCCCCTATCAGTGTGTTTTGACTCAAGAAGAGGCAGGTCAGTAAAATCAAAATGGCTTTTAGCATAGATAGTTCCAAAGGAGAATGACGACAAACTTCCAGGTAGTCAAAATACTTCAATGACTTCTGCCCAAGACTGGTCCTCAGTGATTACCTTATTCATGCCTGATTTGTGGAGAGTTCTATTTCAACCATGACATAGTAAGTGCTGGTGAGACAGGTCTGGTGCTGGCCTTTGGTGGGGGGGGGGTGCAGAAGGAACAGACCTGGTCCCTGCCTTTGGGGGAGTTTGTATTCTAGCATTTAGTCCTAAACTCATGTTAAAATTTACTTTCACCTTAATTTTGCCACTATATGAAAAATAATAAATCTGCTCAGTACATGAAGGCAGGTAGTCAAAAGGTATAGCAACACTCAAGGTGGTGCTCAGGTCTCTGGGCATTTCTGAGGCTCAGTTCCCCTCAGAGCCTGGAGCACAGAACTCTGCACCCCGAGCTGAGAGGTCAGAGTTCTGTTCCTAGCTCCACCACTGGGCGCCATGAGTCTAAACCACTTCACCCATTGGTGTTTCTGTTTCCATCATTAAAATAGGCAGGGCCGAGCCTAGACATCTAATTAAACTTCTCCATCACTTAGGACCAAAAAATGCTTACACTAGTTGCACATAAATTTTTCCCAGCTTTACTGATATAACTGACATAGAACCTTGTGTAAGTTTAAGGTGTACAACATGACAATTTGATATATGTAAAATTGAGAAATGATGACAATAAAGTTATTTAATGTATCCATCTCTAGCTGCACATAGAGTGCCAATGACAGTGACAGTTCTCAGTATAAATTAATAAATTGGTACAATGTTCCATACAAGATGTAGAACACTCCCCTGTACCCACCCGTGCATGTGCACGCACACGCACACACACACACAACCCAGAAAACATAAAGTGAGGTCCCTGGCAGAAATGACCCATTACAGTAAATTCACCCATGTGAGAGGTGGTCTCTAGGGAGACAGCCTACCAAACTATCCTCTAGAAAACACACATTTCTTTCCATGGCCCTTGTATGGTACTGCACGTAAAGTAATACTATAGTTCAACTTTGATTCATATTCTTCCTCTGAGGTCATACTATTATCGGCCTTTTGGGTATCCATAATTGTACGCCACCAATACACACACACCTTTATACATATGCATTCAAATTCACACACTGCTTCTAATTGGGGCATTTACTTCTGTGAATTAGTATATCAGACTGGAAATATGAAGATAATATTTATATGGTTTTTAAAAACTAGCTAAATGGTGTCTGCTTTAACTCAATACTTTATTTTTTAAACTTTTTACTCTCTCAAAATACCTTCTTTTGTTTTACTACTTTTTTAAGAACTGCTATCAGAAAATGGGAAAATAAACTTACTTTTGGCAATTACACAGTCATCAAACATCTAACATGGAGCTGGGCAAAATGGGGGAAGGGGAGTGGGAGATACGGGCTTCCAGTTATAGAGTGAATAAGTCATGGGAATGAAAGGCACAGCACAATGAATATAGTCAGTGACATTATAGAAGTATTGTATGGTGACAGAGAGTAGCTACACTTGTGGTGAGCACAGCATAAGGTATAAACTTGTGGAATCATTATGTTGTACACCTGAAACTAATATATTATTGTGTGTCAACTCTACTCAAAAAAAAAATCTAACATGTACAAAAGTTGTACTATGCACTCAGATACAAAGATGAAGAATATGGGACTCTAGTTAGCCTTAATTCTTAAAGAGCTCATTGTCCAGTGAAACTGTAGTAAAAAAATTTTTTTTAATTTTTTTCATTTAAAAAAATTTTTTTTCAGCAGGGCCTACGGGGGGAGCATGAGGGATGCCACGAATTCCTTTTGGAGGCATCTTTGAGCTTGCCAAGTAGACACCATGAGCAAAGCTCACTCTCTCGAGTTGAAAAAATTTATGGACAAGAAACTGTCATTGAAATTCAATGGTGGCTGACATGTCCAAGGAATATTGGGGGGGGTTTGATCCATTTATGAATCTTGTGATAGATGAATGTGTGGAGATGGCAACTAGTGGGCAACAGAACAATATTGGAATGGTGGTAATACGAGGAAATAGTATCATCATGTTAGAAGTCTTGGAGCGAGTATAAACAATGGGTGTGTTCATCAGAAGAAATCAACTGCTTCCACATGTCCCCTCCATAGTATCTGTTTTACTACAATATAAAAATCAGGTCGTGTGCATTTTCATATTGAACTTTTTTGTTAAATAAACTTTTATAATAGTCAAAAAATTTTTTTTCAGCTTTATTGAAATATAATTGACATATAACATTGTGTAAGTTTAAGGTATAAGAAGTGTCGATTTGATACACTTACATATTGCAAATGATTACCACTGTCGTTTCTTTTTTGAGGTGAGAACATTCAAGGTCTACTCTCTTAACAATTTTCAAGTATATAATACATTATCGCTAACAATAATGCTGTGCATCAGATCCCAGAACTTATATATTTTCTAACTGGAAGTCTATACCCTTTGACCAACATCTCATTTCCCCCTGCCTTGGCCTCTGAAAAAAAATTTTTTAAACAACCAAATTAATTCTCTTCATTGGTATAAAAGAGTGAATTCTCATTAGTGTTCTAATACCTCTTAGGTGGGTTGACTGAGCAGTTGAAATCTTTGGAAGCTTAGAATCTTCCTATGCACAAATGAGAAGGCAAACCAAGAAGTCTATCACACTCCTTCTCCAATGAAGATATGTGCTTTTGATTGCCATTTTAAGCCAGGTTGAACTTTCCCTCAGTTTTTATAAGGTTCCAGGGCTAAAGCCGAAGATATTTTAGCCAATGTGCAAATCAGTCAATGTGTAGCACTGTGTCAATATGTGAATAGTTACGTATTACATCACTATATAAACCTTACACAAGCTACTAAATAGAGGAAATGACTACAATCACCCAGACCATTTAAAACCAAATTCTTCACATTAAAAAATCTCTGAATTCATATATATTGGTGTATTATGTTTATATGCACTCCCATTCAATTTACACATGATTAATTTGTGTGCTTCAGAAAAAAGCAATGAAATCAATACCTGCTTTTAATATTCATATACTAATTTCAAAAACCACAATTTAAGCAACCTGCCAAATATTAAAACATGGGTATGTAAACTAATAATTCTTCTCAGATATCTGTTAGCAATGTTATAAATAGTAACACTAATTCACACTAATATAAATGCCAACTTTTTAGCACCTCTTTGGCTAAATAGAGAAGTATGAATAATTTGACTCTCTACAAATTCTAATTTTAAGAAATTATATTTATCGCTCATGCTATATTTATTACCCATACCTACATAGTATTTATCCTAAATTCCATGCAGAAGACAACCCATTGGTAATTTTTTTCATATTAAAAAAAAGGTTTAATGTGAACAATATGGGTTCTACTTAATCAAAAAAAAGGAAGAAATAACAGCAACATGAATGTAAAAATGCACATTTTTTTTCAACATCAAAGTCATCTTGGAATACACAAAAAACTATTTTAAGCAGGAATGAGTTTTATTCGGTCTACCTTGCTTCAAATCTCTGCCCATTTTGACTGGAGCTCCATCCTCTCTAGACCCTTTAAACCTTTAACCCTTCTCAGCACACCCTGCCACTGTTAACCCTGCCCTGCTTTCCTTATAAGGCCACAGATTCCTCAACTCCAGCCACAGGTACCAATGACTGAGGAGGGGCAGAGGTTAAGGTCACTGAATTTGGGGAGGGCAATGAACAGCAAGAGCCAGGTGTTGAATGGCCATCTACCTGGACAAATAATTAAGTCAAGAATAATGAAGAAAGGTGCAGCCACTATGGAAAACAGTATGGAGGTTCCTCAAAAAAGTTAAAAATAGAACTATCAGATGATCCAGCAATTCCACTTCTGGGTATTTATCCAAAAAGAATGAAAGAAAACACTAACTTAAAAAGATTTTGCACCCCCATGTTCACAGATGACGTACTTACAGTAGTTAAGATATAGAAACAGCCTAAATGGGTACATGGATCAAGAAAATGTGATATTGAGAAAAATCCTCCCTGATTTCTAGCATTAAACCATCTGCTTTTGATCCCCTTTTCTGATTCAAGTATAGTAGAGTACCTCCATAATCTAAGAGCATGGGCTAGTTTATTAAGCTTGTGAAAGTTTATAAACCTTCCCATTACTCAGCTTCCTTTGCTGTAAAATGGAATGGAATGTCCACTGTTCAAAGCAGTTGTAAGATTTAAATACAATAACAGATTAGGGTAGCTGCCACAGAGTTGGGTGCTTAACATATAGTAGCGATTATTGTTACCCTCTAAGGCCTGTCTCCCTCAGCAACCAAGCACACTTTCTCTCACATTAATTAAAGATTCCATTTAGAGCCCACTTCCGAGAGGCATTCTAGCCACTGGGAATGTAGCCATGAACAAAACCAAGGGAAAATCCTTGCCCTCATGGAGTTCACAGCCTAGCAGGGGGAGACAGACAAGCAATAAATAAAACAGAGAAGTAAATTATATAGTGTTAGAAGATGCCAAGCCCTATGGAGTCGCAATTTATGAAAGTGTGTTCTGGGAGGCCTCACTTAAAGATGACATGCGTATAAGCAAAGACCTGAAAGAAGCGAGCAGCCAAGCAGATGTCTGGAGCAGAGAGGTCCTCGGAGGACCGGGGCAGGAGCATTCTGGACCATCTGAGGAATAGCAAAAAGGCTGGTGTGGCTGAAGCCTACCTACCTGAAGGACGGTAGATGAAGGCAGAACAATGAGGGGAAGGGGGCAGGAGGGGAGCAGATCCGGCCTGACAGGGCCTTGAAGGCCATTGTAAGGAATTCAGCATTTACTTCGAGTGAGTAGAAGAGTAGGAGCCCCTGTTGAAATCTGTACGGTGGCATGATCCAACTTAACCTTTGTTAGGATCACTCTGAACACTGTTGAGGACAGGTTCAAGGTCAAGGAAGGAAGAGGAAGACCAGTTAGGAGACTATTTCAGTAATTCAGGACAAAAACGATAGTGGCTGGCTGATGTCAGTAAAGGTGAGAAGTCGTTGGATCCTGGATCTATTTTTGAAGGGAATATAATACCCAAAGGATTTTCTGATGGATCCAATGTGCGGTGCAGAAAAAAGGAGGGGCCACTGATGACTCCCAAGGATTTTGTCCCCAGCAACTGAAGAGGACCAAGGAGTCCTTTAGTGGGTAATGCCTTTATCTCTCCCGGACCATTGCTTCCTGCCCACTAACAGCCCAAAGGTCTTCCTTGCTTTAAGAATAGAAGAGAAAGCATGTTAACTTTCTGCTGTCCTAATCTCTCCTAATGCCTGACACTAAATTTCCTTGCAAAATTGCACTGTAACCACTGCCTTCACCTCCCCCTGCCTCTACAACAGACACCTCCCCTTCCCTTCCAGAGAACACTCCTGCAGCGCCGGGAGGACATTCCAATCATCCAGCCCAGCCTCCGGAATTCTGTACTACAACGTACCCTTCTTGCTACACTGTAGCATTTGGCACAGCCTCAATACCTCCTTGCTCAAATTCTGGCCTTGGTGGGAAGATCCGGTGTCCTGACTTACTGTAATGACTGTGACCATTCCTTCCACAGTCTCCTTTCTCCTTTACTCTCACCTTCATTTCTGCTCTCAAGTATCACACTCTAAATTCCTCTCTGTCCCTCTGTGCACTACCAGGACCTTCTACTCACAGCCATTCTGACTGTTCCCTACATGGGGTCCCTAGCCACCAGCTCAGCGTCTAGAACATCGCTGATTGCACAAATGAACAAATCAACCCGTCCATCAGTCGTCACGTCTCTATTTAGTTTTCACCTGTCTCCCAAGCTCCTGCTCTGTTATTACAGCCACAAGCTGCACATTATTGTTCAGTTCTCAGAGTCTAAATGAAACACTCCATCTTAACTCTCCTTCCACATAGCAAGCTGCTTCATTCTGACTACCGTATTTATTTTAAGGATGTAACGATCCCTGTATAAAAACTTTTATTTCCTCAAGACTAAGATTTCTGCAAGAGCCTCCCTTCGGCCCTCTTCAATTCTTTTTACAATGCTACCAGCTCAATTTTCTAAAACACTAGTTTGATCATGTCATCCATCTAATCAATAATGTTTATTGGCTCCACATTGCCTTCAGAAGTTGAGAGACAGAGGGAGACAGAGAGAGAGACAAAAGGAAAGAAAAAGAGGAAGGAAAGAGAGAGCGCAAGAGAATATTATCTAGGCTTTATTTTGACTATTTTTTTTCTTTTCTTTTAAATAAACTTTCTTCTTTTTGGCCCCACCTCGCACACCAGTTTTATTCCAAGCTGTTCCTCGGGGCTGCTTTTTAGATACATTTTCTCCTCCTAAATTCTGACATACTCCATCTAGCCCCTTGACTAGCCAAAGGATAATACAAGCCCTTCGCTATATATTAAGAGACTTTTAAAAGTCTAGTCTGTATCAACCTGTCCAATCTTACTCCCCACAAATGCCCGCCAAAAACCCATTTTCTCCCTTCAGATGGTCTCTCCACCCCTCCAACAAGCCTTATACACCACTGTTCTCACAGTTCCCTGCCTGGTTGTTTTCTCCTCCAGCTTCTCTTTGTATCTTGTACTACGTGTTCATCAATGCCACGCTCAAATTCTGAACTGCCCCAGAAGCCGTATACACCCAACCCGACCAAGAGTGGCTTGCAGCATTCCAGTCCTAGAATGTACTGTACTTGCCACTCCTATGCCGCTGATAACACTGGTTCTCAACGTGGGACCCTGGAACCAGCAACAGTATCACTTCGTTGAAATACAAATGCTTACGTGTGCCACCGCTCATGGCCCCCCAGCCCTACTGAATTAGAATCTCTAGAAGCCGAGTAGAGCAATCTGTGACTTAACAAACTCTCCAGGAAAGGCTAATGCACACTGAAGTTTGAGAACCATTGACGTTTTATAATAAAATTTATCATAAAATCTATCTTGCCAACCAAACAATATGCAAAATGCCAAGAGCAGTATCTAATGCATAGCGGTCCATCCAGAAACTTGAGTTTTGTGACACTGTTCTCAGTAATGGCATCGCATTAAATATCAAGTGAATTTTGCCCCCAGCCCCTAATTTTGAGGGAAAAAAATCATGAGAAACAACGAAAGTACTCTAATTTTTAATATGAACCAGGAAAAAAATTAATATCGTTTTAACCAAAAGTTTAAGCTTTTTAATATTAGCACAAAATTAAATGCTTTTATCTAATACTAAATAATTTAATATGCAGTAAATAAAGAGACTCTTCTATTTCCTTTATAGTTCAGCTTTGGAAAAATAGTTCTGAAGTTTTGAGGTCTTACCTTAATCATGAATACAGGAGAAGGCACCTAAATAAAAATCCCTGCAACAAGATGAGACCTTAGTTTTAAACAATTTGTATGTTACAGAAGATGACAAGTCAAACCAAGTCAAGTTAGACATTCAGGTTTAATATTCTGCTTTCAGGAAATTCAGTAATAATGAGACACACTTAGGTCCAGCCTACTTGTTTCCACTCTGTAGACCAAAACCACATTTAAGAAAGAATTCATTAAAAGGCCCAAAATGAAACATTTTTTGTCCTGGATATAAAGGAAATAATTATTAACACTAAAAATGCCATGGGATAGTATAATATGTTCCATTTATTCCCTATATTGATGAACGTTTTTCATGTTTAATGTGAAAAGGATACAGTGGTAGCTATGCCAGGTCCTAGCATATTTTTGTATACTGAGCCTCTTTGGAGTTTTATTGCCAAAATGTCCAGGGTTCCATATCAGTACGTTCCTTTTAATATAATTATTTTTAAAAACAGAAAGACTGGAAAAGACTATGCCAAAACAGTAAAAGGAGTTACCTCTGGTACCACATAATTTTTTTACTTCTTGTTTTTTTTTTAAGATTTTATTTATTTATTTGACAGAGAGACACAGTGAGAGAGGGAACACAAGAAGGGGGAGTGGGAGAGGGGGAAGCAGGCTTCCCACTGAGGAGGGAGCCTGATGTGGGGCTCGATCCCAGGACTCCGGGATCATGACCTGAGCCGAAGGCAGATGCTTAACGACTGAGCCACCCAGGCGCCGCCTTCTTGTTTCGTAATAATCAATTTTTTTTTCAATGAGCATATATTAACTTTCAAAATCTGGAAGAAAAAAGTTTTAAAGACACATTTTTGTTTTATGTAAGAAATAGTACAATAGTTCATTTCTTCATTTAGGAGAAGTGTGTGTGTGTGTGTGTGTGTGTGTGTGTGTGTGTGTGTGTTTCACATCTCATTTAACACAAAAACTCTATGAGGTAAAATCATTATTCACATTTTGCGGATAAGAAATCTGAGTCACAGAGAAATTAAATACATTGTACATAGGACTCAAACGTGCAAAATGACGTTAAAGCTTACTAGAGTCACCCATCGGGAAGCTGCCATCCAGGCTGAAACTTCCACCTTGCCTTTTGGCAAATCCCAAGACTGGTTCATTCCTTCCTTTTGAGAATGTAGAAACAGAAACAGAACAGCAAAAACAACAGATCTGTAACATTGGGTCATTATCCCATTTCTCTTATTCTACACTATGTCCTGATAACTCAAAAGGAAACATACAAAACATTACACATAGAAATTTGAGAATGCACCTTCATGGTGTCCTCAAAAGGGGGGAACTTCAAGAGGAGATGGCCTCCTTAAGACTGAAACAAACAGCAAAAAGGGAAGAAAAGACTGAGGGAGGGACAGAAATGAGAAAACACACACACACACACACACACACACACACACACACACACACACAGAAGCCCAAAATCTCACTGCAAAAGCAGAGGCAGTAAAGAACAAGAACTGGTACTGTGGAAAACAATATCTCTACTGTGAAAGACAAACAGGAAACACTCTACCAGAAGCAATTTAAAGGACAGATATAAAAATAAAGACAGGAAAGGTGACATATAAGGACCATAGGGGACAGAGATCCAAATCAAGGACATAGATATTTCACAGGATGAAATTCAATAGGAAGGAATACAATTAATAAAAATAGTAAGGGTAAATAAACATATGTGGACTAAAACCAGCTTCCAGGAGCAAAAGTACACTGAGATCTAAGCAAAATAACTGAAAACAGATCCCACCTGCGCCCAAAAAAGTAATTTCTATTTTTTTCAAAATTCATATAACTAACGAGGCAGAAAATCAGGTTAACAACAAAGTAATATCAAACTAGCCCCAAACCTCTCTTTCACAATATTAAACACCACAAGCCAATGAACCATCCACAAAATTTGGTGAGGAAAGGGTGGTGATAAAGTAACTGTATTCCCCAATTACTGTTCACGAAAAAAGGCAAAAGAAAAATTTGAAGCTAGGCAAGAACTCATAAATTATGACAAATACATAATAGTCATAAAAAAGTAAAGTATATATTCCAGCTAATTGAAAGATAAATCAAAAATAGAGAACTCAAAAATATAGTAAGAGCAAAAAACAACGAATTTAGTATAACCAATTTAATGCTAAACACAAAAGGTATCCCTGAAAAACAATGTATTATTTTTAATACCTTCAAATTTGAATTTAACATTTAATCTTTTATAAAATAAGTATATAATATTAAGTTGAGATCAGATAACATAACATATATATATCCAAGCTATAGTGTCAGATTGAATTAAACACTGGAAAGAGCAGGAGAAGCATGGGATCAAGGTAGGGATATAAAGTTTCACTCTTTGTTACGCAACAGGGACATTAAAGGCTCCCATTTTACTATTAATTTGCATAATTTGAGAACAACAGGCTTAAATACATATTTAAATTGCATTTTTGAAAAAATTCTATATAGAAAAACAAAAGAAACACTAAGGAAGATGGGACAATCAAACATATCATAAGTATAAGTAATCAATAAACTCTCCCTCTGAAAGAAAACCGTCAGACTGGGTCCAAAAATAAAATCTTATTCACAATATATACTTTTATGAAATCCTAAAACTAATCAAATCCTAAAACCTAAAATTAATACACTGTCAAATATGTCTCATTTAAAAACAAACAAAAAACAAAATCATACCATGTATATGCTTTCTTAGAGCAAAAATACATCTAGACAAAGTCTAGAAATTAAAAGAAAATAAAAAATATCAAGCAAGCACAAAGAAACACTCTTAAAAAAACAAAAATAATTTCTTCATGATGAGCACTGAGTAATGTATAGAATTGTTGAATCACTATTTGGACAACTGAAACATACGTTAACTATACTGGAATTCAAATTAAAGATGTAATTAAAAATAATAATAATTTCTAAGAAAAGCCATTATTGGGACAGTGTGTTTCTGTATTCATAAAAATTATAATCTACTATGAAGTTGTAACCCTTAAAACTTTTGTATAACAAATAATACAATTAGACATATAACACACATGAATGACAGAAACGCAAATCATACCAGGAGACTAGGAAGCTATTTTTGTCTGGTCATTCTTCCAGATGAAATTTAGAATCATTTTGTAAAATCCTAAAACAAATTCCTGCTTGATATTTTTATTGGAATCCCATGTTAACATACGAAGAATAGACACCTTTACACTACTAAGTTTTCCTATCTAGGAACACAGGATATCTTTGCATTTACTCAAGTCCTCAGTATATCCTTTGTTAAGATTTAAATTTTCCTTCAAATAAGTCCTACAGAGATCTTGTTAAGTTTTTTCCTAGATATTTTATAATTTTTGTTATCACTGTAAAGGTATCACTTTTCAAATACATTTTCTAATTGGTTATTTTGGTTCACTAATAAGAATGCTATTGGTTTGGGTATACTTATTTTATATCCAGCCATACTGCTAAATTATTATTGCTCTATTTTTTTTCAACTGATTCTCCTAAGTTTAAGTTATCATCTGTAAATAATGAAAACATCACTGTCATCCTAATACTGATAATTCTTGTTTCTTCAGTCTTGTCTTATCTCAGTGGTTAAAAGTTCCAGAATAGTATATATTATTATTGGTCCTTATCTTAACCCTGACATCTTTGTGTAACACCTGTTTAAAAGGAATATACCAGACAGTCCCTGACTTAGATGATTTGACTTACGATTTTTCTACTTTAAGATGGTGTAAAAGCAATATGCATTCAGTAGAAACCATACTTAGAATTTGCATTTTGATCTCTTCCTGGGCTATCAATACACAATACAAAGCTCTCTCGTGATGCTGGGCAGGGGCAGCAAGCGGTAGCTCCCATACAATCATGAGGGTAAACAACCAATATACTTATAAACTTTCCGTACCTATACAACCAGTCTGTTTTTCATTTTCAGTACAGTATTCAATCAATTACATGAGATATTCAATACTTTATTATAAAATGGGCTTTGCATTAGATGATTTTGTCCAACTATAGGCTAACATAAGTGTTCGGAGCATGGTTAAGGTAGGCTAGGCTAAACTATGATGTTCGGCAGTGTATTTTTGACATAGGCTGTTTCCAACTCACAATGAGTTTATTGGGACATAACTCCATCGTAAGTCGAGAAAGATCTGTGTATCACTTAAGATGTTTACAAGTGCAAATAAAAGAATACACAACTACAGTGGCTTAAACAATGAGGAAATTGTTAGCTAACATAATATGAAATCTGGAGTCAGGACAGTTCTAGGGTTGATTAATTCAGCTGCTCAACAACAATGTAGGGATCTAAGTCAGTTTTTCTGTGATTCTCCAGGCTTTCCCTTCATGATTGTGAGATGGCTCCAGCAATTCTAAGTATCATGGTCTTCTATACAATATCCAAGGCCAGAAGAGGAAAAGTCTCATTTTTAAAAACTCACTTGTAAAAGTGAGGATATCCTTCCCACAAACCCCGCTGACTCCTTCATCAGCCCAGTTGTGTCACATGACTTACCCAAACTCATCAACAAAAGGAATGGAATCCAATCCTTAATCTAGTCCACCTTCTCCATGCTGGGGCCAAGGAGGTGGGGGGCTGGGGTTCACTTCCTCTGAGAATGTGGGAGGGGTAAATGTCAATGCAAATTCAGAGCACTGATTTCAAGAAAGGAGATGGGAATGGCTGATAGGTAGTTAACCAACAGTATCACCACAAGAGAATCTCTGGTGTTTGAAGAGTAGGGATGAAGTGAGCTGTTGGTTTTAGACACATTCTCTATCAAGTTAAGAAAGGATCTCTTCATTCTTAATTTAATAAAGAACAGTTGGAAGGGGGCACAGGCTGGCTCAGTCAGTAGAGCAGGCAACTCTTGATCTCAGGGTCATGAATTCAAGCCCCACATTGGGTGCAGAGCTTACTTTAAAAAAAAAAAAATAGAATAGAGGCGCCTGGGTGGCTCAGTCAGTTAAGTATCAACTCTTGATTTTGGCTCAGGTTGTGATCTCAGGGTTGTGAGATCAAGCCCCACGTCGGGCTCAGCGCTGGGCATGGACTGCTTAAGATTCTCTCTCTCCCTCTCTTTCTGTCCACAACCCCCCCCCGGCTGATAAATAAATAAATAAATAAATAAATAAATAAATAAATAAATAAATAAAATTTTAAAAAAAGAATAGTTGGGTCTTTTTTTTTTTGGAGGGAAGGTAAATCAAGAATGATAGCTAAATTTTACCAATGCCTTTTGACTATCGAAATGATTCCAGAGTTAACATCCTTTGGCCTACTAATGTGTTGTATTGTATTAATAGATTTCCCAAGACGGAAACAAAAGTGCTTAAAGGGCATTTTCTGTGTTTTCAGTTCCATACTGATTTGCAATATTTAGGCTTCCTCATACAAAGCAGGACACATACACTGTTGCTTATTAATAAACAACACTTCATATATATATTTCCCCTCTCCCCAGATCCCATGTCAAAAAGATTCAAGAGGGAAAGACTAGAGTTAGGGGTGGCAGGCAGGAGAAAAAGAGATAACAATCCAGGCATGGAGTAATTCAGCTTGGTCTGGGGTAAGGACGGCAGGGCAGGAGAGATGCAAAGGCTACTTCTAAGAAGAAATTCACACTTCATCCACACCAGTATTTGGCACCAATGGCACCTCCCAACACGGAACCAGTGAAAATTGCTCTAAGGTATTTCAGCCCGCTCACCATCTTGGTCCACTCCCCCCACCTCCCTCTCCCCTACACAGCTGGCCATCCACCCCCGAGCTCTTACCAAACATCTGTTTTTATGTCTGTCTCTACCACTACCTTTGGAGCTCCTTGAAGGCAGTGCTGGTGTTGAACGTGTTGAAAATTATATCATGCATTTGCAATATGGCAAGCGCTGTCCTAAGTACCTTACATAAAAGATGTTTAATTCCTGCAATAACCCCACTCGTCTTACTATTATCTCCACTTTACAGGCATGGAAAAAAACTAAAGAATTTACACAACTTGGGGTGCCTGGGTGGCTCAGTCGTTAAGCATCTGCCTTCAGCTCAGGTCCTGATCCCAGGGTCCTGGGATCGAGCCCCGCATCGGGCTCTCTGCTCCGCGGGAAGCCTGCTTCTCCCTCTCCCACTTCCTCTGCTTGTGTTCCCTCTCTCACTATCTCTCTCTCTGTCAAATAAATAAATAAAATCTTTAAAAAATAAAAAATAAAAAATAAAGGATTTACATAACTTGCCCCAAGTTGCAAAGCTTTTAAGCTGTAGCGCCAGAGCCCAAATGCAAAATCTGACCCCTAAGGTAACCTCTAAGCCACTTTGCTTCCTATAACTCTGAAAATAAATGAGATAAGCCACAAGCTCACAACGAGTCTCAATTATGTCATGATCACCTCCCATATAGGTTACTCTCTGCGGAACTGCCAAAAATGTTCTGGCTGACTTCACTGCCAAGGTGTCATCTGGAGAATCCTAACCAGACGCCAGAGGCCATCATCATTCATTTTCACTCCCTGATTTTAGGACGGCCGAGAACAGGTGGAAGATTTGAACATTTCAGCACAAATCCACACCGGAATAGGCAGCGTGTCCACCTCTCCACCCTCTTCCGGGTCCTCATCCAGAGCCCTCGGCACATTGCCCCCGAGGATCACTTACTTGGCCAGCTCGCCAAGAATCTCAACACACCTCAAGAAAGAACGAAATCAAGTACGACTGTATCCCTGCCCATTCCCCTCTCCTTTTATCACCACCCCAAAGCCTAAAAAAGCTTGGAATCTATTAATTCTATGTTTATAGCAGGAATTTCTATTCGTTATTACCTGGGAAAGGAAGAGTCAATTTAATACCCTTGATTTCAAAGATTCTATCCAACGAAGCCGGAGCCCATTACAGTCATATCAGCTAATTACTGGAAAGTGCAACAGTCTGCATTTGTAAAAGAAAAAGGTATCCAAGCTTAGCAGGCCCTACCCAGTAGAGAACATAGAAACACGATGATGGCCTTTGTCATTGAATTGCATGTTCAGAGCTGATGGAAAAAGCTCCCCCTTCACCTTGCTCTGTTCCCAGAACGCCAGTTAACTGCCATGGGCCTTATCCCCCTATAGCTATAAGAAAAGAACCACAAGAGCCAGTGAGCACTCACTAAAGCTAATCAATATTTAGAAGCTGAAAATAAAGCAAAGAAAAGACAAGTGTCCGCACAGGCAGAGAAAAGGGGCTTTTTCCTTGTGCCCCCAAGACTCAGTTCTAGGCTAATTCCTGTGACTGTTTCTGAGATGCTCTGGGATTTAAAGCTGCACGAGATACTCAAGCACACCTTAATCTCTGAGGAATAGCTGAGACCAACCCAGCACGTGCAGAACTCTTTCCCACAGCAGTCAGGGAGGCGAGAGGGAGTCTGCGGCCAAGGTCGGCCTCATCATTCCCAACTTCTATTAGGTAACTGAAATCCATGTATCATCTGCTGCCACACCAAGAGGCAATCCTCGAACTTCATCTGATGCCTCTGGATAAGGGAAAGAGGATCTTTCTTTACATACACCTCACAAAAATAAGCTTAGAAGGTTCCAGCTGACTTCATTCGACAGATATGAGTGCCTACAATGTGCCATAAACAACAGGTGCCAAGGAAATCCAGGGGATTGATAACAAGCCCTTTGGCTAGTTAGCCATCTGCACCATGATGTAACATAATGTCCTTTACCCTGCCTTCCTGCTAGTCACTGGGGAAGCTGCCCCACAGGCAGTGCCTTTTAGAGTCCACGGAACAAAAGTGCGAATACACTGCTGTATGTTCGCAGCGACTTGTCAGCAATAAAAATTCACCCGTTTCTCAATTTACTGAGCCTGGGTTTATAAGGAGGTTTATGGTCTGCTCTGTTAATGAGCCACTATAAACTGAAGGGAGATAGAAAAGCAATAATTAAAGGCCATTTTGCCATCTCAGAGCCCCTTTCTGCTTCTTGCCGTTAAAGTTCGTAGGACCCTGGAAGATTTCTAATCGAGCCGACATGAAGTCCCACAGTTGCCCGGGACATGGGTTTTTCAATTTCTCAGGAGTCACTACACTTTGATCTCCCAATATCACAATCCCTCCTTTTAAAGGCTGAAAACACACTAAACTGATAGCCAGTCTCCCATCCATTCAGTGCACTGTGGGGCTGCAGGATCCAAACAAGGTAGCTCCAGGAATGTACCTCACTCTGAATTATGTGTTAGGCATTCTATAAAACTCAGATGTAAACCAGACACTATTCTTGTCCATAAGAAGTTTATAATTTAAAGACACTAATGATTCTATGGGTAAATAATTCTAGAACAAGACACCGCTGCAGGTAACACTAAGTATGAACAGAACAAGGCAGGAGAACAAAGTAGAGATTAATGTTAGTAAGGTAGAGGGGTGTCTTACTAACAGGGGTATTGTAGACGGATCAGGGTCACAGAAGGAAGAGTGGGTGAATTTAACAAGACCTGTCCAACCACCACTCACTCATGGTGGGATCAGCATTCTGACCTGAGCAGGGCACAGACCTAAAGATCAGGGTCAACCCCAGTCTCATACCAGCCACAGAAGGTCAATTTCTGATCAAATTTTCAGACTCCCAAGTCCCTCCAAAATCAGGAACACACTGCCTTGGAGAGCAGTCGTTCCACCACTTAAAAGGTATTACCGCTATATATTGAGAAAACAGGAAGTCGCAAGAGCACAATGATCACATTTCATACTTTTCAAATCAGGCCAGCCTGGGTTCAAAGCCAGGCTCCATCATTTCCCACAAGTCACTTAACCTAAGCCTCAGTTTGCACATCTGTAAAATTAGAATAATAGTACAGATCACAGGGGAGCCTGGGTGGCTCAGTCGGTTAAGCGTCTGCCTTCGGCATGGGTCATGATCCCGGGGTCCTGAGATTGAGCCCCACATCGGGCTCCCTGCTCAGCGGGGAGCCTGCTTTTCCCTCTCCCTCTGCCCCTCCCCCTGCTAGTTCTCTCCCTCTCAAATAAATAAATAAAATCTTAAAAAAAATAGTACATATCACAACATTTGACTGTGTTAATAAGACCAGACTTTTAAAATAAGTAGCCCACCGCTTCACACATGGCAAGTGGTCACAGAGGATATTAGCTATTAATATTGGCATTATTATTATTATTAAATAAATTATATTCCAGAACAGTGTCAGGTGCATCTATGTGTCGGTGTGACCTGAGACTCGGCATCTGACCACATCGTGTTCTGGGAACGATAAGGCTGAGGACCAGATCTCTGCCCTAACCAAGGGCAGCATGAACCAGCAGCCTGTGCCGCCTTCCTTCCAGCCCCTCCCTCAGCACCTGGCACAAGCAGACCCCAAAAAGGAAACATGGATTCAGTCGCCACTGGTTTCAGGAACGTTATGCCCTGTACCCCAGCTGCTCAGAGGGAAGGTCATACTCTCCCAGCCTCCCAACCTCACTGGGGCACACAGGACAAAACTGCTCCTTATAGTTTTCCAGTGCATAATTTGACAGGTCTATAGCTTTTCTCTGCCTTTTTTTTTTATAATATCCAAGACCATGTGAGCCTGGAGGATGACCTCAGCGATCACTGGCTCTGAGCCCCCACCCAATTCTGTTACTTCTGCTAAGTTCCCAAGCCCCATCCCCTCCCCACATTTCCCATAGCGTGCCCTTGCGGCTATAGTGACTCTTGCAATATCCAGCAACTTGTCCCTCCACAAGCGATGATCCTTTCAGTCCTCAGCTGTCACCCCCAGAGCTCAGCTCTTCTGCTCCCACCAAGTTGGAGAATTCCTTTTGTCAAGTGATCATAGCTCCGTTTGGCATCTCGTCTTCCTCAAATCTCTCTGCAGATACCCAACGTCATTGAACTTGATGAAGAGCGGCAGAAGACGTGTCTAATTCCTCTGAGTGAAATTACAGGGTTGGTGGAGCAAAGGTGGGGCTTGGGGTTCCCCAAGCAGCAGGAGTAACAGCACGCACTTTTGCATCTTGTAGCCAGACTGTATCTTGTGTTTGCCAGGGCAAGGCATCCAGGGCCCCGGCGGTGCGCCTAGCTCTCAGAAGGTGTTTCAGAGAGGAACAGGAGGCTGCAGCCTGCTAGGCGGATGTCAGCAGCGTCAGTTTCTTAAAATGCAGAACACATACATCCCAATTATGTGTGGGTCACAGAGTTGCAGATTTGTGGGCCCCAGGATGGATTACTGAACTAGAATTTGCGAACTAAATAAATTCCCTCTAGGTGAAGTATGCAGTCTTATGAACTAAGCCAGAGCAGAGAACTTCAACCTTGTAGTGCCCTTCCCCTGTAAGAAATACATTCTACACTGCAACTTAATACACACGTATATACGATATATGCACAGTAATTTTTTTTAAAGTCAATTGCAACCCATTAAACTCACTCCCACAACTTGTTACACTCTGAAAGACTCTGGAGAGGGAAGAGGGTGGAGATTGCTGGTATTGTAAAAAAGTAGGGAATAGTTAGGCCATCAAAGGCATTGCTAAATTAAGGAGTTTAGCCTTATGCTGTAAGTCATGAGAAGTCATTCATTCCATTAAAAAATAGAGGCAGATCAACAAAATACAGGTCCCGCCCTGTGGAAATTAGAGTTTCCTCTGGGGGCAGGGGTAGTGGTAGGGGAGAAGACAAATGAATTGTCTGTGAACAACAGGGATTGGAGAAGACTTCTAGGCAGGGGGGAACAGCATACGGAACAGCAGAAGGGTGAGCAGAAACATTGAGAGAATGGAAAGCAGTTCAGTAAGAAATGGTTTCAGACTGGAATAGCTATTCTAGTCCTTTCTCTGGGAAGGAAATTACTATGATGATGTTTATAAAATAGGAGACATCCTTCAGAATACGAGATGACATGAAGGTAAGTACAAGGCAGAAGACTGGACCAGACTTCCCATCTCTCAAGGTCTTGAAGAGATGGTCTTCCTAGAAATACCAGAGCAGCCTGACTCATGGTGTACAGCTGTGAAGCAATGTCTCAGACACTTGATATTTTAACAGGTGTACTGAGGTGTAATTTACATACCATAAAATTCACCCATGTCACCACCATCCAGTTGTGGAACATATTCCATCGCCTCAAAAAGATCCCACATGCCTACGTGCAATCACTCTCTGTTTTCATTACCAGCCCTAGCCAACCACTAATCCACTTTCTATCTCTACAGATTTGCCTTTTTGGACATTTCATATAAATAGAATCATACAGCATGTGATCTTTTGCGCTGGCTTCTTTCACTTAGCATAGCATCCGCATTGTAGCATGCATCAGCACTTCATTCTTCCTTACTGTGGGATGGTATCCCATTGTACTCCACCTTATTTTGTTTACCTCTTCATCAGTGGATAGACACTTGAGTTGTCTCCACTTTTGGCTATGATGAACATTCAGGTTACAAGTTTTTGCCTGGACATATGTTTGCATGTCTCTTGGGGAGATATTCAGAAGTGAAATTGCTGAGTCATAGAGTAAACTTATATTTAACTTTTTCAGAAACAGCCGAAGTGTTTTCCAAAGTGGCTTAACCATTTTATAATCCCACCAGCAAAGTATGAGAGTTCCAGGGTATCCACATTCTCGGGGCTATTTTAAAATGAGATTTACATTTATGATGGCATGAAGCATAGTCTGAATATAGTTTTTAACTAGCCGTTCTGGGAACCATGAGGTTCACATGGCCTCGAAATTTATTCATATTCCAAATTTCACTGAAAGTTAGAAAAGAAATGATCAGAGATGTTCATTTGAACCATGCTTGAAATCCCTTAGCATTGACATGCAATATCAAACAAATGATCACAGAAAATTTGACCAAACTATTTGTCAAAGCAGAGTTATCAAGGAACCAAGCATGGCAAACGAGAATGGGCCTTGCACATTAAACAGAGTCTCCGCAGGGACAAAATCCTAATTGTGAACCCCGCAAACAAGCAGCAACTTAGAGAAGGCAGGGACCCAGAAAGAAGGTTAGGGAACTACTGCTTTAAATCTGATGCAACTTGCCTTGGATCAGGTGATAAGCTACCAAGCAGAGACCCTGCTTTCAGAAAAGAAAAGAAACAGACCTGGCCTCAAGGGGACAAAGGATACTCGCAGTAATGCTCCTGCTGCTTTGTAAACCCCAAGTACCTTTTACAAACACACTCACAAATTAAAGGAGGGGGTGGGCACCCAGAGAACCAGCAAGAGCTTTGGTTCAGAGACCAGAGGGACACCACGCTCTCAAACCCCTGCCATTTACATTTTTCCAATCTAGAAAACAAACCCGTTATCTGGGGCTGGGATCTCTGCGCCTCTCACATTTTACTTTAAGTGTCATAGATAGTTCACTGAATGTGTATAATGCCCTCTCTTCACAGACAGGCTTCCTCCTTGGGAGGGACCCTTTTTCTTCCTAGGGATGAAGACCTATGAGGACCTATGCTAATTACCCGCTAGCACTCTTTCTGGGGCCATCAGCTAAGTGGGAGATTTAGGTACCCAGCTGGTCGGGTTCCAAGAGATTTCCCCTGCTAATTTTCAGTCACTCAAGGAAAACAAAGGAGTAAGATTGAGTTACCATGATTTTAAAGAAACAGTGTTCCTCTTCCCCTTCTCTCTCCAGCTCCCCTCCCCGGCCCCCACCCTTCCCCCTATCAAAATATGTAAACTTCTGTATTTCACACTTTTACATCTGTTCTTCTCCCAAAATAAAAGCTGTTTATATTCAAGAAATTATGACTACAATACCAGTGCGAGTTACATCTTTAAAATACTCACCGACAGAACATACATATTATTCTGACCGAAGTGTGTGCAATGTTCTTTCCCTGAGTAGCATCCGGGTATTAAGTTCCAGGGGAGCTCGGTAGGGCTTTTGTTTATTCGCATGAAAAGAAAACCCTGTTCTCTCTGACTGGTGCTAGAGCTACCAGTTTTAAAAAAAGAAAACAGAGGGGTGCCCGTTTAGGAATAGCAAACACTTGGCTTTGACCTTATCACCTTATCAACCATACTTGAGTAGGACACCAGCACCAGAACCATCCGAGCTCAGTTTGTGGCCTCTAAAAGAGTCAGTCTTATGAGTTCAACTGGAAAACGGCAGCACTCCAAAACTCAGAGGGCCCTCTCACCCATGCAGATGGTTGCAGGGGAACCATGTCAAATTCAGAGTTTCCTGGGCCTAAACTACCACCACCAAAGGAAACAAAGCTTCCCAAACTTGGTCCCAGGAAGAACTCTTTGAATGACACAGTCACTGGAGAGTAACCCCATATAGAGAGTCACGAACATTCCTGAGTAAAATGCTTGCACAGTTCGATGATACTTTAATGATATTAGGACCTCTTCTGAGAAAGTTGGATCTGTCCCCAGAGCTGCAATATTACAAAAAACTGTATCATCTTTAACTAGGTATTTCTTATATCCAGGCTAATGATGACTACCTCACATCTCTTTTCCCTTTAAAATAGGCCTTCTAAGAGGGGGGTCTGTGAATTCAATTTTTTAAAGGCATCTTCCCAGCAGTAAGTATGAAATTTTGATACATACTCATTATCGAGTTGTATACAAAGTTACCTTAACAACCCCAAATAAAAACCCACCCAATATAAGCGGTGTGTTTATCTAAGACCTAAAGATTAAAATAACAACACGGGACATCTCGGTAGCTAGGTAAAAGGTGTTTATAGATTGTTGTTACAAGAAAAGTCAGATCCTTTAGCCTGCTGCCTAGATTCCAAAAGTCCATTTCATTTTCTGTTTCACAAAATACACAACTCAAAGATTTCAGGCTTCAAACAAAAGCAGGAGCTGAAAGTGCTGTGAATATGGATTCCCTTTTCAGCTTCTAGGCAAATACCAGCATCTCCTGGGCTTCAAACTGAATCCCTACAGGTCCATAGGGAAAAACAGGAAATTAGCACTAAACAGATGCATCTTCCTGGTCATGGGGGTGGGGTTTCTGCCCCCTGAATTAAACTTGGCTAAAAAAAAAAAAAAAAATGGCAACACAAAAAACAGTCCAGGATTATCAGTTGAAAGTGTTGACTTTTGCAGTTCAAGTATCCCTTTTCTTACAAACAACTCAAATGCATATATTAGTGTGAAATTTTAAATTCCGTATTCCTGAAAGTATGTGCCTTCCACAATTTGAAGCCATACGCCTTGTGAAAAAGTTCCAGTTACCTTATATAAATAAATCACTATTTTCTACTCTGCAACATTTTCAGGCATACTCAAATTTCTGTGGATATGCTGTGTTTTCTAAAACAACCTGTATTTAGTAAGTCATTCTTACAATTATTTCTTTAACATATGCTTCTCCCCATTCATTAGGCACCAAGATCCATGAGGGCAGTGTTCACGGGTGTCTCCTTCACCAAATCCTCAGTAGCTAGCACAATGCTAGCCACACAGTAGATGCTCCATTAATATTTGTTGAATGAATGAATGAACCAGCATGAAAGAAACGAGAAAAAAAGAAAGCTGTATTTTAAAAGTTTAGGCCAGTGATTCCAAACCTCAGAAGTACACCAAAATTACCTGGAGGGCTTCCTAATGCACAGGTTACTGGATCCCATCGCCAGTTTCTGATTCAGTAGGTCAGAGAAGCAGGACCTAAGAGGTGAGCGTGAAGGTACTGCTCCAGGGATCTCACTTTGAGAATGACTGTCTAGGCAGTTAACCTGTCAACCAGCTCTTAGAAAAATCACAATGCACAGGATAACATTTACTAAAAATCTGCCAACTGCAGACTTCTCCACTTCCTACTGAGTAAGCCACGCAGGTCCTTGCTCCAAACTCTATCGAAATTGCCAACACAGGACATACGTGCAAGGGGACGGTACACAGACACATGTCCAAAACAGCAAGAAGTCATTAGTACAGTCGAACTAAAGATGTTTCATTTCTCCAGTGCATTTCTTTATGATGTATCCTACTGTGCGGTTTAATCTATTTTTCTCAGATGGAAATTACTAAACCGCAATGCATAGCCGTTCTTTCTTGCACAACCCCACTTCATTTCACTTACTAATGGGAGTTTCATCTGAGGCCAGGACATGAAATGTAGCAAAGAGGCCCATTTTAAAGCTTACTGATGTTGTTTATATTTTAGTGTCTGTAAGGACCCGAGCAATGATCAACACTCAGTCCTTAATGATCAGAAAGTAAGCAGAGGCATTAATAAGGTACAGATTTAATCTAAACCTGTCACCAGGTCTAACAAAAGGATACACAAAACCAATCTAACAGAATCCCAAGCTCTAACTCTGATCATTGCATAGGTTTTTAAAGAATAGCTAGCATTAACTTTCAAATGTATACGTTTCTCATGACCCTGTTCTGAATTTAAGTGCATTTATATCCAGATTATAACCAGAGAGGGTATTTAATTAGATAATCTTTGCAAATACTTTGAAGATACTAAATGCTCTATAAATGCTAAATATTATTATTATTATTTAAATATAGCTTGCAATTACTGCTTACAACCTATTCCACCCACCACACTGCTATAATTTGATTACAGGCAGCTAAAAAAAAATTAAAAAACAAACAAACAAACCCTAGAAGTAGAAATGATGAAACAATGTCCATGTGAAGTTCTGGATTTCTACCCTAGGCATAAATAATTTATAGGCATTTTAAATGGCAGGTTAAGGTATAAAATCAAATAAAGCAAGGCAGTTGGTCTCTGGTCTCCACAAAACTGACGACCCCAAAGGTGTGTCAATTTTAATAGTTCCTTACCTATAAACCTAGTGGAGAACAGATTGTGTTCCAAAATGCAAGGCCCTTTACCCTTCTGGCTACCAGCTGCATCTTCCATTTTCTCCACTGTAGTCTTAAAATATCCATAATCATCTCAAAGAAGGTACAACTTGAGATTTTGACTTTAATAATTATCTGACAGATAAAGGCTTGAGCATGGCCCCCGTTATAACATTATCTTCTGGCTCCTCTTGCTAGCTTCTGCAACAGTCGCACATTCGGTGGTCTCTAGTTCTTAAAAAATGGAAACCTTTGAGCCTGATTCCACATGTCTTCCAAACACACCTGTCGAGTGATTTTCCAAAGAGAATGACAGATTGAAGGTAAACATGCCTGATACCCAGTGTACAAGGAAATCCCTGCTAATCCCCAAATGGTTCACATTTTATGGTTTTACATTTTTAAGGCAAGAAAAAGAACAATTAACATTGTTAATTAAACTGACCGTGGTTATTTAAAAAACAAAATCACAAGGAAATAACACTCAAACACCATAAGCTCATCAGAGAGAGCTTGTGCCCCAAAGAAAGGCTTCTGGGAAATCTGAACTTGAGGTAGATAATACATCAGATAATTCTGATGTCCTGACAAGGTCTACTGGGCAAATAATGGCCGTGTGAATCACTATTGGCAGTGACTTTGGGGCAGGTCAGTTGTAAGCACAGCCATTTCGTAGCTCTATGACTTTTGGTAAATGAACTGATTTTTCTAAGCCTCATGTGTTCCCCTATAAATCGTAGACACCTCCCTCACAGGAAATTTAGAGGAAATCTGACAGTATCAAGAGCCTTAGAGGTCATTTACATACTTTTATCATAAACTGCACTTCTAAGAAGTTATTCTAAGGACACAGAGATGTATACAAAGACTATGTATGTTTATTGACCCACTATTTGTAAGACTTGAGAAGTTGGAAATAAGCAAAAGCTTTACCAGGAGGAATTGGTTAAACATAGTATGAGTCATCCCCACAATAAAATGCTAAGCAGTCATTAAAAACATGTGACTAGAAATTTGAACCCTGACTGAATACCTGAAGAAATTTTAAATTACATACTAATTTCGAAGCCTGATAATAGTATTGTGGTTATGTATTTTTAAGAGTGTTTATCTTTTAGAGCTGCATACTGGAATATTTACAAATGAAATGATACGATGCTTGAAAATAATATGGGGGAGGAAGCGGATGGAGGTGTGGATAAAACAAGACTGGGCATGAATGGATCACTGTTAAGTTGGGGGCTCATTCTACTATTTCTGTCTATTTTACATATCAGTTTTATTCAGATTAAATTCACACTCTATAAAATTCACCCTTTTGAAGTGAACAAGTGATTTTTAGTATGTTCAGAGCTGAGCAACCATCACCACTGCCTAATTTTAAGAAATTAGCAGTCATTTTCCACTTCCCCTCAAGCTCTAGAAACCACTAATCCCCTTTTCTTCTCTATAGATTTGCCTATTTGGGGCATTTCATATAAATGGAATCCTATAACATAGGGCCTTCTGTGTGCAGCTTCTTTCACCTAGGATAATGTTCATCCATCTTATAGCATGTATCAGCACTTCCTTTTATTGATGAATAATATTCCATGGTATGGATATACTACATTCCATTTGTTCACTCATAAATTGGTGGACATTTGGGTTGTTTCCACTTTTTGGCGAGGATGAACGATAATGCTACGAGCATTTGTGGACAAGTTTTTGGTTGGATATATGTTTTCAGTTCTCTTGGGTATATACCTAGGAGTGGAATTGCTGGGTCACGTGGTAACTCTGTTATTTAACATTTTGAGGAACTGCCAACGTATTTTACAAAGTGGATGTACCACTTGACATTACCACCAGGAATGTATGAGCATTCCAATATTCCTTCCACTTTTACCTAAGTTTAAAATTCCCCACGACAAAGAATTTTTTTTAATTACGTTATAGAAAAACATTAACAGCATGCAAAAAGGGTGACTATTACGTTTAAAAAACAGGATGCAGGGGCACCTGGCTGACTCAGTCATTAGAGTATGGGACTTTTGATCTTGAGGTCATGAGTTCGAGCCCCACACTGGATGTAGAATTTACTTTTAAATAAATAAATAAACAAACAAAAGAAGCAAACAACTGAAAACACATTTTTGAAAAAATAGGTTGCAGATAATATATACAATATGAACATAATTTTTAAAACTATCTAGTTAGCGGGGCACCTGGGTGGTGCAGTCTTTGGGTGTCCAACTCTTGGGCTAAGCTTAGGTTGTCATCTAAGGGTTGTGAGATCGAGCCCCGCCTCCACTCCACACTCAGCACTGAGTTGGCTTGAGGCTCTCTCTTCCTCTCCCTCTCTCCCTACCCCCCACCCCGCACGTGTGCACTCTCTCTCTCTCTCAGATAAATAAATAAATCTTTGGGGGGGGAAGCTATCTAGTTAGCTACGCAGAGAAAAAACCTACTAAGCCATATACCAAAAGGAGTCCTGCAGCCCCAAAGGTCATCCTGGTGGTGAGTCCTAAGAGAATCAAATATATGCACTGCCTTCAGGAAGTTTACTGCCTAGTAGTGAATATAATCCAGGACAGAAAGTTCTTTTTTTTTTTTTTAAGATTTTTATTTATTTATTTATTTGAGAGAGAGAGAGAGAGAGGGGGAGGTGAGGCACAGAGGGACAAGCAGACTCCCCACTGAGCAGAGAGCCCGATGCTGAACTCAATTCCAAAACTCCAGGATCATGACCTGCGTTGAAGACAGTCACTTAAGCGCCTGAGCCACCCAGGCGCCCCCCAGGATAGAAAGTTCTGAGTGTGAGGTCAGTTCCAAAAGGGCATACAAATGGGATAGATAACTACTACCTGAGAGAAATCAGGGACAATTTTGTGGGAAAGGTGGCATTTGAATGCTTAGCGTTAGGCTAGGAGGCACAGAAAAGCCCCCCCACCCACCCCCAGCAAAGAGCATCCATGGGGAGAAGGAAGTTGTTCTCTGTGGCAGGAGTAAAGGATCGGTGGTCAGAACTGCAGCGCATGGCAGGAAGCCCAGCTGAATCATAGCCGAAGAGTTCAGTCTTGGGTCTGTAGACAGTGAGGAGTCAGGGAAGGCCATGAATAAGAAACCCCAAGACTGAAAATGTGCTGCTGAAGAGCAGTGTGGCTGCAGGGGCCAGTACAGGGAGACCACTCAGGAGAAGGCTGGTGGCAGAGTCAGAGGAGTCAAGTCTTGTCACGGCGGCTGCCCAGGGGACCGTCACTGAGGTGCTTGTAGGGAGGAATGGAGCAAAAGGCCTCGTGCCAGAGACAGCAAGGAAGGCCGTGTAAGACTGGGGTGAAATAAAATGTGTTTTGAGAATTTCCAGGCACCCCTAGAGACAACTGGAGAAGAGCCTGGGCGTGTAAAAAGCAGAGAGCGAATCATCTTTCTCTAGAGGGAAATAAGCTTCCAACCAGAATGAAAGAAATTACAAGCGGAATTCATCCAACATTTTCTATTTAAGTCCTCCCTCTCTCTCCTCTAGGAACCTTATATTTATATGAGCAGAATAACATTTCATTCAAAAAATATCACCCAGATTTTCTTGGAATTCTCAGCACACTGCTAGTTCAGGCCCTGTTCTCAGACAGCTACTTCCCCCACAGATATGGAAGAACCAATTTGACATAAAAGCGTTTTTCAGACACAAGTTATCCCAAATTCCCTCAGAAACACAGACTCAGAGACTGGCAGTGCTCAGCTGGGCGTGGCAGCCGTGATCCAATCACAGTAGCTCAAAGCCGGGTGCATGTTAGAAGCATACCCCCGAAGGAAGGAATGGTATGGAACAAGAAGGGCATGGAAGACGAATACCGGGGCAGAGACACAGAAACACAGAAAGAAGATTCAAAATGACAAGCTTTCAAAGAGCCTTACAGGTAAGGAAGCAGGCGGTGTGATATTTTCGTGAAGGAAAAATGCTGGGTATTCTTTCAACAACAAAATATTCTATGACCTGGGGCGCCTGGGTGCCTCAGTCGTTAAGCGTCTGCCTTCGGCGCAGGTCATGATCCCAGGGTCCTGGGATCGAGTCCCGCATCGGGCTCCCTGCTCGGCGGGAAGCCTGCTTCTCCCTCTCCCACTCCCCCTGCTTGTGTTCCCTCTCTCGCTGTGTCTCTCTCTGTCAAATAAATAAATAAAATCTTAAAAAAAAAAAAATTCTATGACCTCCTAAGTAGACAATTATGCAAACAGCAAACCATGACTTATATTCCATTTTGTACTAAGATTGCTCCAGTTAATAATGGATACTGAAAATGATTATGCATATTTCTCTGATATTCTGATAACTACCACTGCACACTATTTTATTATGAGGCAATGTCATGGCAAAGAAAACACCTGTTTAATATCTCTAAAAATCTACAAATGTATCTAATTAAAAAACTGCTCTGCTATTATCATTTTAAGATACTGTCTTCTTATCAATTCCTGCAACTTTACTAAATTCTCATTTAAGGCCAAATTTAATTAAGCGCTCTGGGGTAAAGAATAAATAATGTTTCAAGATTTCTTTAAACCCCCCCGCCCCCCCCCCCCCCCCCCCCCCCCCCACCCCCGCCCAGAGACCTCTGACCAGAAGGTTTTAAATGCGGGACTAGTATTGTATCATTTCAGGTGCCCACACTCCACCCTAATACACAAACTTTGTAAAGGCATAGGCATAATAAATGTGGTTTGATTTAAATAATGGTTAATCCATAAAGAGGGGGAAAAGTTTTAAAAAAAGAGAGAGAAGAAAAAAAGAAGAAAGTTTTAATGAATAATGCTGATACCTGATGCTAGCTTAGAAATACGCTAGGGGCGCCTGGCTGGCTCAGCCATTACAGCATGCAACTCTTGATCTCAGGGTTGTGAGTTTGAGCCCCATGTTGGGTGTAGAGATTACTTAAAAATAAAATTAAAAAAAAAAAGTAATGAATGCTGACCCTGGGGCAAAGGTCAACCCAGGCGGGCAGAGAAATATACACTGTCATGTTGACACATAAAAAGGAAAAGGTACTATTAGAAAGTTGCAGGACCTTCTGTTATCTTTTTTTCAGGATCATTTTCAATTAGGTGAAATCATTGGGATCAAATGGTAGACTCAAGATTCCCATAAAATTCTATTTAATCATGGAATAGTGTATTTGTGTAGTGCTTTACGGTTTTCACAGTATTGCCATAAACACTTTGATTGTTGAAGTCAGCATATGAGGAAGGCAAGCAGTTGAGTTCATTCCCATTGTTAAATGAATTATGGTTACGTGACTTACCCAGAGTCACGGAAGTACTAAGACATGGACACAGAACCCAGTGCTCAGTCCACTCCACTCACCTACTCACTAATTTGTGCATATATCCGTTTATGCAACTAACTGCAATTACAGACTCAAAGATGAGCAAGACCTAACCTCCAGCCTCATGGAGCCCATAGTTTATTAAGTAGGAAGAAAATAATCCCCACACCATTTATAACACAAGGAGAAAAAGTGTAGCAGGAAAGATGTGTGCAAATCTTCCAGATGAAGTCAGTTCTTAAATCTAGGTCTTAAGAGACAAAGAAATAGCTGGGCCTAGAAGGCAGTGAGGGGCAGGGAGGAAAGACAAGCAGAGGTCATCTAATTCTGTTCAAACAGAAAAGTGAGTGCGAGTCCTGGCAGAAACTTAAGAGTATGAAGTCAGCAGCAGCCAAACTTGGCCTTGAACGCCTTCCTCTGTGGGCCAAACTAAGGACAGCCAAAGTGCTCAGACTCAGATATATGCTAATCTCCAAAAAGCTTTCTGGGCTGATCTCACCTCACATGCAGTAAAGCACCCTGGTGGCAAATTTCATTTCTTTTAACACTGTGATGTCTTGAAGGGAGAATGACTCAAGCCTTGAGTTTGAATGAGTAGATTGTTTTCTGTGGCCTTTGTATGCATACACACATTTCATACACCCACATGGGTAGTTTATAACCATGACACTATATATGAGTATCCACATAGATTATGCAAAACATACATAGAACTCTATAAACCTCACATGCAGAGACATCTGAATAGTGTGCATGTCTAGACTGACCCCGTGGGACCAATTCAGATGGAGATGGGTTACTGAGAGAGGGTACTGTGCAGGACAACCATCTGTCCTAGATGATTCAGACACTCATTTGCCAGGACAGAAAGAATTGGGGGTGGGGGCGGTGCTGAACAAGATGAATTCCAAAGGTATATTAATGCTCCACGGTTTTATGTAGTATGAGCTTACCTGCATGAAGCAGTTTCTCTATTCTCGATAAATACAATTCCATGACTCTGGTGAAATAATTCCTCACTGCCATTTTTTTGTGCTCAGGCAGAAAATGTGTTATTGATTTCTGATTCAGCCACAGACAGTGTGACTTAGAGAAAAGAACACAGAAGAGAAATCAGGAAACCTAGATTCTCTCCAAACCACCCTTTTCGCCTCCCTCACCTGCACGCCAGGGGAGACAGGGCTGTGTGACCTTGGACAATGACTACAACTCTCTGGGCTTCAGCTTAGTATTAAATGAAAGGAGTGGCTAAGGGTTCTCCAATTCTCTTCCAGCTCTAAATCTATGAAATGATGCCCCTCCCCCAACACTTAGTTTATCACCAGAGCTCTAAAAATCAGGACTAATAAAAATGGATTCATTTCATCTCTTTTCTAACCAAAGAAGATCCTATTTTATCTTACTTTCTAAAACCATCCAAATCTTGCATAATTTAAATGATCAGTGCTGTCCCTGGTTGCTCTGGTTTAAATTATGCATTGTTGCTATTTGGGGAAAATTTAGACTGGGTCCAGTCTGGGATCACTGGCTGAGAACAATAAGCCCCCAAAGTGAGAAGGATAAAGGCCTCTCCAGACAAGATCTGCTTTTAATGCATTGAGCTCAGGGTTTACAAAAAGAGCATTGATTGTGTACATTAAAGAGCCACGGAAACAGCAAGGGACTGGTTAAGGCTGCAGCAAATTCTCCTAGATGCCACTGACCTTGGCTGCATTTCAGGGGTCAGGCATTCCCCAGGAGGTTCTCGGCAGGCAGGCTTTCCTGAGGGGTTAGGCACAAATGAGACCTCTCATCTAGGGAAACACACCTCTCCTAATTTGGGAAGACAGAGAGACATTATCTGCCCTCTGGTTTGTAGAGATCACCTAGGTGGCCTTGGACTCAACAGCCGGCCTGCACACCTCACCCCCTACAAGACTGGTCATACCCCGGCCCCAGCATCCGGGATGCATTTGTCTCCACATCTGCATTTAAGTCGTCCAGCCAGCAGTTCCCATCTCTAGAGCTGGCCTTAGCCCTCCCTCTTTACACACCTCCTGCAGGCAGAAATACAGAGGCAAAGCACTAAGCCCAGGCCACAAAGAGCAATTTCAGTGAAGCCGGCAAAGATATCTTTTCAAAATACAGGTCTCTTTTTTTTTAAAGATTTTATTTATTTATTTATTTCACAGAGAGAGGGAACACAAGCGGGGGGAGTGGGAGAGGGAGAAGCAGGCTTCCCGCGGAGCAGGGAGCCCAACGCGGGCCTCAATTCCAGGACCCCAGGATCATGACAGAGCACAGGCCTCCCGTGTGTGAATCACACTCCAGGAAGGCTGGTGAGCCCTCGTGGTTGCTCACAAGCCTGAAGGCTCTGTGCTCCGTATCTCAGAAAACCTTCCCCAGGAAAAAGTCCACAAGGGACACCTTTGACCAAGCCCGACTTAAAAATCACATCGGAGCACTTTCCATTAAAGGAGCAATGTCGAAATTCTAGCTCAGGAAAACCACAAGCCTTGCCCATTGTTCAGACTCCTTCCCCCTACCCCCCCACCCCACCCCCTCCTGGGCTTTGCCACTTTCCTCTACCCTGAAGTCTGGGCCATCCATCCACCTGATTAACCCACTGGCAGCAACTCCCAGCGCAGAAAGTAGAGCAAATGAACACACACAGTCTATA
The DNA here is from genome assembly GCF_003265705.2 of Callorhinus ursinus. NCBI lineage: Eukaryota > Metazoa > Chordata > Mammalia > Carnivora > Otariidae > Callorhinus > Callorhinus ursinus. Next base: position 84,412,294 of record NW_027397063.1, on the reverse strand, counting down.
AAGCAGGAAACCACAGACTTAGCCAAAGCACCCACCCTGTTACCAACCCCCACCCCCAGCTGCCCAGGGGGCAGCGGGGTTACAGCTTATTGTAATATCACATGAATGAGCTTTTGCTGCCCAACTATCAAAAAAGCCATTTCAAATGGCATCTATGTTCCTTCTCCACCCCTAGGCTGCCTTGCAGAAACCTCACCTCTTGGAAGGACTAAGGAGAAGAGCAGAAGTTAAAAAGAGAGACGATTAATGAGACTAAAGAAAAAGTACCACTTTGACGATAAAGGTAGCTCTTTAAAATAGCCGTGGAAAATGAGGCAGTGTCAGGAGAAGTAAGGAAGATTCAGGTCTATAATCCCAAGATTTAGCATCGGTCTAACAATGTATGCCCCAGGAGGGCGTGTGAACTTCCAAGCTTCACCCATCCTGCGTGTCTGTGTTGAGAGCCATCATCAATTCGGTCTCACCGACCCTCCATGCTTCAAGTATATATGTGGTTGCTTTTTTTTTTTTTTTAATTTTATTCTTGGTTCAGGAGAGGAAGAAGCCATCCTTAAATTGGTATCCAATCCTTCTCAAACCTCCGCTGCTGCCGCCACCCCCACCCCTCACCCTCTTTTCGGCAGGCAGCATCTAATTAAAATGGCAAAAAAGCTCTGCCCCCTTCCCCGAAAGAGTGTGTTGGGAGTCGGGGGTGGGGGTGGGGAGTCGTCGAGGCTACACTGGGATTCCTGGTATTCTGATCTCACAACAACAGCAAAATGGATTCTATAGCAGTGATGTCTTAGTCAATACAATGAAAAGGCGTCTGAGGCAATTCACGTGAAGGTAAACGCAAACCAGTGGGGCTGGAGGGAAGTAGATGCTCTCTACAAAGGACTGGCCACAGACACAGGGCGAACACGAACACACACGCGCGCGCACACACACACACACACACACTCACGGGAGTTCCGGTCTGCCTGGGGAAAAGCAGAGAATACATCCTTTCACCTGCTTAAGTTCAGCCATAAAACTGAAATGTCAGAGGCACCAAGTCAGAAAGCACAGGCAGGGCTAAGTTAAACCATAAATAAAGGTGAGCGGCAGACTGCCATAGAAAAGAGCGCTGAGAGGGAGTCCGGGCGCGGAAGGCGGAGAGGGGGTAGAGGAGGCAGTTGCCATCTACAAGACCAGCATTGCAATAGCCGCCCCCTTGGAGCGGCAGTTTTAGCGTCGTGGGGACAGTCAGGCTCACAATGTCATCTTGCAGGTAGCTGGAAAAAGTGAGTGGCCAGTGCCTTTATTCACGCTGCGGTTATCCTTTTTGCAAAAAGGGACGGTGGGGTCTCGCGCCTTGGCACGAGATGACCGTCCGGGGCGTGTGTGCACACCACACACACACACACACACACACACACACACACACACACCAGGAACATTTCATTTTAATGCTCTTACACTGGTGTAAGATGAAACTGGCATAAGCTCCACTGGTTCTCGGGGGAACCTTGGCCACAACCGAAGGAGGACACGTACCGCACAGCCCTTGCGTGGAGGCTTAGCCAAGAGCACCTCAGCAGACCCCGAATCAAAACGAGAAGCCAGGTTCGCTCCGCGTCGCATTCGCCTCTACCCACCAGTCCCGGCCCCAGTTCACGCACCGAGCCCATTCACCCCGACCCAAACCACTGGAAAGAAATCAGAAAACGTTCTGCTCACCCTCAGAGCTGAGAGATCGATTTCATCCAGGCTGCGAGCCGGGGAGTCGCTCGCCATGTCTACTTCTTCGCGGGAGAAATGGTCCAAAACCACCCTGAAGCTTCTCCCTTGGAAATTCCACCTTGGTCTATCTCACTCGCGTCCTCATGCGGGTGTCGCGCCAGAGGCCCCGGGCCCAGCCTCCCCCGCCCACCCCGGCCCCACAGCACCCGATCCCGATCCTCCGCTCTTCGGTCCTACGGGTCCGGGAGCCCAACCTGCGCGGATCTCCAAGCCCGGAGCCGCGGTGCGTGTGGGCTGCGCGCCCTGCTCAGCTAAGGGCGCTGGGGCTGCGTGGGTGTATTTAAATGGGACATGCTTCTTTGCTTGTGCGTGGATGGCGGCTGCATTGGCTGTTATAATGAGACACATCAACTCCTCCACTCTGCCGGGGAGGGGGGGTGGGGGGGTGGAGAACCACACAGAACTGTCTATCACCGCTTCCTGGGAGGAGTAAAGAAGGGGGGGGGAAGGCGGAGGAGGCGTGGTCTCCGACTGGGGAGAGGCCGCGCTTCCTGACCCGGTCCCTCTGCACCAGCCTGGATGGGGGAGGGGCGCGCACCCTTTCCGCCCAGGCTTTTGCAGGCTAATCTGGCTGGATGTGAAAAGCTGTTCCTGAACCCTGCCGCGCTTATCGTAGGGGCAAAGGGGCTTTATTTTTTGTGTGTCCGGTTCGTGCACTGCAACACAATGGCTCTCAGTCGCATCACGGGGGGTTTCGGCAGGGTTCACTGCTCTAGCGCTGACAAATCCAGAGGGGTTAAAAAAAAAAAGAGTGGGCCTCCCTCCCCCATTAATTATTTGTGGGGCTGGAGTAACACGGGCTGGTGCAACCGGTGCATATAAGGACTTGTGTGCAGGGAAGGGGATCCGCCTCCAGGCGCGGAACGAATGGGGGAGAAGCGCACTAGCACCCTGCGCTCCAGCAGTTTGCTTCGGCTGCGGGGTCTGTCCGCCAGCGACCCCGGGATCCCGGAAGGCGGGTCTCGAGGGCCGGTTACTCGCCAGTCAGGGGCCTGAGAAGGCTTGCCAGAAGCGGGAAGACGGAGATCTGAGTTCCCTGTTGGCACCGCCACACCCAGGACCTGCCCGTACCGCAATTCCCCCCACGGAAACGACCGAATTGAAACGAGAAGCTTTTTCTCTGGGTGCAAGAGCTTGAATGCTTCAGGTAACTCCAAAGGCAACACCGGGTAAGGAGCACACGCCGCCTCCCAACCCTGCGTTTCCCTTTCAGGCAGCATTTCCGCCGCTGACCTACTCAGACTGATGGAGAAAGTTTGGCTGGTGGGTAAGATGTAACATACAAAATGCACGGCGTGAGAGCGATCTCACTCCACCCGCTTTCTCATTTAAAGGCTGAACGTTTACAGTGGTAAACATGACATTCCGTAATCAAAAATATGAAGTCACTTCCCCCAGCCCCCCCGTACAGCCCTTCCCCTCTGGCTTTGGCCACGCGAAATACATAGGAAGAAACGCTAAAATTGAACTTTTCCCCAAATACAGCAGTAGTTTTGAAAGCATTATCTGCACCTCTGTTAATATGAGAATTTACATCTGGCCAAGTGCAGTGGGGACTTTTGAATCCTGTGGTGTGAAATGTCAGTTTCAAAATAAGACTTCTGAATGAATGAACGGAAGTCAATGCAGTTAGTTCATCATGACTGCAGACAAACTGGAAGACTTTTTAAACAGCATTCGCTATGCGCTGTGTTTTTGTTGCTGTTGTTAATACTATTGTACTTATTTATATGCACTGGGGAACATGAAACTGGAAAATTGTTCCAACATCTCAATGGCCACACAGTTGTTTAGGAGATTTTGCCCTTAAAACGTCAAACGTTTAAATGTGTTATATTCAGAACGCTCGATTTGATCTCTCATTTTCTAATGAAGTCATCCAGCTTAAGATAAGTAAGGTGCAGTAAACCACCAAGTAATGTAGAAATGACATTTAAAAAAAAAAACTGTCATTTCCCATCATGGTACTTCCCATCATGGTCCTTATTTTTTCCTTCTCTGTCCCTTTTTTACCCTTAATCTACATGACCAGGTAATGTATTGTCTCAGCGTTGAAAGAAATCATTAAGATCAGGTATTTAGATCTATGAACGTAACTATTTTTAAAACTCCAAACATGAAAAATGAGATAAACATTTTTTTCATGGACAATCTTCGTTTTATACCCCAGATTTTATCTGAAACATCTTTTCTTCCCACCTTAATAAGCTGTTCAGGCCATGATGATGCTGTGATACTGGCACTAAATTCTACCCTTGGATTTAGAATTTGAAGACTATATGTTCAATACAATGATGGGTACTAGTGGGGGAGGGCTTCGTAGAGGCTGACTGGATGAGCAGAATCAAGCGGAGGCAGGGGGTTAGGGGGGCGGTGATGGATCAGGAAATACCATATAAGGAGAGATTACAGTAACCGAGGCACCTTCAGCTAGGAAGGGAAGGAGCAAACTCCAAGCTGTTCGTGCCCAAGGTGAGCTAATAGTGGTGACTGGGCTAAGAGAAGTAAAGGTCAGCTTCTCATGTCTCATTAAGGAACTCGAACATTATCCTTGAGGTCAAGTGTGTATCAAATTTCAGCCATTTCAATAGAAACTCCTCTCATTTTTTGTCATGTCTGTGTACCCCCATCCTATTATCTACTTAATATTTTTCTTTAAATCAACACTTTTCTTTTTTTCTTACTTAATTTAAAAGGAAACAAGGGTGCCTGGGCGTCTCAGTTGGTTGGGTATCTGACTCTTGGTTTTGGCTCAGGTCATGATCTCAGAGTAATGAGATGAGCCCCACATGGGGCTCAGCACTGGGTGTGGAGCCTGCTTAAGATTCTCTCTCCCAGTCTCTCCCTCTCCTCTGTCCCTTCACCCCCTCCCCGCCCACTGGCACGGATGTGCCCCCTCTCTCAAGTCAATAAATCAATAAATCACTACTATAAATGGAAAGGTAGCAACACTTGCTAAAAAATAGAAGGAAACCATCAAAATAAATATAATGGGAAATAAAGCAATATTATTTAATTTTAGCTATGGCTGCCTGCTCCAGGCATCTAGCCTGAGGCCTGCTATTCCTTTGTTAAAAGAGAACTTAGCAAATGCCAGAAAAGGCATTCAAAATTTGACCAAAGTGAGATTTTTCTCTTGGTGTCATCTGAAGGATTCAAAGAATTTATATCATTTATGTACAATTTGAAATCCTGTAAAACAGTACAATATGCTGTTTATGTCTATAAACATGTCTATGTTTATGAAACATCATGTATAAGAAGCATGGACACAGGCAGGAAGGACACAGATCAGCTTCAGGATAGTGAGGAGGGTGCACGAGGGATCTGATGAGAAGGTACAAAGGAGGCTCCAACAATGGTATCTAATTTAAAAAAAAAAAAATCTTAAGCAAATATTGCTAAATGTTTGGAATTCTGAAATCTGGATGTATGGTTCCTAGTTAGTATTTATTGTATTGTTCTCTGTATCTTTCTGTATATTTGAAATATTTTTCTATTTTAAAAATATTTATAAAAAGGAGAGAATCCCAAAGGGGGTTCAGTTCCCTCTATTAGAGTCAATGTTATTTCATGTCACATCCATCCTCCAACTAAAATAAACACTGTGGAAATCAGTAACACAGCTTGTAAAGCTTCTAAAAGCACACTCTGTATACCTTCTAGCCCCACAAATCCCTAGATATAACAGGAAATGTATTTTAAAAAATTCATTAGCATTCTGGAAGACAAAAAGGGGAGCATCAGTGGTCCAGCAATTCAGAGGACTTCCTGGATTAGATAAAGCAGGTAGGATTTGATTGCCAGTAGATGTGTAAACCAAAACTGTACAGTGTGGGACCAGGGTGAGAGCTGGGGAGGCTTCCAGCTCAGAGGCAACGGCTACAAGGGGCAGACACTTTCATCACGGTAAGCAACTAAAGAATGGCATTAATCCATTCATTCCATAAATACATAAATCATTTACTCTGTGTGAGGCACAATAGTAGGTCCTGGAGATTTGCTTTCACAGAGGCAAATAATCAAACTGTAAATAAATGATCCATAACTAAGATTACGTTAGATGGTGACAAATGATAGAACCAAAATCAAGCAGGATAATGAAAATCAGCGGGTGGACATGTCCACCCCCAACCCTGACAGATGCTCTCTCTGTAAGTATGGGTGCTTGGGTCAAGGAGAAAGGGTATTATCCCAAGGGCTGCTGACCAGTTGCCAGGAGAAAGGAGACCACATACACATGCACACGCATGTGCACAGACACACACAGAAGGTAAACTACCTATATCCCCTGCCATGCAGGACATTCTGTGCTGCCCCCCTTCACACCACAGTCAGCAAAGCAAGCACTCAGAATTAGAATTGGCACCACAGGGGTTCCTGGATGGCTCAGGAGGTTAAGCACCCACTCTTGATTTTCACTCAGGTCATGATCTCAGGGTCATGGGATCCAGCCTTGAGTCGTGCTCCCCACTGAGTGGGGAGTCTACTTGGGGATTCTCTCTCCCTCTCCTTCTGCCCCTCCCCCGCTCATTCTCTCTCTCTCTCTCTCTCTCTCTCTCTCTCTCTCCAATAAATAAATAAATAAAATCTTTTAGAGCCAACACCATAGATAGGCAAATGAGATTTTCAAACAATCCACCAATTGTTCCTAAAAAGCTATTACTATGAAAAAAAGGAACCAACTACAATCAACAAACAGACTGAATACCCAAAGTTATTGTTCATAGGGCAAAAAGAGATTTTATAACATATATACATATATATTATCCTCAAAAAAATAATACAGGCTCTTACATTCATAAAATAACCAAGTTATTATGAAAACAAACTGGTTAGATGAATAATTAATATATTTATTGAAATTTTTTAAATGAATGTATAGGGGCGCCTGGGTGGCTCAATCGGTTGAGCATCTGCCTTTGGTTCAGGTCATAATCCCAGGGTCCTGGGATTGAGTCCCATGATGGGCTCCCTGCTCAGCAGGGAAGCCTGCTTCTCCCTCTCCTTCTGCCCCTCCCCCATTCGTGCTCTCTCTCTCTCTCTCTCTCTCTCTCTCTCTCTCAAATAAATAATCTACAAATAAAATAAATGTATAGATTGAACAATAATTAAGTAATACTATGCCACAGATACTCCTCCAAGCATTCATGCATTAACATATTTAATCTTTATTATCTTCTAAAGTAGGCAATAATATTAGCATACTCATTTTACATATGAGTAAACTGAAGACTTGAAAGTTTAATTAACTTACTCAAGGCAACACAGTAATAAATGACTGAACCAGGATTTGAACTCAGGCTTTTAATCACCATGCTATACTGACTCAAGCTGAACTGAAAGGTGAATTAGTAAGCTAGAAGATTGGGCCCAGTTTTATCCCAAATTGCAGAAGAAAGGATAGATAAAGCAATGAGCAAAAATTTAAGTAATATGGAGAATAAATCAAAGTTCCAACATTCATCTGATATCCATCTAGAGAATGGATAGAAAGGAATACTCAAAGAAATAATAGAAAAATGTATCTTCAGGACGCCTAGGTGGCTCAGATGGTTAAGCATCTGCCTTCAGCTCAGGTCATGATCTCAGGGTCCTGGTTTTGAGTCCCACATCAGGCTCTCTGCTCAGTGGGGAGTCTGCTTCTCCCTCTCATTCTCCCTTTGTGTTCTCCCTCTCTCTTTCTCTCTCTCTTTCTCTCTCTCAAATAAATAAATAAAATCTTTTAAAAAAGGGAAAAAGAAAAGAAAATTTATCTTCAGGCTAAAAGCTCCCATTTAGTGCATAAGTAAAAAATACCACCTTGAACACATCATGATGGAATTTCAGAGCATTAAGGATAAGGAAATTCTAACCAGTTCACCTATTTTTCATCAGCAACAATGGATGCTGGGACAAATCAATCTAACATATGGCATAATGGGATAATGAGACAAAGTATTCTAATGTAGAATTCTCTACCCAACTAAATTAGCATTTAAGAAAGTACAAAATAATCACATATTTTCAGAGACCTAGGGATTCAAATGGTTGGTTATTTCGTAAATTATTATTGGAAAATGTATTCTGCCAAAGAGAAAAGTGAATCCAAGAAGAAAACGTGTGACATTGAAAAGACAATGGGAAGCAAAGATAGCGAACCCTGTGTATGACTCATACAAAGTCATTCTCTTTCTTCCTTACTAGCAAAACTCTGATTTTGAGAATTTATCCTCCATGTATTTAAAGAATATGAGCTCTTCCTAGTACCAGAGGGAGACAACATTAACTGGTCTAAAATCATCATATAATTTTCTATTCTTTGTCCTAATGATTGCTTTAGGCACAGACATATCTTGCAACACTGACTTAAGGGAAGTGAAGAGAAGTCTGGTAGGGGGTTATAAAAACGGTTTTCCTCTTTGAAAACTGAAAAAAGAAAAGGGACCAAAGAGAAGAGAAGAGGGCCAGGAACAGCTTTCTGCCTGTGGTAATCATTCTCCAAGATGGCTTCCAACAAGCCTTACCTCCTGGTATTTACACCCTTGTGTAGGGCCCTCTAACATAGAATAGAGGACTGCCAAACCTGGGTAATAAGAGGCATTTCAGCTTTTACCTTGTTCTCTTGCTTCCCAACTCGAATGCCAGGGTTCTCAACCTCAACACTATTGACACTTTGGGTCTGATAACTCTTGTTGTAGGGGGCTACCCTGTACAGTGTAGGATGTTTAACAGCATTCCTGGTCTCTACCCACTAGCTGCCAATAACACCTTCCCAGTTATGACAACCCAAAATATCTCCAGACATTGCTAGATGTCCCCTGGCAGGCAAGATCATTCCCAGTTGAAAACCACTGCCGTAAGGGGAGCCAATCATCACATCCTGTGGACGTTTCATGCAGCCTGCCAGCCTTGTGAGTGAGCTGCCTTGAGATGGATGTTCCAGCCCAGTCGAACCTTCAGATGACTGTGATTCCAGCTGGCTCTGACTGCAATTTCGTGAGAGACCGTGAGCTACGACAGTTCAGTCAAGCTGCTGCCAAATCCCTGACCCACAGAAACCGTGAGAGATCATATATTTTACTGTTCTTTTAAGCCACTTGATTTGTTACACAGTAATAGGTAACAAATACATTGTCTTCAGATATGGGTGTGTACGGAAATAATTGCTAGAGCTATAGCAGCCATCTTCCTGCCAGGTCAGGATGAGCTTGGGAACGAAAGCAAAAGATGAAAGGTATTAGATCCTTCATGACATCATTAAATCAGTCACTAAGTTAACTAATCCAGGAACAAGATGACTGACCTTCTATTAATGGGACATAATAAGTCTTTCTCAATTTGTTTAAGCCACCTTTAGTTGGGTATTCTGTTATTTGTAACCAAACACTTCTTGTTACAGAAAATAAAAATTAAAACTTTTCATTGTCTTTATCATTGCTGATTTATAAAGTAAAAATGAAATAATGATAACCTATAACTAAAATCATCTTATCATGAAGGTAAAAGGAAGGGAGAGAGAGAAAAGCATGAGAAGATTTTTATCTTATTTGGAGATGTATTTACATACAGAAAAATGTAAGTCAATTATGCATGATTGATATAAGGGTCACCACACAGGCAAATATAAACTGGATGTTTAAGAGGCACCTGGGTGGCTCAGTCAGTTAAGCATCTGCCTTCAGCTCAGGTCATGATCCCAGGGTCCTGGGATCAAGTCCCGCATCTGGCTCTCTATTCAGTGGGGAGTCTGCCTCTCCCTCTTCCTCTGCTCCTCCCCCTCCAGCTCATGCTCACTCTTTTTCTCTCTCTTAAATAAATAAATAAGATCTTAAAAAAAAAAAGCCAGTAAATCAGATATTTAAGTTACAAACTAGTTGAGTGGGAACAAAAATAGAACAAGGACAGCTTGACAAATTTAATAAAATGAAGAAGAAAGAAAATATAAACCATTGAGATTGAATAGTGTAAAGGATGTGTTTTTAGAGTGGCAGGCCTACTCACTATCCATTCTGCTTTTGTATACTATGATAGGTAGACTGATAGCCCCCCAAAGATGTCTATATTCCAGTCCCCAGAACCTAAAAATATGTTATCTTAGATGGCAAGAGGAACTTTGCAGATGTGATTAAGTTAAGGAATTTAAGATGAGAAGATTATCCTAAATATCAAGGTGAGCCCAGTGTAATAACAAGGGTGCCTAAAAGTGAAAGGAGGCAAAAAAGGAGTCAGAGGAAGATGTGCCATGGAAGAAAGGCACAGAGAAATGCAACATTACTGCCTTTGAAAATGAAGGAAGGGCCCATAAGCCAAGGAATGCAGACACCTGTAGACGCTGTAAAGGCAAAAAAAAAAAAACAGATTCTCCCCTAGAGCCTCCAGAAAGGGATGCAGCCTTGCTGGCACCTTAATTTTAGCTCTGTGTGACCCATTTTGGATTTCTGACCAGTAGACTGTAAGATAATAAATTTGTGTTGCTTAAAGCCACTAAGTTTGTGGTAATTTGTCACAACAGCGATAAAAAACTAGTAAGACTTACTGTATCCATATTTCCTTTTGAATGATTGTCTCCCTGTGGTTATATATTACTGAGGCTAGTTCCCAGGTTTTCTGCCCATTGGTAGCCAAAGGTTGAGTGAGTATCTGAAATCAGAACTGAGGCAGCTCCCTGCACTGAAACCTAGACCATAAGAAGAATGAAAATGATTAGCGGTCATTTATTCCATTTGTGGTACCCTACCCATAGGTATTTACCAGAGTCCACTTCTCCTTCCTATTTCTCAGAAGTTGCCTTGCTTCCTGCCCATTTTTAAGCTTGGTTCTCTGTGCTAGTTATCTATTGCTGTGTAACAAACCACCTCAAAACTTAATGAATAAAACAACAATTAATCTCTTTAGCTCACAAATCTGTAATCTGGCCAGGGTTTGGTAGGGAAGACTCATGTGCTCCACAAACCATCAGCTAGGGCTGGAGGACCCACTTCCAAAACGACTCACTCACTGACCTAGTAAATTCGGTGCTGGCTACCTTGCTGAGTGTTCAGCCAAAGCTGATGGCTGGAAACTTTAGTTCCTCTCCAGATCAGTCTCTCCATGGGGTGTTGGGTCTTCTTGACATGGTGGCTGAATTTCAAGAACAAGCATTCCATGAAAACCAGATAAAAGTTGTATCACCTTTTATGACCTAGCCTCAAAAGTCATGTGACTTTAATTCTGCCATTGTCACAAATCTACCTAGATTCAAGAGGAAGACACATATTTCCCATCTTTTGATGTGAGGAGTGTCCAAGTCACATTAAAGAAGAACATGTGGGATGGAAGTTGTTGCAAGTATTTTTGGAAACTAAGACCTACTGCTTGCTTCCAGCCTTACTATTAGTTTTCCGTAATCAATATTTTTGTCTTTTGTTCATGTTAACCAGAGTTGGTTTCTGTTGTTGTTTGCAACCAAAGAGTAATGTAGCAGGCATAAGCACAAACATATCAGACTAAGTATAAATATTTAAGTTTCCTTATTAAAAGACAGAAGCTCTTAGAATAGGTGAAAGCAAAGCAAAACAAGCACAGTAAACTAAGAATACACATGCTTTCCAAATCTGCCATAGGAAATTAATAAAATTTGACAAGGCCTCAAGGTAAAGTTTGATACTTTCCAAAAGGCAGCAATCATAGATACCACATTCTCAGACCACATCATTAGGAGGTTTCAATATTCATGCCACAGATTTATTTAAATAAGTGATTCACAATTCTTGGAGTTTCTTCAAGAAAACTTGTCTCTCATAACACTACACTTACTTCCAGGGACCCAACCAGAAATTTATCATCATCCTAAACAGCTCTGCCTTAGAAAATAAAATTCCAATTTCCCATTGTCCAATTACAAACCCAATCCTTCTAGCTTTCTCGTAGCCTTCACTAACATTACCGCTGGTTTCAGCCACACAGACTCCATTTCTGTCCATTGATAGCATTTGTCATTCTTTTGTAATTGGTTTTGCTCTTACCCTTTCTTCCTTCCCTTTCCAAGCTGGACCTCAAAGTATTTAGGAGGCTGGAATTTAATTTGCTGCATTCTGTGGAGTATGATCTAAAGGAAAGACCATGGTCCCTGGAGTTGATCAGCCTGAGATCAAATCCCAAAATAGAAAAAGAAAAATAATACAGTTGTTTTATAGTTCTCATTTTTTTGTTTCAGATAAAGAGATAGATTTTTTTTAACCTTACTTACCCTTGAAATAATAAGGCCAAGTGACTACATCTCTTTTGTATTAAATGGGTACCAGAACAATTTTCATAATTATCTAGCACCGTTTAAGTCCAAAGACAAATACAATACTTTATCTAAAATATCATTATTACACTTTCCCCAAACACAGAAAACTATTTTTACTAAAAATTTGGCATCCCTTTCAAAACAATATTTTCTGTTTTCATTCTTTGGGAAATTCCTAACGGCAAAGATGTATAGAAATTTTAATATGCAGTATAGTCCCTCAATATTTATTATAAAAGTTTGTTATTACACTGTATGTTCACTAACTGGAATTTAACAGAAACTGGGAAAAGAAAAAAAATAAAAGTTTGTTTATCATTTTTTTAAAGAAATTTCTTGATCTTTTTAAATCCTGAAGCAGTTTAATTTTAACTATATTCTAGCCAAATAATGGAATTTTCAGCTTACTTTTTCCCTCAGTATTTTTAGAACCTAACCTAGTGTCTTGCAACAGTGAGCATTCCTTACATTTCTGGTCAATGACCAAACGTACTATAATAGAAATGATGAAAGGTTGTCTATTCTGACCACTAGGCCTATCCAGACCATGTCAAAAGTCTGTGCTGCTTTGCTCCCTGCTAGCTGTCCAAACTAATTTCCACTTTTTCTTTTCCTTCTTTTTAATTTTATTTATTTATTTTAAGTAAACTCTATACCCAACAGGGGGCTCGAACTTACAACCGCAAGATCAAGAGTGGCATATTCCCCCAAGTAAGCCAGCCAGGCGCCCCTCAATTAGTTTCCACTTTTTCTATATAACTTTTCTACAGGACTGTATCTTTTTAAGTCTTAGATTCTAAGCTCCTCGTGCCCCAACATACATAAAATACTTTTCAGTTTTTCCTTTCATGTCCATATATTTGAATGGCATGACCCCATAGGTTAGCCCAGAGCTGGGGGAGGGGAGGAGTAGCCCAGCTGGATCTTTACGTGAAGTCATAGTGTAGATAAAGCTCTTATCAGACCTTTCAAGCTGGAAGGAACATTAGAGATAAGCCGGGTCCAACCCTCTCATTTTACAGATAAGGAAACCAAGGTCCAGAGACTATGACTTGCTCAGTGTCACAGAGTTAACACAGGAAAGGGCTCCAGGGCCTGAAGGCTTGGTGCAAAAAAGAAAAAAAAAAAAAAGGAGGAAAAAGAAAAAGAAAAAAAAGCACTTTTTTTGCGCTTTTATTGTTACGGTTTCCCCTCAGATTCCTGATTCTCCGTTCCTTCTACTATACCATATTGCTCCCCAGACATCTAAAGTACTATCCACTTGTGTTATGCTTTTTATCTTAAGGAAACTGTAAAGTATGTAACTGATCGTATTCCCCTTCAAGTGTGCGTTGCTGGAGAGCTTCAAGCTAAATGTGTAGGTTTGCCATGCCTGGTACTGGCTCTGGCGTGGGAGGAAGAGCCAAAAATGGAGCCAAGAAACTTGTCTGAGTGGAATCTTTAAGCCACAGAACCCAGGCAACAAAATGAGGAATGGATAGTTGTTTTGATCACTTGACCACAGAAGATAGAAGCCAAACGTTTCTAGAGATTTAACACCCTCCGTTCATGCAATTACATGGATGACTTGTAAAGTCTACCCTGGAAAATGGATTCTCTCTCTTAGAACATTTAAAACACTATAGTGGAGTCATTGGTTTTCTTTTCTACCATGGAGCTATTGAGCACTAGGAATTTTCTTATCCAGCTCTATTTCTCTCGTGCCTCACATAATGCCGATAAAGTGGTGGTTATAAAATTAACCAATAAATCAGTGTAGTGAAAAAGCTGGTAAAGGTGGACAGAACTAGCCACCTTGAAGCCAGAAAACTTGAGGCAAGTCTCTTAAGCCCTGTGTCATCATTTTTATACTTGTTATGATTTCGCCTGACTAGTCGATTTTGAGAATAAAGCAAGCAACCTATGGCTATGACTGTGTCAAAAGCTGATAATAAAAATTAGTTGTGGATCCACTTTTCTCATCCATTCACAGAGAGTATAAATTCTTTCACTCATTAGTGTACCCATTCATCAGAAACATGTATTAAATACAGGGATCATCAAGATGGTGCCTTTATAATTTAGGTAGTGTTTCTAAAAGCATGGTCCATGAAGCACTTATATCAAACAAGGAGACAGAGCTTAATTAACATGTGGATTCCCAGAATCATGGGGGAGCAGGGCTCAGGAATTTTCACTTTGAAACAAATACCTTCCCAGGTGATTTTTTTTTCCCCATTCCCAAATATTTATTGAGCATCTTTGATGGGCAAGGACCTTACTTGGTTAAACCAAAGGAATAATGGGAGTAAATTATGCTCTGCAAGTATCTTGGTCTGTTTGGGCTGCTATAACAAATTATCATACATTGGATGGCTTAGGAATAACAGAAATTTATTTCTCACAGTCTTAGAGGCTGGGAAGCCCAAGATCAAGGTATTGACTGATTCGGCATCTGGTGAGAGCCTGCTTCCTCAGAGACGGCTATCTTTTTACTGTGTCCTCAAAAGGCAGAAGGGGCAAACTAGCTCTCTGGGGTCTCTTATGAGGGCACAAATCTTAATTATGAGAGTCCCACCCTCATGAACTAATCACCTTCCAGAAGACCCAACCTCCAAATACCATCACCTTGGGGGGTTAGGATTTTAGCATACGGTTTGGAGTTGGGGAGATAACATAAATATTTAGTCATACTAACAAGAGACAAAATCCAATTTAATAAATATAATGAAATGTATTAGGTTAAATGCACAGGGGTTCGAAGAGCTAAGAGGGGGGAGAGGAATTCAGGGACAGAGTTCAGTTTATGAAGAAAAAAAAATAGGATCCTAAAGCTGGTTAGATAGATATTCTAGACATTTTACATGTTGTAGGTGATCTTTCAGTGAAGGAGACACCAAAAATTTGCTTAAAATTCTTTGTCTTCTAGTATACACATTGCCTGCTTCTATAGTCATATGCATATTACTATAGTTAATTTTATCTATCTCCCCTCTCTATGGTTTTTTTTCTTTGCTAAAATTTTTTTTTTATTTTTTAAAAAAATTTTATTTGAGAGAGTGAGCAAGAGAAAGTACAAGTGGGGTGAGGGGCAGAGGGAGAGGAAGAAACAGACTCCCCACTGAGCAGGGAGCCCAATGTGGGGCTTGATCCCAGGACCCTGAGATCATGACCTGAGCCAAAATCAAGAGTCAGATGCTTAACCAACTGAGCCACCCAGGCACCCCTGCTAAAATATTTTAAAACAAATATTTAATATCATGTTATTTCATCTCTAAATGTTTCAGTATGTAGCTAAAAACCCTTTTAGGGAAGGTGAGTGTGGACTGTGCTTATCGACTGTTTCCAAAGAATAGTGTATGGAAAGAGGGGTGAAAGTAACTCTACAGTGGAAAAGTCTAGCAAACTGCAAACACTACCTTGGCCAAGTAATCAAAGTTAACATCATCAGTGATGTCATGTTGATAGAATGCACCTAATATGATATGAGAAAGGCACTAGTAAAATTCGAATAAAGCATATAGTTTAGTTAATAGTAATGTGCCAATATTGGTTCCTTAGTTGCAACAAATGTACCAGAGTAATGTAAGATGTCACAATAGGGAAAACTGGGTCTGGGATATATAGGAATTTTGTACTGTCTTTGCAATATTTTGGTAAACCTAAAACTATTCTAAAAATTTTGTAAGTTTATTATTTAAAATGAGGGGAGTGTTACAAATTGGGGAAGAAGTAGATAAATTCCTAGAAACATACCAAGACTGAATCATGAAGAAATAGAAAATTTGAACAGATTAATAATGAGTAAGGGGATTGAGTCATAATACAAAACCTCCCAATAAAGAAAAGCCCAGGACCAGATGGTTTTACTGGTGAATTCTATCAAATATTTTAAAAGAATTGGGGCACCTGGGTGGCTCAGTCGTTAAGCGTCTGTCTTCGGCTTATGTCATGATCCCAGGGTCCTGGGATCAAGCCCTGCATCGGGCTCCCTGCTCCACAGGAAGCCTGCTTCTCCCTCTCCTACTCCCCCTGCTTGTGTTCCCTCCCTTGCTATGTGTCTCTCTGTCAAATAAATAAATAAAATCTTTCAAAAAAATATTTTAAAAGAATTAATGCCAATCCCTCTCAAATTCTTTCAAAAAGTTAAATAGGAGTGAACATTCCCAAACTCATTTTTACGAAACCAGCCACATAAGGACTCTACAAAAAAAAAACAAAAAACAAAAAAAACAAGCAAACAAAACCCAAAAACAATAGGCCAACATCCCTTATAAATATAGATACAAAAATTCTCAACAAAATACTTAGCAAAACAAATTCAACCGTCCATTAAAAGTATCATACACCATGATTAAGTGGGTGGGACTTATCCCTGGGATGCAAGGATGGTTCAACATACCCAGATCAATAAATATGATATATTGCATTTAAAAAATGCCTAATAAAAATCATATGATCATCTCAATAGATACAGGAAAAGCATTTGACAAAATACAACATCCTTTCATGATAAAAACTCTCAACAAATTGGGTATAGAAGGAATATACCTCAACATAATGAAAGCCATATATGACAAGCCCATAGCCCACATCATACTTTGTGATGGAAAGTTGAAAGCTTTTCCTCTAAGATCAGGAACAAGACAAGAGTGCACATTTTCATCACTCCCATTCAACATGGTACAGAGCAATTCTGCAAGAAAAAAGGAAGAAAAAGCATCCAAATTGGATTGGAAGAAGTAAAATTATCTCGGTTTACAGATGATATGATCTAATATATTGAAAAAAATCCTAAAGGCTCCACCAAAAAACTGTTAGAATTAATCAACAAATTCAGTAAACTTGCTAGGATACAAAATCAACATTAGAAATCAATTGTATTTCTATACACTATCAACAAAATACCTGAAAAAGAGAATAATCCCATTTACAATAGCATCAGAAACAATAAAAATTCTAAGGAATAAATTTAACCAAGGAGATGAAAGATCTGTACCCTGAAAACAAGAAGATTTTGATGAAAGAAACTGAGGAAAACACAAGTAAATCCCATGTTCATGGGTCAGAAGAATTAATATTGTTAAAATGTCCATACTACCCAAAGCCATCTATAGATATAATGCAATTCCTATCAAAATTCCAATGGCATTTTTCACAGAAATTTTTTTAAAAATCTAAAATTCGTGTGAAATTACAAAAAAAAAACATGAATAGCCAAAGCAATCCTGACAAAGAAGAATAAAGCTGGAGGCATTATATTTCCTGATCTCAAACTATATCACAAAGCCAGTTATCAAAACAGTACGGCACTGGCATAAAAACAGGCACATATACCAACAGAACAGAGTTGAGAGCCCAGAAATAAACCGTTGCATAAACGGTCAACTAACATTTGACAAGAGAGCCAAGAATACTCAAAAAAAGAAAGGATGATCTCTTCAGTAAATGGTGTTGAGTCAGCTGGATAATCACATGCAAAAGAATGAAATCAAACCCCTATCTTGTACCATTCATAAAAATTAACTTGAAATGGATTAAAGACTTAAAGATTAGACTCGAGACCATAAAACTCCTAGAAAAAAAATGGGATAAAAGCTCCTTGACAATGGTCTTGGCAATGATTTTTTGGATATGACATCAGAAACCCAAGCAACAAGAGCAAAAATCAACAAATGGGACTACATCAAACCCCCAAATTTTCTGTACAGCAAAAGAAACAACAAAATGAAAAGGCAAACTATGGAATGGGAGAAAATATTTGCAAGCTATCTATCTGGTAAGGGGTCACTATCCAAAATACTTAAGGAACACATACAACTCAATAGCAAGAAAACCAAACAATTCAATTAAAAAATGAGAAGAGGAACATAACAGACATTTTCCTAAAGAAGACATACGAATGGCCAAAAGATACATGAAAAGAACAGGTATATGAAAACATCACTACTAATCATCAGGGAAATGTAATTCAAAACCACAATGAGATATCACCTCACACCTGTTAGAATGACTATTATCAAAAAGACGAATGTTGGTGAGGATGTGGAGAAAGGGAATCTTTGTGAGCTGTTGGTGGGGTTGTGACCTGGTAACAGCCACTACGGAAAACAGTATGGAGATTCCTCAAACAATTAAAAATAGAAATGCCATATGAGCCAGCAATCCCACTTCTGGGTATTGAAATGAAATAGGAAATAAAAATAGGATATGGAAGAGATCTCTGCACTCTTATGCAAGCAGCATCATTCACAGTAGTCAAGATACGGAGGCAATCTAAGTGTCTGTCAAGAGATGAATGGATAAAGAAAATGTGATAAATATAGATTTCCTCCTTTCTAGTGGCCATGAGAAAGGAGGAAATCCTACAATATGGGACAACATGGATGTAAGTGAAGTAAATTCGACAGAGAAGGACAAACATTGTATATTCTCACTTCTCTGTGCAATCTAACACAGCTGAACTCAGAGAAGCAGAGAGCAGAGTGGTGGTTGCCAGGGGCTGGAACGGTGAGGGGCCGGGGAATGAGGAAATGTTAGTCAAAAAGTACAAACTTCCAGTTATAAGATGAGTAAGTTTTAGGGATCTAATGTACAACATGGTGACTACAGTTAACAGTATGTATTATATACTTGAAAGTTGCTAAGAGAGTCGATCTTTTTTTTTAAGACTTCTTTATTTGAGAGAGAGATTGAGCGCAAGCACGTTGGGGGAGGGCAGAGGAAGAGGGAGAGAGAGAATCTCCAGCAGACTCCCCGCTGAGCACAGAGCCCAATGCAGGGCTCAATCTCATGACTCTGAGATCAGGACCTGAACCGAAACCAAGAGTCAGATACCTAACCAACTGAGCCACCCAGGAGGCCCGGGAGAGTCAATCCTTTTTTTTTTTTTTTAAGATTTTATTTATTTATTTGACAGAGAGAGACACAGCGAGAGAGGGAACACAAGCAGGGGGAGTGGGAGAGGGAGAAGCAGGCTCTCCGCTGAGCAGGGAGCCCGATGCGGGGCTCGACCCCACCTGAGCTGAAGGCAGACATTTAACGACTGAGCCACCCAGGCGCCCCCTGAGAGTCAATCTTCAATATTATCATCACACAGGCAAAAAATTGTAATAATGTGAAGTGACAGAGGTTTTAACTAACTCTATTATGGTAATCATGTCACAATATGTATGTATGTGAAATCATCATGTTGTTCACTTTCAACTTACACAATATTAAATATCAATTTTATGTCAATAAAGCTGGGAAAAAAATGACACAGAAATTAATAATATAAATAAAATATGTAATTCCAGCCTCATGATTTTCTCATTCTGTCCTAAATGAAGAGTAAACTTTTGGGGGAAAAAATCTGTTGTTTTCAATAGATCATTACCAAAATCTTAGTTAAAAAAAAAAAAAAGAGGGGAGAGGGCAGGATGACAATGCCACTCTCACACTTAAAAAGAAAACTTGTGGGACACCTGGCTGGCTGAGTCCATAGAGCATGCAACTTTTAATCTAAGAATCATGAGTTCAAGCCTCATGTTGGGTGTGGAGATTACCTAAAAACAAAAACAAAAACAACTTGTCCCAAACCAGGTCAGAGACAGAAAATTTTTACATAATGTAATTCATAACCACCTTCTGCAAATATATTTACACTCATGATAAAATTCTTAAGCACTTTTCTGATGAAACTAATGAGACTAAAGCTTGTCTGAAAACCAGTTATTTATCAACCCAAATGGCTGCCAGTCAAGGATCCAGTGAACTTTAGTTCTGGTTTTTTTATTTTTTTGTTTTTTTGTTTTGTTTTGTTTGTTTTTTGCTTTTTTAGTCTGTTCTATGTTGAATATCTTACTGGTCTCTTTTTCCATAAAATAAGAGTGAATCTTTGAATGGGCCCGATAAGACCTTTCTCCTTGAATGGTAGCAATGTCTTATGGTGAAAAATCTTCACATATGTTCATAATTAAATTATCTGAAAAGTTTTCTTTCATAGTAGCTAAAAATACATCATTCCTTAACATCATCTAATACCCAGTCATATTTGTATTTGGCTATTATATGCATATGGTTCTTAAACTCGCTAAGTTTGGGAATCACAGGCCTCTGTTGGACAGATTAGAAGAGCTGATAATAGTCTCTGGCTTTGTAAAAGGAACATCGAAGTTCATGATCAAGACTCTTTGGTCTACGAGTCCCGAACTTCTCTTATTTTATGGGCACTTTTGATAATTTTGAAGCTACACACCATCTCCCCAGAAATACGCACATCTGCACACATCTGACATTTTTTTTAAGTAGGCTCTATGCCTAACGTGGGGCTTGAACTCCTGACCCTGAGATCAAGAGGCATATGCTCTACTAATTCAGCCAGCCAGGCACCCCAGCACACATCTGAAATTTTTGCCCATAATTTCAGGGGAGTTCATAGAGCTCTTGAAATTCATCCAAAGGGTCTCAGACCCGGGTAAAGAACACACAATTTAAACATTCCTTCCAATTGCCACTCTGCTTCTCTCACAAGGAAGCCCTTATATACAAGACATGCATTGCTTTGTTTCTCGAGGAGAGGACATTGTGCCATTGTCATGGCCTCCACACTCTGTAGTCACATGATAGAGTAGAAAAAGCCCTAAGTTTG
This sequence comes from Callorhinus ursinus, assembly GCF_003265705.2. Taxonomy (NCBI): domain Eukaryota; kingdom Metazoa; phylum Chordata; class Mammalia; order Carnivora; family Otariidae; genus Callorhinus; species Callorhinus ursinus. The sequence goes on along the minus strand of NW_027397063.1, from coordinate 84,391,667 downwards.
GTGATAGAAGACTTAGATTTTCCAAGATAGTTTTTCAGTACTTTGAGCAAATCACTTAAGGGGACAAAGATACGGTATCGGTTAGAAACTTACAGGGCAAGGAACTCTACAATATTATCATTTGCATTTTACAAATTGGGAACTGAGAATTGGAGAGGTTCAATAATGCATCCAAAGTAGTCTGCAGCTTATATATAGATATTGTCAGGTTTCATCAACACCAGGCTTGTCTGAATTCAAAACTCACATTTTTTTTTTTTCAAATTATACTGGTGGTCTTCGAACTGTGCTTAAGAGAATTTTCTGGGAGAGGTTGGCCCCAGCAAGGTGGGGGTAAAGGGTACCTTTGGCCCACTGGTTTTATATATATGACTTTTTAATTAGAATTTTCTAGGCTGCAAAAATGTTTGGAAACCACTGCATTTCACTCTGCTGTTCAGTCTCCAGAAGTATACGGCTAATATCCACTTTATTGTGAGGGGTAAGCAAGAAGTGCACGTGCAACAGCTGTGTAAACTTCAAGACATTATTCATATGGGAAATATTAGTGTAATTGCTCTATTGTGGTGCAATGGAGAGTTTTCCACCTTAAAAATCTTTACTACCATCAACCCACAAACTTGGTGTCGTGTTTCATGCACGTGAGAAAGCATGTTGGCTTGCAAATGGTTTGGGCGCGCTAGTTTAGATCTGAAAGCTCTAAGTAAAGGGTGGTGTCTCTCTATATTTTGAAAAGTTTAATTATTAATACACTATTAAATGCATAATTGGATTATAAGCGACCATGGATACCTCTTCTCAGATGGATTTGAATTGATCCACCTTTCATTTAAAATCCGCAAGCCTAATTCAGGATTCCTGAGAAATTTCAGGTATGATTTGGGGTTTGTCATAATTTAAAAATATTATTATAACTTAAGTTAGGGACTAAAGGTCAATTCTAGGATTTGGAGCCTAGCCTTGTCTACCAGTCTTTCACTTGGTGACTTGGTGAAACCATGTCAGGCTGCTAACCTATTTTCTAAAGGGGCAGTACCATTTTGTATTCCCACCAGTAATGTATGTGATGAGTGAAACAGGAGAATGGCCTCCAAAAGTCTGCTGAAGCTCTCAGAGACCAGGCATCCGAAATCAAAGGAGAAATCTAGAGCGTTATTGTTGAGCTGACTTGTGGGTAGAAATAACATCTTCCAGAACTGAGACCTCTCAGAGGTGGAAAAATGTTTCCATTTCAAAAAAAAAAAAAAAAAAAATTTTTTTTTTGAAAAATCAAACAGTGAAAAAAAAAATACACCTACAAAAAAATTCCCCTTGTATGCTTCATACTTCAAAACAATATCACTTTCATTACTGAGTCATCAAAACTTCCTATTTCTTTTTTAAGTGAAAAGACCAATCATTAGCCTATTTTGTTTTCCACCCCAGCATCTACAGCAAAAACAACTCAGAAATAGTCTTTGGTAGAACTGCCAAGTAGGCAAGGTTTTTCTCTGGTTTCTTCCACCTCCTCTCTTTTAACCCCCCACCTCACTGATGGCCCAGCCCCCTCCCTGCTACTCTGAGCCCCAGCTGTCTTAGAGGATACAATGGGGTTACAATGACTGTAACTGTGACTGTGTCTGAAACTTTCCAGGACCAAACCCACCGCCATCTTTCCGACAAACCCACCGCCATCTTTCCGACAAACCCACCGCCCGCCATCTTTCTGACAAACCCAACCGCCATCTTTCCCTGCTGCAGTCTGACCTTTCTATATCTCCAGTTCATGCCTATCACATCCCAGCATCCTTTCCCAGCATTTTCCCACTGCCAGGCCCCACCACACATACTCACCTTGTGATCTTCGTGTAAGCCACTTCACCAGCTCCCACACCATCTGCTGACATGGGCAGCTGGTTGCCACCACTGGCTGTGGATTCCATGTAAACGGAGTCCCCTGGAGCTATGCATGTGAACCCAATGTGAATGAGGCCCGGGGGTAGGCAAATTCACTGTCCTGGATGAGGCTATCTAAAGGGAAAGTGCAGGGCTTAGCAGCCAGTCCTCCTCAGGATTCATCTTCATCTTCCTTTCTTCCTCCTCGTTGGACCCCTTCATTCCTTGTAAAACACACGCTTTGATTTTAGACAGACTGGTTTGAAGGGTGACACTGCCACTTCCTAACTCTGTGACCTGGGGAAAGTCACTTAAGTCTTCCAGAAAAGCAGGACAATAATGACACTTACATCTAGTGTGATCAGGTGGACTAAAACGAGGAAATGTTCGTCAGCTGGCCCAGGCGCAAGCTCAACAGTAACCTGGCGAGGGGCACCTGGCTGGCTCAACCTGACTCTTATCTTGGGGTTGTGAGTTCGAGCCCCACGTTGGGTGTAAAGATTACTTAAATAAGTAAGTAAATAAACTTAAAAAAAAAAGTTACCTGGAGAAGTAATTCTTAATTCTAAGGCCTCTGAGGTTCCACCCATGAAGTCCACAAAGTCCCTCTTCGAACTGTGTGGAAATTATCTTTATGCTCCCCTCAGTTCTCCATACTAGTTATAATCTTTCTCCATAGTTTTTGAACATATTTTATCAGATTGATAGTTAATTCAATTAAATCAGACCTTATGTTCTATCATGATCAAATTATTAACACAGTCTCTGCTCCGAAGTTCTGTGCCCACTCTCTAATGTATTTTAGCCTTGAATCTCTTATCCTGTGCACTTCGTCATCCTGTGTTCTTTGTCAATAACAACAACAATAATAGTGGTAGTAGTAATAATAGTTACCATTCATTAATGTGTTTTGTGTCAGACACCCTATTACGTTGCTCGATTTAATCTCCACAGAGGGTTGGCATTTTTTTTTAAAGATTTTATTTATTTGTTTGACAGAGAGAAACAATGAGAGAGGGAACACAAGCAGGGGGAGTGGGAGAGGGAGAAGCAGGCTTCCCACGGAGCAGGGAGCCCGATGCGGGGCTCGATCCCAGGACCCTGGGATCATGACCTGAGCCGAAGGCAGACGCTTAACCGACTGAGCCACCCAGGCACCCCAGGGGTTGGCATTCTTATTTCCATTGTAGAGTCAAAGACACTGAAGGCAGGAGTTTTTAAGCACACTGTCCAAGATTTCAAGGCTTGTACTGTTGAATCCAGGGATGGCTTATTCTAAAACCCATGTCTACCCTTTGCCCCAGGCAACCACTACCCCGCCTTCTATCTCTAGACACAGGGTCTTTGTGCCTGAGAGACTGGGTTTGCCTCTTCTGGACATTCGATATAAATGGAATCCTATAATATGTGATCTTTTGTGACTGGCCTCTCTCACTTAGCATATTTTCAAGGTCCATCCATGTTGTTCATGTATCAGTAATTCATTCCTTTTATGGCTGAATGATAACCCATGGGATGAATATAGCACATTTTGTTTATCCATTCATCAGATGATGGACATTTGGGTCATTTCCATTTTGCCTATTATGAATACTGCTGTGAACATTTGTGTAGAAAGTTTTTGTGTGAAGAGATGTTTTCAAATCTCTTACTAAGAGTGGAATTGCTAGGCAGTCATATGGGAAATATAAGTTTAAGAAGCTGCTAACCTATTTTCTAAAGTGGCAGTACCATTTTGTACTCCCACCAGTGATGTATGAGAGTTCCAGTCTCCTCGTATTCTTGCCAACACTTGTTACTGTCCATCTTTTTTATTATAGCCATCCCGTAGGTATGAAGTGGTATCACACCATGGTTTTGATTTGCATTTCCCCAATAACTAATGATGTTGAGAGCACTATCTAATTTTACATTAGTGTTCTTTGGGTGAAAACACAATGTCAAAGTTTAGTGGATGCTGAGTGAATAATGATCTAGATAGGGGCACCTGGCTGGCTCAATCTGTACAGCATGTGACTCTTGATCTTAGGGTTGTAAATTCGAGCCCCATGCTGGATGTAGAGATTACTTTTAAAAAATAAAGTCTTTTTAAAAAGATCTCAATAAATGTTTCTCTTGTCTTTAATTCCCATGCTAAACTTAATATAGCATTTAAAAATTAATCTGTGGGGGCGGCTGGGTGGCTCAATCAGTTGAGTGTCCAACTCTTGATTTTGGCTCAGGTCATGAGCTCAGGGTCCTGGAATTGAGCCTCACATTAGGTTCTGTGCTTATTGGGGGGTCTGCTTGAGGATTTCTCTCTCTCTCCCTTTGCCCTTCCCTCTGCTTGTGTGCACGCACGCACTCTCTCTCTCAAAAACAATAAATAAATCTTAAAAAAAAATTAATTTGCTTTTTTGTACTAGTCAAAAAAAAAGCTTTGTCCCTGTTGCAGGGGTATGTGTATATGTATTTTGTCTGTAAATAAAGTGGTTTAAATACAAAAGAAATAAGTATATACCCTGGTGGTCTCTGGACCACATGCTCTCAGCCCACCTAACTTCAGGAGGACTGTGATGGTCAGTTCCATGTAGCTCCTGCGCCCACCTTGAGTTCCTATTCCTGGCATGGTCTGGTTTGGGCCTCAGGGCTTTCTCCGAGATCACAGAAGGCTGCTTGCCTAATCCTAGAGCCCAGAAGTGCTGGGGCAGGAGACTGGAGGGTAGACTGACCTCCAGAGGGAAGCTCCAGGCTGTCAGGCTGGGAGTTGATGGATAAACATTCTCATACTTTAATGGGACAATTCTTCAGCCATGTTCTACTCAGTCCCTTAGAAGTCCCTTTCTAAGAGTAAGGCACAGTTGCTCACAGCAGAAACCTATCCTTCAACAAACATTTTTTTTGGCATTTCTCCTTTCCCTAGAAACTTCCCAACTCCCACACTGCTGCCTGCTTCCTGGGATCATCTCACAAATAAGCTCCCTGATCACAAGTTCTTATCTCTGTCTTTGGTTTTAGGGAAACCCAAATTATGCAAAATTATATAAATGAAAGTTGGCTAAATGGGCAAAGTCAGCCTTAACTGGTTGAGAAGTTAGAAATCGTTTACTTTGAAGATTCCCTTTTATTATTTTTCCGCAGTGGACCTAATGTTTTAAAGATTTCTTCTACAAAATAAATTGCATTTATGAAGTAATAATAAACGTTATTGTTTTAAGGCCAATGACGATCTGCTTTCAATATCAGTGTTTCTCTGCCAGGATAACATCATTTTTGCCAAAGAGCAAAGAAGACTGCAATTTTAACTAGCCCACTTAACCTTATTGTGGCTAAATGTGTGTGTTCCATTAGATTTGTTCAAAACACTTCCCCAAATCTGTTTACTACTACTGTATTAATGATCAAATTGGCACTGAGTGCACGGGTGAACTCCAGAGGCTGGGAATTCCATGCTGCCAAGTTCTTCACGTGATGGACTTTTTGGGGACCAGGGAGTAGGGCGGTGCCCATCCTCAGTTCCTACCTGTATTCAGAGCTTTTTATAGCCTTGTCATGAGCTGCCCCTTCTTTGACTTGTGATATTCCAGTTTGGCTTGCTGTCCATGGCATTTCACAACTCCCCTGTCCGTGTTATCACAAGTCTGCACTCTTCCTACTTAACCCAGACTTGGCAGCTCTGTTCAGCCATCAATCCACATATGTTTGTCATCCCCTGATACTCCATTCTGCTGAACTGCAATCCTCTGCTAAGCTGAGAAATGAAGAGACTGGCTTAGATGGTATAGAGTAGTGGCAAGCACCCAGAAGTCCTGGATTCCAGTCCCAGACCTGCCCTTTCCCAGCCTTGAGACATTAGAGAACTCAGAAGCTTTCTGAACTCTATTTCCCCATGATTTTTTTAAACTAAGACTTAATGGTTTGTTTGTTTATTTGTTTGTTTTTAACTAAACTTTGCACCCAACGTGGGGCTTGAACTCATGACCCTGTGATCAAGAGTCATACGCTTTATGGACTGAGCCAGCCCAGCATTCCAAGGCTTCATGTTTTAGAGCAGTTTTAGGTTCATGGCAAACCTGGGGAGAAAGTACAAAGATTTCCCTTATATCCCCTGTCTTCCCACATGCATAAACTCCCCAACTATGAGCATCCCCCACCAGAGTAGTACATTTCTTACCATTGATGAACCTACACTGACATATCATAATTACTCAAAGCCCATAGTTTACATTATGGTTCATTCTTGGTGTTATACATTTTATGGATTTGGACAAACGTATAATGGCGTGTATTCATTATGGTATCATACAGACACCTTTCACAGTCTTAATAATTCTTCAACTCAAATGTGGCACAACAAGATCAATTCCGAATCCTCACAGGATTTGAGAAGATAAAGACTGCCTGGGTGACTCAGTCAGTAAAACGTCTGCCTTCAATTCAGGTCGTGATCCGGGGGTCCTGGGATTGAGGCCCCGAGTCAGGATCCCTGCTCAGCGGGGAGTCTGCTTCTCCGTCTCCCTCTGCCTGCCGCTCCCCCCTGCTAGTGCTCTCTTTCTCTCTCTCAAATAAATAAATAAAATCTTAAAAAAAAAAAAACAGTAAAGGCAAGAAAGTTCAGAGTAGTGTTGTTTTGAGAGTGAAAAATTAGAATTGTACTTAATTTAAATAACCAAACACAGGAACCCAGTTAAATAAATTATAACATGATCAACAGACTCTTTGCAGTCATTAAAAATCATGTTGGAGAATAGTTAAAGGTACTGGAAAATTAAGTGGAAAAATTATAAAACAATAAGTACAAGTCGAGGTTATTAGGGTTTATGGGGAGGCAGGGCTGGAGAGTTATCATTTACTGGGTACAGAGTTTCTGTTTAGGATGATGGAAAAGTTCTAGAAATGGATAGTAGAGATGGCTGCACAACATCATGAATGTACTTGATGCCACTGAATTGTACATTTAAAAATGGTTAAAATGGTAATTTTATGCCATGTATATTTTACCACACACATACAAAAAGGTAGCTGGAAGGCTGCAGAGAGTTCTTGACAAGGTCAAAAACAATTCTCATGTGAAGGCATGGTGGTTTCTTACAGTTTGCTCCTGTTTGCATGATCACAATTGATATTCTATTAAATTATTTATTATTTTCAACACAAAAAGAAAAGTGTTTGGTTTAAAATATAATATGCACAGGATGAAACTATTCCTTAAATCTATCTATCTACCTCTTATATCTATGTCTCTATACACCCATATATAGATATATACACACATTACATGCATGCCTGCTTTTTTTAAATTTTCTGTGATGAATATATATTACTCCTACACCAAAACTTTATTTATAAAAATGTATGAAGCATTATATAAACCATAAGGAAATTTTATTATTCATATAAGGGCTTTGGCCTATCATAGTGTAGAATATACAACTGTTGCCTAAGAAATCTGTCTCAGGTCATCTCCAAGACAGTGGTTGACTTTAACTTACAGGAAAAGAAAACCATATATGCCAAGTTCAAAAAGCAATAGATTACATGGCTCATTTGAGACCTTGCAATAAGCTCATTATGTTTGGAACATTAGTCAGTGAGTGGATGATACTGACAACAAAGGGCTCTGGATAAGTCTGGAGAGGTAGGCAGGTAACAAATGAACAGTTGACCAAAGTAAAGAGTTTGGACTTTATCCTAAAGACAACAGCAAACCACTAATGGGTTTTAAGCCAATGATATGATTAGATTTGCATATTAGAAAGATTATGGTGTTTGCATCATGGCAAATGGTCTGGAAAGGAGCAACACTGGAAGCAGAGAGGTTGATTAGAAGTCTGTTGCAGTCATCAGGGCCATCTGGACAGGAATGGTCACAATGGGTACAAAGCACATGGATCTTAGACCCATTAGAAAGTAGAACTGGTGTCCCACTTGGTATTGATTGGATATGAGAACCAGAGGATCTAAGGTGCCTCCTGACTTTAGCCTTGGGCAATCAGGAGGGGCTCTGACACTCACTGAGATAGGAGTTGAGGGAGGTAGAAAGTAACAAGTTCAGCCTGGAACCAGATGAGCTTGAGATCCCTGTGCAGTTGGAAATCCCAGAAAGGGAGAAGTCAGAAGAAGGATCAAAAGTCAGCGGCACATGGAGAGCAACTGAAGCCAGAAGAGTAGGGAAGATTTCTGTGGAAAGAGACATAGAGGACAGGTTTTTAGACTTTCTTGAGGGTGAAGGAGGGAGAATCTGATGAATACTATGAACATTTTCTCCGGAGATTTCTTTAAAGGATCTGGCTGTTAAGGGAATGAAAAAATCAGGATATAGTTGGGGATTGTCATAGGATCATAAGAGTTCCTTTTTAGCTGAGAGACTTGAGTAGTGAGGGAGTGATTAAAGAAACGGGAAAGTGGAGGAATAACTGGAAGACCAAAACCTTGGGAAGAGACCAGTAGCCTCCACCCCAGAGCAAAAAGTGTGAGTCAGGCAGAGTAGGGACACATTTTTTTTAAGACAGGAAATAAGGGGGAAAGACTAGAAGAGAATACAGGAGAGTTTGTGGGTTGCATGCCTGGAAGTTGAAGGCTTTCTTATCAGATGACCCCTCTGAACTCAGTGAGTAGGAGGTGAGGTCATCTATAATAAGGATGGCCAGAGGTCATATATCTGTCAAATGGCCATAGCAGATATTAGGGCATATGATCAGGAAGACGTCATAGGATTTCTAGGCTGTGGAAGCCCAGCTAAATATTTACAAATAGGAATCAATCTGTATGATTTTTCTGCAGCAAACCTCAGGATCCTTGATGTAAGTAAGAAGAAGGCAATAGTTCAATTTTTTGAAGGCTATAGATTTGCCAAGAATCGTGAGTGGGGAAAAGGACAGTGGGGTAAAACAGATGAGGAGTCAAATAAGAATGGACCATAGATTCCGCAAAAAGCTAAAAATAGAACTACACAATGATCCAGCAAATCTCACTACTGGATATTACTCAAAGAATACAAAAACACAAAAATGCTCAGCATCACTCGGCATCAGAGAAATACAAATCAAAACCACAAGATACCACCTCACACCAGTCAGAATGGCTAAAATTAACAAGTCAGGAAATGACAGATTTCGGCAAGGATGTGGAGAAAGGGGAACCCTTTTACACTGTTTGTGGGAATGCAAGCTAGTACAGCCACTCTGGAAAACAGTATGGAGCTTTTTCAAAAAGTTGAAAATAGAGCTACCCTATGATCCAGCAATTGTACTACTGGGTATTTACCCCAAAGATACAAGTGTAGTGATCCAAAGGGGCACCTGCACCCCAGTGTTTATAGCAGCAATGTCCACAATAACCAAACTATGGAAAGAGCCCAGATGTCCATTGACAGATGAATGGATAAAGAAGATGTGGTATATATATACAATGGAATACTACTCAGCCATCAAAAAAATGAAATCTTGCCATTTGCAATGGTGTGGATGGAACTAGAGGGTATTATGCTAAGAAAATAAGTCAATCAGAGAAAGACAATTATCATATGATCTCACTCATATGTGGAATTTAAGAAACAAAACAGAAGATTATAAGGGAAGAGAAGAAAAAATAAAACGAGACAAAATTAGAGAGGGAGACAAACCATAAGAGATTCTTAATCATAGGAGACAAACTGAAGGTTGCTGGAGGGGAGAAGGGTGGGGGGGATGGGGTAACTGGGTGATGGACATTAAGGAGGGCATGTGATGTAATAAGTGCTGGGTATTATATAAGACTGATGAATCACTGATTTCTACCTCTGAAACCAATAATACATTATATGCTAATTAATTGAATTTAAATAAAAATTTTTTTAAAAAATACAAAAACACTAATTCAAAGGGATACACACACCCCAATATTTATAACAGCATTATCTACAATAGCCAAGATATGGAAGCAGCCCAAGTGTCCATTGGTTGATGAATGGATAAAGAAGGTGTGGTATATACATACAACGGACTGTTACCCAGCCAGAAAAAGAATGAAATCTTGCCATTTGCAACAACATGGATGGAGCTAGAGAGTATAACGCTAAGCAAAATAAATCAGTCAGAGAAAGACAAATACCATATGATTTCACTCATATGTGGAATTTAAGAAACAAACAAAAATGAGCAAAGGGAAAAAAGGGAGAGACAGAAACAAACCAAGAAACAGACTCTTAACTATAAAGAACAAACAGATGGTTACCAGAGGGGAGGTGGTGGGGGAGGGGTGAAATAGGTGATGGAGATGAAGGAGCACATTTGTGAAAAGCACCGGGTGATGTATGAAAGTGTTGACTCAATATATCATACACCAGAAACTAATATTACACTGTATGTTAACTGTACTGGAATGAAAATAAAATTAAATTTAATTTAAAATAATAAAGAAAAAAAAAAGAGTTGACCATAGAATGATGTGCCCATTGTCAAAGCTATATAGAAAGAAGTGAGGTTGGGGAGGAAATGAGGGAAAGAGAAAATGAAAATATCTAAGAATTGAAAGTACCAATGTTCTCAGTGATTCATTTTAAAACAGGACATTTATTTTCATTTTTGTTATTTTTTAAAATCACCAAGTGTCTTGATGCATCTATGCTGTAGGTTGATCATGAAAACTTGGCCGGAATACTGAAACTAAGAGAAGCCATTTGAAATTTCCTTGCCTCAACATAATTGGAAAGACTACTGTATAATCACTCATTTGTTTTTCAGATATAAGACCAGAATTAGACATTAAAATGTATTTTCTTTTCCCATACTCAAGGCGAATATTACTCTGCATAAATAAAGTCTTTGGACTGGGTATTCAATAATATTGGAGATTTAGAAATATTCTTTTTTTTATTATTATGTTATGTTAATCACCACACATTACATCATTAGTTTTTGATGTAGTGTTCCATGATTCATTGTTTGCGTATAACACCCAGTGCTCCATTCGGTACGTGCCCTCTTTAATACCCATCACCAGGCTAACCCATCCCTCTACCCCCCTCTCCTCTAGAACCCTCAGTTTGTTTTTCAGAGTCCATAGTCTCTCATGGTTCGTCTCCCCCTCCAGTTTCCCCCCACTTCATTTTTCCCTTCTTATGTATAAAGGAACTATGGTTATGTAGGTCAATATTCTTAGAGTTAGGAGATGCCTTCTAAAATATATGGGGGTGGGGGGCACCTGGCTGGCTCAGTCAGTAGAGCATGTGACTCTTGATCTTGTGGTTATGAGATTGAGCCACATGTTGGGCATCACATTTACTCAAAAATAAATAAATAAATAAATAAATACATTTAAAATTTTTTAAAATACATGGGTGCAAACCACCAGCATATCTGCAAATTATTTTCAAGTGGTTTTGAGCAAAATCGTATAACAGAGCAAATATAGCAGGGGGAAGCTAGGCCCTGAGACTAGCTCAGTCAGCAACTCAAACCCAAAAGAACTCAGAAGCTTCATTCTGTTAAGGGAAAGCAGGATAGTTTGGGGAATTGGCACCTTTGGGTCTTCCTATTATGAGCTGCAAGAAACCTCGCCTTTTTTTAAATCCTCATGTTTGCATATCACTTTATACTTTAGATTTGCTTTTATTTTTACTTTGGTTTAGTTCTCATGGGTAGTGCTATTGTCCCATTTTACAAATGAGCATTTCAGTGACTTACTCAGGAAGACACACCTACCACGTCTTTGGATTCCAGTTCTTCTGCACTGACCTCCACCAAAATATTTATGTGAAGTAGGTGTGATCTGTGCCAATTGTTTTCAGTAGACATGGTGATTGTGTATGTAGTATATGTGTATTTATGTGTATGTGTATGCATGTGTGTGTGTGTCTTACATGCTTTTATGTTCTAGTTTTATTTTGTCAATACCACTTTTGCATGTCATCTGCTTTTTGTTGTTGTTGCTTGTTTTTTGTTTCTGTTTAATCACCTAGAATCTGCTCATAAAAATTAGAAAGTATTTTTGGTGAAAATAATCCTTGAAATATTAGGATTTAAAACAGCAGAAATAAAATAAAATTACTAGAATAAAATGAAATTACTAAAAAAATGTAAGTTTAATGGTGAACACTCTTACCAGTAAAAAGGACATTGAGTTGGTTTCAGGATCTATCATGAGTTTTTCTTTTTAATTAAGAAAACAAAGGTTCAGGAGCTCCTTGAAACATTTTCCACAAATAACACACATAGGACTTCCGTGAGGGAAGTCAGAGTGCTAAGTAAAGTAAAAAGACAGGCCTTGATCAGCTCCCTCCACAGCTAAGATAATCCAGGTCCACAAACAATGAAGGCCTCAAGGTTGGGTAGAGATCAGAGTTCAAATTCAGAAAGCCACCAGAAGCAGAACTGGAGAGACTTATGCCTGTGAGTAAAGCCAGCAGGGGGGAGAGGTACGCATCTAATGAAACACACATCAGTCGAATATTCTAAGCATTGCTTCCTCTCTTCCTGAATAACATCTGGCTTGCATGGAAGACCCTTAGGGTCATCAAGTTTTCACCTTACAAAGATATATGTATATAAGCTTACAAAAACCTGGGCTTAACAGAAGGTGTGTCTTTTTAAAATCCAGAATCCATTTATTTTTTAAGAAAAGATACTACTCTCCTTGGAAACATAAAACGCCTTGATGCTAACTCAGAGCTTGTACATCATCCAGGTGAATACAGAATAATTTACCCAGAGTCACCCAGCCAAGTGGGCCCCTATTTTCCTAACTTCCTGCTTTGGTGTTCTCACTATGGTTCTTAGGAAATAAAAGAGATGCACACAATAATAACATGAAATATTTAATGGCATGGGGGAAATGTTTGCAATAAATTTTTGTGCAAAGAAAGCACATTCCATTATATGTATCACATGATTCTATTTTGGAGGGAAATAGAGAAGGCATGTGTGCTAGGTATAAAAAGCCTGGGGACAGGCTAACAGGCCTGAAGTCTCTAAGTGGGGCAATTAGCAGGACTTGCTCTTTTCCTCTTTTAGTTGTTTTTTAAATTTTTTGGATTTTTATAATAAATAAGTATAGCTGATTTCAAAAAGAAATTAATGTTATAAGCAAAGAATTAAGGGCATCCTAGGAAAGTCACGTTGGCACATTTCAGAAGTATAGAGACAAGTAGCATTAGAACTCTTTCTTCTCAAGGGTTGGGAGGGAGAGGACTCTATCTATAGAAGTGGAGTGTTTGACCAGAGTTGTACTACAGGATGGCTAGAGCTGATGGACAAATGTACACCTAAAAGCCAATGCATGGGCCACAAGACAAATCTCTGGGGTGTAGGAAGAAGTGAGAGCTTCCCTTTAGAGGGAGTATCAGCTTACTTACCACTTACCACTGCTCTTAACATCTAAACGATTAGAAAATATTGATCTATGAACCCTTGTGTTCACTTCTTTAGAGGCATGAAATATTCCTCTGGAACTGATACTTTCTGAAGGAAGCTCATCTTTCATGGCTACGCCAATTCTTTTTCCTACCTTGACTGTATAGCTGATACTCAGACCTGGTAAAACCAGGAAAAAAGGAACAAAGATAATAAGTAGAATGTTGGATGGATGGATGGATGGATGGATGGATGGATGGATGGATGGATGAATGGATGGATGGGTGTATGGACTACTTTCATTTACAGAGCACCTCCTATTTACTTGCCATACTAATTTGTGAGCTGTATAATTCCTAATCCTTGGCATTGCTGCTAATCCTTACATTATTTCTAACTTCAACAGGGAGCCATTATTATTCCCGTTTCAGAGATGGTAAAACTTAGGCTGAGAGAAGTTGACCTACCATAGAGAACAGGATTAGAACCTAGGCCTGTCTGACCCAAAGGCCTATGGCCTCTTCCAAGGTCACTGCCTCCTTTTCTGTACCCTGGAATGGTTCAGCCCTTCTCATTGGATCCAGTAGACTGCTGTAGGGGTAAGAAGAGCACTGGATTAGGAGTCTGTTTCTGGATGCACCCCAGGCATGGAGAGTTGTCTAAATGATCTCCAAATGGTCCCTGGCTGACCCTCTCCCATCTTCATAGGTTGCCCACACAACAGACATTCTTTGCCACAGTTGTTTTGTTTTGCTTTTTAATATGTTGACCCAAATTGACTCATTGAGATAGAAAATCTCCTGCTTAAATTAGAAAAGATGGAACTTGGAATGAAGTTCAGAAACCAATTTAGGATAGAGGATAAAGGTAGGGTGGGTTTTCTGAAAAGTGAACCCCAAATGGCAGAGCCCTCGCTGTCAAACTTTATTTCCTTTTCTCATTTCCTTTTCATTTCATGCACCTCTCATAAATGCTTATCTGTCCTCTGTGAACCAACTAATGTTAGGACAGAAAGAACCTCAATTTCCTCAGAGCTCTTTTAAGGGGACCAACCCTAATGTGGTTTCTGTGTAGTTAACTGGTAGGCTCTTGTTAAGTAAACAACCCAACTTTGATACCAGAGAGTTTGTGGTCAGGATGGGGGTTGAGGTTGAAGGGGAGAAGAAGCAGGCTTGGGGGAAATTTTAAGTAGAAGATTTCTCTTCAAAAAAGGAAACAATGTCTTGACTAAAGCTATTCTCTATTCCACCAGTTGGGATCCATCTTCAAGAACTCTACACTGACCACATGCTGCACTCTACTCTTTATACTTGCCCTGCCTTCTACCCTAGACCTTGGGCTATAGGCTTACACTGAGTGATGTCAGAGAAGTTGCTCCATGTCCTACATGAAGATCATTGAGAATGTGTCTCTCTTAACCACACAAGAGAAATTCTTCTCAGTTCTCTGCTCCAGGGAAGCCACCTTTCTACTGATGACTGATATGTTTTATCTTATGAATGTTGGGAATCAAGTAGTTGATTTTCTTTCTTTGTGTTAGCTGCAAGGAAACTCACAGCCAAATTTGGGGATCCGCTTTTAGTAGAGTGTGCTGGGCCTCGTGGCATAATTTGAAGTACCAATCTTACCTCTTTTTTGTTGGATTCCTCCAACTACTTCTTTTCCTTTCCACTAGGTCTCATTGTTCATATGCTCTAAAAAAAAAAAAATATATTGCAAAATGGGGGCCTGGGTGGCTCAGTCAGTTAAGCATCTGCTTTTGGCTCAGGTCATGATCCCAGGGTCCTGGGATCAAGTTCTGCATCGGGCTCCCTGCTTGGCAGGGAGTCTGCTTCTCCCTCTATCTTACCCTCCTGCCTTTCCCCTTGGCTTGTGCTCTCTTGCTCTCTCTCTCTCAAATAAATAAATAAAATCTTAAAAAAAATAAAATAATTTTAAAAATTAAAAATAAATTAAAAATAAAAAATATTGCACTGCTTGTGTCTTTGTAAGTTGCCTTAAATTATTCTGGAACGAGTAGGAACAACTATATATTTGCCACACCATGTTTATCCTAACCTACAGTAGCACCCTCCTTTTTCTTTAAGATTCATGGGAATGGGGTCCTCTGCAAACCTATTTGCACCATGGGATCCTGCCTTTCTGGCCAACTTGACTGGAATTGACCCAAACTAAGCCAGAGATTCTTTCCTCCAGAAATTTGAAATTGGGACTTGACAAATGATCTACTAAGCTGATTCTTTGACCATGTAATATATCTACAGCATTGATTCTCAACATTTGGGACCCTATAAAGTCACTTGGGGCACTTTTTAAAAATATGGATTCATCCCTGATTATCAAGTACGGCAAAGATACATACAGACATGTAACCAAATAGATCTACTGATTGAATTTACCTAGTGTCCTTTCTCTAAAGAGTTGTGACTGGAGAATATGAGCACAAACCCTTAAATGGCCCACCTCTCAGTGAAAATTGTTACCTAGGAAGCATGTGAAACTGAAGCACTTTCTATTCACTTAAGTCCCAACCATCTGTGTGTGGACAGACAGAACTGTGAATGAAGTAAAGGGCCTTTCACTACTGCCGGACTTTATTTTCTGATTGTTTTACTAGGTTTCACTCCCCCACATAGATTTATCTATTTAACATACATTTGTTGAACCCATCCTAAATTGGAAGTCCCTCTGCTGGATGCTATGGGAGAAGGTTGGGGGAGAGAAAGAAAATAGGCACCTAGATGAACTTGACCCTAGGGAGGCAGGTGACAAGGAATGTGGCAGAGGATGATGGTCACATTCTCAGGATATAGCAATAGGAAGGCACTCGAAGCAGCACTAGTGGGTTCTCCTTATCTTGTTTTATGTACAGTAATCTATTATTCTTTCTGTTTGTGGAAATAATCAAGGGTTGGCTAAAGTGGCATCCCAATTATGTCCATGAAGAGGCTAGATGCAACCAGGCTCCAAAAACATCTCATTTAAATCTAGAGAAAAATCTATCTGGTATTCTGCATATTAGAACTCCCGCTTGAATTCCTTGCTCAACACCAATTTTCTCAGCTGTCCTTTCTTGCCCTTTCTTTTTATTGTTTATCTACCTTTGAAAATAACAAAGAAATGGAGTGGGAAATGGAAAATTACTCTGTTGGAAAATCTTACCTTCCTAAATGTGAGCTTTCAATGCATTCAGAAATAGTCTATAGCTTTGCTGAGTGCTCCCAGACATCTCCAGCAGCTAGTGTAACCGATACAGGTTCAGGTTGGAGAGAAAAGAAATAACAGTAATACTTAAAATTTCTTGAGTACCTACATGCCAGACATTCCTCTAAGAGCTTAGATGCAATATCTTACTTAACAGTCAGAACAGCCCTTGAATAATTCTATCTTTTCTGTGTAACGGAAGAGAAAACTGAGGCTTAAGAGGTAAAGGGAGATGACCAAGGTCATGCAGGTCATTAGTGGTAGAGAATGGAGCAGTATTTCAGCCTGTCCACTAGAATGCAAAGACTTTATTTTTGATAACTTGCTGTATCGACAGTGCTTCACACGCACTTGGAAAACCCTCAATAAATATTTGCTAAATGAGTGCATAAGTGAATGACTCTCTGGCTACAGAAGCAAATCTTTAGCAAGGAGGTAGAAAGAATCACACAGCTAATGGATAAGTCTTGTACACCATGGTTTCTGAGCTTGGGTTCCATGTGGCACAGAGGTGTCCTCCTTCAGAAATGATTGGTGGAACAGGAACAGTATTCCATGACCCAGAAGAGCGAGGTGCTAATCTTGGTTCTCTTGTGTGACCTTGGACCCACGACCCCCTTTGCCTTTCTGAGTTTCAGGTGTTTTGTCTGCAAAATGAGACCCCAAGAGTACCTCCAAATTCTCTTCCAAATCTAACAGGCTGTCATGCACAAGAATTTTACACTACAGAATTTATCTTCTGGATGAACCACTCTAAGGACAAACTACAACCGGCATCAGGAGCCGTGGGAAAAGAAGCATTCCCATTTTCCATTCTGTATTTGGCATCACCTCCTGTCTTCCTAGATTCTCCGCTGGGATGCTTTACATTGTGGGGTTTTTTTTTTCTCCCTTTTCCTTTCTTTTTCTTTTTTCCATTTTTCTACTTTTGATTTTGAAATAACTTTTGACTTGCAAAAAAAGTTAGAAAAATAGCACAAAGAATACCTGAATACCTATCACATAGTTTCCCCAAGTGTTCCCATTTTTCATGCCACAGTGAAAAGATCACAATCAGAGAGTTAACATTAACAAAATACTATTATCTGATCCACAGTACTCAAGTTCACCAACTGCCCCACTGATACTCTTTTTCTGGTCCACAATCTAGTCTAAGTTAACATGTTACATGTGGTTGTCTCATTTTGTTAGTCTCCCTTAACACAGAACAGATCCTCAGTCTGTCTTTGTCTTTCATGCCCTTGACACAACTGAAGAGTTACTGCCCAGGTATTTTTCAGAAGATCCCTTAATTTAGGTTTGTCTGATCTTGACTGAATCCATGCTATACACTTTCAGTAAGAACACCATAGAGGTGATTTTATTTCCTTCTGAGGGCATTTCTTCAGAAGGTACATGGTGTCAATTTGTTGCTGCATTACCCATGAGGTAACTTTGATTATTCCTTTTGTTTTTTCATATTCTACCTACCTCATCAGAAAAACGGAGTAATAATAGTACTTGCCTCCCAGGGTTGTTGCAAGGACTAAATAGAGAAGAAAAATGGTATATGAAGCACTTAACCCAGTTCCTGGGACACAGTAGGACTTAACTATTATATTATTATCAATATAACAAATTATATTATTATCAATATAACAAAACGCACCATCGTTTTGTTTTGTTTTTTCTTTTAAAAGCAGATCCAACAATTAGGAACTTGTTTAGGTAAAAATGGGAGTTGCTGATGGAACCGCACTTGGGGCATCTGCAGACACACATTCTGCTTTTGCATTTGCTGCTGCAGCTGTGCCCCTAAGCCTGGAGAATTCCAGCAGGCTCGGAAGGATCACAGTCCTCAGTGTTTCTCTGTAAGGGCAGCAAATGTAACTAGAGTGTTATTTGAGTGTTTGGTGATTGTACACTCAGTGGCAGGGGACATGTCCATTCAGCCCCGGATCTGGCTTACAAGATGTCAGGTAACCTTTTCAAGGCCCTGAGATTTTAATAGACTTTGAAGTCGAGTTACCAGATATGATGGTTTTGCCTGGGTAAAATATACGATTAATGTATAAATCTGGGTTTTACAAGAGACATCTGCACACTGTGTTTATTTAACTAATTGCAGACTGATTGACACATAGACATTCCATAATATTTATCTATTAGTCTGTGAATAGGGAGTCCGATGAATTATTTATTGGTCTAACACATCCTGGTGCTTTTTTTTTTTTTTTTTTAAGAGAACATTCTCTATTGGAAGTCCTGGCCTCGCCTAGTCAATTAACCTTCCCCTGTCCAGATCTCCTCTCTTGGGGAATAAACCGTCAAATCCAAAGTAGCATTTTAGTGTGCAGAGGAAGGGATCATGCCTGCTCACGACCTTAGTCCCATCCTGTTGTAATCTCCCCAAAGTCAGATGTAAACCTTATTCCCAAATCAATTGCAATTGATGTACACACATGCAGTTACTGTGCTTTTCTAGAAATGAGCTAAAGCCTCTGTTGCAAAGGAGAAAGAGAGATGGCAGACCCCTGTTCCTGCCAAATTTAGCCTCATTGCCCTGACAATAACCAGTGGTGCCAGGGATGGGAACAGGGTGGAGGGCAGGGGAGGTGACAAGAGCTAGTGAATCAGAAGTTGTCACTCTTACTTTCCCCTTTTCCTTTACTCTCTTGCTCCCTCTGGTGCTACTTTCTCCCCAGCTCCCTTCTTCTCCAAGGCTATGCTGGTAGTTCAAGTGAGACATGGTGGTGGCCTGTACTGGGTGAGAAGGTGATGATCAGTAGGGTCAAATTCAGAAGATACTTTGAAGCTAGAGCTGATAGGACTTGCTAATAGATTGGTTGAGTGGTGTGAGTGAAAGAGAGATCAATGATAATGCCAGATTTTTGGCCTGAGCAACTCGCTGGGTGCTAGTGCCATTTACTGAGGTAGAGAAACCAGAGAAAAATGAATTTGGGGGTGGGAAAACTCAAGACTTTGTTTTGGGACCTCTTATGTTTAAGGTACCTGTAACAGAGCAAAGGAGAAATGCAAATAAGCAGTTTGGGTACAGAATTTAAAATTTAGGCTAGAGTATAGTGAAAAGAGCATGGGATTTTTTATGGTACATTTGGAGTTATAATCCTATTATGAGACCTTACCAATATATTTAACTTCTCTGAGTCCCAATTTTCATATTTGTCAATTGCACTTATAATACCCATATTTCAGATGCTTATTGCTTTGTAAAAAATCACTCCAAAATATAGTGGCTTAAGATAGCAATTATTTATCCCGTTTTTATGATTCTGGGGGTGGGACTCAGCGGGGTAGTTCTTCTGCTAGTTTTGCCTGAATATCTTATGCACCTGCATTTTACAGGGAGTTTCACTAAGACTGAAATAATCTAAAATGGCCTCTCATCCCCCTTAGAACCTCTTTCCATGTGGCCTCTCATTATTTTGTAATTTAGCCTGAACTTTTTACACGGCAACTAAATCTCAAGAGGAAAAATCCAATGCCGAAGCACTTATTCAGCCTTGGCTTATATTGTGTCTGTTAATGTCCCATTGGGCAAAGTAAATCACCTGGCCAAGACCAGAATCCACGTGGCAAGGGAATACATAGGGTGTTGATTCTGGGGTGTATGGCTAACTAGGGGGCACCATGTGAGAGTCTACCACAATGGACCTGACTGGGTTTTTTTTTTTTAAGATTTTATTTATTTATTTGAGAGAGAGAGGATGAGAGATAGAGAGCACGAGAGGGAAGAGGGTCAGAGGTAGAAGCAGACTCCCTGCTGAGCAGGGAGCCCGATGCGGGACTCGATCCCGGGACTCCAGGATCATGACCTGAGCTGAAGGCAGTTGCCTAACCAACTGAGCCACCCAGGCGCCCCTGACTGGGTTTTTGTGCAGATAAAATTGTCTGCCATGTGGTAGATACTCAGTAAATATTAGCTGTTATTATTAAGACTTAACAACCTTCAAAATCAATCCCCAGGACCTATATTTTCTTTTTTACTTATAAAGGTACAGGGGAAGAAAACTGACCTGCTTTTTTGTCTCTTTTCTATGTTCTCCAGCAGAAGTAGAACTATAGTCTTTTTAACTTTGCACTCAGTTGTGCTGCCTAAGAGATGTACTGTGATTATTTAAAACCCAGCAAAGATGTGGTCTAATATTATGATTTTGGAAAAGTAAAAATTCTCATATCTTCTCATTAAAAATGGCTTTGAAACCAAAATTAAAAACCTGAACCTCCATGCTCTTCCAGTGGTTTTTCCAAACATAAAAGTTGTGTTTGATTTTTGTAATTTTAACCTAAGTCCATTTTAAGTCCTTATTTCTAACTGTAATTCTCCCACTATTTCTTTGCCATATGATATTTTTTCCTACATCAGTCACATCAAGGTCGCTACATATATTTCAATAGTAAAGGAGCAAATCATCCATGCTTTACCCATAGCTCTTCTCGTCCACAAAAACACACAAAGCAATTCATTGTTTAGCAGAGACATGGAAATATAGAGGTGGCACATATGTGTTTTTTATCCCATTCTGGGCCCCAGAATCTTGACTATAATAGTCATACAAAGAATCTGCCCGCCCAAATATCTCTATATCTCTATATAGCACTGTTCAGAAAGGTTCTGAAACTTGGGCATCTTTAAAGATGGCAAATGATTTTTGAGAATGATTGTACTTAGGCTTTGACCACATATATATGTATGGATGTACACACACAAACATTTTATGTATAATAACAAAAGCTCTATGGAGGAGAGCTCTGTTATCCTTGGTAGGGTAAAACTACTTAGCCAGTGGTATTTGGTGAATATTTCTTTCCTTCTTGTATTTTATTAAGTTCCATGAATTAATTCTGTTTGGATTCTGGCCCCAGATCTCAGGCCTACTCATGCTGAAAAGCCATTTCTTTGGGGCCCTTCATTCCCATGGTAGAGCATGTCTGGTCTATCTTCCCAAATGATTTGTAAAATGTTATCTCCTTGTTGTACATGTGAGCCTCCGTTTCCCTGCCCTACCCAACCTTCTGCATCCTGCATGTGTTTCTGCTTATGTGACCCTTGTCTTTCCTTTGACAAGAAAAATAACTTCCTGGTTAGGATCCAAACATAAAATGTTCCATCCATTGGCGGCAGCGTGATTGTCATAACATGTCCTGTGTAACACCTCTAAACACCTCTCTCCATCAAAGCAACACAGGGGTGCTCTTGCTAAATCACAATGCACACAATGTTGTCTGAGTAACAATAGTGAAAGGACCCAAAGCAAATTAGGTATGGATTAATTCAGAGTCTCAGAATTGACTTTTCCCTTTCTTACTGAATTGTTGGTGCCACTTTCATGAAAACCCATGGCTTACTCTATTCCTATGAGTCAAACAACTTCCTTTCTCCCCTCTATTTATAGAAAGGCATTAGGAAATTATTTTCAAATTGGAAAATCATCGGCTATGAAAACATGTTTTTATTCATTTCAGATCACACAGTCCTAGTACCAACTTATGCATTTTCATAAAGTGAAAAGACATTAATCCACTTTTCACCTTATTTTCATACAATAATCACATAGAACTGTATGAGTGAAGATAACCTCAATTATTTTGTAGTTACAATCAACCCTGAATTTCAGTGCTTTAATAAGGTTTATTTCTCACTCATTCTACCTCCCAGTGTGAATTGGCTGGAGACCTCTGGTCAACATGGTCACCCAAGGACCCAGACTGGCAGAGACTCTATCACAATTCATGCTTTCATGATCATCCAGGCAAGGAATAAAGAATGTGGCAAATTGTGCACTGACTCTTAAAGCTTCTTGCCAGAAATACCATATCACTTTACTCATATTTCAGAGGCCAAAGCAAGTCATATGGCCAAGCCTATCTTTAAAGGAGGGAAGGTCTAAACCTATGTTTCTAGCTGGACAATATGTGAAGGGCCCCTGTGATTGTTCTAGCACTTAAGAATCAACTTCACCAAAAATCCAAGAAACCTAAAACATTTGCATGAAGAAAAAAGAAAAAAGGTGGGATGCCTGGGTGGCTCAGTCAGTTAAGCATCTGCCTTTGGCTCGGGTCATAAGCCCAGGGGTCTGAGATCGAGCCCCGTATCAGGCTCCTTGCTCAGCGGGGAGTCTGCTTCTCCCTCTGCCTGCTGCTCCCCCTGTTTGTGCTCTCTCTCTCTGACAAATAAATAAATAAAATCTTTATAAAAAAGAAAGAAAGAAAGAGAGAGAAAGAAAGAAAGAAAGAAAGAAAGAAAGAAAGAAAGAAAGAAAGAAAGAAAGAAAAAAGAAAAAAAGTTACTTAGTGCTACCAAAGTAGCAGTGATACAGTCACTCTCTCAAGGGCAATGGACTGTTACCCAGCCATGAAACATTATTGAAGAATTTATGATGACATGGTAAAATGCTCAAGATATAATGTTAAGTGAAAATTACCAAGGTGTGATATTGGTTTTTTTTTTAAGATTTATTTGTTTATTTTAGAGAGAGAGAGACAGAACAAGCAGGAGAGGCAGAGGGAGAGGGAGAGAGAATCTCAAGCAGACGCCGCACTGAATGCCTAGCCCGATGCAGGGCTCAATCCCAGAACGCTGAAATCATGACCTGAGCGGAAACCAAGAGTTGGAAGCCCAACTGACTGTGCCACCTAGGTGTCCCGGTGTAATATGTTTTCAATATTAGCTCATTAACAATGTTAACAGGAGTTATCTCTGGCTGGTGGGATTAAGGTTTTTGTTTTCCATTTTTATACCTTTCACACTTTCTTAAAATACACATGTAAATTTTTATTGAAAATTATAAATGAACTTAAAAAATACACAAAACTTGTGTCATAGCTTTATTGGAATATAACTTACATTCACCCTTCTAAACTATACAGTTACATGAGTTTTAGCAAATATATAGAGTCATGCAACTATCACCACAATAAAAATTTAGAATATATTCAATGCCTCAAAAGTTCCTTAGGTACCCTTTTGGTCCACCCTTGCACCCCCAACAAGCTGCTCAGTCTATTTTCTGCTGCTATATCATTTTGCTTTTGCTAGAGATTTCACATAAATGAAACTATACAATATGTAGTCTTTTACATATACAATATGTCTTCTTTTACTCAGTATGATGGTTTTGAGATTCATTCATATTGTTACATGTATCAATAGTTCATTCCTTTTTATTACCAAGCAGCATTCATCAGTTGGTAGACATTTGAGTTGTTCCCAGATTTAGGCTATTATGAATAATGCTGCTATAAACATTGCATACAAATCTTGGTCGTATACTTTGAGTTCCCTTGGGTAGATACCTATGAGTGGAATTTCTGGGTCATACATGGTGTGTTAGTTTAATTTTTTAAGAAACTGCCAACTTGTTTTCCCAAGTGGCTATACTACTTTGCATTCTTATCAACAATATGAGGGTTCTAGCTTCCCCACATTCTTGCCAAAACTTGGAATTGTCCATCTTAGTTTAAGCTGTTCTAGTAGATGAAAAATACATAGCACTTGGACAACTCACTCACAGCTATGTGGTTGGCATTTAGCATGATGGCAGCAAGCTTCATTCACACAGTAGCTGAAATCTTGAGCTCCAAGATTGCAGGCCTCCACCAATCTAACAAAGCTAAGATAAATCTTCGTTAACTACCAAAATTTCCTGTCTTCATTACTATAGACTTGGGCCGAGTAAGTTTCTTACCGTAACACAACATAGGCAACTCAGCTTACATACAAACTAACTAGAATAGGTATCTGTGCTTCTTGAAAATGTGTGTGTTGCAGGTAGGGCAATGGAGAAAATTATGTTGTGAAGTTTTCTCTATGCATTAAAGCTAATCAAGGAACAGTAACGTCACTGGATTTTTCTTCCTTTTGTTTTTCTCTTTTGGTTTGACAAGACCGACTGTGGACTTAATTTATAATTATTTCTTGATGACTAAAAGGACAGGAAGCAACTGCTAATGGGATCTTTTGGTCTGGGATGAATCTAGGGAAATGGGATACTTATGAGTAAGAAAGGTAAAGGAGAAAACTCCCAAGAGAAACTATGTGTAAGGTTTATGTTATGTATCGGGAGATGTGTGCACTGTTGTTGATGAACATTGTGCTAGAAGAAAAATGTTCTAGGTTCAATTTTAGGTCTTCCATTTAACAGCTGTGTGACCTTAGATGTGCCATTTAATATCTCTGGTTTCCTCATCTGTAAAATGAGTGTAATACTATCTGACCTACCTAGTACATACATGGTGATCAGGGATGCAAGCAGCCTTATAGAACCATATTTGTACTGAGATTTACATTGTTTGTACATAGTACATTTGTACTTTTCACTTCATCTTTTATCTTATGTGATTGCCAAGTAATCTATTGAAGTAGGAAAGAGTAGTTATTACCTCTCTTTATAGACTAAACCAAGACTCTGAGGGTTTGAAATCCCCCAGGGAATTTGTTACAAAAGAAAGACTTCTAATTCCCTGGCCAATAGATTATTATTTTGTGTTGTAATTCTTATATGATATATGTTGTGCTGTAATCTGTAATGTTGTAATTGGAATACAGCCACAGTCAATTCATTTATGTGTTGTCTATAACTGATTTGTGCTACAAGGGTAGAGTGAGTCATTGCCTGAGAGACCACATGTCTTAAAGCCTAGAATATTTACTATATTCGCTTTAAGAAAATATTTGCTCATCCTTGCTTTAAATGTTTTGTGTATGTATTGATTCATTTTTTCCTCCTAACAATCCTATGAGGCAAATTTTGTTAGGATCCCCATTATCCATTTGAGGAAACCGAGGCATAGAAAGATAGAGCAATTAGATCAAAGTCAAACAGTGAGTCAATGGAGGAGCTGAGGTTTGTCCCCCAAGTAGTCTGGCCTCAAAACTCTTGCTCTTAATCCCTTTCATTATTGGTCTCTCTTACTCCTGCTGGACTGTATTTCATTCGGGCAACAGAAACTCATTGAGCAACTATTCACTGCACCATTCTAGGTAACAAACACCATTCTAGGGATTGGGGATAGGGTAGAACGAGCTCTCATGGAGATCACATTCCAGTGGCAGAGAAAGACAATTAGAAAGTCACAGAATAAACATGCAAGACTGTCTCAGAGAGGGATGAAGGCTGTGAAAAAAGAGCCAGAGTGACGAGGACAAAGAAGTGGCTGGAGTGGGGGTGGCGGCATAGGGGACAGGAAGAGTTGTTGCCAGAAACTAACTGCATATGTGGAACACATTTTGACTGTGATCCTCCCCAAAGCAAGGTGCTTGCTTCTCTTTCTTTGCCTCTCCAGCCCCTGACACAGAGCAGGCCCTCCAAAATCATGCGAGTCCATATGATCGCTCCTTCCTTCACCTGCCTTTCCCCCCCGGCCTTTGCCTGCCCCTTCATCTGGCTTTGTATCTGAGTATTCACATGGCTTCTTCTTTCTCACGAAATTATGAGCCTCCGATGGTCATGACCTCTGCTCGGCATTCCATGGACAATCCAGAGTTCTGCCAGAGAGGGCCCTCAAGAATAATTTCCAAATGATTTCTTATCAACTGCCAGCCTGGAGTGTTTCAAAAATAGCCATGAACTTTGAAATGGCCATTAATACTGCATGTTGTCCATAGTTTTGTCTCTCTTTCCCGAGGTCATAGGGAGGGAGTGGCCGTCATGTGCCAACCACAGATCAGGCGTCTGTCCTCTGTGCGGCTCTGGGAGGCGCGGCGGCATCCGGACCTCGGCTCCATTTACCTGGCCCTGGGCCCTGGGGAGTCCAGCCTGGGGGGGCGGTGGGGAGGGGTTGGGCTTTAGCTTTCGGACACAGAAAGTGGGGAGGAGAGAATGACCCATGCCCCTACAGGTACCACACAAATAGGGTGCTACACTAGGAGCTGATTAAAGGTTGATTTTAGATTGATACTGTCATCACATCGGAAACACTGCTTTCCAGGAATGATTTAAGCAGCAATTCCATCCTAGTGCCAAACTAGGCCTTTGCAAGCATAAGCAAACCCAGAGCCCCCGTGAGGTAGGATGGAAGGAATGACTGAATGCCTGGAGAGATTCTGACATGGGCATTTTCAGTCCTGGCTTCTGGCCTGACTTTGGATGACCTTTGCAATGGTCCTGGGCAGGCCAACTTCATGACTCCTGTCCTCAACAGCAACTGCCAAGGCCAGCCCCACTCAGCTGGGATGCTGGCTCCGACCCACTGTACCTGCAGCCAACCTGCTGATGCCCACATTTGCCTTTGTGCCTTTCCTTTGCCCTTATTTCCTTCACTGCTTCCTCTTGCTGTTTCTTTCTTTCTTTTCTTTTCTTTTTTTTAACCCTGATGCACTCCTATGACTACTAGTTGCACATGTTTGAAAATGTCCTGTTGCTGAAAAGTGTTTTGTTCTGGGTATGACACTTTTTCCAGAAAGACTGGGAACAAATCCTAGAGACTAGGAAAAAAGCTATTCGTATGTGTATTAGTTTCCTAGGGATGCCCTAACAAATTGCCACAAATTGGGTGGGTTAAAGCAACAGAAATATATTCTCTCACAGCTCTGGAGGCTAGGAATTTGAGATGAAGGTTTTGGTAGGGCCTCATTCCCTCTAACAGCTCTAGGGAAGAATCCTTCCTCACCTCTTCCAGCTCCGGTGGTTGCCAGCAGTCCTTGCCATTCTTTGACTTGGAGCTATATCAGTCTAATCTCTGTCATCACATGGCCTTTTTCCCTGTGTGTGTCTCTGTGTCCAAGTCTCCCTCTCCTTTCTCTTATAAAGACACCAGTCATTGGATTTAGGGCCCACGACCATCCAGTATGACCCGCATCTTAACTTGATTACATTTGCAAAGATCCTAGAAGGTCCAATAAGTTCACATTCCAAAAAAGGTCACATTCTCAGATACCAGGGTATCTGAGACTTGGGCATATCTTTGGGGGGGGGCGCAATTGAACACACTGCATATGCGTTGGGTGTATTTAGGCATGCGAGGTCACGTTTGGTCCACACCATGCTGCCATCTGACATATGGATTGCACTTTGAAAGCCCACCCCCAGTGAGGAAGGGAGTGGATTTGGTGAGATGGCAGAAGCCCAAAAAGTGAGATTGGTCTCACATCTTCCCGCTAGCTGCAGATCAACAGGATTGGTTGGTGCCATAATGTCGTCTTCTGCACATTTTAGACAGGAGTCCAACCTGCCAGAATTTGAGGCGGTCTCCTCTTGCAACTTGTCTGTCCCATCTTTTATTTATTGAGCATCTGCTATGTAGCAGACCTCACGTGAGTCCTTTCTTCCCTGAAAATTCTGAGGTGGAGCCTCTTAGCACTACTTTGCAGATAATAAACCTGAGGCTTCGAAAGTGTAAGTAAGTAAACTGCCCACAAAACACAGCCGGCAAGTGGCACAGCTGGGAGCAGAATTCCCTGTCGTCCGTGTCTTTAGTCCACTTTCTGTTTCACACATTCATTCATGTATTCGTTCAACTTACAATCATTAAGCATCAATTATGTGTTAGACCTTAGTGATAACACAGAGAAGCAGATGGCCATGGCCCTGAGTCCACATAGTAGAAGTAGAACTCTGGAGGATGCAGAGGAATGAATTATATGAGAAGTCAGGAGAAGAGCATTCCATGATTTCTCTTAACTGAGCTAAACTGTCTGAAAGGCTGTCATTTTTAGCATGGAGGATGTGACCTAGTTTGTCATTTGGGTACACCTTAAAGATCAATGAAAGGAGTTTATCTTTAGAGGGCAAGGAGTTTGTCAGTTAAGATAGCTTACGACTCAAACCTACTCTCATTCCAGAGACCCAACATTTACAACTCTGTTGCTAGCCTCTCTTTGATTATGTTCCCAAGATTGTAAAACAGAGAGGGCAACCCCTTGAGTTAGTTCAAGGGTTGTGCAAGGAACATGTGGAGTATAAGACTCAAAAGCAAATATGATTGGGTTTTATAAATAACCACTTGGATTGACCATAAGGTTTAATATTTATGTCCCACAAATATAAGAGGTTGTTAATTACAATCATTTTATTATCAAAATCCTTCCAAAGAAGGTAGAGAAAGAGCTACAAATTAGTTGGGCTGGCAAACAGGTTGCATGTCACCGAGAATGTTGTAAACCTTACTTGTGTGGTGGTCTCAGGAGACCTGGAGGCTCTTGGTTTGGCATTTGGAATGGGCCCAGTTGCCACCTTCGAGAGTACAGCGCAAGGAGAGATGGTGGGGAAGACCCTGCTGCTCCATATGCTGGAATGCACAGCCTACCCCTGAATGACAATCCCCCACACTGGCGGAGGTTTCATCGGATGGTGTCATTTTCCATCTCACAGGATGTTGGAGAGCTGCCCAGGGAGTGGAGAATACATACAGTCCAAACATTCTCCCTCCGCCTGGCCTCCAAAGCCCTCCGTGGTCTGGCTTCTATGTGCTTATCCACCTTAGTCTTCTACATCCCTCTACCTCCTCCCCGACCTGCCATGAGTCAGCGCTGTCAGTGCACGTGCCCCTCATTAGGCTCGGCCCGGTCCAACCTCCCAGCCCGGCTCAGCCTTTTCCTTCGGCTTCTGTGGCAGATTGTAAAAATGGCCACAGTTAACGTATTTTCCTCGCTATAACCCTACCCCTCTGGAACTTTTCATTTTCCTTCACCAAGAAGTAGAACTTCTCCCCAGCCCTTGAACGTGAGCTGGACTTGTGCCCTGCCTTGGCCAGCAGGATGCAACCGAAGTGAAGCAAAGCAAGTTCTGAGCCTAAGCCTTAAGAGGCTGGGCATGCTTTTGTTCACTCACTTGGAACCCTACTGTCACAGTGGGGGCAAGTCCAAGCTGGTCTGCTAGATGATAAGACATATGTGGCTCAGTCACCCTGTCCCTCAACCTGACAGCCATCCAGCCGCTAACGGAGCCACCAGAGGATTGCGGATAGTACAGTGAGTGATGGCTGCCGGCACGGAGATCAACCATCCTGGGCCCAGAGCAGCAGAGCTGTCCATCCCATCTGTGGACGGGCAAGCAAAAATAAATGGTGGTTGTTTTAAGCCACTAAAGCCTGGAGGTGGATTAATAGGCAGCACACGGTAACTAACACACCCTGGAATTGCTTTTCCATTCATCCAACAAACACACACTCGACGCCTCCATGTCACTCCATCTGTGCTCGGCTTGGGGGGCTTAGAGTGAACACAGACTATCTCCAAGGAGTTCCCATTTCCTTTGTTTGGGCTTTTGAAGTTCAATTCTTTCCAGATAGGCAAATCCCATTTCCCAGATGTCTTCCCAGATCTTCCCAGTCAGAATGAGTCGCTCTCTTTCCCAGCCTCAACTGAACGCATCTACCTCATAGCACGCAGCTGGATTCTCTCTCTCTCTCTCTCTCTCCTGGACTGCTGTGAGGGCTGACGACCTGGTCTCTCTGCCTAGCCCGTTCTCCAGTCTGTCCTCCACAGTCTAACAGTTAGCTTTCTGAATGCAAATCATTTTATGACTCCCTGAGCAAATCTCTGCACTGGTCTTCTCTCAGCCCCCAGACACAAGGTCCCAAGTACCCCCACCCACTGTGTTCTGACCCACTGCCCTCCAGCCTGATCTGCCATTCCCAGTCCCAGCTCACACTTTTACAGTCTAGCTATCAGTAATTCACTCTTCCCAGTTTTCTTCCAGGAATTCTCCCTACCCTGGTCTGCCTGATATGCTGCTATTTATGTCTTAGGCTCAGTTGTCAACGCCTTCCAGCAAGTCTTTATTGAATCTCTCTCTCTGCCCCACCCCTCCAAAGAGAGTTGTTCACTTCCCACCTCTGTGCTTCGTAATATTGCTGTTGCGTACCATTGTAATTGCTTGTGTTTACATGTCTGGGGTCAAATACTTGTTCATTCAAGGCCTAGGCATTAATATTATCTATATATCTAGCTAGCCCTTAGGTAAAATCTTTTTGGTTAGGAGATAATAAATTTTCATTGAGTGAGTGAACCAATAAATGAAACATGAAACGAATAAAGACTACCCCTACAGTTCCCCCACACACACCCCAAAAGGGTAATTTCACATTAACTATATAGCACATGTATCTTATCCTTGTACAAATAAAATATCTTTATTTCCTAAGAGAAGATTTCACCGAGGAGATAAAGGAAGAGAATCAAAGTGTTTTGAGAAAGAGTGAAGAAATACCAGCTGTAATGGGAGATTGATCACCTGAAAACCAAACATTATCCACCGTCCAAATTTGTATGATCGTTGTGAATCCTGGGTCATGAGGTCCAGTCCCTGCATTTCTAAAAAGAGAATTCTAATTTTCTTTAACGTTTCTGAAAAATAGTGAAGAGGACCTACTTTATCCCAGGGCCATTGCCTACTTATTCTTGTCATCGCTCCCTGAGTCTTAGGCACCACACGCCTTCTGGAGTCTGTCATCCCAGCACCACGCCCATCCGAGGAACACTACCCTCAGCATGCGGGATGCTTTTCCCCCTCTCCCACTTGTCTTCACCCCTCCTTCCCAGTTCTTTAATCAGCTTCTTTTTAAAAAAGCTATTTTATTTACTTATTTATGTTGAAGAATAACTGACATACAAATATTGTATTAGTTTCAGGTACACAACCTAGTGCCTCAATATGCATAGATATTCTGAAATGGTCACCACAATAAGATGAGTTACCATCTGTCACCATGCAGAGTGTTACAATATATACTGGCAACATTCCCCATACTGCACATTACATCCCGGGGTCTTATTTATTTTATAACTGCAAGATTCAACTTCTTCTAATCATCCCTAACTGGTCTTTCCCTCCTTTGTCTTTCTCTGACCATTTTCAAGTCACCAAAGCCAAGGAACATGTGTGGCAGAGAAATCTAACTTTATTAGAAAAGAGGACCTAGAAGAGAAGAAAATTTTATGAGGCAATGATAGCATTCCCTTCATGACAGCAAGGTGGGCGAGGCTAGGAGCAACTATACTCTAACACAGCCTGGTAGACTTAATTATTCTGTCCCCACTTGGTATGATCCGATTCATTGGTCCATAACAAAATGAGAAAAATAAAGTAAGTAAACTAGAATGTTTATGAAGACAATTATTAAAATGAATTTTAAAAACTGCCTTTTAGTCTATTATCTACCTTCCAGAGTTGTCCTTTCTTTAATGAAACGATTGTGATAGAAGATAGTTTTTTAATGTTCTTATTTGGCAAAAGAGAAAGTTGGTGAGCATATGCAAGTCCACTGTTTAAAAAAAATTTTTTTTTACTAGTCCATAAAAGCCTGAAGTATGGGAACTATTAATCTACTGTTAAGAATTAAGAAAAAAAGGGGGGGTGCTCCAGTTGAGAGGGAAGAACAAGGAAAAGAGAGGGGGATAGATGTCCCCAACTCTAGGAAAACGTTTCCAAAAGCTATTCTTACTCTTTGCCCTGTTCCCAATTTGGACTTCTGTACCCTATGGACCTTCAAAGGCATTTTAAGGAGGGTACTCAAGCTATTGGCAATATTTCAAAAAGTCTAAAGAAAACTATAATTTGCTAAAAAATAGTCTGAATAGACTAGACAGCAAATTTCTCTGCTTGTGGCTAAAAAAAGAAGTCACTATAGTAGCAAGGGTTACCTCAGGCTGATTAGAAGCACCCATTAATGTTTATGTGTTTATTTAAAAAAATGGAACATTGCTAGTTAAATATTTTATTTGAAAAAGTTTGGCAGTTTCTTAAAAAGTTAAAGAGTTACCATGGGACCCAGAAATTCCACTCTTCAGTGTATATACCTGAGAGAACTGTAAACACACATCCATAGAGAAACTTGTATATGAATGTTCATAGTAGCTTAAAAGTGGAAACAACCCAAACGTCCATTAACTGACAAATGGAGAAACAAAATGCAGTGTACCCATACTATGGAATATTAGTTGGCAATAAAAAAAGAACAAAGTACTGATACAGGCTGTAACATGAATGAACCTTGAAAACATTATACTAAGTAAAAGAAGCCAGGCAGAAAAGACCACATACTGTGAAATTCCTTTTTTTTTAGATTTTATTTATTTATTTGAGAGAGAGAGCACAGAGGGAGAGTGAGAGGGAGAAGCAGACTCCCCGCTGAGCAGGGAGCCCAATGAGGGGCTCGATCCCAGGACCCTGAACTCATGACCTGAGCTGAAAGCAGACGCTTAACCAACGGAGCCACCCAGGCGCCCCGTGAAATTCCATTTGTATGCAATGTCCACCATAGGTAAATTCATAGAAGCAGAAGGTAGACTCGATTAGTGGTTGCCAGAGCCTGGCGGGGAGAAGGGAAGGGGGACGGACCGCTAATGGGTTTCGTTGTGGTAATACCAATGTTATGGAATTAGATAATGGTGATGGTTGTCCTTTTGTGAATATACTAAAACCCATGGAACTGGGCACTTTAAAAATAAAAACTAAACTAAAAAAGTCATATTCATTCCATAGATAGAGTTATTTAAATCATATCAGGGAAAATGAAGAGGGGGAAATCGGAGGGGGAGACGAACCATGAGAGACGATGGACTCTGAGAAACAAACAGGGTTCTAGAGGGGAGGGGTGTGGGGGGATGGGTTGGCCTGGTGATGGGTATTAAAGAGGGCACGTTCTGCATGGAGCACTTGGTGTTATGCACAACAATGGATCATGGAACACTACATCAAAAACTAATGATGTGATGTAGGGTGACTAACATAATAAAATAAAATTAAAAAACCCTATCAGGGAAAAGGAATAAAAATGAATCTTTGGAGAGAGGGTTGGGAAATACTGCTGTACATAGAGTAAATCTACATCAGGAGTCAGTGCTCTGTATCCTGAGCTTACCCACATCCAAACAAACAGGGTGGCATTCGCATTACCTCTAATGTCTAAGTTCAAAGGTTCCCCACCCCTTCCTATGTGACACTGTGAGTGCCCAAACAGGCCTCTCTGGGCCAAACCACATGGAGTCCCAGGAAGAAGGGAGAAAGGGTCAAATCCTGCTCTGTCTCTCTTTACCCCCGGGCCTTGTTCCCCAGAGCATCACAGGAAACCTTTTGAGCGTAAGGGCTTGTACTTTTGCCTATGGCCACCGGACCGTCTCCCCAGGACCAGACTGGTGGATGGGCCCTGCTCAGCTATTCCCTCCATTTCCCTCCCCTCCCCCCCCCCCCCCCCCCCCGCCCCCAGCCATTTACTCCTGCAGGACGGCTGGCTTCCTGACCCTCGTTCATCAGACACAGTTATACTCAGCCTCAAACTACGGTTTGGCTAAGGCTACCCCCGAACTCCTTCGGTATTACAATCCCAAATGATCTTCCCTACATCAAGCATTTTGAGGCCACGGTTAAAAAGAAAAAGAGATGAAATAAAGATGAAATAAAATTAAAGAGTGGATTTTCTCGAAGTTTTAGCTTTTCGGGATTCTAGTGTCCTATCAATTCCCTGACAAAATAGTGTTATGCCATCACGTGAGGAAAGGAGCCCCAGTCAAGGATTGTTAGAATTTCCCAGGGAAACCCTTGGTGTCAGAGAGTATAGGGCTGGAAGGGGCTTCACAGCCTCTCTGGTACAATACCTCAGCCACCGCAGGGATCAGTTCTAGTACATTCCTGGCTGAGGTCCATCAAGGACCTTTATACAGCTCAGGAAGAGGTGCTCTCCTCTTGTACATTGCTATATAAACTTTTGTGGGTCCCTGCTTTTCCTTTTAGTTAAAACTCACTTTTTATATACTCTATCACTAACAAAAGCATGCTCACCTATCTTGTGTCATTTTATTTTTACACCAATCCTGTAGGAAAGGCATGTCTATGTCTATGTTACCTTTGAGGAAACTGAGTTTCAAAGGCATTAAAGGAAACTCCCAAGGTTGCAGTCAGGATTCAAACTCTGAGCTTCCAATTTCTTTTTTTTTTTTTTAAGTTTATTTATTTAAGTAATCTCTATACCCAACATGAGACTCAAACCCATGACCTCAAGATCAAGAGTTGCATGCTCCTCCAACTGAGGCAGCCAGGTCCCCCTGAGCTTCTAATTTCAAATCCAATATTGTTTTCACACTAACCTGCAGCCTTCTAGAGCTTTCAGAGAATGGAGACCATATGTTTATGCCTTTTTGTGCGGTGCCTTAATAAATACTGTTTTAGTAAATTAATTCCTTTTCCAGACATAATTTTACTTAGTAGATAGAATGTAGCATAGAAGAATCATGAAGTACTAGATCCGAGCTCCACCTTGGCTACCTACAAGCTGTTTGACCTTGGACAAGTAACTTAACCTTGCAGACCTTAATTCTCTCATTTATAATATGATTTCTTATAAATATTTATATTTTGTTATAAATATATATATCTGCTAGACTCCAAGGATGATCCCTCAATGAGTCACATGGCTTAGTATCTACACCTGTGAATCTGGATTGGTCCTGTGACTCATTCCTGACCCATAGAATTGGTGAAAGCAGCTTGGTATGACCCTGGAGCTAAGTCATGAGAAATCTTTCAGCTTCTACCTTGAGACCCTCAATCCAGGGAAAGAAAGCTACCATATTAAAAAAAAAAAATCTGAATCCTCTGAGATCGTGATGCTTTGAGGAAGCCCAAGCTGGTGGATGGAGAGAGACAGCCCCCAGATGTCCCAGTTTCCCCAGCAAGGAGGACAGACATGAAAAAGATGCCACTGTGGCTATCTAGCACAACTATATGAAATTCTGAGCCCACAGAACAATGAGGGATAATAAGAAATTATTTTAAGCCCCAGAGTTTGGGGGTGGTTTGCTGAACGACAGCAGAGAGACAGAATGCACAAGGGTGATAACCCTACCTACCGTATGGAAACGGGGCGATCACGTGACATAGTAGGCAGTCAGTAAACTGCAAATTATGATTATTGCTGCTGTACTTCATGCTAGGCCTCATTGAAGTCCTGACTTAAGGTAGCTAATTTATACATATGTCCCACGGATGTACATTTCGCAACTCTGAGAGCAAGAGTTATTTGCCCCCGGGGAAGGTGAACGTCCATCAGCCCAGAGCCCTAAGGATGGCTGACACTCTGCCCTTTGCTGTAAGTCTTTTTCTCTATTCTTTATATCTAGTTTTGTTGGGTTGGTTCCTGCTCCCTCCGGTCTCAGCATGTCACTAGGATCTTATCGGCTGTGTTTAGGGTGTTCCTTTGATCCACCAATACAAACCACTTAAAATGAATCACCATTCACAGCCATGCCAGTCATCTGTCAGCATAAACTCCGCTCAGTTTTGCTCTTTCCAAAGTGGGGAAAAAAAAAAACTTTTAAAAAATACATTGGTGCTACCAAAAATATTTGTTAGTCAAAAGACCAGAAGGTCTTATTTTGTAATATTTAGACCCTAAATGCAACCTACACAGGCCTGTCCCTATGCTTTTAAACTCACACCAATATGTAATCATAAGTTTGCCCAGGAATGATGTCTAACACTCAGCCCATGTGATGAAATGTAGGAGGGCATCAAGACTCATAAATTGATGATGAAGGGTTTGGGCTTAGGTGAACTGACGGAGCATGTGTTTTTTAAATCAGGAAGAATTCTGTAAAGCCAACTGAGTGGTCACCAATTGAAAAGCAAAGCCACCAATTGTATGGCTTGGCTTTGGTAAGTACATCTGATACTTTTGGGGTTGTTTCCCATTTCAAAGGGCTTTCCCATGTGAGTCTCAAACCTGCCCTGGAAAAAATGAGGACTGCAATTTTCATCCCCATTTCACAGAGGAGGAAACCGAGGCTCAGAAAGGTTAAATAATTTCGTTCAGGTGTCCCAACTTCTAGTCTAATACTGGTTCCATGGCAATAAAGTAACTCTTCTTAAGCCAAGAACCAAGTTCCAGTTCAGTAAGAGAGAGAAATAGAAATTCATGAATGTGAAGATGAGGTCAACTTTTCATTAAGTTATTAAGTAGGGACTTTGATGGTGTTTTTACCTATGGGTCTATAATTCCTTATCTACAATCCCTGATGTTATATGTGCTTTGAGATTTAGAATATTTCAGATACACACACACACACACACACACACACACACATACACACACACAGACTAGCAGGGTATACCTTATAATTGAACATTAATTTTTTGCAGCACAATCTGTAAATATTCCTGCTAAATAAGATAAATTTTATAAATAGCTTCATGCCAGTTCATGTCCGATTCTACCACCACATGAGCTTGCAGCAAACTTAAAAACAAAATGAAAACTTTTGCTTTTCAGAGCTTTTTAGACTTTAGGACTGCAGAAAATGGGTTGTGGAACTGTACTCAGACTATAAAAACGATCATTTTCTCAGTGCTCTCTGCTGTCGGGAGTGTCACTTGTTGGCCTATCGGGCTTGTTCTCCAGCTTTCTGCAGGAAGACTGACTGGAACAAACAGCTTGCACCTGCTTGCCTGTCTTCCGTAGCTGGCATGCTCTCAAAGGAAGGGCCTTGGCTAAGTTTGAAGCATAGTTCCAAGCTTTGGGGAGACAAGCCAGTGAGCTCAACTAATAAACTCTTTTATCCAAAATCCCCAAGGGTGAGAGGAGAAAAGAAAAAGAAATTAAAATGAAATAGCAGCCTGCTTTCAACTCCACGAGAGCTGATCATATGATGAAGCCAGAGGCATCTCATCAAGAAAGTCCAAATCTGATGAAGCACTTTTGTTCTGGAAGGCTTTGACTTGTCAGACCTGCAACGAACCCATTAGAAGGTCATCGAGATGGGTTGATAGAAGTGGAATCCATGTATTAATATTCATGGTCGTAATAATTATGACACCACTCCCCATTTCAGTCCCTGCCTGTGAGACACGGCTGGGCCCCTCTCTGTGCCGAGAGGAGACGGAGAACATTTTCCATTGGACATTGAAGACTTGCTGTGTTGTCACAATTGGCCTCTCTTCTGTACTTCAAATGGAGCTGTGCCCCTCTGCTGGCTGGTCATTCCCAGTGACTGCACCCATTGAAAATCATTTTGTGTCCAAGGTGATGACACCTCTTACTGGGAGTGGTTAGCACGACGGGGAGGTGGGTAAGTGGATGATATGGCAGTGAGCCCAGCACTCACAGGCCCCAGTGACCCGCACTCTGCAAGGGTCGGCGGGCACCTGAGCAAAGAGCGGGATGGATGCTGTTGCTGACTCATTGTTGCATGCATGCTCAGTGTATGTACACTCAGTGTATGTATACTGTGTATATATTCAGTGCATGTATACTGTATGTATACCCTATCTATGCTTGGCATCTACTCAGTGCATGTATACTCAGCATATGCTGGGAGGTTTGGGCAATTGCCCCACAAGAAGCGAACGGAAAACGCCCACCTGAGAGAAAGCATTTTGAACAAAGCTTTTCTTGTGTGCTCCCCCTCTTTCTTAACTCCACTCACATTCATTTCCCTTGTAGTTCATTCACAATAATCTCTGAAATCTAATCAATTATTTGGTATCTTCCTTGTTATGAAGGAAAAAATGTCAGGGCCTCTAATCTCCTCAGGGCTAACTTCTTTTGCCAAGTGATTCCCTTATCTCTTGGTGCACCTGACTC
Organism: Callorhinus ursinus; assembly: GCF_003265705.2. NCBI lineage: Eukaryota > Metazoa > Chordata > Mammalia > Carnivora > Otariidae > Callorhinus > Callorhinus ursinus. Next base: position 84,353,763 of record NW_027397063.1, on the reverse strand, counting down.
AATTCAATTTTTGAAAACACTGTTTCTGAGCACTTCCTGTGTGTGCAGAACTCTGATGGCACAGATAATCGGGTCTGAATTCCAAGCCGACTGCTTACTAACTGTGTGAACCTGGACAAGTTACTTACCCATCACAGGATGCAATTTCCTCAATTATAAAATGGTGGTAACACAGGAGAAGTTTGTTGTGAGAATTAAATGAAGGAATAAGAGTGCTTATTTATACCCAACAGACCCTCAAGAAAGGTTTATTATAACAAGATGCTGGGGGGACCATGAAGATAAAGAAAACATACATGTTTCTTCGGTGTGGGGACAAGTATATAAAGGAGCTCTACAATGGCTTGAGAGCACAGAAAGAAGTTCCATTAACTAAATCGTGCAGTGGAGGGTATGCATTTGATCTGGGTCTGGACAGAGACCAGAATATCTGAATATTAGAATATTAGAGATATATTAGAGAATATTAGAATATCAACAGGCTGGGGAATGAGAGTGAGGAGATTGAAGAAGAGAGGAAAAAATATGCTTCTAGGCATAAAAAAAAAAAAGTGACACGAAGCAGGAAAGAAGTGGGAAGGAGAAATCACACCACAAGACCTAGACCTTTCCAGTACCGTACAGATTGAAAGTATTTTCCCTGCTAGCCTCACAATGATTCTTTTATTTGTCAGAGAAAGTGTTCTGATTTGGGGATTGAAAAATAGTCACACTAACATCCATTATGCCCCTGCAACACATAATAGAGGTGAGGTTGCACGTTAGCAGAGTGTGATTGCAAAGGCCTTGAGTGCCCGGAAAGGAAAGGAGATGTCCTTGAACTGTCCTCTAGCGAGAAGCCCTAATAGGCTTTAGGACCTGAGGGGCACGAGTGTGGGAAGGTTTTGCCATCAGTGCGCAGGATGAGTTGAAGGGGAGAGAGACAAGGCAGGGCAAGGGGATTCATCCAGGAGTCACTGTAGCTAAGGCAGAATAAATAAGAAATCATGCAATTTTCCAAACACAAAAGGAAAAGACAAGACTTCACAGCCAGAAGAGCTACTCCAGGAAGCAGGCTTGTGGCTAGAAGACTACTCAGGACTCGGGGAGGCTCTGCTCATGTTCCAGCCCTGCCAGGGGGCTTGTTCTGTCTGCGCTGGGGACTCAGCCATTCACCTCCAGTGACAGTGCTTGGCCCTTTCAACATACAGCAATCCAAAAAATGAGTCACCATGCTTGGCTACCACCATTAAGAAAGTTATTCTCATCACAGCCTGCCTGCCAGAAGAGGATCTCACAGTCCAGAGCATTTGAAACAGGTGAAAAAAGTGGGCAAGCACAACCTATTAAGCGTAGCTAGCTCCTGAACCACAGTGGCAAACAATTTTATGTGATTAGAGAAGCTTTGCAGTCAGTGTAGATTGTGGTTGTCTTTCTTTATATCGGCCTGTGTGTCTGTCTTGCCTGCCTTTCAGCCTTTTCCCCTTCCTTTCTTACAAGAGGTGAGACCAACCCATCTGTTAAGTTCTAGTTGAGCTTTGGAAGAAAATGCAGGAAAGTCAGGTAACTTGAAGATGGTTTGGAATGCGCTATGATCAGGTGGGAACTCCCAAATGTACTGAAAGGCCTTCTGAACAGCTATTCGTTATAACAATTATAACAAAAGAGTTTTCTACTGACTTGACCAAGACTAGCAAAGTACTTCTAAATTTGTACACCTGGGAACTCCCATGACTTTCTCTAGTAAGTTTGAGTTTTCCTCTGGGGAAATCATTCTGCTTCTCTCTTCTCTGAAGGTCAGCCATGAGTGCACAGTAGAAATCGCCTGCAGCTACAGTGCTATGCCTAGAAGCACCCTCCAGAAAGAAATTAAATGCGTTCAAAGATCAGCCATCCTCTTAAATGACATGAATAGGGATGTGAGGTAAACTGAAGATGCTCCAAGTGTTTGTTTCTTCCTGGCTAGCAGGAATACCCTTGGCTGCCAGATGGAATGAGGTGTGTGATAGAGCTATGGTCTTAAGGGAAAACTAGACGTCTCTGGCTTGGTGTTAGTCATATCATCTGTCCACCCTGGACTTGGCAGAAGCTGTCACAGTATTTGTTTTACAGGCTGATTTGAGCAATTGAATTTGGGAAGAACTTCATAGAAGATGCTGAGGCATATGTTGATCAAGTTTGCAAACAGAGAGGCTCTGACCTTAGCATAGGACTTGCCTACCTGGGAATTATTCAACTTGTCTTAAGTTCTCCCTTTCTTTTTTTTTTTTTTAAGATTTATTTATCTATTTGAGAGAGAGAGAAAGTGAGCAGGAGGAGGGGCAAAGGGAGAGGGAGCAGACTCCCCGCTAAGCACAGAGCCAGATGCAGGGCTCGATCCCAGGGTTCTGAGATCTTGACCTGAGCCAAAATCAAGAGTCAGACACTCAACCGACTGAGCTACCCAGCTGCCCCAAGTTCTCCCTTTCCTATATTTCCTTTATTATACCTGGCAGTCAGCTCCTGCCACCCTCTGGGAGAAAGAAATGTGGGTTTCTTTAAATGCTGCCCAGGGACCTCTTTGGCATTCACACCTTGCCTTAAGTTGGCCACTCAATTCCACAGTCCTAGGAGTTATTTCCCTCAAACGTACCATATGCCAGAGACGTTGTACAAGTCAGTGCATCCCCTTCCCCTAGTAGTCCATCTCCTTTCTCTACAAGTGAAAGTTTTAGCACTTGCTCTGTTATGGCCTGCCAGGAACTATCAATACCTATCCCTAGTGATGAGGTCCTCATTGTCATCGGGTGAGTGAGTAAACCATCCCAGAATTCTGTCGTTAGCATCCAATTCCCAGAAACACTCAATGATGTCAGGTTGATTGGATAGTGTTGTTCAAGTCTTCCATGTGCTTACTTATCTCTGCCAAGTTGTTTTATCAGTTCACAAGGGAGAGGTTTTGAAATTTCCAAATATAATTGTGAATCTGTAATTGTGGATTTCTTTCTTTTTTTTTCCAGTTCTTCAGTTTCTGTTTCATGTATTCTGAAGCTTATTATTAGGTGCATACATGTTGAGAACTGTTATTACATTTTAGTGAATTGACCTCTTTATAACTATATAATGTTCCTTTCCATCTCTAATAACATTCCTTGTTCTGAAATCTACTTTGTTTGATATTAATAATGTCACTCTAGTTTTCTTTTTCTTTTTTTTTTCTTTTAAGTAAGCTCTACGCCCAACATGGGGCTCAAACTCACAACTCTGAGATCAAGAATTGCATGCTTTAGCAACTGAGCCACCCAGGCATCCCACTTTATTTTTCTTTTAATTTAATTTAATTTTTTTAAAGATTTTATTTATTTATTTGACAGAGAGAGACACAGTGAGAGAGGGAACACAAGCAGGGGGAGTGGGAGAGGGAGAAGCAGGCTTCCCGCTGAGCAGGGAGACTGATGCGGGGCTCGATCCCAGGACCCTGGGATCATGACCGAGCCGAAGGCAGATGCTTAACGACTGAGCCACCCAGGCGCCCCTCTATTTTTCTTTTTAGTTAGTGTTTGCCTAGTTATGTTTTGTCGCCCTCTTCCTTCAACCTAGCTGTATTGTTTCATTTAAAGTAGGCTTCTTCTGGACAATATATAGTTGCTCTTGCTTTTGTGCCCAAGCTGACAATCTCTGCCTTTTAATTGGAATGTTTAGACTATTTACATCTGATGTTATAGTTGATATGGTTACATTTAAATCTACCATATTGCTGTTTGTTTTTCATTTGTTCCATCTCTTCTTTGTTTCTTTCTTCCTCTTTTACTCCTTTCTTTTACTTTATGTTTTATTATCTCATTTTAGCTTCACTGTCAGTTTATTAGCCATACCTCTTCAGTTACTTTGTTATTGTTGTTATTTATTTTTAGTGATTGCTCAAGGATTTACTTATACACCTTTAACTTACCATAGTCTCCCTTCAACTTTACATATAGTATAAAATCTTTCATCTATTTCTCTGGTAGTCCTTGATGCCATTCATTTAAATTCTACATATGGTAGAAACCCTACAATTAAAGAATGAGAAAAAGGTGATTTTTGTATTACCCACGCATTTTCCATTTCCACTGTTCTTTATTCCTTTGTCGTGTCAGATTGCCACCTGACATCACTTTCCTTCTGCCTGAAAAACTTCCTTTAACATTTCTTGTAGTTCAGGTCTTCTGGCTCTTGTTTGTGTGAAAAAGTAAGTATTTTGCCTTTGTTTTTGAAAGATTTTTTTCAGTGGGTATAAAATTCTAGGTTGCCTGTTATGCTTTCCCTTAGGGCTTTAAAGATGTCACTCCATTATCTTCTGGCTGCATAGTTTCCAACAGGACATATGTTCTTATTCTAGCTTATTTCTTTTCACTGGCTGCTCTTTATCACTGTTTTTCAGCAAGTTAACTATAATGTGCTCTATGTAGTTTTCTTTCTGTTTATTCTGTTCAAGGTTCATTGAGGTTTTTGGATCTGTAGGTTTGCCATTTTTATTGAATCTTAGAGATTTTCAACCATTATTTCTTCAAATATCTAAGGTTTCCCCCTCTCTCCTCTCCTCTTAGAACACCATATATGCTAGGCCACTTGATATTTTCACAGAGTCCTCTGTTCATTTTTAGACATCCTTTTTCTTTCATTTTTAATTTTTTTTAGATTTTAAAAAAAATTTTAAGTAATCTCTACACCCACCATGGGGCCCAAACTCAACCCCGAGATCAAGAGTTGCATGCTCCACTGACTGAGCCAGACAGGCACCCCAAAAAGTCCTTTCTCTTTTTGTGATTCTTTTAGGATGATTTCTGTTCTTAGGTCTTCATGTTCACTAATTTTTCATTTTGTAGTATCTAGTTTATAGTTAATTCTACCCAAGATAATTACCCAAGTTAATTCTTAAATTTATTTAAGAATTTTTTTCTCTAGAAGTTATGCTCAGGTTTTTTATCTTCCATTCCTCTTATCATTATATTCATGTTTTCCTTTACATTATTGAGCATATGGAGTGTATTTCTAATAGATATTTTAGTCTTTTTCTTCTAATTCCACCCTCTATGTCATTTCTGGACTTTTTTGTATTGATTTATTGTTATCCTGATCATGAGTCATATTTTTCTGCTTTTTTCATGCCTGGTAATTTTTTATTAGATCACAGACATTTTGAATTTTTTTGTTTGAGTGCTGGATTTTGTTGCATTCTTTTAAATAATTGGGGACTTTGTTCTGACATGTAATGAAGTGACTTGGAAGCAGTTTGATTCTCTCAAGGCTTTCTTTTAAGCTTTGTTAGGCTGGGTCCAAAGAAGCCTTTGCTTTAGGATAATTTAGTCCCACTAAGAAGGCAACATCTTCTGAGGAATCTGTTGAATGTCCTGTGTATTATGTGGTCTTTCTGCTCTGACTGATAGGAATGTGAATATTTCTCAGCCCAGGGTGAACTCCAGGAATTGCTCAGCTTACTTTTTTGTTTTTCTTTTTCCAGCCTCATGGTTTCACTCTACACTCTCACAGGTTAGTATTCAGTTGAAGATTCTAAGGGGTCTGTCTATAGATCTTCATGTCTCTCTTTTTGTGCATCTCTCTTTTTTTCTAGTACTTTGACCCACTGACTCTAGTTGCCTTGGCCTCCCTGAAGTCTGATCTCTATCTTCTCACCTCAAAGGGACTGATGTACTCTGTTTGAGTTTCCCCTTTTCTGCACTGAGTCTGGAAACTGCCTCCTGGCAGTAACTAAGGTAGTCATGGGGAGGGCTCATATCGTATGTTTCCCTTCTTTCAGAGATTACAGTCCTGCTTTGCCTTCTGTCTAAAGTCTGAAAACAATTGTTGCATATATTTCATCTGTTTTCTAGTTGTGTATGTCATGGGGGCAATTCCTATTGCAGTTAATAATTCATAGGCTGAATCAGAAATCTAATTAACATTTTTAAGGCATTTTCTACCACTTTTCTTCAAAGTGACCTTCTAGTGTTCTCAGCATAACATCCAAAATAATTTTATGAGCTAAGTGTGGTGTGTGTGCATGTGTGTGTGTGCCTGTTTGTGTGTATATGTGTGTAATTATCCTCCCTGTTCATAATCTATTAGATCCTAAGTTCAGATGGAAAGATTCTTGACAGAGTTTGGGTAGCAAGAGATACCTCGTTACCTGGATCATTCAGTTCTCAAATGAGTTAGTAAGTTAGCAGGATTGGGAAAAGAAAGGATTCTCAGTTGGGGTTTCAGTTGGAAATAGATGGTACATTCAAAGGGCTTAATGAAAGAGGAATAAAGGAAGATACTGTTGGTTAAGAGAGCCAACACGAACCCAAGGACTAGCACCTTGGGTGGGGAAGCAGTTAACATCCCTAAACCTCAAGGACAAGGAGAAGGAATAGTGTTCTCAGGGCCTTCATGACAACTGGAGTCCTGGAAGGGGGAGCACCCAACAGAATCTGTAGCTATAGATGGAGTTCAGCCACCACTGAGGTTGTGATGAGGTTCTGAGGGAATGCATATGGGGGAGGTCTTAGTTGAAGTTCTCTAAAAGCAGACCCTGAGGTGAGAATTCATGTGTAAGTGAATTATTGAAAAAGTGCTCTCTGTAGACATCTCTGGAACAAAGATAAGGAAGGGAAGAAAGATTTTCAAGGGTACAGTTTCAAGCAAAGTCCTAGTCCTTGCCTCACCCCACGGATTTTTTCTGGAGTGAAATCATACCCCAGAGTTGTCATAGCTGAGCTTGTCCCACCTCAAGGCAAGGGAGCTGGGCTCTCATCTTCTAACACCAGTTATTGGCTAATCTCTGGGAGATGTGATCTCCTAGGCACTCCCAGCTCTCTACTTGTACTGGATGAAGTGGCTCTGGTGGTCCAAACATGGTTTTCTGAAAAAAGTTACAGCTGTCAGCCAACAGAAGCAAAGGACACAGAAGTTTAGAAATGGACACACAGAAACGGGCATCTGGGCATAATACCAAGTGTCTACCACAGGGAAGGAGGGAAATAAATAGCACAACCACACATTACTCTCTCATCAGCCGTACCCAACTAGAAGCTAGTGAGCAGGGTAACCCAGGTGATGCAGGCCTTAGGCATTAGTCTCCTGAGTCACAGAGTAGGCACTGGAGGGTAGAAATGGATCTGGAGAGCAAAGGGAACATAATTAGGAGAGCAGGAATTGATCTAAAATTGTATACATATTTATTTAGTTCTTGAATTCATATAGTGATAGTTTGGAAAGCAAGACATATCTGTATGTGTGTCTAGATTTATGTAATTAACATTTACTATACTAATAACCATCATATAACAGCATGGAGTATACCCTTAACGTTACTTCTGTGACTGTAGACCAGCTTCTCTGGGATGAATTCCCCATTTATAAAATTTTAAAAACCCCGAAAGGCATGTTTCCTAGCTCCAGCAGGGAACAGTTATAACAGTGTGCCAAGTGACTGAGATGGAAAGAACTACTTCTGAATTTTACTTGATACTTGAAAACATGTCACTGTGTGTGTGTGTGTGTGTGTGTGTGTGTGTGTGTGTGTGTGTGTTTAAGTTCCAGGTACTCATGAGATAGAAATTAAAATGTATCCTGATAACATATTTAAGAAGTTTAGATTCTAAAAAGGCATTGATGCTTGTGATCTTGAGAAGTCCTACATAAAGTCATTGTTGCTTGCTTTTTTGGGTATTTTGCCTGTGTTTAATTTCCTTTCTGATATATGGCACTAACTCTGTGGCAAAATAGAACTACCGGTAAAAGCCAAGATTCCAAGGCCCATAATGAGCAAAAGTTTGCACTGGGAGGATATGGGCCAGATATCAAGTGTTGAGTGATGTAGTGATCATATCCATTCCACAGCAGTGCCAAGGTTATGCACTAAAACTCCATTGGGCACTATTCCCAGTATTGATATAACTTACCCAAGCCTCTTCTTAAGCCCACTAATGGTATATCTAAAATCTGGACCCTTTATAAAAGGGTTTCCCTACATGGGCTTATATATATAGGGCTTATAGGCCCAATGCAAAGTATATTGGGCTCATATAGGCCCAGTGCAAAGTATATGTAGAATTCTTTCTTTCTTTCTTTCTTTTCTTTCTTTCTCTCTTTCTCTCTTTCTTTCTTTCTTTTTCTTTCCTTCTTTCTTTCCCTTCCTTCCTTCCTTCCTTCCTTCCTTTCCCTTTTCTCTTTCTTTCTCTTTGCCAGTAACAGCAAACCTAACTCATATTAGCTTAGGCATAAATGGGGATTTACTGGCTCCATAATTATACTGGGGAAATGGCAGAGTTATTGCTAGGACTTGGGGGTGTTTAGACCTCAGCTTTTCCTCCACCCGTTCTCTCTGCTCCAGTCTTTATGTTGATTTATTCTCCACGACAGGCTTTTTCCATTTGCGAGGAGGCATAGCCTGGCTCTCATCTCTGCTTTACCACTGCAAAAGGGTGGAAGCTCACCTTTTCTGGTGCCAAGTGAAAAACATCCCAGAGAGAGACTTGATTGACCTGATTTGAGTCAAATGTCTACTCCCTGATCAAATGACTATGGCCAAAGGGATTGGCTACTCTGATTGGGCCTTTTGAGTCATGTGCTCACCATTTTGCCAACCCATGGGGTCGGGAATGGTCACGTGAGAAGAGAACAGCTCTCCCTGGACCTCAGGGTTTTAAAGTCAGAGGAAGGAGCAAAAGAAGCAGTGTTCAGGCACCTGCTCTGCAAAGTAATTGTGACTATTTTTTTTTGAATAATTTTTTCAAGGTTTTATTTATTTATTTGACAGAGAAAGAGAGAGCATGCACAAGCAGGGGGAGCGGCAGGCAGAGGGAGAAGCAGGCTCCCCACTGAGTAGGGAGCCTGATGCAGGACTCTATCTCAGGACCCTGGGATCATGACCTGAGCTGAAGGCAGATGCTTAACTGACTGAGCCACCCAGGGACCCCTTGACTATTGTCATTTTTAAAGATGAGATAGCCATGTCTCAGAAAGGGTAAGGGACTCCTTTAAGTCTATAGAGGTAATAAGTGCAAAGCTGTGATTGGTGAGAGGCAATATATTATAGGGATAAGAGCTCACATCCTAAGACCAGATAGATCTAAGCCCAAATCCCAGCTCTGCTACTTACCTGCCATAGTCTGGGATGAATTACTTTACCTCTCTGCCTCTGATTTCTCCACCTAAATGTGGGCTATATTTATATATACTATATATATGTATATATATATATATATATATTATATAATTATAGTATCTCCTTCATTAAGATAATTATGAGGATTAAATGAGGTAATACGTGGAAAGTGCCCAGCGGAGTGCCAGCCATAATGTAATTGCTGCTTAAATATTTGCTGTTATTATTGGCTAGGAATTGAACTTATTAAGTATGTCTGTCTCAAAGCAGCACCTATGTGGTTTGTGAGTCTCACAGGAATTATTGCCATTGCTTTGCTCTGTTCTTGGGCCCACTGACTTTGGAATTTTTATACATGGTCCACAGGCGAATGAAGTTATGAACATAGTCTCCATCGCCACCGATCAGAGAGACCACTACCAGTCACTAAATGGGCTTGAGCAATTGACTGGAAATCCAAACCCAGTCTCAGAAATCAAGGATTCCACCCAAGTCTTATCATCAGAGGACATTCTATCCATTTACCTGAAGAACTAATGTAGTCTCCCAACTGAGAGCACTAATGTCATCCATGCTCCCCAACTGGACGCAGGCAATGGTAGCCTGTCACTCATTCACTCATCAAATGTTTATTCTGCATTTACTCTGTATAGCCCCTGAGCCCTGCATATTTGATATTTACACATCAAGAGAAACTCTCCTGGATGAAAAACCAAAAGGGTATTGCGTTCTTTGACAGAAGACGGGTCAGGGGAGAAAACCTAAAAATACATATCATCTGACAAAATTCTCCTTGAAACCAAACTTGTGAAAATTTGAAAAAGTTTCTCAAGAGTGAGAAATTAGCAATGGAAATTAAGTGTAGTATCCATTCTTACTAACTCACGGTGTATAAAAATATCAATGATGTTCTCTTAAAAGCACAAAATGTATTTTTTTGTGTTGGACAAAACTTCCATGAGCAAATTACCAAAGGAATGTTTCTGCCAAAATACATGAAGCTAAAAGTGCTTGTGCGAAAGATGCCTCAGCTTGATAACCTGTGAAAAATGCCCATTATTCTTAATCACAGTTTATTGATAGGTATTCATTAATTATAATAATATTTTGTTGATCCATGGATCCTTTCATCTCTAATTTTCAAAGTGCTTTACAACCAGTAATTAATTCCTCCAACATCCTAGAGACATATTTAAAAGGAACTTGCATCAAAACTTGCACTGATGCTCAGAATACCTTACTCAGGACTTTGAGACCCAGACCGTGGTTTTGTTGCCTGAAGCTTCAGAATGAAGAGCAGCCGGTTCCCAAATTGTACCCAGAAAGGGACCCAGCAGAGGGAAACTCTTCATGTGCTGTAAAAGGAAGACAATCAGTGTGTGGGGAAGGCCGCAAACGATAGTGGCACTTACGGCTGGCATGACCTGCTGGCTAAAACAGAACCCATATGGAGTTATAGGAGAAAGGAAAGTTACAGGAGAAAGTTCTCCAGGTCTCACGAAAATGCCTCACCATTCATAATAGAAGAGAGATCCCATGACCCAACTCCACGCAACACGCGGGCTGTGATACAGAAGAGTAGGGAGAGCCAGGGGTCCAGGGACTGGGCTGTCACACCACGGCTTGGCTGTGTGACCCCGAGTGAGACACTTCCCCTCTCTGAGTCTTATTTCTTCATTCACAAACTTAGTTTGGATTAGTTTAAAGCCATATGTCACAAACGGGCAGCCTGCATGACAACATTGGCTGGAAGCCCTGTTTTCTTTGGCTCACCCAGTGTTTTTTAAAATGCATGTACTTCTGGTGTGCTTCAGCCCCTACCATTCCTTGCGACCTTCCACCCAGTCTTCCTCACTCATTTGTGTCCCTTTCCTGGCCCCTGTAGGCATCTGAGGTCACAATCGCTGGGTTAGATGATCTCAGATGCTACTTCTGACCCTGATACCCAGTAGTCTAGGTCCCGAGAGGTGACGAAGCCTCAGCAGTCAGAATTACAGGACTATGAAGCTTTGGGGCTCTTTTTAAAAATACTTATCAGACTCTTCTATCTGCAAGCTGACGGTATAAACTCCTAAGCTTCTTCCTGTAGATCCCCAACAGCCAAGCTCTCCACTGTAGTCACACAGTTGGCCTTTCTCTCCCTTGTTCACAGCGAGTGATAGCACACAGCTTAGATTCCTGGGTTATTGTTTGTTTGTTTGTTTGTTTGTTTGTTTGCTTTTCCTAATTCTCTCTCCTTAACTCTTGGACGCCAGCTAAGAGAATCACCCAGAGGGCAAAAACCTCTTGCCAGGAACCAGGCTTGAAGCAATGATGGAGGAAAGAGAGGTGAGAACGAAAAGGTCAGCACCATGGCAGAGTTTCCCTCCAAATTTAAGTTAGAAAGGAGTCACGAAGGCAGGCTAGCTATTTTAGGAGGATCCTCCACAGATCCCCAAACTTCCTGACTCTTTCGACAGCTCCAGCCCTTACTGCGTGCTTTCCTAGTGGGGCAGGTTTCCTGGAGCCCTCCAGCGCGGCTCCCCGTCTGCAGGGCAATTTGTTCCCGTTGACCCGAGGGCACACAGCTGCCGCAGACCCCTGGAACACAGGTTGTCTGTACAATGCAGCCCTGTTGTAGAAACTTCCCCACACATGTCCGCACACAGGAGTTCTGTCATGAATGCGGTCTGGGTCATGGGGTGGAATGCACAAAGGGTGGAGAAAAAGACCTCTTTTTCAAAAGTTTCTTTTTATAAGCTTTGTCCCCCAGACCCCTACCCCAGACAACTTGGAATTTTCTCTTGTCGCTGAAAAAAACATATTTCTCTTAAACACGACCCAGGCGGTTGTGTGTCCCGAAGGAGCTGTTGGCCAAACAGATAAGTGAGAAGACAGTGGAAAAGGACCCAGCTCCAGGTGAAAATCAGGAAGCCGAGTCTATGAGCCACATAACGACTGTGGTTTAGCAATCAACTTTCCTTTATTAAGCGGTTAAGTGCCTTCTTCATGATCTAAGTCAATCGTACTCACTACGGAAAACAAGGAGAGTGAATAACAATCATCCTCAGTGAATAACAATCATCCTTAGCACATTTTCTGGAGACTTTCTATGCCCAGGAAGATTTCTTTAAATGAAGGTGAGATCATACTAGTGTCCTCACTTAAAGCCACACTCTTCTTTTCAGGACATTGTGAAATTTCTCTCAGGGTAGACAGAAGGCTTATGTCATTTAACTCATTTGTAATAAGATAGTCAAGGTTTCAGGAGGGATGGAAACATTGGTCCAGAACCACAGAATCTTAGCCATCGAGAAAGGAGATTCAACACTTCCTAAAAAATGCCACAGGTTATAGTTTTACTGAACTTAAGCTGTGGAACCCAGATCTCAAATTCTTGCTCACACACATCTTCCATGGGGCTCCTAGCCACCTACTGAAAGTCACCCTCATAGAAATACTTGGGAAAATACCTCTATTTTTCTACTGCTATTATTATCTCCTAACGAACCTCTGAGATTTGACTCGGAACCACTAGATTTCAAAGCAGGCTGGGGAGAAGTCCCAGTGTATGCCCACATCCCAAGGGTTTTGCTCTGGGAGCATAAACAAGTGGTCTATATGGGGAGGGAGAGAGGGTACACATAAGGGAAGGAGGGCTAATAAGTGTTTTCAGTGTTAAAAAAATAAGTGAAAATGTTTATGTAAATGACCATATGTTCGGCCTCAAGCTTTAAACAGATCTCTAGGACTATCTAGAAAGCATGAGTGCAGCACGAGAACCTGTGCCCTGTGAATCCATTTCCCTTGTTATAGCCCTCTGCAATGTGAAGAGACTCCCAAGATGAGTAGGCGTTGAGGAATTCGACAAGATGGAAGAGCAGCAAACTAGAAGAGCTCTTGTTCTGCCCTAGCCTGGCCAGTCCCAGAGTCAGGGCACAGAGCCCCCTGGTGCGGCCACACAAGGCAGTTTTCAAGGGTGCCATGCTCTCAGGGCTCTTTTTCTCTGATTAAAACATGCCCCGAACCACACCGGTGACAGCCTTTCCATGGGGGTTGTCATAGAGACGAGCATCGTTGACCCCTTCAACAGTGTAGACTGCAATCAGGAGGCAGAGAAAATGAAATTCAGCACAAATATGTGAACTTCCCAAATGGCTCAGGTAAGTGACATCTTTCAAAATTCTAACACCTCATTTATCCAGGCCTTGGAAAACAAGCGATTCGTCTGAAACTAGATGGGCATAGTACTCTGGGGGCATTCATGGCTGAGCGCTTTGCTGAAGGACGAACACGACCCACCCCCCCCCCCCACAGTAAGGAAAGGGCCAAGGGAAGGCAGGCGCTGCTCCACCTCTGTGCTTACAGTCGCCAAATCTGATGTAGGCAGAAAGCCCACCTGTCTGACTTTCCGGGCTTGCTGCCACCTGACTGGCTCCAGTGGATGTCAGCTCTAGCTGGAATGGATGGAATGTCACCTCCCTCGGGGGGGATGCCTTGTCCAAAGAACCTGCTGCCACATGTTGCTAAGGGCAGAGTTCCTGCTGTATACCCGAATCCCTAGGTGGACCCAGTCAGGGCTTCCCCTGGAAACTTCCCTTCCCTAAAGTCTTACTTATTTAGAAAATTGGAAATAGTCTTTCTTGTCTTTTCTTATCACCAAAACAAAATCTGTTCATTGTAAAAAAAAAAAAAATTTGGAATATAAAATATGTACCGGGAGGGGGTAAAAAGGAAAGAAAAACCCCCACCCACTTACTAGAGATAACTCCTATTAGTACTTAGTATCTATCCTTGTTACACATACTTGTGTGCGAGTATATATATTGTAATGTCCATTGCTCGGTAACCTGTATTTTATCCTACTCTATGCTGATCATCTTTCCGTGTCATTAAATATTCATTCCTCAACAATTGCGCTTTCTGACACCGTCCTAAGTGACACCAACTCCAGCATGGACTGCCCGTCTAGGAACTTGTCTTGAGATATAGAGAAGACTGTCCATCTGCTAAGGACAGATGTCCAGGCACCTCGAAACATTCAAAGAAAGATCTAACAGACAGACACAAAATGAATACGGACCCAGGAAATGCACCTGCTTCTTATGAGGCAGAAAACAAGTAAGAATGACTGTCATCACCCAGAGTGCCTTGAAGCCACCACACATGCCAGAAAAGTGCCAGGGCTGCCAGGATAGTAAAGGGGGCTGCTCATTGCGGAGGAGTCATCCTGCTTAGCGAGGTGGAAGAAAAGGGGCACTTTCCTTCAGATGGAGCCTTGCCTGCCTGGTGGAACTCTGACTTGGGGCCACTTCCCTGACTCTTCCTTCTGCCCAAGTAGAAGTCAGGGAGAAAGGGTGCCCTGCCCTCGTCAAAAGTGAGGCTTGCACAATTACAAAGTCTTGCCCGAGAAAAGACGATTGTTAGTTCAGAGAGAAGATGTAAGCCAAGTACCATACCGAGCTAGAAGCCCAGAGTCCATGACAGGAGTGATTGCGTCCCTAACACTTGGATTTTCAGGAAAGTTAAAAACCTGTCAAAATCTTGAAGTACACCAGGCACTTCTCTTCTCCACGGTGACAGACCTGCCCACTGAAAACAAACCCAGGGATCCGGGGTTTTCTTTTCTGTTCTGGTTTCTGTTCAGTCCTTAATGCACTGTTGCCGGTGTCATGGCTGAGGACCTGAACATTTTCCCTTGGTCATCTGTTTGTTTGTGTGTGTGTGTGTGTGTGTGTGTGTGTGTGTGTGTGTGTTTTCAGATTTTATTTGAGAGAGAGAAAGAGAACATGAGCGGAGGGGAGGGGCAGAGGGAGAAGGAGGAGACTCCCCTCTGAACCAGGAGCCCAACGTGGGGCTCTATCCCAGGATCATGACCTGAGCCCAAGGCAGACACTTCACCAACTGAGCCACCCAGGCGCCCCTCCCTTGGTCATCCTTTATAGCCCATGTAGGAGAGGGCTCTTCTGTGACTGGGGACATCAAATGGAGCAGAGTATTGTGCTACCTACATAACTAATTTTGTCTGAGGAGAAGTTCTCTTTCCCAACTTTGGAATCAAGCCAGGCCAGCAACTATAACTGGGGACTTCCAAGGTTCTGGCAATTGTCTCAGAAATGACCTACGAGTCATTTCTGCTTTATTCTTACTTTGCTTAGTAAGAAAAACTGCAGGGGCTTGGCTGTCCATTTATGTTGTTCAAGGTGAGTTAGCCATAAAATTTATAATTTCAGTCTCCTAGATTGTTACTCAAGCCACAGATAACTGCGGGAACGATCTGGTTCTCCTGAAACTGTTATCCCTGAGAACTCTGTATTATAATCCATGATTTCTAGCTGGCCCCATTTGGAGAGGAGATAAAAATGCATGCTACTGTGTTAGCAAAACAGCATAACAATATCACTGGTTTTGATAGACATTTTTAGAAAAATAAGGGATGGAAAATCTTTCAGCTTTATTTATGTGGATCCAACATTCATTTATTCATTCAACAACCATATGTGAAGCTCTGCCACTGCGCTGGGTGCTGTAGGAAATACAAAGATGAAAAAAGGCACAATTCTGTCCTCTTACCTCTTACCTCTTACCTCCATTTGTCTCCGAGCAGGGAGACAAAACACGTTCACAAGCAAGCATGTAGTATAATTTAATCAGCGCTATAAGAGAAGTAAAGATACACTTTATGAGACTCCAAGAAAGGGGAGGAAGTAGTGAGAGGATGGAAGAAGACTTCACAGAGGAGATGACATCTGAGCTGGACCCTAACAGGTGTGTGGGGATGGGTGGGAGGCAATTCCAGGCAGAAGGAACAGCATTAGCAAAGGCACAGAAGTAAAATGTATGGCTCTGTAGCAAACGGTGAGGAGTTTTGTATGACTTGGGTATAGGATACCTAAAGGGAGGCACAAGGAGGCAATAAGATCAAAAGTGCAAGTCAGATGAATATTTTGGAGGATCTTGAATATCAAGCTAAGAAGTGTTGGATTTTACTCCAGTGGCTGCATGACATCGTCAGAGCAGAGGAATAATGTGGTACGAGTGGACTGGAAGAGAGCGAGGGATGAGAGATGAGACTTCTGCTGGCTGTTGCCAGAACGTGGGCAGGAACGAACAGGGCCTGAGCTGGGACAAAGACAAACGAGAAGGCAGAGGCAGAATTCACAGAGCTTAGCATCTGGTTGTGAGGGTGGAGCCGAGGATTTATGCCCATGATGTACTTTCTCTAGGTCAGTGGTTCTCTAGCTTCATCAGAATCACTTGGAGGGCTTGTTAAGGTACAGACTGCGGGCCCCATCCCCAGAATTTCTAACTGAGGTCTAGCATGGGCCCCCAGAGACTGGCATTCCTAGCAAGTTCCCAGGGGCTGCTGATGTTGCCGGTCTGGGGGCCATTCTTTGAGAAGACTGCTCCAAGTCCTGCGTGGCTCACCTTTGTGACTCTGGGGAAGCAACTGCAAAGGGACAAGGTGGGGGAGGGGAGGCAATAGTTAGAGTCCTATAAGTGATTTGGAGGGGACTTGTTCTTTGAACTTACAGCATCCTAGATGTCAAGAGCAAAAGGGCTTAGTCGGAGATGTTTGCTGTATACGAAGACATTTGTATCCACCTCTAAGCTGGAGTACAGAAGGACGTGAATCTAGGGCTCAGGCGGTTTGTCTTTCTTTGAAAATATAATCTTCAGGGAGGCAGGGTGATGATGCAATGTTAGACTCCACAGCCCCGAGTTAAAATCCTAACTTCGCCCCTTCTGCCAATGATTTAACTTCTTGAAGTCTGGGTGACTCTATATTGAAGTTGGGATGACAATGCGAGCACACAGCATTGTGGCGAGTACTGGGGAAACCGACGGGGAGCACTTGGCACCGTGCCCAGCCCGCCGTGGGGCTCAGTGAATTTTGGTTTCCTCCCTACCCCAACCCTTCAAGTGGGAGGGAAGAGGGTGTGGCCGGTGCCGAAAGCCTCAGACGCCCCTCTGGGGCCAACAGCTCCTTACGGCGGTCGGCCCCAAAGTGACCCAGTGACGCCTTTGGCTCCAGCCTGGCCACAGTGTAGCTCTCCTGACAAATGCCCGGACGCCGACTCCCTAGAGCATTCGGGACCGCGGACTGGTCAGCGGTCTTCAGCCTGCTGGGAGAGCACTGGGGAGGCCTGAGCAGGGGTCTCTGCAATGGACAAGGACACAGAGGGAGGAGTCGCTGGAACAAAGGGAAGTTTTGTCTCCTTTAACATTGTGTCCAGGCCCGGCAGGCCTTGATCAGAGCAGTTTCACTTTGGGCCTCTTGAGGCTTTGATCCTTGCAGGGAGGCCCGTGTGAACCGTACAGGATTTTCAGATTGCCCGGGGGCAAGAAATGAGCGGGTAAGCATTTTCTCCCTTAACCAGCTAAATCTGATGTCATAACAGCCCCAGACAGGAAAGCAGAATGCAGACTTGGCGGTGAATCACAGGGGGAAGGGCATCTCACTGAGCCTGTGTCACGGGAACTTGATGACAAAGAAGAGGGCCTGAGGCCCCCGCACCCCTAGCCGGGGAGAAAGAGTTTGGAAAACAGGCAGCTCCATCGCTTCAGCCAGCTGAAGCCGCGGTGGGGGAGGAAGACTGGAGGAGAATGGGGCGTCACACAAGTCGTTCCCCTGATCTGGGCCGACCAAACCAAGTGCGCAGGGTCAGAGTTAGTAGGGAGGTCAGGGCCCTACTTGTCCATTTAGTGGGGAGATGGAGAGAGGGCACGGAAGAGGTTTCACTAAATGACTTCTGGGTGCCCACCCCACGGGCCATTCTGTGGTTCTGTGATAGGAGCTAACAAGCCTGACCGGAGCCCAGCCTCCACTTGATGTAGATCCAATGATGAGTCATGAAGGGGAGCATCAATAATTCAGGTCCACTGGGTCCCCAGCTGTGAATTGGCACCCTTCATTTTTTTAAAGTTTATTTCTTCCCCCCCCCCAAATACATCCAGTACAGATACAAAGGAATACTACACAGCTGAAATAGGTGCCTTTGCAGAACACTGCAGTGACAAGGAAAGGAAAGACAGGTAACCAAAACAGTATAACCCTGCTGTCAGGTAAAAAATAGAATGAAACAGGGGCGCCTGAGTGTCTCAGTCGGTTGAGCGTCCAACTCTTGATGTCGGCTCAGGACAATCTCAGGGTGGTGAGATGGAGCCCCCCTCCCCCTGCCCTTAGGCTTCACACTCCATGAGGAGTCTGCTTGAGATTCTCTCTCCTTCTCCTACTGCCCCTCCCCCCGCTCTATCTCTCTGTCTCTCTTTCTCTCTAAAAAAAAAAAAAAATATATATATATATATATGCATATATATATATATATATGAAATAAAGCCTGGAAAAATGTCTCAGGGGTGACTTTTATGGTCAAATTACAGATACTTTTTCCCCCTTCTCTTTTCTGCATTTTTGAAATTATTTACAAGTAAGCATGTATTCCCTTTGAAGTAAGAAGACAAAATTATTTAATTAAAAAAATAGGTCCACTATACAAAATGATGCTCTCTTTTACTAAATATGAATATAAACTACTTGAAACTAATAGAACACTGTGTGTTAACTACACTGGAATTAAAATAACATTTTTAAAATTGTGAATATAAACTACATACAGTTTTGTGACCTGTACTTAAGCATTTTCCATGCTGTTAAAAAATCACTAGTATTATTTTTAACAGCTGCATGGTATTTCATCGCATAAATACAGCATACATTTTTGTCTCAATCCCAATTGGTTGGCTGTTTATATTGCTTCTGCCTTTTTATTATTACAAATAATGTTACAATCAATATAACTTTCCCATAGGTTTCTTCGAAAATTAGCCCACCTACAGATTTTATCTGGCCCCTAATTGCCTTGGCAGGATTGAATTTCCACAGATTCACACAACTGCAGCAACATCTTTTTCATTATATAGCGATAAACTCTTAATCTTTTTTATAAGATCTCTCTCTCACACTAAGATTTTCTTGTAAGATTTTAGGCATTTGAATTACCAAGACAGTTGTCAATCACAAAGTTGAGTTTTCAAGGTTACTCAGTCCTATGTCCATTTACAGGCAGGAAGCCGAGGCCCGGTGAAGTGACATGACCAGCCCAAGGGCATACATGGTTAATTGTGACCCAGCTGGAGAAACAACTTCCTGAATAGTTTCCAAGGACTGGGAACTTTGGAGGATCGTGAAACACTAAATGATGATAGAGCGGAAGATAGAATGAGAAAAGACGAGGTGGTAAGAGGGGGAAGGAATGGAAAGATTAATAGGACAGAGGGAAAGCAGGTTTACTTAGGGGGAGAGGGAGAGAATGGGCTAAAAACAGCAACATAAAAGGAAAAAGAAAAAGTAACGAGAAAAATCAGTTGAGATCGTTTACAGCAGAGGTTCTCATCAACCTTGGCACTGCTGGCATTTGGGGCCAGCTGATCCATTGTTGTGGAGGGCTGTCCTGTGCATCGTAGGATGTTTTGCAATGTCCCTAGCCTCCTACCACTAGATACCAGCAGCACCTCCTGCCCAAGCTGTGACAACCAAAACCATTTCCGGATATTGCCAAATGTCCCCTGGGGGGCAGGTCAGCCCAAGTCCAGAACCACTGCTCTACAGCATTGTTCTTCACTGAGACCACTGGAGAAATATTCCCCCCACCCCCACCTTATTGCTGGAAAGGAATCTAAAGTACCTCCTGTAAGAGGAAATTGGAAGCAAAACATCTGAATGCATTTTAGAGAATGTCCCAAAACCATAAGGTTGTGTGTGCTGCAAGGCAGGAAAGGAAAATTAATAAATAAAGCCCATTTTTCAGATAAAGAAAATAAGACTGGAAATATATAATTTGCTTTGGGCACTAAGATGAGTCAGAGAGAAACCAGTAAGAGAAACATGAACTTAGGCTCTGACCTTTAGAGAGAAGAAAAACAATTTGATCGCTAACCCCTGCCCACTTCAATGCCGGATCTTTGTGAGAAAAAGGAAGGAAATTTCCACTCTACCTAGAAGATGATGAAGCTCAGGAATTGGTAGTAACATTTAGAATTTTTTTTTCCTATGAAGGATAAAAGCAGAGAGTGGTTAAGAGTTAGATTCCCTGATCTAAATTAAAAAGAAAAAGTCATTGTGTACCAAACGCTCTCAAGCACCTTACGTGCATCATCTCCCCAAAACCTCACATCAGCCCTTTCAGTTGGGCCCTGTTATTATTTGACAGAGGACGAGCTGAGGGTCAAAAGTTAGGTAACTTGCGCAAGGTCACACATTAAGTGAAGAGACCGAGATTTCAAACCAGGCCTGCCCAATTCTCAAGGCAGGACAACAACCGCTCGGCATCCCTGCCTCTACGCCATTGTCAAAGCCTACTCCTGTAAGGTCGCCATTCTGTCTCATTTTAGAGTGTTTTTTAAGAAATCCCACGGTTCATTTCATCATGGACATGGACAAGAGTATTGGGCATTGCCTGTAACAGAGGTGTCCTGTCGGGAAGCTCCCGGGATGGGGCGGGGGGGTGCTCACCTACATCCTAACTATGCAGGAAAATCAACAGAATATATCTCATAAGGTGCTGTCAGAATCCCAGTCCTGGGCTTGTGCCCAACCCAGTCCCTTCCTCTGGTTGCCTTTCCCCAAACACAGAGGGTATCTGCCCTGCCCCAACCCCCCCCAACCACCGCTGCCCTGGCCCAGCCGGGCTGCCATGTTCCTGGCAAATGCTTTGCTTCTTTTCTTTCATCAACACAATTAGGGCATCAGTGTCAGACTTTAGATTTTTTTTTCATTATTGAAGTATAGTTTCACATACCGTGTTATATTAGTTTTAGGTGTAAAGCATAGGGGTTTGACAATTCTATAGATAAGCATAGTCACCATTTGTCACCATATAACATTATTACAATACTATTGACGATATTCCCTATGCTGTCTTTTCATCCACATTTTTGTGTGTTTTAACTTAAATTCCATTAGCCAACATATAGTACATTATTAATATTTGATATAGTGTTCAGTGATTCATTAGTTGCATATAACACCCAGTGCTCATCACAGCACGTGCCCTCCTTAATGCCCATCACCTGGTTACCCCATTCCCCCCACATTTTTTTAAGGCCACTCTTTTTAGAACAGTTTTAGATTCATAGCAAAATTGAGCAGAAGGTGTAGAGATTTTTCCTATACCCCTGCCTCCACACAGGCACAGCCTCCCTCATTACCAACACCCCCCCACCCTGCCACCGAGGGGTACATTTGTTACCGTTGATGAACCTACACTGACACATCATCATCATCACCCAAAGTCCATAGTTTACATTAGGGTTTACTCTTGGTGATGAATTTTTTAATTTTTGTTTGAAGAACTTTTTTGGGAACCATCCTTGGTATTTTTAAAAAGAACTATGGGATTATATTGTAAAAGCCATTTTGTTTCCACCAAAAGGAGGACTTTAGAAGGCAAGAGCTGTTTTTTCATGCCTTTCCCCTGGTGCGAAAATACTCTGTGAGTTATTTGGATGGGTAGTACAGATGTTTCATGCCTCCCCTTGCTTCCAGGATGACACAAATAGTTACATTTAGTTATAATAATAGTTATATATTATAGTTTTAATAACAACGGCAGACAGTATTATCTGCTTACTCTGAGCCAGGCCGTCTTCTGCATGAGCCATGCACTTTAGACTTTTGTACGTGAAGAACCGAGGTCCAGAGAAGGTACGTTATTTGTCTGAGGTCATACAACTAAGTAATGCAAAAACCTCATACAATGAAAGAGTGGAAATTTTTCATTATGCTTAAAAAGGATGTCTGCTTTCAATACAAGCTGCAGTTAGGCAGTTCTCAGGGTGCAGCCTTGCTTTCTTCCACGAATATTTATTGAAACCCTCCTATGAGCCATTCAGAGAAGGATGGTGCCTCGGGCAAGATTAGAATTCCTAGCCTTGATTTCAGCACTGGATAGAGATATGCAAGGTCATTAGAAAGTCTTTGTAACATGAAAAAAGTCTCTCTCCTCTTTCATGCCCCCAGGCGGCAATACCCCTCCCATTTCCCCTCTCAGGAGACAGGCAGCACCCGGCACCTCCTTTCTGTTCATCTTCATCCACTCAACCCAGGGCTTCCGCTCCTGCTTCGCCCAATGCCGCCCAAGGTGAACAGCTCCCTCCTACTGGCCAGGGTCCTCCTCCTACATCTTCTCTGTGGCATTTGACACTCTTACCAACTTCCTCTTCCTGGAAACTCCCTTTTCTTGCAACTCTGGCTACTTTCTGAGACCACCCTGTGTCCCACACCCCTCCAACTCTTCTGAGGCTCTCTCAAAATCTCTTTCGGTACAATTAACTTTGAAACTTGGAACTTTAAACATGCTTTGTGCATCATTAACCTACAATGGTTTTGATGAACTAAATCAGCATCACGCCCACTGATGGGATGGGAAAACTGGGAGGGGAAGGCCTTGAGCTTGCCCCGTGATTCGGTGAGAGGCTGCATTCCCAGCTCCAGCACAGCGATGAGCTTGGCTGTGTCTCTTCTGGGCATTTACTGTCAACCTTCAAAGCAGGAGCAGCTCATTGTTTGCTGTGAACTATATTTGGGAAAGACAAAGCCTGCTGGGTATGGAAAGACTGCAGGTTTGGGCAGAAGGTGGGGCTTTAAAGGCCTGGACCCGTGAACAACATTCATTTCATTGAGTGCTAATTTTAAATGTGTATTTTCTAACAATAGGGCCCCAGGTTTTGCTGCCCTTAAAGGGTTGCAGATTTTCCCTCCCAGTGACAGATTGCGCAGCTACATCCCAGAAGACATAAAACTCCTTCCAGTCATCCCAGAATTAGGTCCATAGATTTCCAGTTATAGAAGAGAGCCATTCTGGGTAACGCAGCAGATGTAAATTGTGTGCCTGAATTGATTTTGCATTAATTTCTCGTAGGCTATTTCCATGCTGCTTAAATACCACTCTTTAAAGCTTTTATGGTATTGTATTTTAAAAGCTGATCTGTTTCCACCAAAGAGAGGGCTCCAAGAGGCAAAAGCTGTTTTTCAAACCCTTCCCCTTGTGGGAAAGTATTTTCACCAGTGACGAGTTCTTGGTAATGAGCTGTTTGCACAACTCCTGAGTGCTTGTTCTCGTGCTTCTTCTGGATTCTTCCTTTTGCAAGACACATCATGGGGCACAAGCTTCAGCTTTCATACCTCCTTAAAGGACCAGCCCTGCACCCACTGGAAAGGAATAAAGGGGCCATGTAGGGACCGAGGGGCTCAGATAAGGGTACCGTGTGTCCTTGCTGTACGGTGTCTTATGCTGTGAGCTCTTGGCTCTCCTACTTGAACCAAATGCTTCTAGAAACCACCGGATGAAGAGCAAAAAGGTAATCTATAAACCCATCTTTTTTTTTTTTTAAGAGAGGGGGTTGGACTCAGACTGAAGCTCACCTTACAACTATCAAAGCATACTCTCTCATATATAAAGCTACATAGCATTCATCAAAGTAACTACATCAGCTGTTCCTGCTACCAACATGTGCCTGGAGCAGGGGCTCTGGAGTTGCACTTCTCCATTGCTGTTGGCCATGTTTCATAGGCATAGGTTTATTTTTGAGACCTTTTCCAAATGGTTTGATGAATTCCCAGTTAAGTCTGAAAGTACTGAGAAAATTGAAAATGCAATCGAATAGGTGTGTGCAGCTATGATGAAACGAAAGTTTCCATGAAAATGTAAAGAAAGGGAAGATGAATGTGGATCAATGACAGGAATCCTTCCACGGGACAAAGAGGGAGATAAACAAGGAAGGAGCAATTGACAGTCGGCCAGTGGTTAAAACACCAGCACTGACGTCGGATTTCTTTTATACTAAGATTAATTCAGAAGAAGGCTCTGGACTCAAGGACAATTGGACTAAAAATTCCCTTTAGGGATGTAATCTCAAAGGGAAAGGTAATTTTGCACCAAGCCTCCGCATGTACCAGGGGCCTGCTCATTTTTAGATTCTAGCACCACCTACAGGCGAGAATGAAATAATTTCCGCCCTCCGCTGAGCCAAAGGAATCTTTCCTCTCTCTATTAACCGTTTTCCCGTTTTCAAGGCACGTGCATTTTAATATCTCATTTGATATTCAGGTAATTTTCCTTGAGATAGGAATTCCTACTATCTTCATGGTATAGAGGAGGAAATTCATCTCTCAGCAGCTTACTGTACAAAGAATTTGACCAATTTTTCACGTGACCAAGGGTTCTCCAGGAGTTAATTTTTTTTTAACAATGGTATTCAAGTATAGTTTCCACACCGTGAAATTCACCAATGTTAAATATACAAGTCAATAATTTTTAGTCAATTTACTGAGTAGTGCAGCCATCACCATAATGCAGGTCTAGAACATTTTCATTAGCACCGGACGATCCCCTCAGCGTCTTTCCCACGGAATCTCCCCCCGTCCCCGCCCCAGGTAATCACCACTCCGCTTTCTGTCCCCATAGATTTCCGTTCCTGGGTGTTCCATATGAATGGAATGATACAACACGTGCTCTTTTGTGGCTGGCTTCTTCCACTTAGCACCACGTTTTTGAGGTTGATCCAGGTTCAGCATTTATCAGTATTTCATTCCTTCTAACTGCTGAGTAGTGTTCTGTTGTATCGATGGGCCCCATTTTACTTGTCCATTAATCCGTTGGTGGATATTTGGGTTGTTTCCAGGTTTTTGCTATTATGAATAATATTCATGTGAAAGTCATCTTTTTAAGCAAGAATCTTTCATTACTTAAGAGGGCAGTGAGTAAAATATGTAGAATGAGATTGATTACCTAATTATGTGTATTGGCAGGAAAATTAGGATAAACTATCTGGAGATGCCCTAGAGAAAGACATCTGGGTCCTATGTTCAATATATATACCCAGGAACCAAGGGGTCTTGGAAATATACTCTTGCAAAAACGAAGTGTGGGAAAATAATCGAGACTGTCCTTTAATGGATTAACAGGATTCAAAGACAATTGTTGTTGTTGTTTAAGTGATCTCTATGCCCGTGGTGGGGCTCGAACTCACAACCCTAAGATTATGAGTCACATGCTCTACCGACTGAGCCAGCCAGGCACGCCTCAAAGACAGTTCTTAAAGAAAATTTTTCTTGTTGAGTCAATGCAATCTGTAGCAGATACAGACTTTGTTAACACATCTGAGGTTGGGGGTTCCATTATATTCCTCTCATCATGAAGACAGTGTCAAGGGGTCCTTTCAAGAGTTAAAAATAAACTATGGGGTCAGATGCATCTGAGTCTAAATCCAGGCTCTGCCAATATGTTTAAAGCCTTGGTTGGTCAGTATTCTCATCAGCATCCTGGAAGGCAATAGCATCCACTTCATAGGGCCCATGTGAGGACTCGCTAGGATGGTGTATGTAAAGCACTTAGCACAAAGCCTGGCACACAGTGAGTTCTGATGTTATTTTTGTAGGGTTGGATTGTGCCCTAGATACCCAGAAACAATGACCTTGACCTCTGCTTATTCCAGAGAATGTTTTATGTGTTTTCATTGGATGTTTCTGGCTTGAGGTCCCGGCAGAGGTATAAATTTCTTTTAGAGGTGATACAATGTTTGTGGAAATGGAACCTTATTTAAAAAATATTGCTTATCACCCAGAATGCCATAGGCTGGTAGGAAGATGTGGTGCAAATCCGAAGGGAGTGCTTAGGACTTAGGGGGATAAACATCAGAGCAATTAGCATGATAAGTTAGCAACTCATTATGCATATAAAAACATTGCCTAAGACTACAGAGTTTTCTCTATTTATGGAAGCCAGTCAGAGGTCCTGGGGTTTAATCAAAATTTAATACCCTGTGAGAGGAAATATGAAGAATACAAATACTCAGTAAATAGGCAATATGTCAAATGCAGTAATTGCCAGTTTTAAACAGTCCTTTCTGCTGTCCCTCTCCTTGTCAGCCCGTGCACCTGATTTGTCGTTAGGAAAACATGGCCAGAGCCATATTAAGTCTCCGGGAAAACAGATTCTGACATAGTTCCTGCATCAGAGACTCAACAAAACCAGTATCTTTAAAATGACAAAGTGACACATTCAAAAGGATTTAAATCAGGGGATTTTCCCCCAAGAACATTTGAAGGCTCTTATTTCATGTGAGGCAGGGCAGGTGAGACTTCCGGGAGCCGCACACACCCTGATATTCACCAGAGTGTAAATTTAAGAGGCTGAAGTATCCAGAAATCTTTCCGTTCAAGAAGCCAAGATCGGCGGAGGGAAACTCATTGGATGCGCTGCTGGGACCCAGAAGAATGCAAATACACAGGTGCTGCAGGCCCTACTTAGGGAAACACCGGACGGAACTGCCGTGGTGAGACACAAGCGTGGGGAGCCGCGATCCTATCAGATATGCTGGTACATTGACTTACAGGCACCAATTTTTGTCGCCTCTTCACCACACCGCTTGCCCTGTGACTCTGCAATTTGCACAAGAGGCCTGGGAGCTGGGTTTAAACACGAGACTTGCTGTGGCCCCTGGATGGTGGGCAGGGCGACCAAGTGCCGGTCATGAGGAGGCGTGTGTACTTTCAGTTGCCCCACTGTGCCTCTGCCATTGTCATGAGAAGAAAATGTTGTGGTCAGCCCAGTGGTGTAAGGAGGAGGAGGAGAGACGCAGGAAGCGGGTCTGGAGGCACACTCAGCCTAGATTAGCCGCCCCCCACCCCCAGCCAACCCGCACACGCACCAGCCAGAGTAGGTACTTGTTGTGTAAAGCCGCGGGATTCTGAAGCTGTCATTATGGTTACTGATATAGATGGCTATTTTATAGGGCTAGTTGGAAGAAACACTGAGAGATTATTAACCTGAGACCTATCAGATCTTCCTCTTCACATTTATTCTATCTGGATAGTGGAAAGTTAAATTTTCTACAGAAACCTGAGCATATCCTATATCAAAAACTGATAGTTGGACCATGTGAGAACCTACAAACAATATCCGTGCAGATTGATCTAGGATGGGGGTTGGGAGCAAGGGTGCTTGGATCTTTATTTAGATAATTCTATCTCATGCAGCCTACTCTGAAGACACTCCTCTTTTCATACCCTCTTTCCCCAAATGACAGAAGACGTGTTAGTTTTCTGTTTTTCTACTTGAAGTCCTCTCCTTCCAAATCCAGCTGGGTTTTGTGCATCATGAATTCCCATTTGTCAGCCTTGTAGACTAATGTTGGGGGACCCCTAAGAGCTGGCAGAGCCTTCTGGCTTAAAGTAAGAGGGGAGCAGGTATCAGGGCCATGCTGACAGCCTAAGGAACCCCTAATAGAGCTGATCGGACACAGGAATTGGGACAAATCTTGGGGCCAGGTCTAGGTTGGAACTTTATTCCTAATTGCTTATGAGGCTAGCAGGTCCAGATTTGCTACTTCATACATCTTAACTCCCTCTTGGATACATGGAGGGCTAGGGCTCCAGTTCCAGGCTGGAATTCCAGAAGCCTGAGTTGGGTATGAGGTTGGGGTGGTCCAGTGGACAGCAGAGGTATGAAGCAAGGGCCAGTCCCAAGCACCAACCGGTAAGAGGCAATATAGTCAGAACCAGACTGGAACAGCTGGAACACGCTGGAACACGCTGGAACAGCAGGTAGGATTGGGACCTGAAGAGATGCTCTGGGCCCCACTACATGGGCTGGGGTGGGGGTGGAGAGTTGGGTAGGTCCTACTGGCTTTGGCTGGCTAGGGCTCCCAGCTAGTTTGGAGCCAGGCTCAGTGAGGATGAGGTGGGAGAAGTGGTACTGGTCTGGGCCTACCAAGCACAAGTAGCAGTGAGAGCCCTTCCTTCAGGCTGGCTTGCTTTCCTGAATTCTTATCTCTGAATAAGATGAGTTATGAAGACAGAAATGAAGACCAAAAAAATCACCTGGCATGTTCCAGCTTTTTGGCTGTTTAGAACTCGCGAGAGAAAGGTCTTTCTTCCACTGCCAACCAGGAATTTTTGTACTTCCAAATGTCTGAGCCTACTCCTGCATGCCTCCACCACTTTATTTTCCTGCCAGGAAATAACAGCTTTCTGCCTCCTTGAAGGGGATTAAGTCAATGTCTCACTGAGAGCTGAAGATAGAAGCTAAAGAGGAGATGAGGCATGATCCTAAGAAAAAGAGCTTTAGCTTCTCTTGAAGAGAGGAAAGACAGTAAGTGGCTATCTGCACGTGTGGTGACTTACCATGCCTTTGGGGTGACAAACCATCCAGTTTGCTTTGGACTGAGGGATTTCCTAGGACAAAAGTCTTTCTGTATTAATACTGGGCCAGTCACTGGATTTATGCCCTAAAAGATGACAAGGTTTTCAAAGGGTTAGCATATGGATGCAGAGGAACGGAATACCTGGTAATGCGGCTGTATAGGGTATACATTGCCAAGTAACAAATTGTATTAGTTCTCTATTGCTACATGACAAATTACGGCAAATTTAGTGGCTTAAATCAGCACACATTTATTATCTCACAGTTTCCCTGGGTTAGGAGTCTGGGTCGGGCTCAGCTGGTCCTCTGCTCAGGGTCACACAAGGCTATAATCAAGGTGTCAGCTGGGCTGCATTTTCATATAAAGGCTTGTCTGGGGGAAAATCTGCTTCCAAAATCATTCAGGTTGTTGGCAGAATTCATTTCCTTGCATCTATAGAACTCCTGATGGCTTGCTTCTTTAATAACAGAGAAAGAGTCACTGGCCTCAGAGAGGACCCAGTTCCTCTCTTAGGCCTTTCACTTGATTAAGTCAGGGTCACCCAGGATAATCTCTCTCTTGACTAACTCAGAATCACCAGACCTGATTTATATCTGCAGAATCCCTTCACCTTCGCCATATTCTATGGCCTAGAAGCAAGTCACATGTCCCATCCACACTTAAGGGGAGGGGCTTGTGTGGGATGTGAACGCCTGCGATTTGGAATCACCGCGACCATCCTACAAACCTTTGTCGTACAATTCATCTTAGAGCATACTGGCTTAAAAAACACCTCTTTAAAAAAAAAAAAATGTTATTTCCTCATGATTCCATGGGCCAGTAATTTGGGCTGGGTTTAGCTGGGCAGTTCTTGTTTGTTTTTTTTTAAGATTTATTTATTTATTTGGGGGGGGCAGGGGTGGTGGGTGGGGGAGGGCAGAGAGAGAGAGAAAATCTCCAGCAGACTCCCTGCTGAGCATGGAGCCAGACACGGGGCTCCATCTCACCACCCTGAGATCATGACCTGAGCCGCAATGAAGAGTGGGACGCTTAACTGACTGAGCCCCCCCAGGCGCCCCTTAGCGGGGCAGTTCTGCTGTTACACCTGAGGTCACGCATGTGATTACAGACAGCCGGCGGATTGGCCCTGAGCATGTTAGTCTAGGAGGTCTCAGCTGAGACAGCATGATGTGGCTCCATAGGGTCTCATCCTCCAGTGGAAAGACCTGGGCTTCTTTATGTGGCAGTCCCGCAGTAACCAGAGAGAACAAGCCCTAGAGTGCAAGTTATTTTCCAGCTTGCAGCATGTTTTCTACTACCCCATTGGCCAAAGCAAGTCATCTGGCAAGAGCTTGAGTCAGTGTGGGAGGGAACTATACAAGGGCATGCGTAGAGGGAGAGGGATTCATTAGGGGTCATTACTGTAACAATTTACCACAATAGCATTGGGAGATGCAATCAAAAATCCTCTTGCCCAGCTGTGGAAGTAGGACCAATAATTACCCGACTCCTAGTGGAACAGGAAGGCTCTACAGCCCACATAACAATAGCAGCTACAAAGTCCTCAAGAAGAGAGGCCTGTCCCCAAGTTTTCTGGATAGTCTGAGCTTTATGGGTTTCACAAATGGCCCTAGGTAGAGGGAGGGACCTTCTGACGTTGGACCTCTCAGTACATTGGCAAGTGCAGATTTGGAAATGGCTTTAGTTTGACTTAGAAAAAAATAAAGCATAAGAGCCTTGAGCAATACCTTTAGGCTATTGGGATCTTTATAGGGATTTTTATAATTTGAAATTATAATTTAGGGATCTTTGTAATTTGAAATCATAACACCTTGTTGCACATTTCGCATCATGATCACCCCCTGGAAAAGCCCTTGTTCGCTTTTTCCTTACAGCTCCGTTACTCAAACTGGATAAATTCCAGCACAGACAAGAATCTTTTATGACAATACCCAAACTCCTAATAACTGCAGTCATAAAGGTCACTGAAATATCTGCATCATAGGCTAAAAAGAATGAAAGCACAGAATTTTAAATGAGAAATGATGAGCAAAAATAACAAAAACTTCGAGATTTCACATACATCCTGAATAAATGAAGGAAAGGAGAACGTGGATGAGAGAAGGAAGTGGGAGAAAGAAGCATGGCACTCTTCTTCCTTTTCAGTTATTTACCTGGATTCAATAATGTTTTTTTTAAACGTTAATTCAAATTAGGTGGTGTATTACCTCAAACCAATTTGGTCTTTCGTGTAGGTTCTGTGGTGGTGGGTATTGCGAGCTTCCCATGACTGGAGTTTGTGAAAGCCAGCGATTTCCTCCACAACTTTTCTACTGGGTAGTATGTTACAGCTATAGGGATTTCGGATGGAATGCTTCCATACATAAAAGCATGTGTTAGCAAACAGGCACACGAGAAGTCATGCCTGTTCCTTAAGCTCAGAAAAAAGACTATGGCCTCCTGCATGGCGGAAGGCTCCAATATTCCTAGAGTAGGATTTTGTTCTTTTTAGCCTAAAGCACGATGCGATAGTCTTCCACTGGATCATGCGACAGACTTGGCTGTACTTCTCTTCAATGTTGGCACATAGGACCTGATGGAGTCCTCGACTTGATGTGTTACTCTGATGACAGTAGGGCGTGGACTTGCCTGCTTCTAACACCATATATCTTAAATACCATGTGCCCATGAAAATATGTTTCTTATAAATATAAGGCACAAAGCCACTCTTGAAAAATTTGACACGTTAGAGACAAAGTTAAAATCTTCTCTGTGATAGTCCCCAACCTCAGTTTCATTCCCAAAGGGAAGCACTATTCTGTGTGAGTCTTCCTACAATGTTTCTCTGTGTTATATACTTAGATATGTACTTATAAACTTTTTACATAAAGGTCATGTTATTCCAAAATGCATTTTTTACCTTTTATCTCCCCAACTTTTTATTGTGAAAGTTTTCAAACATATGGAAAGTTGAAAAAGCATTAGTCCTCATATAATCTCCACCTAGGTTCGACAATTGCTTACGTTCTGCTATATTTACTCTATCTTTTTCTATAAATTCCTATATTTTACTGTATCTTTTGAGAGTTTTCATTCTTTTCTGAGTGAGAGAGAGTACATGCGCACATGCCTGTGTGTTGGGGTCGGGAGCGGCAGAGGGAGAGGGAGGGAGAGAATCCCAGGCCGACTCCATGCCCAGCGTGGAGCCCCACATGGGGCTCGATCTCACGACCCTGAGATCATGACCTGAGCTGAAATCAAGAGTTGGACGCTTAACCGACTGAGCCACCCAGGTGCTCCAATACTTCATTCTTAAATACATCACATGCAGCTCTGAAAATATTTCTATCATCGAAACATAATTACCAAGTCCTCTGATTTTGATTCTGAAAGTATTATAAAAACTTTGGAAAGAAAGAAGAGCATAAAGAAGAAAAGGAAAACAGAAATAAGACCATCACCCAGGGCGCCTGGGTGGCTCAGTTGGTTAAGCGACTGCCTTCGGCTCAGGTCATGATCCTGGAGTCCTGGGATCGAGTCCCGCATCGGGCTCCCTGCTCGGCAGGGAGTCTGCTTCTCCCTCTGACCCTCTTCCCTCTCATGCTCTCTATCTCTCATTCTCTCTCTCTCAAATAAATAAATAAAATCTTTAAAAAAAAAAAAAAAGACCATCACCCAGAGATAACTCACTCACATTTTGCTCTTTAATTCTAATCTTCTTTTTGTTCTTTTTTTTTTTAAGATTTGATTGATTGATTGATTGATTGATTGATTTATCAGAGAGAGAGCACAAGCAGGGGGAGAGACAGAGGGAAGAGGAAGAAGCAGGCTCCCCGCTGAGGAGAGCACCTGACATGGGCCTCGATCCCAAGACTCTGGGATCGTGACCCAAGCCGAAGGCAGATGCCCAATGGACTGAGCCACCCAGGCGCCCCTAATCTTCTTTTTGAAATACATATTTCTTAAAGTTGATTTTTAAGCAAAAATC
Source organism: Callorhinus ursinus (assembly GCF_003265705.2). Lineage (NCBI taxonomy): Eukaryota > Metazoa > Chordata > Mammalia > Carnivora > Otariidae > Callorhinus > Callorhinus ursinus. Next base: position 84,321,520 of record NW_027397063.1, on the reverse strand, counting down.
AACATTTCCTAAGGTGTATTTCATGAGATGTTAAAAGGCATTCTGTGACAAAAAGAGTTCACTTGTTCACTAAATTTTAAATATATGGGTTTTTTTTACGATTTTATTTATTTATTTGACAGAGAGAGACATAGCCAGAGAGGGAACACAAACAGGGGGAGTGGGAGAGGGAGAAGCAGACTCCCCACTGAGCAGGGAGCCCAACTCAGGGCTCGATCCCAGGACCCTGGGATCATGACCTGAGCCAAAGGCAGACGCTTAACAACTGAGCCACCCAGGCACCCCTTAAATATATAAGTTTTTAAAGCTTTCCATGTGATTCCAATGTGCTGCCTTATGCTTGTGCTTACCAAAATGCAGTGTCCGTAAAATCACTCATTTGTTAAAATGCAGATTCTGATCAGTGGGGACCAAGATCCCGCATTTCTAGCATCTTCCTAGTTGATGCTGAAGCTGCTGGTCTGTGGACTCTCTTTTGAGTATGAAGGCTTCACAGCACAAGAGAAGGGTGATGGGATAGGGCAGCGATGTAGTATACACTCAGAAGGCTCTTTCTAAATAACTACTGTACCTACCTGAGGCCTGCTGCTTTAAAAGTCTCAGATTATAAGTTTAGTATAATAATAAAAACAACCACCTTTTATTGAGTAATCCCTACTTCTATGTGCTCTGGATACATTATCCCACTTAGACCTCAAAATGCCCCTAGGGAGTAGTGCAGCAATGCTGTCGATGCCCCATCCCATACCCCCTTGCTCCACGTCCCCATCCACCTAAGGCCATGGTGGACGGTTCCCATGCACCTGCTTACCTTCAGCACCCGTGTTGCTCTCCTGCTCGGCCATGGGATCAGGAAAGCCTGGAATGCCAACCGCTTTCCAATCATGGTTTATTTCACATACGCTACTTAAATACAAGAATGTTCATAGAAATTTTATTAATAATAGCTCCAAGATGTAAACAACCCAAAAATCCATTAACAGAAGAATGGATAGAGCACAGTTTATTTATACACCGGAAACCTGCAGAGCAATAAAAAATAATGAACTGCTGCTGCATGCGACAATAAGGATGAATCGCACAGATACCGTGTCAAACAAAAGAAGCCCAACACATTACAAGACGTTCAAAGACAAGAAAAACTAACAGTGATAGAAGTCAGTATGGTTATGAGTGGGGGGAATGAGTGAGGAGTGTTAAGGGGGAAAAGGCACCTACCAGCGTGCTGGAAACATTCCATATCATGAGTTAGGTATTGGTTTCGCGTACATATGTAAATGTCTCTCAGGCAGTACTCTTTAATACTTATGTGTTTCCTGCACTTCACTCTATTTTTCATTTCACACCTAAAAAAAAAAAAAAAACACCCAGAAACCAAAACCAAAACCAACCAAACAAAAGAGTACAGACCATGGTGGCTAACGGTGGTTCTCTAGCAGCTTAGCTAAGCAGCACCCCCAGTCAGGCTGTTCTGCCAGCTACGGCAGCTTTACTGGTCTGATCAGCCGAGCCCCCACCACTTGGTTCCAGTGTTATATTAGTTTTAGGTGTGCAATATAGTGATTCAACACTTGCATACATCACCTTATGCTCAACACAAGTGCCCTCCTTGATCCCCATCACCTGTTTCACCCATCCCCCCACCTACCTCCCCTCTGGTAACCATCAGTTTGTTCTCTAGAGTTAAGAGTCTATTTCTTGGTTTGTCTCTCTCTTTCCCTCTTTTTCCCCTTGCTCATTTGTTTCGTTTCTTATATTCCACCTATGAGTGAAATCATATGGTATTTGTCTTTCTCCGATTGACTTATTTCACTTAGCATTATACTCTCTAGCTCCAACCATGTCATTGCCAATGGTAAGGTTCCATTCTTTCTTATGGCCGAGTGATATTCCCTTATATAGATATAGATCACTTTTTTCTTTCATTTTTGTCAAACTTTTTATTTAGTATTCTGTAGCTGCTTAACACACATTTAAATGGTCTTATTAAAGGAGGGACAAGAGGAGGTGCTTGCAGATTCCCGAGGAAATGTCAGAAAGGCAAAATATGGCCAGCATTATCCATTTGCTTTTTTGGATTACTGGGCGAATAGCACTTTCCTTACATAAGCATCTGATCTCGGGTTTTTATGCTGAGAACACTGACATCTCAGTTTGAAGACATTCTGAAATCCTAAGAGTAGCATACCCTGGCCACCGTCTAATAGCTAGCTTGTTTGTATAGGCAGACGGAGTCACCTCTCCATTCTAGATGGCTAGATGTTTGTGGAAGGTCTTAGAATTGCTTGCCTCATTTACTAGGAAAAATCAAGATATAGGAAGTGGCCTTTAGGGAAGCTTTTACTTTATATACCACATCTTCTGTATCCATTCATCATCAATGGACACTTGGGCTGCTTCCATCATTTGGCTATTGTAAATAATGCTGCTATAAACAATGGGGGCATGTATCCCTTTGAATTACGAACACATTCTTTTCAATTCCCAGCGGGTAAGAAGTTGACAAGCAGTTTTGTTTTTCATCAGAAGGACAGCAGGACACATTCACTTTCTTTCTTTCTTTTTTTTTTTTTTTTTGTAAAGGATGTACTCCTTCCGGCTGATTGAATTCAGCCTCAGGAGCTTGCTTTCTTTCTTTCTTTCTTTTTTTTTTAAGATTTTATTTATTTATTTGACAGATAGAAATACAGTGAAAGAGGGAACACAAGCAGGGGGAGTGGGAGAGGGAGAAGCAGGTTTCCTGCGGAGCAGGGAGCCCGATGCGGGGCTCAATCCCAGGACCCTGGGACCATGACCTGAGCCGAAGGGAGATGCCTAACAACTGAGCCACCCAGGTGCCCTGACACATTCACTTTCTTGTCCCAGGGCTACGTTAACTTTCCTGCTCTCTTTGATAAAATACAGCCCAAAGGGGTGTTAATATTTTGACATTCACACAACATAGTAGTACTCCACTGTATTGACCACATCAAGTTAACTTGGTGAGCAGTAAGTGGTGAGTTCTCTGGATGCCTTGGTAAGACACATGTGAGCCAGGTGGTGTAAGAAAAACCCTACCAAAATCCAGGGGGCAATTCTGTAAAGTTTTTAGAGATCCAATAATCTGCTGCATGCCAGAACATCCCCACTAAAAAAAAAAAAAAAAAAAAAAAAGAACAAATTATTGCATCTACATTAAGAAAGAAGAGCAGGCTTATCACAGCCCCTCAGAGAGATGATCACCAGCAGAAGTCTGAGGCCCAGGTTAATGGGTCTCCTTCTTCAAGCTTCTAGGTTTTAAAAACCCCATCTTCCCTTTGCTCTTCCAGCTCAGGGGTAGAAGCTGCTTCCTGCAGACACCATCTCTATGGTACTTCAGTATTACCACCTGGCCTTTTCAGTCCTCCAATGACAGTTTAGTCCATCCTTATGTTAAATGCTCCCTGTTCAAATGACCAACGTGGTTCCTTCTTTTATCAGTCAGGGTTCAAAACCAACAGGAGATTATATATTAAGAGATATCTTGCCAAGAATTACCTTATGCAACTGTGGGGGCTGGCAAGGCAAGGCTGAAATCTGTAGGGTAGGCCATTAGGAATGGGGGGGCAGCTGGAGCTGTTGGGTGTGAACTCTTCTCTCTGCAGGCAGAATTTCTTCTTCCTCAGGAAAGCCTCAGTTCTGCTCTTAAAGCCTTTCAATGGGTGGACTCAGGCCCACTCAGAGTATCCAGGATAATTTCCCTACTGAAGGCCAACTGGTTATGAACTTAATCACATCTCCAAAATACCTTCACAGCCACATCTGGCTGAGGGTTTGTTCAAAGAACTGGGGACTGACTAGCCCTGTTGATAATCACAGCCTACCCCTAACTTCAAGCTGGGATTGACGACTATACACACGTAGAGCTTCTCGAGTGTCCGAGCATCTCTGCCGCTTTGCCTGAGGACTATCTCAGGCTACGAGAGTTGTGTTGCCTGCGCTCCCTGTGAAGTGGGACGGAGCCCGCTGCTATAGCCGCAGGCTGCTCATGGATGTTCTCTCCCTCTCCTCCACTTGTGCTTTCCGGGGTTACCTCCCCAGCAAATGACCTGCATCCCAGTCCATCCTGCAGGGTCTGCCATTGAGAAAACACCGAGTACGACGAGTATCGTTGTCAGCTCCATTCTATGCCTTCTTTCCCTCCATAATAGCCAAAATAACACCCTACAAATGTATTGCATCCGTCCTCCCACCTCAACCCCACTTAGAATTCTCCAGTGGATTCTTAAGACTTAGGATAAAATTCAAACTCCTAGCTAAGACGTAAAAATTCTACCTGGCCTGCTGCTGTGACTTCATCACCCCAGAGTCCTCCCCGCCTCACGCTTTGCCCTCACGCTTTGTCCCTACTGTTGGAAACATTTCCACCTCTGCCTTTCTATGGATGACTCCTCTCACCGTCCAGATCTCTCTGAAATGCCACTTCCTTAGAGAGATCTTCCTTAATCATCCTAACTAACATAACACTCTCTCTTCCAAGCCTGGCAAATTCATTATTCACCCCACACCGCCACCATTTTTCTTTTAGGACTTTCTCCCATCTGAAATTCTTTTCTTCTTCTTCTTTTACTTCCTTATTATCTGTTTCCTTTCCCTCTGTGGGCAAGTGCTGGCCTATATTGTTCATCAGTTATCCTCAGGACTCGGAATGGTGCCTATGATACTGTAGACCCTTGTTAAATATTTGGTGAATAAATAACTAATTAAAAAAACACACAAAGAGCCAGAGCTCTTTGAGCTTCTCAGACACTGAAATTCACTTCAGACCATGTCTGTGATTCATCATGGGGATGACTAAGGTGGAGTAAATGTGAATTTTACAAGCACTGGAGTAGAAGTCAAGATACTGAGAGGTCAAGGTGTTAGAAGCGTTACCCATCTGGATGAGATGACCCTAGTAAACAGTAAATAACAATGAAAAAATCTCTGTGGTTGGGGTGGGAGTGAACAAAGGATGGGTAGATGATAGGCAGAGAGTAATAAAATATAAAATTGAGGCATTAGTTGTGTTTTGTTTTGTTTTTAAGATTCTCAAAAATCCCCTCCAGATTTTTTATTGTATTGTTAATTCTAAAGGCACTCCATATTCCTATTGTTCATTTCTTACCACGTTTAGATGTTATAGATTTTCTTACCATGTTTCCCATAATACTCTCAAACATAGTATAGGGATTCACAGAAAGTAAGCACTCAATCAATATTTGTGTAGTAAAAGAAACTGGGGTTTAGAATGACTGTGTTACTTGCCAAAAGATACTGTGTAAAATATTGACAGGGCTGGGATTTGACCCCAGAGTCCATTCTCTTAATTATTAAACCATGCTGCCTTTGTCTGTGGACTGTTGTAGTAAATAGACTTATGCTTTCCTGCAGAGTTACAACTGTGTATGTTTTTAAAATTCCCCAAATCCTTTTAGGATAAGACTCAAGAATCAAGCAGATCATTCGGACTTCTGTAAATGGGATGGAGAAGGGCAGGAGAGGTCAATGACACATGTAAACCTGGGCTAGAGTTGTCGTGATTTGTAGCCTGATGGTGTGAGGGAGTGACAGGAAGCGGGGCACAGTTTGTAAGGCTGCTTTAGCTGGATGTACTCCATCAACCTCATGGGGTCAGCTCTAAATACTTGGGGGGTCTATCCCTTTCTCTGTACCCATTATTTAGACTTCATCCATGTCATTTAATCTCTTAGTCCTCTGTGCCATAAAATGTGACAAAATAGCTGCTGCTCTGATCTGCTATGAACAGCCATTCTGGGATCATTCTTGGAAATGTTTTTGGCTCTATGGAGAAGGGTCAACTATTTGATGGCATTACACTGCTCTTCTGTAGGCTTACCTGGGCAAGATCTATTATGCATCCCAGGCATACTCTGATGAATGAATATCCTCAAGTGGTGAATGAAGTAGCAGCATATGGTCTGTGTGGAAAACACCCACACATACACTCCATATCATCCGAGACCCCAATTTTTCCCTGGTCGTGACTCCTTCTATCAGATGATCTATTTTACCAGAGAAAATGCAGGGTACTTGGGCCTGGTGCATGGTCTCTGGAATTACCAAGCCCAAGGCAATAATCCTGAAGTAATTCCGAAGCAATTTCTGGCCCTGGGTACAGGCTTTAGGTTTGTAGAGCCCTTTACAACTGGCATAGCACTTTCACTTATTGACTTATGTATTCATTACTACAAGTCCTACCCTCCACAGGAAAATCAGAAGCTTAGCCTCTAACAGATGTTCAATTAACATTATCTGTCTTTAATTCCTCCAAATGTTCATTCCTAACTACAGATCTCTGGAGAGATCAAACAAGGCCCCCCCCCCCAAAAAAAATCTATTTAGTCTTTCTTGAAGTTTACTGATTTTGGTGCCATTTGTGAAGGAGATAAATTAATGGTCCCTTGGCTTGTGTGTGCCTCAAGTTGGACACAGGTTGAGTAGTGCATACCATTTCTCATAGGAGGTTGTTAACAGTTCATCATGTGCTTATTTTAGACAGGAACAAAGAGCTCTTTGAGGCTCTCAGACACTCTGGGCACCTCAAAATAAAAAGAGTAGCCAAGATAAAAATTATGTTGGAGTAGTTTGCTTCTGTGCTAAGGCTCTCAATTGTGGTGATAAGGAAAATCTGTGTCCTAAGATGGCCGACCAAGCCAGCGCTAGAGTCCCAATCCTTGCCCCGGGGCTCTTCCGGGTTCTCCTCCCTGCTCTGCTTCCCGCACGCACCAATCTGGGTCCTTCTCTCTGCCCTGCTTCGTGCAGGCGCCAAAAGTGATAAGTATGTGGAAGTAGAAGTGTATAAATTGCCCCATTTGTTTGTGCTCGAGGCTCAGACCTTTGGAGACCACTCTCTCCTGAGTGCGCCGCTGTTAAATAAACCTCCTCTCCTCCAAGATCTCCGGGTGCCGCTTGGTTCTTCCGTCGGGTGATCCAGGCAAGGTTCCGTAATAATGGTAACTATCCAAACTCAGATAAGGTTCAGTAATTTATTTCTCTGGCCAACGTGATGGGAGAAACTCTCAGGCTGAGTACCTTTACTTTCCCCTTGGACCCTTCATGCTCCATCTGTATCTCACATTGGATAGCAATGGCTGTATTTGTGCTGAACAGCATTTTTGCTTCAATAAATAAAAAATGGAAGGGATAAATTTACATTCTTATTTTTCCTAATGAAAAATGAATTTTTGGTTCCCTATTGTATTGCTATTATTTATGATCATTAATATTTGGTCTGATGTGCATCCTTGTCTTCGTCTGTAAAAAACACAAAGGCCAGAGTAACAGAAACAAAAAGAATACTTATCACTTAAACTTTTCATGTAGTATCATTTCAGAGCTGTTATGATGACCATTTTGTTTGTAGTAAAACATTCAGAAACCACTGCATTTGTTGTAGCTTTCTCTGACCAATAAAAGTGTCAAAGAGGATGCTTCTCTCTTCTGTATTTCTCTTAACTTCTAAAAAGGCAAGGTATCTTACTAATGTGTTATGTATAAGTACATTTTAAAAATGAAATCAGGTGAAACCGATCCCACTACTTATAACAATAGAAGAGTTGAGGTTGGCTTAAGTGAACAAATACCATGGCTTCATCAGAATTCAGGTTCCTGAATACAATGGGCTGCTTTTCCAGGTGTTGGAAATCTATCATGATAGAAATCTATCATGACAGCATTTGACAACCATTTAACAATTCTTACACTAGAACTCAGTGTGAATATGAAGACAGCAGGCTTTGGAATTTTTTCAAGCCCAGGAAGGTAATGTACATCTTCTAGGATGCAGAGTTATCTCCAAATAATTAACTCATGAAAAGAATAGAGCAATAACTAGAGGCACCTGGGTGACTCAGTCCATTAAGTGTCCTAATCTTGGTTTCAGCTCAGGTTGTGATCTCATGAGTTGTAGGATCGAGCCCCACATGGAGCCCTGTGTAGGGCTCCATGCTCAGTGGGGAGTCTGCTTGAAAGAGTCTCTTCCTCTGCCCCTCCCCCAACTCGCTCAGGGGCTCACTTTCAAATAAATAAATACATCTTTTTTTTTTTTTTAAAGAACAGAGCAATAACCAAATATCTACTAGGAAAACAAATCTGGAAAAAAAAAAAACCCAGAAGTATAATGGACAATATGTGTGGTGGCTAGCCACTGAGATGATCCCAGTAATACTTGCCTCCTGGTATTCATGCTGTGAATACTCTTTTCCCACACTGAATAGGGCTGACTGGTGTCATCGATAAAGTATTGTTATGATGATTGTTTATGATTTCCAAGGCTAGGTCATAAAAAATATGTGGCTTCTGCTTTGCCCTCTCTTGGACCATTCACTCTAAGGGAAGCCAGCTTCCATGTTGTGAGGTCACTCAAGCAGTATGAGGATTTTTCATGGGAGCATGTGTGTGGTGATGGGGAGCTGGAGGTAACCTGAGTGTCAATCTTTGGAAAAGTAATGGGTGAAGTGTGGTGATTACATAACATTAAACACCATGATTAAATTCAAGAGATTAAACCTAGATACATCAACATAGCTGGATATTAAAAATAGTGCTTTGTCAGAAATCTCACCCATGCAAATAAAAATTCCTCAAACAACAATACACATTTTGCAAGAAAAGATTCAAATATAAAAGATATACAGGGGCACCTGGGTGGCTTAGTCATTAGGTGTCTGCCTTCGGCTCCGGTCATGATCCCAGGGACCTGGGATCGAGCCCCGCATCAAGTTCCCTGCTGGGGGGGAAGCCTGCTTCTCCCTCTCCCACTCCCCCTGCCTGTGTTCCCTCTCCCGCTGACTCTCTCTCTCTCTGTCAGTTAAATAAGTAAAATCTTTAAAAAAAAACCACACACAAAATATAAAAGATATACAAATATACATTAACGAATTAAACAAGAGAGAGAATCTTAAATTCCAGTTAAAATACAGTGTAATATTAGTTTCAAGTGTACAACTCAGTGATTGAACACTTCCATATGACATCCAGTGCTCATTACAAGTGCACTCCTTAGTACCCATTACCTATTTCACCCATCCCCCCACCCACCTCTCCTCTGATAACCGTAAGTTTATTCTCTAGAGTTAAGTTTCTTTTTTTTTTTTAAAGATTTTATTTATTTATTTGACACAGAGAGAGAGATAGCGAGAGAGAGAGAGAGAGCACAAGCAGGGGGAGTGGCAGGCAGAGGGAGAAGCAGGCTTCCTGCATGAGCAGGGAGCCTGATGCGGGGCTCGATCCCAGGACTCTGGAATCATGACCTGAGCTGAAGGCAGCGGTTTAACCAACTGAGCCACCCAGGCGCCCCTAGAGTTAAGTTTCTTGGTTTGCCTCTGTCTCTCTTTTTTTCCACAATGATCTTTTGTTTTGCTTCTTAAATTCCATATATGAGTGAAATATGGAATTCTCTTTCTCTGACTTATTTCGTTTAGCATAATACTCTCTAGCTCCATCCATGTTGTTGCAAATGGCAAGAGTTCATTCTTTTCTATGGATGAGTAATATTCCATTGTATATATTCTGTTGTATATATACACCAATTCTTCTTTATCCATTCATTAGTTGATGGACATTTGGACTCTTTCCATAATTTGACTATTGTTGATAAAGCTGCTGTAAACTTTGGGGTGCATGTATCCTTTCAAATTAGTATTCTTGTACCTTTTGGGTAAATAGCTAGTAGTGCAATTGTTGAATCATAGGTTAGTTCTCTTTTTAACTTTTGGAGGAACCTCCATACTGTTTTCCAGAGAGGCTGCACCAGTTTGCATTCCCACCAACAGCGCAACAGAGTTCCCCTTTCTCTGCATCCTCGCCAACACCCGTTGTTTCCTGTGTTGTTAATTTTAGCCATTCTGACAGGTGTGAGGTGATATCTCATTGTAATTTTGATTTGTGTTTCCCTGATGATGAGTGATGATAATTATCTTTTCATCTGTCTGTTTAAATTCCAGTTTTATTATGTTGAGGTATGTTCCCTCTAACCCTACTTTGTTGAGCGTTTTTATCATGAATGGATGTTGTACTTTGTCAAATGTTTTTTCTGCATCTATTGAAAGGATCATATGGTTCTTACACTTTCTTTTATTAATGTGGTGTATGATGTTGATTGACTTGTGAATATTGGACCACCCTTAGAGCCCAGGAGTAAATCCCACTTGATCGTGGTGAATGATTCTTTTAATGTGCTTTGAACTTGATTTGCTAGTATTTTATTGAGAATTTTTGTATCCATGTTCATCAGGGATATTGGCCTGTGGTACTCTTTTTTAGTGGAGTCTTTGTCTGGTTTTGGTATCAGGGTAATGCTGGCCCTATAGGATTAATTTGGAAGTTTTCCTTCCATTTCTATTTTTTGGAATTGTTTGAGAAGAACAGGTATTAACTCTTCTTTAAATGTTTTGTAGAATTCACCTGTGAATCAGTCTGGCCCTGGACTCTTGTTTGTTGGGAGATTTATGATTACTGATTCAATTTCTTTGCTGGTTATCAGTCTGTTCATGTTTTCTATTTCCTCCTGTTTCAGTTTTGGAAGTTTATATGTTTCTAGGAGTTTACTGATTTCTTCCAGGTTGTCCAATTTGTTGGCATATAGTTTTTCATAATATTCTCTTATAATTGTATTTCTGTGGTGTAGTTATTTCTCCTTTCTCATTTGTGATTTTATTTATTCGGATCATCTTCTCTTTTTAATAGGTCTCGCTAGGGGTTTTTCAATTTTATTAATTTTTTCAAAGGACCTGCCCCTGGTTACATTGATCTGTTCTATTGTTTTTTTAGTTTCTATATCATTTATTTCTGCTCTAATTTTAATTATTTCTTTCCTTCTCCTGGCTTTAGGCTTTGTTTGTTCTTTTTCTAGCTCTTTTAGGTGTAAGGTTAGGCTGTTTATTTGAGATTTTTCTTGGTTCTTGAGGTAGGCCTGTATTGCTATAACCTTCCCTCTTGGAACAGCTTTTACTGCAACCCAAAGGTTTTGGATGGTTGTGTTTTCATTTTCATTTGTTTCCATGTATTTTTAAGTTTCTTCCTTGATTTCCTGGTTGACCCATTCATTGTTTATTAGTATGTTGTTTAACCTCCATGTATTTGTGGTCTTTCCAAATTTTTTTCTTGTGTTGACTTCATTTCATAGCATTGTGGTCAGAAAATATGCATGGTATGATCTCAATCTTTTTGTAATTGCTGAGTCTGGTTTGTGACCTAGTATGTGATCTATTTTGGAGAATGTCCCATGTGTACCTGAAAAGAATATGTATTCTGTTGCTTTAGGCTGGAATGTTCTGAATTTGTCTGCTAAGTCCATCTGGTTCAGTGTGTTCATCAAAGCCATTGTTTCCTTGTTGATTTTCTGCTTAGATGGTCCATTGATATAAGTCCCCTACTATCATTGTATTATTATCAATGAGTTCGTTTATGTTTGTTATTAATTGTTTTATATATTTGGGTGCTCCCATGTTGGGTGCATAAATATTTACAATTGTTAGATCTTCTTGTTGGATTTTCCCCTTTATGATGATATAGTGCCTTTCTTCATCTCTTGTTATAGTCTTTGGTTTAAAATCTAGTTTGTTTGATATAAGGATTGCTACCCCGGCTTTCTTTTGCTATCCATGCACATGATAAATGTTCCTCCATCCCCTCACTTTCAATCTGCAGGTGTCTTTAGGTCTAAAATGAGTCTCTTGTAGGCAGCATATAGATGGGTCTTGTTTTTTAATCCATTCTGACACCCTATGTCTTTTGATTGGAGCATTTAGTCCATTTACCTTCAGAGTAATTATTGATAGGTATGTATTTAGTACCATTTTATTACTTGTTTTGTCATTGTTTCTGGCGATTTTCTCTGTTCCTTTCTTGTCTTTGTTACTTTTGGTTTTTCCTTTCCACTCAAGGAGTCTCCTTTAATATTTCTTGCAGGGCTTGTTTCGTGGTCACAAACTCCTTTAGTTTTTGCCTGGGAAACTTTTTATCTCTCTTTCTATTCTGAATGACAGCCTTGCTGGATAGAGTATTCTTATAGCAGATAAGGGATAGCAGATGTTTCCCATTCAGCACTTTGCATATATAATGCCACTTTCTTCTGGCTTGCCAAGTTTCTGTGGAGAGATCTTCAGCTAGCTTTATGGGTCTTCCCTTGTAAATTAGGGACTTCTTTGGTCTTGCTGCTTTTAGGATTTTTTCTTTATCACTATATTTTGCAAATTTAATTACAATATGTCTTGGTGTTGGCCTGCCTTTGTTGATTTTGATGCGAGTTCTTTGTGCCTCCTGGATATGGATGTCTGTTTCCTTCCCCAGATTAGGGAATTTTTCAGCTATTATTTCCTCAAATAAATTTTCTGCCTTCTCTCTCTTCTCCTTCTGAGACTCCTATAACATGAATGTTATTACATTTGATGGAGTCACTGAATTACCTAAGTCTATTCTTGTGTTCCATAATTCTTCTTTCTCTCTTTTGTTCAGGTTCATTATTTTCCATTATTTTGTCTTCTAGATCCGTTATTCATTCCTCTTCTTCCAGCCTTGTGTTCATTTCATCAAGCCTGTTTCCAACCTCAGTTATTGTATTTTGCATTTCTGATTCTTTTTAAATTCTTTTATCTTGGTGGTAAGGGTCTCCCTGAAGTCTTCCATTCTTTTCTCAAGCCTAGCAAATATCCTTATGATTATTGTTTTAAATTCTCCATCAGGCACATTACTTATATCTGTTTTGCTTGGATCTCTAGCCATGGCCTTATCTTGTTGTTTCATTTGGGATGAATTGCTCCATCTTGGCATTTTGTCCAAGTCTTGGTCTTCTTCTCTGTGTTAGAAAAGGCTGTTATGTTTCCTGCTCCTGAGAGTAATGGCTTTATGGAGAAGAGGTCATACACTGTCCAGGGCCTGGTGCTTCAGGGAGTGTCTCCAGTGTGAGCTGCGTGCACTCTGCTGATGTGTTTTGGCTGCTCTAGCCTTCAGGCCGATCATCTGCAGAGGCTCTCCCTGCCTGTAGTGAGCAGTGTTTGGTCCTTGGCCAGAGTGTGGCCTGTTTTAACTAAGTGTGCTCTGGTCTGCTTGTTACATGAGATCTCATACCACTTTCACTAGAAATGAAGTTTTGCAGAACACTCCAGTCAGGAGACATGGTGTGGGCAGGGTTTCTGCTGGTCTTCTAGGGAAGAGGCCCACCACCCTGGAGCTGAGGCAAGCTTGATCGAGAAGGGCGGTTGGGCACAGAGCGTGGGGGTGTGGGACTTGGAGCAAGCAGGGGAGGCAGCCAGTGTCTGGCTGAGCTGCCCTCAGCAGGTGGCTCTGTGCCTTTGCTGAGGGGCATGGCAGGGAAATAGTGCCAGCCAACTCTTTTGTCCCCAGAGAGGTGCCTCAGGGCCTCTCAGGGACACACTCCTGGAAAAGTGAGTCATCTCCCCTCTGTGTGCCCCAGGTTTTCCTCAGTTCATCGTTTCCCCACTGTCCTTGGGTTGCCTGCCTGCCTTCTCTGCTGGAGAAAGGCAGTGCCCTCCGGGCTCTATCTCAGCCAAGCCCACGGACCTCTAAAACTCCAGTCTTTGAGCCCTGCTGCTTGCAAGAACTCACAAAAATCAGCCCCTCTCATTTTCCCCGCCAATGGCTTTGGGGAAATGTTCTCCTTGTGTGCTCCCCTGTGTGCTCCTCTCTCGTTCTCTCTTTCTTTCCTGCCTTTCTCTGAAACCACAGCTTCCTCTCCTCCACAGCACCAGTGATCTGCTTCTCCCCCAAACCATGTCTCTATACTTCCTACCTTCCATGATGTGGCTTCTTTTCTCCCTTTAGTTGGACAGTTTGTTGTCAGTCTTCAGGTCGATTTCTGGGGTATTTAGGACGATTTGATACTTATCTAGTTGATAACTATGTGTGAGGGGAGCCTAGGGTTTTCTTACTATGCTGACATCTTAGGTCTCTTCTCCAAAAACCCAGACTTTAAAAAGAGAAGGCCATAGGAAAGAGTGACTAAAAAAAAGAAGAGTTGCATCCAGTGACCCCTCAGACCAGTTTCAAAACAAAGAGAAGTCTGATAGAGCTGGGTTGTTCTAGACAGAAAAGCAGTTAATTAGCCTGGTGAGGGGAAGGTGATGTAAGTCAAGAACTTTTGGATTTTCACTTCACTTTGAGGTCCCTGTGCCTTTATCTAGGGAATGCATCGTAATGTAAGTTTCTTAAAAAGGAAGAAGGGTTATGAAAAAGAGGCTCTGGAAATATGTCTTTATTTTATTATTTTATTTTTTAAAGATTTTATTTATTCATTTGAGATACAGAGAGAGAGAGAGAGAGCATGAGCAGGGGGAGAGGCAGAGGCAGAGGGAGAAGCAGGCTCCCCACTGAGTCAGGAGCCCGATGTGGGACCTGATCCCAGGACTCCGGGATCATGACCCAAGCTGAAGGCAGATGCTTAACCATCTGAGCCACCCAGGCACCCCATATGTCTTTATTTTAAAAGATTTTTAAAAAGTACTCCTTCTGTTGTTTTTCACAAATCACCAAATGTTTGCCTACTGAGTTATCTGGTGCAATTCTGACCTAAGTCCTTTGGGCGACTGCCCAGCAAGTGAATAGTCAAATATCATGGGGAAAACTATTGAATTTTAATTTTCCATGATTTTTCAAATGAGATTTTGACCTGATGTTTAAAAGTTCCATTATGACAGCTGTAACTATATTATATATATATATATATAATTTATAAAATATATTTTATGTTTTTAAAAAAGTGATTGAGACTTGGGGCGCCTGGGTGGCTCAGTCGTTAGGTGTCTGCCTTCAGCTCAGGTCATGATCCCAGGGTCCTGGGATCGAGCCCCGCATCACGCTCCCTGCTCGGCGGGAAGCCTGCTTCTCCCTCTCCCTCTCCCCCTGCTTGTGTTCCCTCTCTCACTGTGTCTCTCTCTGTCAAATAAATAAAATTTTTAAAAAAGTGATTGAGACTTAACAAATACTAAAGAAAAATGTAGAAATCGAATTCTTACTACAGCACTCTAACATAAAAACAACTCATTTCTTTGGGTTCTCCTCTGCGCTTTCTGGATTGGCCCAAAGCACCCCACGCATCAGAACATAGACTTGGGGGAACAGGGTAGAGAAGACAACTTTTCAATCCACTTTTCACATAATCTGAATAATGTGCTCGGCATGGTTAGAAGCCAAATGCAGAGTATTTAAAAAGTTAGATAATGCCTGCCTTCAGGGAAGTTACATACCTCTAAAAAGGATACAAATGACGACATGAAAAATCAGAGGCCTGTGCTAGGGGGCGCTGTTGACGCGTCACCCTCTATGCGCGCCGCCTGCCTCCGAGCTTCCCCGAGCCGCAGTTGCGGTTCCCCACCTTGTAGCTTTGCCTCAAGGGCTTCTTGCGGCTCCTCCACCAGCTTTCCCTGAGCCACAGCAGCTTGCTGAACCTGTCTGCAGGGAAATTCCAGAAATGCCCGGGGTGTGGCACTGCCGGGGGCAAAGTTCAACCAATGAGAAATGGAAGCTTGCGGATAAAGACAGCAGCCTCCCCAGCCTTCAGGAGTCCAAGCAGGATCGGGCCCTGCTGCCTTCAGTGGTAACTCCCTCTTTACTCTGAATTGGCTTTGCTGGTCCTTGTCTTGCTTTATCCCCTCCTCCACGTGTGCTTCCTGAGAAGGGGTTCTAAGCAAACGGGACTGCAGGTGAGCACAGAGCTGGCGGGGAAGCCGCTACCGTCCGTGCGATCACCTGAGCATTGTGCGGAATGAGAAGACCTCGGGAGCTCAAGCCGGAACCTGGGGTCGTGAAACGGAGAAAGGGGAGCCACGATGATTTTAAAGTGTGACCAGTCACCTGGAAGCGAAGGAAAGCTTCAAACAGGCCTAGTGAGATCAACACTGAATGTGTCCTTGTTGAAAAAGCCAGCGAGCTACGAAAATACGCAAGAGAAATCTATGTTTCAAGAAGTCAGGGATTTGGTAGTAACTGGAAGGGGAGGGGAGAGAAGGGGGCTTCCCTTTCTTAATTTCAGTGCTGCTGAGCTGTGTATGTTAAGTTCCTGAAAAACATCAAGCTGTCTATCACATTGGCACTTTCTGAAGGTATGTTACCTATTAGTAAAAAGCGTAAAGAACCACAGGTAGGTCAGTTTAGGTGAATGGGCTGGAAACCAGTTGGCAGTAGGTTATAGAGCAGCTAGAAGGTGAAAAAGGAAAAACGGAATAACCTGAAGAAGCTTGACTTGATCCATTGTCTATTTTTGTCACAAACCATCCCAGAACTTAAGGGCTTATGACAGCAACTGTTCCATTTGCTTATAATTCTGTGGGCCAGTCATTTGGGCTGGGCTCAGCTGGATGGTCCTGCTGCTAGTTGCAGTGGCAGTTGGACTGGGTCAGGGTGATCTAACATGGCCTCACACCCATGTGAGATAGTTGGTGCTGGCTGTCATCTGGTCCTTTCTCCTGGTCTCTCATCCTCACTTGGTGACAGCATTTAAGGAGGTTTAGAGTCGAGGCTGCAGTCTTCCTGGGGCATAGGTTTGAAAGTTGTACAATGTCATTGCTGCCATGTTCTGTTGGCCAAAGCAAGTCATAAGCCCCGCCCTGGTTTAACAGTAGGGAATGGTGGGGACTGTGGGGACCTAGCCAGCACATACCTCATCTTAAAGGGACAGCTGTTCAGGTCCAACAGGAATCGATGCTATGTGTCCCATTGTTCCTAGACATTCTGATTTTGCACAAAAGTCCAAAACCTAAAACATCATGTGAAATCTTTCAATTTTTATATTTAGCGACTAATTCACAATGTTAAACACTATATGGTCCAAATAAATATGCTTGTGAGCCTTGAACTTATAACCTCTGCCTCAGATGATAGCAAGATTTCAAATAATCGAGACCATCATTCTCCAAATAAAAGTGGAAGCAAATTTAAGAAATCCACACTCTCTCTTTGGCCTGTGGGGCATCGGTCTTTCACTTTTGGTTTATTTCTGTAGTGTAGGAGACCCAACACTGTCAGCATAATAGGAATTTGGAGAAAACCACCTTTCATTTCCTCCCCTTAGACACCTCTCTCTGCCCTCCCTCCAGCTTAGAACCTCCACTTGGAAATTACTATTATTATTTTTATTTTGTTTTTTTCAATTGAAGTATAGTTGACATACAGTATCCTATTACTTTCTGATATACATCATAGAATTCCACATTTTTACATTATAAAATGATCCCCAAGATAGTCTAGTTACCACCTGGAAATCACTATCATTTTATTGACTTCTGGAAGTGGGAAAGAAGTCCAGACCATGGGTGTGGGTGTGGGGTGTGTTGTCCTCTCTATTCAAGATGGTCTGGCTCACTTTCAGAGAGTAGAGGAAAGGCATCTGCTATAGCTTGATAGAAACACCTACTGTGCGCATCTGCTTTTGTGCTTTTACCTATGTATCTCATTGGCATTCATGAGTGAGGCTTTATTACCACGTTTGAAGACCTCAGAGAGGATTATTTGCTGGCAGAGTCCCACTGCTGGCAAGTGGCAGGTGGAGATCTGGGGTGAGCTCTCTTGCATGCTGAAGCCCATGCTTTTCCCATTGGTATTTGATCAGTCCCATACCTGTACCTCATATACCTGGGGGTTGTATGTAAGCCCCTGGAGTCTTGAAGAGGTGGTAAAGGACAGTCTCAGGGCCATGACCATTCTGAAGTGTGAAGCTCTAGAGCTACTGAATGAGCTGAAACATGTAAAGAAGAGGTCCTGGCCAACAAAATCACTGATAATAGCTATTACTGTTATCGGTAGTAGTAATATGGTTGTTTCCCGGTTCCTACTCTGGTGTCCTCAAAGACTGACACTTACTCTATTTCACTCTCATCTTTGCTGTTTTCTCCAGCTTGGTAATTCCCACACTGGCACTCAAATGCCTATTTCAGGCACTTATTTTGAGAAGGGCAGTAACTTTGCACTCACAATTCACTAGAATGTGGGCAGCATGAAGGGCCCCCTGGTCTGACCTGTTCACTGATGCGCCCCAGCACCCCCCAATGGCCTTCTGAATATGTGCTTACTGGAAGCTGTCTCAGTTTTTTAAAAGAAATTTGCCGCCTCACTCTATCATCACACCTCACGGGGGACAGAGGTCTGGGAGTAGCAGAGGATGCTGAGACTCTGAGGCTGACCCTCCTGGGGGCCCACAACTGGGGTGTAGGGTGGGGTATCCACAGATACACAGTTCTGTCTCAAGGTCAGACATGCAGCACTCTGGCTTTCAAGACCCCGGTGCAGAATGAGGAATCTGGTTTTCAAATAAAGGGACGCTGCTGATTTCACGCTTTTAATTATTTAATTAATGAATATTTACATTTTAAAAAAGCAGTTAAGGAACCAGGCACAGAGAGCATTGATTGTGAGGCAGAGAATGGATACATGGATCATTTCCAATGCTTCACGGATGGAAAGTTCACAGGGAACTGAGTCTCCTGAGTTCACAGTTCTCATTCTGAATACAAACCCTTCAGCTATCCATCCTCATTTTTTTTTCTTTAACACTTTAGTTACAAACATTGTCAACCATGTATGCTTATGAGTGCTCAGCTGGGAGAAGCCTGCTTTAGCTGACAACATCTCTTCCAGAGCAAAAACCACGTGATTTTATTCCTGAAAGGACTCGACCTTGTTCTTAGAATAAATCCGTTGTAGAATGTTGGGCTCTGGGATAAGGAGACTTGAAAACCTTGTTAGGGAAGAGAACAGAACTCATCCAACTCTGTTTGGTTGAGGTACTCTGTCTGGACATTCTTTGCTTTCTCTAGAGGAAGGACCAGTAGGCTTTTCTTAAAAGATGGTGAATATTTTAGAATTTGCAGATCATTTGGTCACGAATGCATGTAAATGAATGGACATGGCTGTGTTTAAATAAAACTTTATTTACAAAAACAGGAGGCCCAGCCTTGGTGTGCCAAGTGCTGCAGTAGAGGTGAGGCTAGGAGTCTGAGTTCTGTCCAGAATATTAAAATATTCTGAACGGATGTTCATTGCCAGATATTTGTTTTATTGTGTCAGTGACGTGCTCCAACTGCAAAACTTCGGTATGAAGTTTTAGAGTGGTTTAGGAGACTATCAGCACCTTTGGCCCAGACTATTTTGTGTGAAGAATCCAAGTAGGTCTACATCAGGAGGGCATGATGTTCTATTTCTTTGTGTCAAGCAGAAGTAGGGTGACATTCACTTATGTGCATTTATTAAGAATAAATTGAACAATTATAGCAGCTTGGCAAAAGAGTAAGCAAGCCTGCATTTTGGATTGCCATCCCAGTCTCTGACTTTACAACTTCCAAATGATCAGCGTGACAAATTTTCATTTACCTTATGTTTGACTACGGTTTGTAAGTTAAAAATTTAAAATAGTATAAAGGAAAAATAACCTGTAAGAAATTAAGTCATAAGACATTCGGTTCCTTTAATGAACGCTTCCAGTCTCAAGTCAAAGTCAGCACTATCTCACATGTGAATTAGATGCCATTAGGGATCATTTTATAGTACCTGCCCACCCCCCTAAGAATAATGCGAATTCACTGACTTCTCGCCTGCAACTTTCTGAGAGCTGCTGCTGAATTCCTTTTCTAGTGCATTTCTAGATTCAAGAATTTCTCAAGGCCCATCCATTTTAAACCTCCAAACTGCCAGTAGTAATTGGCCTCAGAGGACCTTCCAGGGAAATAAAAATGTATTCCTGAGCACACTTAAAGTCCTTTAGCATTTGCTCATTTTATACAAGACAGAGTAGAGAGGGATGAGACATGAAGGATCCTCTTTGCCCCCGTTATAGAGGGTGACAGACCTCAGAAAACCCTCAAGTGCCATATCAGATCGGGGATGTTAACAAGACGATTACCTCTATTAAAAAATAATATTTTGTCAGTCACTTAAGAGGGTAAGTTAAACAGAAGATTTGTTGTAGAGGCCTCATTTTGGGGTTGTTGTTGTTTGTTTTTTGTTTGTTTTCAGAAACCCTTTCCTTGTCCTCTAAAATGGTTTACATAATCCGGAGGTGCTCTGTTTGGGGACCGAGGCTGAAGGAATAAGGGGTGAAGAGATGCAGGAGGAAGGGCAGGTTCTTCCTGAGTATACAAATCTGGTCTGCCCATAGGCTGGCATCTGCAGAAAGGCTTCTCCACCTGCTGTTTTCATCACTCGTGGTACATTACAATTTCCCAAGTTAGTACACAAGAGAGGAACTGCTCATGTTTTTGACTACCTAGAGATGAAGTTTTCTTCCAAAGGTGCTACTAAAAGAAAACTAGTATTTTGTTTTACCATATGCCTCTCAACTATCTAATGACAGCCTCTCCAAGCCTCTGTGTGATGCCTTAAGAGTTGAGAATTAAGAACATCCCAAGGGAGGGCGAGTCACCGAGTGGACACTTGATACAGAGCAAACGCCTGCACCAGATCTGCTATGTTGAGTACTGTCCAACGACTAAGCTTGGACAATCTGGATGGTTTGAGTGGCTATTCTACCTTCTACCATTTTGTATAATTACAGAATTCTTCCTTCTTGAAAATAAAAATGATTACAGAGATAATCAGATTATGGGGTACAGCATTTGGGGTCATTTCGGAAGATTGCAGTCGATTTAAAATGTGGGGCAGATTCATAACAGCTTTTCAAGGCTTTGAATCTTATGCATTTTCAAGTTGATACCAGATATTGCAATCTTAAAGATAAGTTATTTGAACTTCCATTATTAGGTGGTAGTGGTGTCAGAATGATGGCTAATTAGGCCATGCAGTACACCTCGTGTCCACACCCCATGTGACTTTTGCAGAAAGCCGCCCTACGGAAGCTGCTATTGCAGATAGGCAATTATTGCACAGAATCTTCCAGAAAATCCACCCAAGTAAAGCTGGTAGCCTCTCATCTTTGCAGAAGAATATCTTGCCTTTCAGAAGATGCAGTAGAAAGGACACTGGCCCCAGAAACCAACAGTAACATTTCTTGTCTGAGATTCTGTAAGTTTGGCATTTCATGAGCTCGCCCCTCCACCTCGTTTATTCACCCACCAAGCAGTTACTGAGCACCTCCACTGTGCCAGGCACTGTTCCAGGCTCAGAGGATATACTATGAACAAAACACAGCAAAGTTCCTGCCCCGTGGAGCTTACATTCAAGCAGGGGAGACAGATGAACCTTAAGTACATGATATCACGGTGTTCAAAACGGCTTAGAGGTATCCTGTCTGAAATCTGTTTACTGCCTCTCCTCACTTGTGGACAATGACCACGTCAAGGGAGAGGCCACGAATGAACCACAGCAATTTCACTGGTCCCGCCTCCACCATCTCTCAGCTGGGTGAACTCAAGTGAGTCCTTCAACCAACCTGGGCCTCAGTTTCTGAGGAGAGGCTGGATTAAGTGACTTGTTTTTTATGAGAAGGGGAGGACCTTTTAAGCTGTTCTTTTTCATGGTGTTAGGAGAGCATTTTGCACAAAATTAAAAGCCAGTGCATTGACTGTTCTACAGTTGAAAAACTATGTAAAAGTAAACCATAAGAAAGCCTTAGGTATTCCACGCCCACTCAACTCTCTAAATGCCAATCTAAACTTCAGAAATAGCAAATGTCTTACTTACAGCTGCTATAGAATGAAGTCACTACCATCTTCAGCCTTCCGAGAAATTCTTTATTCATAAAGCACAGTCCCACCTCATTTGTGAAATGTTCTCTAGCTGTGACATCCTCTCCTGAGTGTGACACTCTTTCCTACTCACCCAGATTATTGACTCTGTACTCCTGTTTAACCTCTTCCTGGCTCCATGAAAACAAGGATTGGGTCCTCGCTTTTTCTGAAGAACGACTCCAGTGAGATTCTGCCCCGATAATCCATACATGTGTGATCAATGCGCCTACAGCATGTTTTATGGGCACAGGCCTTTTGGGAACCCACATCAGCTCTTCAGGCTGTAAGAACAGTTCTGCTTAGTAACATTAGAGCTGGGGTGTACCAAAGGGACTACTACTATTCACAAAGGAAACATGGGTTTCCGGAACAATTCATAGACTGGGACAATGTGAATTAATGAAGATCCTAACCTCTTTGGAAGGCTGGTTTGGAATGTTAAGGCATATTTAATAATACAAGTTAAGTAGCAAGTATTTTGCAATCAATTCTTCTTAAAGAAGGTAACATAGCTGACAGCTGAATGTCAAATAAGGTCAGGCTTTTACTTATTAATTTGGTAGGAGTTATGAAGCCTCCAGTTCTCTTGAAAGACAAATTGCATTCACTGGTTTGATTTTCAAATGGAGAAACTCAAATTTCAATCAACCCAGCAGCTAAGGGTGATAGGAAATTTTCCAGGACTATAAAGAATCTTTTCTTGTCTGGATCAGATCCCCACGGCCACCTTGGAGGCTTCTGAAGGCTGCGTGCTCTCAGTTTTATCAGCTGCTGTGTAATGAAATATCTTACACGTGTTTTCAAATTTGATCAGGTGGGCCCTACCAAAAGACCGTATCTTGTCATTGCCTTTGGAGGCAAAGTAAAATCTCTGCCTCAATAACCAAATTTAATTCCTTCCTATTGCTCTGTGGTGTTAAGATCTATAGTGTTGACGTTATCAGAAGCACCCAACTTGGGCTGCTGTGTACATAACGTCCACCCTGTCCTTCCAGTCACTGGAAAGGGATAAGGACCACATCCACATCCTTGCTTGGGTGGACACTCCTACTGCAGGACCAGATGGGCAGGGGCATCTCGCTGCCACCCTGAAGCACCTGGGAGCAGCATCACAACATCTTCTAGGAATAAACAATGTCTCTAACCGTGTCTGTATGTACTACGAAGTGAGGGCAGGTCCGGCAGTCATCGGCTGCATTAATGAGGGTCAGAGAAAAATAAGGAGGGTCCGACAATTTCTGGCAACCTAGATCACAGGCACAGGTAAATTCTTGTTAGCAAAGGAAATGCATTTTGGTGTATACCATGGAATTTGTTGTTGAGCATATAGCTACCAATAAGAAGACAGTCCCTTTTTCACAAGGATAAGCAGGAGGAGTTAGAAAGCCCACCTGATGTTCAGTGCCCTTCTATCAGGACTGCAGCCCTGCCCAGCCAATCCAGAGGGTCCCTGGGATGGATCCCAGCACGCGTCAGGGCTGCCTGCAGCTGTGAGGATCTCCCTAAAGTCACTGTGTACAGTGTACTTTTCAAGGTGGGAGTCCTTGGAGCTGCAAACGAATATCACCCTTAAGTCCAAACCTCTGTGGGCACTATGGCTTCTTTGGTTCCAACGGAAGGCAGTAGGCTTTCTTCAGACAGGAAATAAAAGGGGAACTGCACTAAGAACCCACGGATCTTCTTCAGTTCTTCCTCAGCTCTAATGGGATCTTCCCTTGCTAAGATGGGCTTGGTTATAAAGTCTCTCAGTTGAGTTAAATTGTGTACTTCATCATTGGGAAGGCACCGGAACACCTGATTAAAACACAAATAGGAAGAAACTAGGTCATAAGTTTAAAAGAAAAGATACCTCCTTTACGGAAAATATGCATTCTGACAGACAAAATCTTTGCTAATTTTATGCCACAGCACAGACCCGATTGAAGAGTTGTTTCTCTTATTTGCTACCAGGAGATGACTAGATTTGCTTCCATCAAAAAAAAAAAAAAATCATAGATCCTTCTATCTGATCTACACGGGTCATCGACTTTAGGATAAAGTCAAGCTAGTGGTGTGGGAATTCCACTGATGTTAGTTAGTCCACATTCAGGTTAGGATTTTGGATTATAATTCCCCGAATTTCACTGGAGGTTCTGGTCTAAGAGGAAAATTGCAGATTATATTGCCTCTAACTTTTCATTTTCAAAAATGTTCATATCTGTACCTTTACTTAAAGGTATCAGTTGTACACTTATTTTGCTAATTGAAAATGAGCTCCCCATAGCAGAATACTTCCCTCCTAAATACGTCAGCATGTATTAAGAATACGGATGTGCCTATATAACCACGATAGCATTCTCACACCTCAGAAAATCACTTCCAAGTCATTTACGATAATGGTCCATATTCAGATTTATCCTATGTTCCCAAAATGTTTTTTATAGCTGCTATCCACCCTACCTCCAAGAGGATCCAAACAAGGCTGTGCACTTCATTACATTTTAAAAGCCTCCATGCATATGACCTATTTGGTCGTGGCCTTGAGTCCTCAGCATGAAATAAGGCTATGTCGACTGTCATGTTTCATTAGGAATGATGAATTCTCCAGCCTGGAAAGCACTCCAGCAGTCATGAAGAACACCAACACACTCTTACCCAATTTCTGATAGATGGTCAGCAGATCTCAGCTTGAAGATTTTCTTTGACAGAAAGCTGGCTACTTCATGAACTAACTTGTTCCCCTGTTGGACAACTCTTAACTCTGGTGCATTCTTTATCATAACCCATGGATAGAACTTACCAAAAGATACATTTGGCCTCCCTAACATATGGAGCTGGTTTTAAAACACCTTTCCAAAATTAGAGCTGCCCAATAAAGGACGTGTTTCATTATAATAAGTTCCATCATAAGGATGGATGCCATTTACTATGCTATGTGTTAAGTACATTTAAAAGACTATTCTTTATTATCATAACTACCCCAGTGAATATTCCTCCCAGTTTATAAGCGAAGAGAGGAGGGCTCACAAAGTCAAATCACTACATACAAGTTCTATCACCAGCAACTGGGTGAGCTGGGTTGAACCCAGCCAGGTCTGACTCATTTTTGGATCTCATCTGCCTCTTTTCTCTTTGTCACTAGACACTTCCAAAGGCTAGGTAACCACCTTCTAAGGATGGTTATGATGGGACCCCAGAGTCAGATGAGAGATCAGAATGCCACTAATGGCTCTTCTAAACCATAATCCATGTTACTTTTTGACTCTGTTTTTTAATGTCTACAAAGAGGTATTTTATTACAACTTGGAAAGGTACTGGTTTTTTACACTCATTAAGAATACTCTGTACCAATAATATGCAGTAATAATGATGTGCTTTTGTGATGTGATTCAATTAAAAAAGGTGGGGGGTGATATGCAAACCTCACCTTATCATAAATTGTAGCATTTCGAGCTGCCGTTGCAACCCACACCTCCTTGAAGAATTTGTCACACACTGGATCCTGAATGTTTTCACTTGGGTCAGAAAGATAGCCAAGGACAACCCTGAAATACAAGTACCCTCCAAAATGAATAACTGAGATAAAGAAGTTCGCAGCAGGCATTGTTTCTAATGATAATGTACTTCATTATGTTACCATTCATGTAACCCAACCACAGAAGTTTTTTTTTTTTAAGAAAATCAGAGGAAGCCATTAAAACTGTGTGTGTATAAAACCTCAGTTGCAAAACAAAACAAAACAAATCTAAGCTGTTATGTGTTTGAAAGTTTTGACTATTGGACAGACAGAAAGACCTGAATTTAGTTCCAAGAAAGTCCTGGCAATTTGGCCCAAGGGGGTGAGAACCTTGGAGGATGGGGTTACATTCAAACCATGGGCCAGGGGGCACCTGGGTGGCTCAGTCGGTTGGGCATCTGACTCTTGATTTTGGCTCAGGTCATGACCTCAGGGTCCTGGGATCAAGCCCTGTGTCACGCTCCATGCTCAGTGGAGAGTCCCCTTGGGGATTCTTTCTCGCCCTCTCCCTTTGCCTCTCCTTCTACTCTCTCTCTCAAATAAATCTTTAAACACACACACACACACACACAAAACCCATGGGGCCAGCAAATGTGCTAAGTCCTTTCCAAGAACTGTCTCAGTAAATCCTCAACAATCTTATAAAGAAGCAACTATTATTATTTCCAGTTTACAAATAAGGGAACTAAGGCACAGAGAGAGTATAAGTAACTTGTTCAAGGTCATCCAGCTGGTAAGCTGCAGATCTGGGACTCCAGACCATCTCACTCCCAAACCTGTGCTCTCAACCAGGATGAAATATCCCTTTCTCCTCCCTCTCCCCCTATTTCTCTCCCTTTCTCCCTCCCTCTTAACTTCCCTCCCTCCCTTCCTTCTCTTGGGCCAAGAACTATGTCAAACTCTAGGGTACAGAAATGAATACAAAAGACATGGAGCTTCCCTGGGTAATTAAATTTGATGGGTAAGATCAACAATGAATAAATAATCATCCTCAAAAAGAATGAAGTATTGTGATAAATACTGGGTGTGCTTTAAAAGTATGAGATGAGAGTAGTCAGGGAGCCTTCCCCCGCCCTTGCTGTTTGCCTGACCCCACCTACCATCTTTCAGCATTCAGTGCAAGGCTTCCCCTTGATTCGCTCCCCCTTCTCCCATCTCCCATTTTTCTGTCTCAGTCCTCAGAGACTTGAACATTGCCCCCCCTCTGTACTTCATATATGCTTTGTTTTATCAGAACACCTATAATACTTCACTCACTTTTTGTTTTTAACAGGCTTATGTCCCACATCTAGCAGGTTAATTCTTCAAGAGAACATGACCTGGCTACTCTCATATCCCCAGAGTGCCTGGCAAAAACGAAGCCACATACTAGATGTTGTCTGACATGATCATATACAAACAGCAGACTGGAAACAACAAGAAATTCTTAAGCAAAGCAAGGTAAGTTTTAGAGGTCATATTAGAAAACGATACAAACCCTTATACTTATAGAAGGCTTTGGAGTTAAAAAAAAAAACATTTCAACCTCAATCCTGTGAGGTACATGGTACACGATTCCCATTTTGCAGATGGGAAGCTAAAATTTGGAGACATACTACTAACAAAGTTAGATTTCAAACGGAGTCTAAAGCCCTTTCTCACATGCCTGATAGGTTCAAAGAAGATCAAAAAGGCTTATGTTACATTGAAGGC
The DNA here is from genome assembly GCF_003265705.2 of Callorhinus ursinus. Lineage (NCBI taxonomy): Eukaryota > Metazoa > Chordata > Mammalia > Carnivora > Otariidae > Callorhinus > Callorhinus ursinus. The sequence continues at coordinate 84,294,679 of NW_027397063.1, read as the reverse complement.
AGAAGTGAGGAAACTGGTCTTAGTAGGACTTTGGCTTTTATGCTAAGTGAAACTGGGACATATTGCAGACACTGGAGCAGACGAGTGGTAGGAGCTGACTTACACAGGAAAATACGGCGACTGTATTGAGAACAGCGTGTGCGGGGCAAGGGCTGTAACAGGGAGACCACTCAGGAGCTCCTGCAGTAATGTGAGTGAGAGATGATGGCTTGGGCAGTGGAGGGGAAGGTGGAGCCAACAGGCTGTACTGACAGAGTAGGTGCACCATGTGAGAACAAGTGAGGCATCAAGGATGACAATGGGGGTTTGGGCGTGAACAACTAGAACAATATGGGTGCCATTGGCTGACACGGGGAATTCTGTTGGTAGAGCCAGTTTGTGGGAGAAGACCAGAAATTCAGTGTTGAACCTGTTGAGACTTTCATTAAACATTCACAGGGTAATGCAAAGTAGGCAGCTGGAGAGATGAATCTGGAGTTGAGGAGAGGGGGCCTGGCTGGAGTATAAATTTGAGAATTGTCAATATATCTATATCTATATCTATATATACATAAAGCCATGGAACTTTTAACTGGTGTGAGGACTGAGTTTAGACAGAGAAGAGGACCCAGTGTGCCTCAGTGGGAAAGAAGAAGAGGAATAGCCATCGGAGCGTGGAGAAAAGCAAGGTGTCATATCCTGGAACCACACAGAGTTCGCCAAGGAGAACTGTGTCAAATTCAGATGAGAAGGGACCACTGGATTCAACAGTGTGGAGGTCCTTCTATTGTTACCCTCTCTGTATTTAAATAATTGTGGATTGATGTCATCATTCTTAATGGTTGTAAAATTTCCCATCATGTGAAATTTCTTTAACCAAGTATTATGACCTCTTGGATGGTTTCTAGTTTTTCATCATTCTGAACAATTTTACAATGAACATAATTTATTCATCATGAATACTTTGTGAATTTACAGGACTCTTTCACCAGGAAAAACTTTAGAGTTAAAATTTACTTCAGGAAAGGCTGTTCCAACACAGACACGTAACCGTGCCTGTTCTCCCCAGTCATCCCCAACATGATTAATTCCTGAAAAAGCTCAGCCATTTTTACAAAGATAAAAGGACATCTCATTTTAGTTTTAGTCTGCACTTTTCCCACTACCTAAAAATTCTTTAAAATGAACGGATTTGACACCATGGGCTCACTTAGGATTTTTTAGAGTTTTATAACCTGAAAATTTTATTTCCACTTCAAATAATGTCTCCTTCAGACTACAGAAGACTAACTTTTAAAACGGATTTAAGGATGGTGTTTGCACACAGATGCTGGCTGCTCATTAAGACCTAATGCAGGGGCACCTGGGTGGCTCAGTTGTTAAGCGTCTGCCTTCGGCTCAGGTCATGATCCCAGGGACCTGGGATGGAGCCCTGAATCGGGCTCTCTGCTTGGCGGGAAGCCTGCTTCTCCCTCTCCCACTGTCTCTCTGTCAAATAAATAAATAAAATCTTAAAAAAAAAAAAAGACCTAATGCAAAATCTGCTGCAAATCTGAAGGACCATGCAAGTTATGACAATACATCAATTAAAACATTGCCTTTGATGGGGATCAGGTCTAACCAGCTGAAAACTTAGCAAAAAGAACACTTCTGTAATTTTGTTTTTAATTTAAAAACAAGAGGTGACACAATGTGTCCACCAAATTATAAGTTAAGAGCTTGTTTGTAGAAAAAGTATTTAAATAAATCTACCACAGGTAATTTTTAGTAATAAATTACTTTCCCTGTCAGTTTTCTCATGTTAAAATGCAGAGTAAGATGAAATTCTCTGGATATTTTTTTGGGGACTAAGGTTAGGGAAAACTCATCTGATTTAATGTAGGTGTGTATAATGGGAATTATTTAACGGTTCATTGTTTATGCATCAGTGGAACAGGAGGAAAACTGCAGAAAATAGTTCCTGGTCTTTCCATTCCTCATGTCTGTTGCTTAATATGATTCTGAGCTCTACTTGGGTGAATAATGGTTTCTGTTGAGTGATGGTTACATCTGTACGGGTTGGATAATTTTGCAGGACTTAATGAACTGTTCGGCATATAGTTGCGACATTCAGTGCAGTACCCTGATGTTGACTCTGTTTAGAATTGATTTCACATTGAAATGTGTCTATTTCTATTCAAAAATAACCCAGATGGAAAATGGATTGAAGCTGCATTTTTTTTTAGTGAGAAAATGGCTGTATCCTAGGCCCCGATATTATCTCTGAGAACATTTCCTAATAAAATCAACATGAGGTTTTTTTGGCGCTTTTTAATATATTAGCTGTGTTTGCCATTGGGGCAAAGTGAAAAATGATTGTTTGCCAACAAATGCCTCTTTAAAACAGTCTGAAAATTGTCAGTAAAATAAAAGCACCTAAGAATATGCTTAGCCTGAAATGTATAAGATCAGCATAAAAAAGTTAAAATAAAACTCTAACGATTCCTGAAGAGCAACAGCCCCATTAATGAAAACCCTAGAGCTTTATTAAAGAAAAATTCAAAACGAATTTGAATAAATTGAAGCCTATACTTTGTTCCTCAAGAGGATGACTCAACATTATAAATGTTAATTCTTTTTATATTAATCTACAAATCTGTAATTTCAACAATACCAACCAAAAAAATGAAGAGAACATGAATAAATAATTCTAAAGTTCATGTGGAAGAGTGAATGTTTAAGAGTAGCCAAGATTATTCTGCCAAAGAATATTGATTTGGGAAGTGGGGTGGCAAGAAGCAGTATTAAAGCACACAGCCACAATGATTAAAGCGGTGTCACACTGGGATGCAAGTAAGCAGATTATAATAGCACCTGATGGAGAGACTAGAGATGAGTAAGGATATATAGCAACGCGGTGTATCGTAAGAAGGCACTGCATGTTAGGCAAAGAGTATGCACATCATTCAGTTCTGGATCAACTGGTAGGCTGCGTGGGGGAGGGGGAATGTTAGAGTCCCTATCTCATTTCTTACATTAAAATAAATTGCAGATGTTAAATGTAAAAAGCAGTATCAAATAAGTACTAGAAGAAAATACAGTATTTGATCTTGGGTTGGGTAAACTGTACTAGGCATGCAAGAAAAGGAGGCAAAAAACCTGGATAGATTTGATTAATAAGATTTTGAATTGCCCCCAAATACTCTAAATATGATTCAAAGGCAACTGACAAATCAGATTTGGAACCAGTGTGACAAAAGAATTAGCCTCGTAGATACTTAAATTACTTCTAAATCATTCAAAGAAAGGGAAACATTCCAACAAAATGGACAAAAGACATGAATAGGCCAGGTAATTTCTAAAAGAACAATTACAAGAACAATATGGCTAACGAACACATTTTTTTGAACCCTCAAAAATACAAATTAATGAAATTCCACTTGAAATCCAACAAATTGGCAAAGATTAAATAAAATAATAGAACTCAGTGTTGGTAAAGACAGGAGGAATAAGCCCCTGAGAGCATTACTAGCAAGACAGCAAGAAGTCAGAGGGTAAAGGAAGCAGCACACTTCCTTGGATTAGAAATTCCATAGTCAGGATTTAGCTAAGGAAACAAGAAGGGAAATAAGATGCTATCTACAAATATATCAACTTATTTATTTTAAAGATTTTATTTTTAAGTAATCTCCACAGCCAACATGGGGCTTGAACTCTCAACCCCAAGATCAAGAGTCCGCTCCACCAGCTGAGCCAGCCAGGCATCCCTACATCTACTTTTTTATATCCATGAAAAACCTGACTATCAGTGAGGTATTAGTTAAAGGAGTCACAGCATACTCACATGATGTAATACAATGCAGCCATTAAACGTTATAGAAGAATACTTAATGACACAAAACTATGTAACGTTATTTAAATAATAAAGAACTTCCTAGGACTGCAAGCTCCTAATTATGTTTTAAAAAAGAAATACAGTATAGTAATATATATGTACTGAACAAAGGGGAATGATAGCAAATGTTAAAGCTGCTAGCTCTGGGCAGTGGGATTACAGATGAATTTAATTTTCTTATTGCTTAACTGTATTTGCCAAATTTTCTACCACAAAAATAGGTTATAATCAGAACCACCTACACCTTTATCATTATTATACATTTAGAAAGTTATAAAGAACATCTCTGACTGTACTCTGTGTTTAAATGAAGATTACACAATGGGACTTAAAAATATGAAGGAGAATAAATGTGAAGAGGCCATAGAACCAGAACCAATGACCAGTGATAATTTCTTTGCCACTCCTGGCCTCCAGCAGTTGAAAAAAAAATGGTGCTGACAATATGGATTCTCCCTTGGCACCTACATTCTGCACTCCTGGTTTAGAAATTCCTTCTACAAAGAACAGTACAGCTTTGGGGTCCACAAATTATCCATTATCAAAAACAAATAGTTCATCAAATGATTTGGAAATGAAAGACTGTATGTACATCATTAGTTTTAAATTCAGACAGGTGTTTTGAGAGTTTTGCGGATCCCTCTTCTCCTGTAATTTCTTATGAGAATCTGTTGAGAACACCTAGACCTCCAGAAGTGACTACCATTCCAGAAGATATTCTCCAGATTTTATCAAAATACAACTCCAACCTAGCAACTCCAGTAGCAGTGAAAGCCGTGCCACCCAGCAAAGGGTTCCTCACTAAATACGAAGGACCGAACATCCAAGGTGTTGGCAACAAAGAAAATTGGTGAAGAAATTCTAATGGATCCACCCATTGTAGAAACTGAACAGAAAGATGAAAGCAGAGCTGGACTTACTTTGTTATTCACATTGCCCTACATCTTCCCCCTTTTTAAAAACCAACCCATATTAAAGATGAACATGGACACAGGTGTCATAATGTGTGTGTGTGTTTTTTTTTTTTTAAGTAGGCTCCATGCCCAGTGTGGGGCTTGAACTCACGACCCTGAGAACAAGAGCAGCCTGCTCTACTGACTGAGCCAGGCTGGTGCCCGTTATAATATGCTTTTTATTGAGATTGGATTTAGTTTGACCTCGATCTTACAGTTTTCAAATATCATTACTATTTCATTGATTTCACACTGACACTGCCTAATCTGACAGAATGGCTGAGTAATATTAGGAAGCAGGGTAAATAATTTAAAATTTTTAAATGTTACTCAGGCAAGGCCACCTGATCTTCTCATGGTGAGGTGGCATTGCTGTCGGCTGGAGCGGGGCTTCTCCCCTGATTCTGGCTCTGCCCTGGTCCTGTCTCTTCTCACAACTGTCCCAGAACCTTTCACACCATTTATTTCAGCAGTGCTTTTAAGACTGTTGTCTACAAATGGCAGCTTAAATAACTCGAGGAAAAGGGAGGAATCTGCAGGTCTGGGTAGCTGTACCGCAGAAGGTCTCAGGTGGAAACAGGGACTCACCTGTTAGGCTGTGGGTTTTTCTTGTTTTTACTCCCAGCTTTTTACTTTGTGTCAGTTTTATCCTCTCAGATCAGCTCTTTCCATCACATGGCTGCTGACCTCTCCAAGCGCCCTCTCCAGCTTGAGCACCCAGCAGACCCTGAGCCACCATCTGGAAGGTTCTGATGACTCTTCCTGGGCCCGGTGCCCTTCTATGGATTGTCACCTGAAAGCCCAGGAGGCAGGAGACCCTTAGCTCTTGAGCCTTCTGATAGCTTCAGGCTGCCCTGTCCATTGAGTCCAGGATTCTTCCCATTTAAGTGGGAAGTAGTTCTAAGTTCATGCAAGTATTGTTGGTGAACTCCAGATTATAGCCAAAGGGAAAATAAGGACCTAGCCTATTGCAGAGACCAATTAAAAATTTGCAAAGAAATAGTTTGCAAGTATCATGACAAGGCGCTTCAAAGGCTTTGGTTTGGGAAATTTGATGCAGTAAAGACTACCCTCTTGTGGGACACCTGGGTGGCTCAGTCGGTTAAGCGTCTGCCTTCAGCTCAGGTCATAATCCCAGGGTCCTGGGATCGAGCCCTGCATTGGGCTCCTTGCTCAGCAAGGAGCCTGCTTCTCCCTCTGCCTGCTGTTCCCCCTGCTTGTGCTCTAACAAATGAATAAATAAAATCTTTAAAAAAAGAAAAAGCTCACCACTTTAAAGAGAATACTTAAGTTCTCACGAAACCTAAAAGACTGGTTTACACAAAGAAATATTTGCTTCCTCATAGATGCTGCAGTAGGCAATCAGCAGGCTGATTAACAGGGTACTAATTTTAATCTCTTCCCTGCTAAACAAAACAAATTAACACTAGAAGCTAATTGAAATATCAATGGTTTGGGAAAAAAAAAAGTCTTACTGGCAAAACAATTAGTAACGACGGCAATAAATACAGTCATAAGAACCGTGAGGAAGTACTGACAGTCAGATTTTGAGGGATGGATTTGCCGAGCTCCTGGGGCAGAGAGAGCAGAATGACTCCTCTCTGGAATGGAAGGAACTGAAGCTTATCTTGCTTCTCAAAAGCTGGAGACTGGGCGGCTAGATAGGAGGGAAATGGCGGCGAGCATTTGCAGGGAGCAGAGTACCCACGAGGCGCCTACCTGCCAGTGAACCTGAGTCCAAGCTCCACCATTCACACCAACAGGGTTAAAACAATGGCGCTGTGAAGCATTTTGTGCTGCTTCACCTTTCCCCAAATAGCTTAAAGCCTCATCAGGACCGACTGCTGCATCTCACTGTGGAGGCCACAGGGAAAACCCATCCCTGGTGGATGCAGCTCTAGAATCATGGACTGGGGGGCTCACTGCGAAGTCCGAGGCGTGGGAGAGTGCTCGGGGTGTTCCATGGACCATGAGCGAAGTGACAGGATCAGGGCTAGGTTCTAGAAGGATCACTCTGACCACCGAGACTAGATTACAGGGCCTGGGGTGAGGCCAGTTAGAGCCCAGCCCTGGAGAGTTCTCAGAAACATTAAGGGAATGAAGGACTCATTTAGGGCCCCTGAGCCCTTGCTGCCCCACCCAGTGTTCTCTCAGCTTGAGCACAGATCAGTGCAGAACTCACATCTTCTTGGAGAAGATCAAGAATCTTTTGTGTCTGGGGCTGAAGTTTCCAAACTTCACCATCAGCAGTCACTGGCACCCTCCTTTAATACCTTCTCTTACATCCCTGTATTATTGGGACTATTATAATTTAAAAAAATGGACTCACTTTTAAACACTTAAATAGGGGTGACTGGCTCAGTTGGTTAAGTGCCCAACTCTTGGTTTTGGCTCAGGTTGTGATCTTGGGGTGGTGGAATCGAGCCCCCAGTCAGGCTCCACACCCAGCATGGAGTCTGCTTGAGATTTTCTCTCCTGCTCCCTCTGCCCCTCCCCCAACTCACTCTCTCTCTAAAATAAAATCTTAAAAACAAAAACACAGACACTAGAGGGGTTGACTTGGCCTGGCCCTAAATCAATGAATAAATTTAAAATGCTATTTTTCTTGATTACACATAAAAATAATAAAAATGATTAAAATAGAAAATATGCCCCCTATAAAGTCATTTTGCACACTACTGGTGATTTGCATCCCATACTCTGGGAGACGCCATTTTAGACAAAGAAGAACCTAGGGATGACATGTGCGCTCAGGGTGGGAAACCACACAGTGAAACCACGTGAGAGGGACACAGCTCTGGGGGGCCCACCTGAAGCACTGCAGCCGAAGTCCCTGGGCGAAGCAGCCAGCCTGGTACTCTTCTCCATCCATCACTGAAGGGACCGTCTCTGTGTCCTGCACAATGACAGCCACTTCACTGTCACGCTTTCCCAGCATGCTTCGGTCGTTTATGTTGGCAGAGCCTGTAACAGGAAACAGCGATGTGGAACAATCTTCTCGGCAAAGCACTGTCAGTTGCCCACCCCGCTCAATTCTTCCTTGCTAAGAAAACCTTAATTTTGTTCAGCTTATCAACAGATGCTGAGTTTTGGGAAGGGGAGGCCCCCCCCAACCCAGGCATGCGTCTTGAGCAGTCTAAGCCAGCTATGGTAATTTTGTGACCTTTACCCATGACTGGCTTAGGAATGGGCACTTGACATCATTGTAGCCAGTGTGACATGAAGAAAAGTCTGCTGGAGGCTTCTGAAAAAGTCTATCTCCTTAATAACAGACACCAGACTGGGATGCTGTCTCTTCCAGCCTTTTGATGTTTTGGTTTGGATGTTGGATGAGGCCATGATTCCAGGAGCTGCTGCAGCCATTTTGTAACCACTAGGGGACAAGCAGACCAGTTGAAGACAGCAGAGCAGAAAAAAGAAAGACCCTAGGTCTTCAAGTCATTGATCTTGCCAACTTTCTTACCTGCTGGTATGTGAAATAATACATTTTCCTTATTGTTTCACATACTTTTAGCTGAATTTTCCATCTGGTGGCTCAAAGGATTCTAACTGAGATAATCATTAAGCACACAAAGAAAAAAGACACACCGATTCAATTTGGTCAGCTTTTAGACTTACTCTGCGGAATCTGATGACTTAACTCATGGCCATATAATTATGAATGTCAAAACCCAGAGTAGCTTCACAATCAAGAGTCCACTCTCAAATACGGATTAGCATTAGTGGCTCTGGTTTTTACATTCTCTTGCCTCACTTGTGTGGCATGCCAACAGCTTCTGTATCAACTTCCTTCCATTCTATTTTTAAAATCCAAACAAGCTGAGAATGTGGACTTTCACATGTGAAGGGCAAGTATTTTAATATTAGTTCAACCTGTGTTTTCTCCACTCCTCTGCTGTGTATTCAGAAACCTCAGCACGTTTTTCTGCATTCATTTTTTTTTTTTTGAATTCATGCTTTTGGATTCATGCCTTTGAATCCTTGAGGTATCCTACAAACTACAGAAGGAACCTGGCTCTTTTTTCTTCCTCTTCCCCTAGTCACACATTCCACTGCTTCGGCAGAAGGGTTGGACTGGACAGGAGCAAGAGGTGACCCTCTGGGATGGAGACAGTCAGGGTGTAAGGTTATAGTACAGCCCTGCCCTGAACCCAAATGGCAGCATGTTGTACATGAGAAAAATGCAAATCTATGCTAACTGTGGATGTGAGTGGTGCCCCATAGTGGCCCTGGGTAAAAGAGAAAGGATGGAGCACCTCCCAGAAATTTGGGAGCACTACCGGAGCTCTTTGTAAGGTGGGAACGATTGACACACTTTGTTTCGTTAGCAACAAATTGTCCTTTACACATGCGCTTACATTTTGATGATGCTATAAAATTTGCAGCCATATCTTTGGGCTTCACAGTTGGCCCAGCATTCATTTGGACAAAGTCATTTTATCTTTCTCACCTTTAATTTGATCTTTTATAAATTGAGATCATAATATAGATATTTTTCTTTTAAAGAAGTTTTGTTTTTTTTTTTAAAGATTTTTCTTATTTGACAGAGGAAGAAAGAGAGACTGCACACAAGCAGGGGGAGTGGCAGATGCAGACTCCCCACTGAGCAGGGAGCCCGACATGGGGCCCGATCCCAGGACCCTGGGATCATGAGCTGAAGGCAGATGCTTAACCAACGGAGCCACCCAGGCACCCCCACAATATAGATCTTATATTTCACATGATCTTGTGAGAAGATCATGTGAAAGAACTTACTAATTTATAAACTGCTCTACAGTGTTAAATATTATTGGCATTACTATCAGATACTCTGTTAAGGCTACAACATCTAGAGGACACTGCCATAGAAAGGGGCAATTTACTGGCACGTAGCATTTGTATGAGACTAGCCTCCTCTCTGGGTTCATCACAACCCCCCTCTCCCCATCCTGCCAGGTGTGTGAGCCAGAAGGAGGAAAGGAACAGAGTGCTCACAGTGCTACTGCAGATGTGCACTACCTCGGGGCCGCCAGAGGCTTCTCTTGGGCTGGGGGCTGCTGGGCTCGGTGGACATTGCTGCTCTTCACTGTCAGGAAAACTGGGGATGTGAGGTCCCCAGGAAAGTCTCCTCCACACGCACACACACACACACACACACACACACACACACACATTCACACCCCTCCCTCAGTCTCCCTCCTCCCACCACGGTGGGCTCCACAGCCCAAAGGAAGGAATACATTCCTGGCATTCTGGGCTGGAGTTCTTAGAGAGAGTGTGGTCCTTGTACATCAGCAGCCCATCTGGAGTTACCCAGAGCACTGAATCTCAACCGTGTAGGATAAGTGAGTTGGCTACTATTTAACAGGAATGAGAAGAAAAGGATGAGGGGATTTTAGATGGACTTAATAAATGAGAAGCTGAAAATGAGATATTGGTGTAATGTTATCTCCATTGTTATTGTTAAACGGTCCCATATTCTGAAAATCAAATTCAGAACAGCAGATATATTATTATCCTGTTTCTATATAACATATGAGGAAAAAGAGAAAGGGCTCTAGAAAGATTCACACTGAACTGTTAAGAGTGGTGGGTTCTTTCTAGCAAAGAGGGATTTTTGACCTTTTATTCAATATGTGTCCTTAGAGTTTGAATTGTTTGCAACAAATATGCTTTGCATTCCATGTGTTACATTTTATGGTAACTGCAATCCCTTGTTTTTGTTAGGACATTGCCCCAATAATTTAAAACCACTTAATTTTGGGGGCATCTGGGTGGCTCAGTCGTTAAGCGACTGCCTTCCGCTCAGGTCGTGATCCCAGGGTCTTGGGATCGAGCCCCGCATCGGGCTCCCTGCTCAGCAGGAGGTCTGCTTCTCCCTCTCTAATAAGTAAGTAAGATCTTTTAAAAAAAGAAATAAAACCACTTAATTTTTAGATTTTCTGTCTGCTTTTAGGGAACATTTTAAACATTGAGAGATATAGCAAAATACAAAAGAATATATGAAAACATATATGTACAATTTAGTCAATAATAAAATAAATATCACTGAATTTATTCACCCAGGCTGAAAAACAGAACATTACCACATCTCAGAAACCCTCAGGTGTCTTCCCATGCAGGCCTTTCCCCATCACAAGAGAGATTTTATATAGAATTTTGTGTTCATCATGCTCTGCATGTTTTCCTAGTCAAAGAAATAGTTTACTTTTGACTTGTCTTTAAATTGCATAAATGGACCCATCTAGTAGATAATCTTTTGAGATTTGCTTCTTTCATTCAATATTGTATCTTCGGGATTTATGTGTGTCTGATCATAACGCATTATTTTCCTCAAATGAGCACAGCAAGACTTATTCATTCTAAATCTGTTGGTGGATGTTTGGGTTGTTTCTAGTGTTTTCTATGATGCACACTTATGCTCTCCATATGTTTCCTGGTGTGCACATGTGGGACTCTGCCTGGGCTCTGTCCTAGGAGTGGAGTTCCGGGTGCTCCATGGCCTCATCAATACCTGGATTGTCCAACTTTTACATTTTTGCCAATTGGTATTTTTAAAAACTGTTGTCTCATTAGATTAATGAGGATGAATATCTTTCAAATGTTTATGGGCCTCAGGTATGTCCTCTTTGGTGACGTTCCTATACAATTCCTTTGCCCCTTCTCCTTTGGATGTTGTCTTTGTTTCTTGGTATACAGTAGTTTTTTATAGGTTTTGAATATTTAAGTGTGTTGCAAATATCCTGTTTTCAGTTTATGGTTTATCTTTTTATTCTCTTTATAGTGCTTTTTAATGAATAGGTTCTGAATTTCAAGGCAGTCAGATTTATCTGTCTTTTCCTTTTTGGTTTGTGTTTTTAAAAAAGTTTCAGAAAATGTGAATCTTTCTGGGTTAGGCAGAATAATGGCCCCCAAAGATGACCATGTTCTAATCCCCAAAGCCTGTGAATATGTTATGTTACACGACAAAGGGGAATGAAGGTTGCTAACCAGCTGGCCTTAAAACAGGGCGATTGGCCTGGATCCAGGTGAGCCAAATACAATCACAAGAGTCTTTAAAAGTGAAGGGGATTCAGAGGGAGATGTGGTTACAGAAGTATGGTTGAGACTTTTGGGAACCTTCAGAGAGATGTCACATTGCTGCTTTCAAAGATGGGGGAAGAGGGCCCTGAGTCAAGGACTGCTGACAGACTCTAGCGCTGGAAAAGGCAAGGAACTGGATTCTCTCTGGAAGCCTATAAGGAAGGAACGTGGTCCTGCTGACCCCCTGATTTTAGCCCAGGGAGACCCACGTTGGATTTCTAACCTACAGAACTGCTGGATAATAAATTTGTGCTGGTTTAAGCCACAGAGTTCATGGCCGTTTGTCATAGCAGGTACAGACAACGAACACACCAACTCTACTCTGCTTCAGCTTAGTTGTTTTTAAGGAAAATGGACTCTTCTATTAAGCCCAGATGGACTACTTAGTACTTTCTACCCACTGGTGTTCCCTGTTCCTCCAGTTCAGAAGTTCTCAGCTCAGACTGCATGTGAGCAGCACCCAGGAGGCTCTTTAAAAAAATTCTGGTGCCAAAAACAAAAATAAAAACACCTTGATGCCTGGGCCCCAAACTGGACCAATTAGTCAGAATCTCTGGAAGTAGGAGCCAGACATTAGTATTTTTCCCCCAGTACCACTCCATCCCTTTATCCATTAATGCATCTTTTATGGGGGATCTATTTTTTTTAATATTTCTTTTATTTGCAAAAGAGAGCCTGTGCGTGAGGAGGGGGGAGTGGCAGAGGGAGAGTGAAAGAGAATCTCAAGCAGACTCCCTGCTGAGTGGGGAGCTCGACTTGGAGCTTGATCCCAGGATCCTGAGACCATGACCTGAGCCCATGACCTGAGCCAAAATCAAGAGTCAGATGCTTGAGATTGAGCCCAGCCAGGCGCCTCCTGGGGGGATCTATTTTAAAGTAAATTGCAGACTTGAATAAACCTCCCCCTAAATGATATATATATATTTAAAGCTCCCCAGGCAACTCAAATGTAGCCAGGGTTGAGACCCATGGGATTAGGTCAAGGGTAAGCCCTTTCTCCTGGGGCAGCCCTTCAACTACAGACTTTGATCAGCCACTCCCAAGCCTGTCCTTTAAGCACTGATACTCATTTCCTCTACATAGCTTCCTACCTATCAATCTCATTGATTGCCTCTGGACCTTCTTACCCTGCTCAGCAATACCCACCCGATGTTTCTGGTGTTAAATGGAAAGAATACCTGCCTTCCCTGTAGCCCTTGAGTTCTGTAGGACAGAGGCACTGTTTGATTCAATTTTCATATTCTCCCCTTTGTGCTTTTTAGTGGATTAGTGAACACTGAAAAAAACTGTTTCGCTTTGTCAATAGGATAGGCTCAAAGTCTATTTAAGGATAGCCTTATTTTGCTTAGGAAAGCAAACAAAATGTTAGTTTGGTTAAGTGCCAATATTTAGATGGAATAGAAAAGTGGACTTAGTCACAGATTTCAGGACCAGCAGGGGCACTCAGGGCAAGGGATAATTAAAGCTCCACACAAAAGAGATCTTTAGTGTGAGAAAGCAGGTATTTCCTTGTGAGGAGAAAGGGAGAATAAACAATTAGTTGTTTTTCTTCTGTTAATTATTCAATAATTCTGGCATATATTTGCCATGTTAGAAAATTTAACCACAGGTTACTTTAACCTCTTTGAACAGCTGTAAAATATTTTCAACCTAACTTCTCAAACTCCTCTCTGAGAATATGAAATATTGTTCTTGGTGTTATGAATTTAAGCAGGGCTGATGTGTGAGAGCAGCAACAAACCTGCTTCTCTTAGAGTTTCCCCTGAGATACAAAAAACAAAAGGAAATCTGTTTTGTCCATGGGGAAGGAGAAAAAGAAATCCAGCCCCTAAAGACCAGCAAGTAAAACCTCTTCATATTCTCCAGGCCACTTCTTTGGTTTCAAGAAAATGGATAAGAATTATGTAACAAGATTGATCAATTATTGCTAGCCTAAACAAATTGTAGCCTTTGTGAGTTCAGAGAACTTTCTAGAAAATAAGTCAATTTAAAAACTCAACTTATTTAATCTTTAGCTCTGTTACTGCAAACTGCTTTGCATTTATACTTAAAGTAAAGCCCAAATGACCTTTAAAAGGAAAATATTTACATCTGTCAATATTTACTTCAAGATTCTGAAATCTTGCTGAAGAAATCAACTGAATTTTATTTGGCTTTGTTTGTTTTTCCATTTCAGCAAACATCAATATTTTTCCTTTCCTACTGTCATTGCCAAACTTAATACGAAAATTTTCTGAGATTGGCTTCTGGAGAGCAAGGCCAGGGTAGGTTGGGGGAAATCAGAGAAACTTTGTTTACTGGGGGAATAGGAGAGTAAATAAATCCCTAAAGAACTTTGACCTCTATAGAGCAAGAGATAGAAGACTCAGATACTTTTCTAAATGCCCTATGTAAGTATTGAGAGAGAGAGAGAGAGTGTGTGTGTGCGTGCGTGTGCGTGCATGTGTATGTGTGTACATGTGCGTATGTGTGTGAGTGCACGTATGTGTGCATGGTAGGTGTGTGCGTGTTGCGTGTGTGTATACGTGTGTGTGTGTACGTGTGCACGCATATATATGTATCACCACACTGTGGCCTATACATTTTCTGGCTTCAGAATTGCTTTTTCTTTCTTTTCAAATCATGTTCCAGATAAGACAATCTCATTACTCCTCGATATGAGATTTTTTTTCCTTTGCTCAGTGGAGGATAGAGATGGAAACGGTGTATTTACTGCCAAAAAATTTCAAAACACTCTACAACATTTAGTTTCTCATAGAATAGCGAAGATAAGGAAGTATCTAATTATAGTTGAGAAACTACACTTTATTTTTTCTGGGAATTTATTTTTTTAAGTTTCTATTTAAATTCCAGTTAGTTAACATGCAGTGTAATATTAGTTTCAGGGGTACAATATAGTGATTCCATACTTCCAGATAACACCCAGTGCTCATCACAACAGGGGCCCTGTTTCATTCACCCCCCCACCCACCTTGTTCCCTGTGGGTAAGCGTCTGTTTCTTGGTCTCTCTCTCTCTCTCTCTCTCTCTCTCTCCCCTTTGCTTGTTTTGTTTCTTAAATTCCACATACGAATGAAATCATGTGGTATTTGTCTTTCTCTGACTGACTTATTTCACTTAGCGTAATACACTCTAGCTCCATCCATGACATTGCAAATGGCAAGACTTCATTCTTTTTTATAGCTGAGTAATATTCCATTGTGTATATACACAATCTTATCAATTCATCAGACAATGGACACTTGGGCTGCTCATTTTCTCCCCCCATGTCTCCCCCTCCAGCCCCCGAAACCTAGGTACTTCAATTTAAAAAAAGGGGGGTAATAAAGAATTAACGAGAACAGGCTGATTACTGCTCTGCTGGGATAAAACATGCCTCTCTGGCTACTGTAATTTGCACAGTGGCCATTTAATTGCTCTGTGCCTCTGTTTCTTCACAGATAAAACCAGGGATTAGAAAGGACGTAAGTGGACAAGACTGCTTCAGAAATGTTTTAGATGTCACATTATGGTCCCTCTCAACTGTAAAGGAATCTTGGGAGGAAGAGAAAGAAGGATTTTTGCATGAAGTACATCAACTAGCAAGCAACCCAATTCTAGACTATGTACTTACCGATAATAACAGTGTTGTCATCAGCAATTAGCAACTTGCTGTGGACATAGATGAGCTCAGTGACTAGGTTTCCTTCAAGCTCTGCATGTGTTCTAAGGCCACAGAATGAGATGTAATTTATCCACTGATTGCCAACTATAAAGTAAAAAAGAAAGTACTAACATGAATATGACCGAGTTCATTAAAGGCACATTTAATTTTATTGTTTTTCAAAACAAATATACTAAACAGGTGGTTAAGAATAGATTGTATAATGTGTGTGTGTGTGTGTGTGTGTGTGTGTGTGTGTGTGATTTCAGAACTCACCCAGGGTCTATTTTTGCTATCAGAAGAGTCTTTTATTATTAATCTGGATGAATATATATGTATATTTTTAAAGATTTTATTTATTTACTTGATAGAGAGAGACAGATAGTGACAGAGGTAGCGAGAAAGAGCACAAGCAGGGGAAGAGGCAAAGTGAGAGGGAGAAGCAGGCTCCCCGTGGAGCAGGGAACCCAACATGGGGCTCGATCCCAGGATCCTGAGATCATGACCTGAGCCAAAGGCAGCCGCTTAATGACTGAGCTACACAGGCACCCCTGAATATACATTTTTAAAAAAACATACTGGAGTGCTTTCCATGAATTACCTTTTTCCAAGGCAATCCAAAAATATTTTTAATGATTTGGCGAGTAACTATTGAAGAGTGATGATTAAAGCAGAGCCAGAGTAGATAACCCAAGACTTCAGTGTGACATTTGCATCTATCTTGGTTGACACCCGCTGCAGTTTAAATCAGATGCAAAAATAATGCCCAAACTATTTGTTATATACATACTGTATCATATTCAATTCGGAGCAGCAGTTAAATTTTATAGACTTTGGATAAATAAAAATGTTGGCGATTAAATAACACCCCTTCTACATCAGTAACATTAGGAAATGGAAGAATCCTAACTACATTTGACTTTGGAGAATCTTCCTCAGAGCAAGCGGTACCAGGTTTGTACTTTAAAATGCTGCCCCATCATCACGTGAGGGCCATTCATGTGATAAGAAGAAATGAATTCCATACCAAGCCAACCCATAACCATTATCCTGGCATGAATGTTAGTCACACAATTTTATGGTCTCTCTCCCACATAGTGGTTGTCCTGGATAAGGAAAGTCTTATACTAAGAATAAATGGAGCGGAACCAAACCATCACGAGTTCTAATAGAAAAAGAATATAAATTTTTTTTCTTTAAGAGAATCTGAAGCATACTAGTAGAAACAATGGCAGTTCACGTTCTGCTTACTGAAGTTTCCATGTATTACTGATGCTTTCTATTATTTTGTTGATATTACTCAGTATTTCTATTAAATCTGGATACCTTGGAAAGCAATTCATTCATAGGTTAAATAGAGATTCCTCCATTTACAGGTAAACTTTCCCTTATATACGTAAATAATATTGTAGCTGTTTGCCAAGAGTTGATGTGTTGATGTACTAGTAAGTACTTCATGTGTAAGAGATACACTTCTAAAAAGTTTCATGTAAATAAGATTTTTGTAAGTCAATTTCTTCCCCATTGTTAATGTTATATTGGAAAGATGCTTCATCTAAAGCATCAGCTTCCCTTTAAATGTTCTCTGATCTAGGAGAAAGAGGTATTTCCTCTTTTAAGCCCATCATACCCATAAAATTCCTGGAAAATATTTCTAACAAAACATCTATTACTTTACAAACATTCATTTAATTCTCCATTTCTCCTACCATTACAGAGGTCTTATACATTTTTGTATCCCCATCCTTGCATAGTGCTAAAAGACACTGAATAAATGAGTGAATTGATGAATGGGTAGTCAGGTGACAGCTATTATTTTAGCTTTTGTTTTTTCTGTATCTGTTTTTCTGCAGCTGGCTCATGATCTAAAATTTCAAGATATAAAGCAGATTTTTAAAGGAATCATGGAGCACATTCTTTGCTAAAGTACATAATTTTTTGCAGTCACTTCCCATAAAAAATCCACATTGAACAATATGATAGCCCAGTGGTTCTCAGTGTGCATAAGGACTGCCTCTGCAAGGGCCTGCGAGAAGTAAAATCTGGAAACCCTCCCCAGAGGTTCTGATTCAGTAGAAATCCATAATTCATAAGTTCCCTAGGGGATATCATTCTTTGAACAACACTGTTGCAGAGCTTTGGTATTTATAGTTTTAAGATTAGTGGCACACTTTCAGGAAATAATACACCATGATAAAGTGAGATGCGTTCCAGTGGTGCAAGTCTGCTCAATATGAGGACATCCATTAATATAAAACATGATACTGATCAATCTAGGGAGAAAAATCATATGATTATTATAACAGATGCTGAAAAGTTTCTGACACAATTCAGCACCCATCCTGGATAAAAACAATGAAGAAAGAAGAAAATGATGAATACTGTCTTAACATGCTTAAAAATATATAATATATACATTATACACGTATAATATGTCTGTGCATGTAGAGTATCTTCAGTACTGTGTAACATTGCCTTGGAGGTATCAGCCAATACATTTAAACAAGAAAAATCACATAAGGAAAACCAGCTCCATTTCCAGATATGATAGTATGCTTGGGGAGTCAATGATAAAACTATCTCAAATGGTAAAAGAATTAAACATGGTAACAGGATATAAATTAACATATAGAAGTCAACAGCCTTCATACATACAACAATAACCACTTAGAGGATAAAATCAGACAAAATGTTGCTTACAATGGCTGCAAAAAACATAAAACATAAACAATAAACTTATCAACAGATGTGCAAAATCTTTATGAAGAAAAAATTAAAATGCTATCAAAAGACACAAGAATAGACTTGAATAAATGAAAAGACATCCCTTGTTCTGGGATAGAACAATTCAACGTCAAAAAGATGCCAACTCTCTCCATGTTAATTTATAAATTTAATCTCAGTAGAAATACCAACATGTTTTTATGGAGTTAGAAAACTTGACAAAGAATGTCTATAAAAAAAAAGCTGGGAAAGAAAAGCACTGAGAGGGCATAGCCCTACTGCATATGAACACACACCATAAAGGCTGTATAATTAGGACAGTGCTGCACCAGCACATAAACAGACAACTAAATCACTGAATGGAATAGAAAGTCAAGAAAGAGACCCAAGCACATACAAAAATTTTGCATATGATAAAAGTGGCATCTCAAATGCCAACGACTTTTGCATAAAGGCCTAGGGCTTTTAGTTTTGTTTTTGTTTTTTTTAGATTTTATTTATTTGACAGAGAGAGACACAGAGAGAGAGAGGGAACACAAGCAGGGGGAGTGGGAGAGGGAGAAGGAGGCTTCCCACTGAGCAGGGAGCCCGATGTGGGGCTCGATCCCAGGACCCCGGGATCATGACCTGAGCCGAAGGATCATGACCTGAGCGGAAGGCAGATGCTTAACGACTGAGCCACCCAGGTGCCCCCAAGGCCTAGGGCTTTTAAATAAAAGGTGCTAGTATCATTGCATATTAGGAAAAGAAAAATTACCATGCATACCTCATACCAATCACAAGAATAAATTCCAAACGGACCAGAGATCAAAATGCAAGCATATGAAATGACACAAGTGTTAGAAGAAAACAGAGTGAATTCTTATATATATATAACCCGAGTGTAAGGAAGGCTTTAACTATCTATAGGCAATAAAAGAAAAATATCAATAACTTTGCCTAGATTTTAAAAAAACACGACACAAAACAGCACAAGCAAAAAAAAAAGAGAGACAAATGACAAAGTAGGAGAAAGTATTTGCAGTGTACGACACAGATGAAGAGCTTAGAGTCCAAACCTATGAAGAAGTCTCAAAATCTTGATACAAAGAATGGGCAAAAGACATAAATGGACAATTCACATACACGAAAAGATATTTCAATGATATTCTTCCTCACTCATAACAGAAATGCAAAACTACACTGAGAAACCATTTCTTACCTATGATATCAGCAAAAAAATAACACATTCTGTCAGTGAGACTGGGTTAAAGCAAGCTCTCTCATACATTGGTGGTGAGAAACAAATTGGTACAAATTTTTTTGGGGGGGGAGTCTGGCAATATCTATGTATCTATCTATTACGAAAGAATGATAAAGCAAAGAAGATAAAAGGTTAACATTTGGGAAATCAGGATGAAGGTGTATGGCTGTTCTAGAATTCCTTCTGTAAGTCTGAAATTATTATTATTTTTTAAGATTTATTTATTTATTTGAGAGAGAGAGAGAGAGAGAGAGAGCAAACACAAGTGCCGGGGAGGGCAGAGGGAGACAATCTTAAGCAGACTCCCTGATGAGTGCAGAGCCCAACTCGGGGGGCTCGATCCCACAACCCTGAGATCATGACATGAACAGAAATCAAGAGCCAGATACTTAAGTGACTGAGCCACTCAGGTACCCCAAGTCTGAAATTATTTTAAAATAATTTTTAAAAAGATTAGTGATGCTGACTAGCTTAGCAGCCTGAAGGTTTAAGACATGTAATAATATGTAATTTTCTAAGGCACCGATTTGTGCCATTCCCTAGCAAGGCTGGAGAATATCGACAACATATCAATTAGCTGGATAGCTTCACAGCCCACCATCTATACCTACTTCCCATCCATCCTTGCCTTTGAAATAACTCCTATGAAGTGATAAAAAACAAACAAACAAACAAAAAACCATTTTGTTTCTTTGTGAAAAATGCCCTTCACAGAAGAAGAAAGCTAAAGGTTAGTACCAATAACAGAACCCAAAAGGAAAGGGTCCTTCTGGGTCCTAGCCAGAAAGCGGACATTTTGGATTAAAGCATAGCCTGTCGAGGGCAGTGGGGGTACCCATCCAAAATGTAAATGATTCCACCAGAAAAGAAGAAAAAGCAACCTGAGAAGCTATTTCGGCCAGTACTGTATTCCGTGAAGAAAACTGGCTAAACAGCTAATAGATAGAAAGGTGGAGATGTGAACTTGAGGTGTGAGGATATACTGAGCAAACAGGTGCCTTCTGAAGAAAGTACGAGAGTACCAGGAGCATGCAGAGGAGTGATAAAGAGCCATTACTGGAAAAGCATCAGGTGGTTTCCAAATATTATGTCATGGAGGTATCTGAGAATCTGGAGGTGTGTATCGGCCCCTAGGACATATCTGTTAAGAACACTGGTGCATACATACCTCAAAAGATGGGAATTCAATACAACAGACTCTTGATATTTACAAGGAAGTTTCGCGAAAAGACTTCCAAGAGTTGTTACAGGCTTTTGTTACTGGAAAAAGTTGTAGTGCTTTATATAGGTACATTTCTACATCCTGACTGAAAACCTCTAGACCTTGTGTTAAATTATAATCACTTGGCTGCTGAAGTGCCATAGTTCACAAAAATTATAAAAATGAGAAAGAAATGCTTTAAATTAAACCCTAAATCCCTAAAGATTGGTGTGTATGATAATTGCAGTCCACTAATACCTGCTGGTTTTCTTTTCAGGAATTTCAACATATTAATAGCAGAAATTTCGTTATTTCTAAAGAATTGAAATAGTAGAGAACTACAGTTCTCTATCCAATTAGAGATTAGCTATTTCATGTATTTAAAACCCACTACACATTTACAAAAACAAAACCAACAATATAACATTGTACCTCAGAAAGGGGCATTCTGTAATTAATCTGTTCTTTATGTTTAGAGTATGAACATTTTTCCCACTGAGATGCCTGATTTTGACTTGTTCCCAGGGAGCTTGGAAATCTTTTCATAAGAGGGCTTAACATTGAAATTACTTCTTGTGTTAAAATCCAATTTTTCCCCTGAATAGGCAAAGACAGGCAAAGGGTCCCAGAGCCAAAGGAATGCTTTATAATAAGCTCAGGAATTTTTATGGTTGAGAGACTAAATAATAGGCTTGTTCTGACTTTTTGTTCTCCTAGAACCTCACCTTTGCATTTTTGCTAGTCCCTGTCACCACTGAATGGCTTTCCTGATTTTGTTTTTGTCAATACTTCTTTTAGAGACTTATTCATTCATTATCATCTTCATTTTAAGTCATAAGAACCAGAGACGGTGACAATGCTCTGGTAAATCTTCTCTGTCCTAGATGCAATGAGATACAACTTTTGAAAGTATTTATTATGGGTGATGTACATATCTCATGTCTACAGTTGTTTCTAGAGAGTTGACTGAGCAGCCCATTAGTGAAAAATTATTAAACATCCAACACACACACATGCACAGTGTATATTTTAAATTATCCTGTACTAAAAGCTTAATTTTTTTGAAAGCTTCCAAATCATTTATAAATCCATATACCATACAATTCGCTCCTTTAAAATGTACAACTCAGTGGGGTTTTTTTCGTACATTCACAAAGCTGTGTGATCATAACTATCTAATTTTAAGACATTGGTATTACACCAAAAAGAAATGCCACACCCATTAGGAGTCACTCCCCATTCCACTCTATCCAGACCCTAGCAATGACTAATTTACTGTCCTGACTCTACAGATTTACCTATTAAAAACATTTCATAAAAATGGAATTATATAATATGTGACCTTTTGTGTCTAGCTTCTTTTTATTTAACATGGTATTTGCAAGTTTCACCCATGTTGTAGCATGTATCAGTATATTTCTTTTTATATATAAGTAATATTCCATTGTATGATATAAACATTTTGTTTCTACATTCAACAGTTAATGGATACTTGGGTTGTTTCAAGTTTTTCACTATTATGAATAATGCTGCTATAAACATTCATGTGCAAGTTTTTGTGTGGATATATGTTTTTCAATTCTCTTCGGTATACACTATGGAGCAGAATTGCTGGGTTACATGGTAACTCTGTTTAATTTATAAGGAACTACCAATTGCTTTCCAAAGAGCCTGTACCATTTTTTTAGAGTTTTTATTTAAATTCCAGTTAGTTAACATACAGTGTAATATTAGTTTCAGGTGTACAAGATAGTGCTTCGACACTTCCATACAACACCCAGTGCTCATCACTTTTAATCCCCATCACCTATTTCCCCCATCCCCCACCCACCTCCCCTCTGGTGACCATCAGTTTGTTCTCTACAGTTAAGAGTTGGCTTCCTGGTTTAACTTTCTCTCTACTTTCCTTTTGCTCATTTGTTTTGTTTCTTAAATTCCACATGAGTGAAATCATATGATATTTGTCTTTCTCTGAGTTATTTTGTTTAGCATCATACTCTCTAGGTCCAACCATATCATCACAAATCGCAAGATTTCATTATTTTTTATGCCTGAGTAATACTCCATTGTGTAGGTGTGTGTGTGTGTCTGTGTGTGTGTGTGTGTGTATACACAGCACATTTTCTTTATCCATTCATCAGTTGATGAGCAGTTGGGCTCTTTCCCTCTTTCCGTAAGTTGGCGATTGTAGTAATGTTGCTATAAACATGAGGGTGCGTGTATCTCTTTGAACTGATATTCTTCTATTTATTCTTTGGGTAAATACATAGTAATGAAATTGCTGGATCTATTTTTTAACTTTCTGAAGAACCTCTATATTCCTTTCTAGATTGGATGTACCAGTTTGCGTTCCCAAACAGAGCAAGAGGGTTCCCTTTCTTCCACATCCTCACCAACATCTGTTGTTTCTTGTATTGTTGGTTTTAGCCATTCTAACAGGTGTAATGTGATACCTCATTGTGGTTTGACTTATATTTATATTATTAGATTCAGTTTAGTAATATTTCACTGAGGTATTTTGTGTCTATATTCATAAGGGATACTGGTCTGTAGCTTTCTTATAATGACTTTGGTTTTGATATCAAGATAATATTGATCTCATAGAATGGGCTGGGAAGTATTCTTTCTCCCTTATTTTTTGGGGGGGGGGAAGTTTGTGAAGAATTGGTGTTCTTCTGTGGATGGTAGAATTCATCCACAAAGCCATCTGAGCCTGGGATTTTCTTTGTAGGAAGACTCGATTACTCAGTTTCTTTGCTTCTTATAAATCTACTCAAGAGTTTTAGTTTCTTCTCAAGTCAATTTTGGTAGTTTGTCTTTCCAGGAATTTGTCCATCTTATCTAGGTTAACTAATTTGTTGACCCATAACTGTTTGTAGGGTTCTTTTATACTCGTTTTTTTGTAATTTGAATTTCTGTTTTTTTACTTGGTCAGTCTAGTGAAAGTTTTGCCAGTTTTGTCAATCTTTGCAAAAAACCAATGTTTGGTTTCATAATTTTATTGTTTTTCCATTCTCTACTTATGTCCCCTCTGATCTATATTATTTCCTTCACTTTGCTATCTTTGAGTTTAATTTGTTCTTCTTCTTCCAGTTTCTTAGGGTGTAGGGTTTGGTTATTGATTTGAGATCTTTCTTCTTTAATATAGATATGTGTATAGCTATAAATTTCTAAGCATTGCTTTAGAGTGTCTCCCATATTTTGATATGTTGTCTCCACTTTCATTCATCTCAAAATATTTTCTAATATCCCTGTTTCTTCTTCAATCCTTTGGTTATTCCATCTATTGTGAATATCTAAAAATTTTTTTTGTTTTTATTGTATAATTTCATTCTACTGTGGCCAGAGAACACACTTTGTATGATTTCAATCCTTTTAAATTTATTGTGACTTGTTCTATGGCCTGCTATTTGGTCTATCCTGGTGAATGTTTCATGTGTACTTGAGAATGTATATTCTATTGTTATTAAGTGGAGTCTCCTATAGATGTCTGCTATGTCTAGTTGATTTATAGTCTTTTTTTTTAAAGATTTTATTTATTTATTTTGACAGAGAGAGACAGAGAGAGAGGGAACACAAGCAGGGGGGAGTGGGAGAGGGAGAAGCAAGCTTCCCACTGAGCAGAGAGCCCAATGTTGGGCTCGATCCCAGGACTCTGGGATCATGACCTGAGTTGAAGGCAGAAGCTTGATGACTGAGCCACCCAGGTGCCCCTAGTTGATTTATATTCTTAAGTCTTCAGTTTCAGTGCTGATCTTCAGTCTAACTGTTTTCTACAATATTGAACATGGGGTATTGAAGACACCAACTATTATTTCTAAATTGTCTATTTCTCACTTTAATTCTGTCAGTTTTTGCTTCATGTACTTTGGGCTCTCTTTTAGTTGTATATCTTTATAATTCTTGTATTTTCTTGATGGATTGACCATAGTATCCTCTCATTACATTACATAGTATCCTCTCATAAAAGTTTTTGTCTTAAGATCTATTTTGTCTGGTATTGCTATAGCCACTCTAGCTATTTTTTTGGTTACTGTTTGCATAGAATATATTTTACCATCCTTCTACTTTCAAACTATTTGTATCTTGAATCTAGAGTCTCTGGTAGATAGCATATAGTTAGGTCATTTAAAAAAAAAATTCCAGGGTTGCTTGGGTGGCTCAGTCAGTTAAGCGTCCAACTCTTGATCTCAGTTCAGGTCTTGGTCTCAGGGTAGTGAGTTCAAGCCCTGTGTTGGGCTCCACACTAGGTGTGGAGCCTACTTAAAAACAAACAAACAAAAAACACTCCATTCTGTTCATCTCTGTATTTAATTGGAGAGCTTCATCCATTTTATATCTGGAAGGAGTTATTACTGCCATTTTGTTATTTGTTTTCCACATGTGTCATATCTATTTTGTTCCTCAATTACTCCATATCTGCTATTTTTTATGTTACATAGGTATTTTCTACTGTAACAATTCCTTTGTTGTTTCTTTTACTATATATATATTTTAACAAACATGTTTACTTTATTTTTTTATTTTAATATGTTATGTTAATCACCATACATTACATCATTAGTTTTTGATGTAGTGTTCCATGATTCATTGTTTGCATATAACACCCAGTGCTCCATTCAGTACGTGTCCTCTTTAATATCCATCACCAGGCTAACCCATTCCCCCACCCTCCTCCCCTCTAGAACCCTCAGTTTGTTTCTCAGAGCCCAGAGTCTCTCATGGTTCGTCTCCCCCTCTGACTTCCCCCCTTCATTTTCCCCTTCCTACTTTTTTTTTTTTTTAACATATAATGTATTATTTGTTTCAGAGGTACAGGTGTGTGATTCAACAGTCTTACACAATTCACAGCGCTCACCATAGCACATTCCCTCCCCAATGTCTATCACCCAGCCACCCCATCCCTCCCACCCCCCACCACTCCTAACAGATTTTATTTATTTGAGAGAGAGAGAGAAAAAAAGAGAGAGAGAATGAGGAGGGCAGAGGGAGAGGGAGAGGCAGACTCCCAGCTGAGCAGGGTGCCCACTGTGAGGCCTGATCCCAGGACCCTGGGATCATGATATGAGCCGAAGGCAGACGCTTAACCGAATGAGCCAGCCAGGCACCACTTCTTTTACTGTATTTTAGAAGTAATTTCGTTAGTGGTTTTCCTGGGCATTACAAACAATCTAGTTTGGATTAATATCAATTTAATTTCATAGTATACTAAAATTTTTATCTTACATAGTTCCATTCCCTTCCCCCTCTCTTCTGCTATTATCATCATACAAATTAGATCTTTAAAAATTATATATACCCATCAACACAGATTTATAATTATTGCTTTGGGCAGCTGTCTTTTACTTTTGATTGGAGGGGAAAAAGTTAGAAAAAGAAAAAATATCTATACTTTTTAATTTACCTATGTAGTTATCATTATTGTGCTTTTTATTTCTTTGTGAAGATTCCAGTTACTTTCCAGTAACTTTTCATTTCTGCCTGAGGGCTCCCTTTAGCATTTCTTGTAGGGAAGGTCTGCTAGTGATAAATTCTCTCAGTTTTTGCTTATCTGAAAATGCTTTAATTTCTGCTTCATTTTTGAATGATAGTTTTGCTGGACACAGAGTTCTTGGTTGATATTCTTTTCTTCCAGCACTTTGAATATGTCATCACAGTGCATTCAGAACTCCATGGTTTCTGATGAGAAATTGGCTATTAATCTTATAGAGGATGCCTTGTATCTGACGATCTGCTTCTCTTGCTGCTTTCAAGATTCTCTTTTTGTCTTTGTCCTCGGATAGTTTGATTATGATGTGTTTTGGTACGGATCCCTTTATCCTTGTTGGATTTTGTTGAGCTTCTTGGATGTGTAGATTCATATTTCCCATTAAATTTGGGAAGTTTTCATTTTTTTAAAAGATTTTATTTATTTATTTGAGAGAGAGCAAGCATATGAGTGGGGGGAAGGGCAGAGGGAGAGAGAATCTCCAGAAGACTCCCATCTGAGCATGGAGCCTGATGCAGGGCTCGATCTCATGAACAGGATGTGAGCTGAAACCCAGTCTGACACTTACCCGACTGTGCCACCCAGGCACCCCTTGGTCATTATTTCTTTAAATATTCTATCTACACCTTTCTCTCCTTTCTTTTTGGGACTCCCATTATGTGTATGTTACTATGTTTGATTGTGTTTCACAGGTCTCCAAGGCTCTGTTCATGTGTCTTCTTTTTTCTTTCTGTTCCTCAGGCTATATAATTTCAATTGATCTGTCTTGAGGTTTGATGATTTTTCTGCCTACTCCAATCTGCCACTGAGCTCCTCTAATATAGATTTCATTTCAGTTATTATACTTTTCAACTCCAGAATTTATATCTGGCTTTTTTTTTCCCCACAAAAAAGAAATTTTATAGAATTTTTAATTAAAAAAATTTTATTTTTTAAATGTTCTCTATTTGGGAAGAAATCGTTTCTTTGTTCTCTTTAGTTCTTTAGATATTATTTCCTAAGTTCTTTGAACATAGTTACATTACACTATGTTCACACAGTTACACTAGTGAACATAGTTACACTCTGAACATAGTTACACTAGGTCTTTTAAAGTCATTTAAACTGTCAGGTCAAATTATGACAGTTCCCTGAGACCTGCCAGAGGATGGGAGCTTCAAACCCATGGCTCCCTCTGGGAGCTGATAGGCTTCTGGTTTTCACAGTGATGAGTTGATTGATTTTCAAGGCTACTGTAGAACTGGGGAGAGGGTGAGGGGTATATGGCAAATTAAGATGCCACAAAGCTTGCTGCTTTTACCAAGATTCTGCTGCCTTTTTTTTGAATAAACACTCAGAGTGTTACAAGCCTTTGGCTAATACCCAGTGTTCTAAAAAAGTTGATTTTGACAATCCCTGTCAGTGTTTTTGTTGCTTTTATGAAGAAGTGGATTTCTGGAGATCCTTACTATGCCATTCCTGCTGATATCCCAATTCTTTATTTTTAAGTGAAAAATATACATACATGGAAAGACTAATATTCTCTCCCACGTTCTTTTTTTAAAAAAGATTTATTTATTTGAGAGAAAGAGAGAGAGAGAGCATGAGAGGGGGGTAGGCAGAAGGAGAAGGGGAGAGAAAATCCTTAAGCAGACTCCCACTGAGCATGAAGCATGATGTGGGCCTCAATTCCAGGACTCCAAGATCATGACCTGAGCCGAAATCAAGAGTTGGCTGCTTAACTGACTGAGCCACCCAGGTGCCCCTCTTCCCACATTCTGATACATCATGATCTCTTGCCTGCCACCAGTCTCTCTCTGTTTTGCTTACCAACAGTAAGTGAATCTTTGCATAAAACACCATGGTGATAGGTTCACTCCAGGGAGCAGAGGCTTCCACCAACCTTATCTTGTCTTCTTCAGGTTAAAATCTAGTTCTTTTTATGTGGCCCTGCAAGTATGCACAATCTGTATCCAATCTGAACTGGAGGTCCTACAAGTTGGGTTCTGATCCCAACTTACTTCTTGTGGAACCTTCTGTACCTACTGTACAAGGTATAGAACATTATCAAGAACCTACTATGTGCTGAACTTAGTATCAGGAGATATAGATAAGTAAACCCATAGTTACAATACCTGCTAGCTGGGAGCTACGTAGAAGGGTCAATTAAGAAGATATCTGAGGGGCACCCAGGTGGTTCAGTCACTTGAGCATCTGCCTTCAGCTCAGGTCATGATCCCAGGGTCCTGGGATCCAGCTCCACATCAGGCTCCCTGCTTAGCAGGGCATCTGCTTCTCCCTCTGCCTCTGCCCCTCCCCCAACCCGTGCGCACATGCTCTCTCTCCTAATAAATAAATAAATAAAATCTTAAAAATAAAGAAGGTATCTGAGAAAGTGCCTTTGAAAATGTGAAGAACTACAGAAGTGAAAGTTATTACTGTGAGCTTATTTCTGATTTATTTACCTCTAAGTACAATACCTTCAAAGGTTTAAAGGTTTAGTCTAAAATAAATAAATAAAATCAGTTTTCTTCCCTAAATATAAGGCAGTATTGTGACAACCTTGGGACTTCTGCATAATAGGAGGCCGTAGGAAGATCTGTTGACTTTGCAGCATTTGTGCCCTCAGCTTTAAAGCAGAAATGACACCTGTCCTGCTTACACCCCAGGACTGTGGTGAAGGACTGCAGAAGACACATGGAGGGTCCCTGTGAAGTGCCTTACAAATCTCACTTACTGTCAAAATAATTAGTATAAATACATAAAAATAAACAATAAAATACTCATTTTTTATAACCTATGCATCTGAGGTTGTGGCGTCTTCATTTGAACTTCGCTTTGGGCAATGTAATGAGAATAAGTAATTTGTCTCAGTTAAACATTTTGTAGGCTACCTTTTGTGAACAGAGGGTCACAATCACATTGTGAAAACATCAATGATTACGGATATGTCACCAAAAATAACTGTGGAGGAAAATAAAAGCTGTTACTTACGCTTTGCTTTTAACTGTCCAAGGATGGAATTTTCTCCTCTGCACATGGTCCTGAGCACATGTAAAGGAAAGAAATAATTATGGAGGTTTCAAAGGAACCAATCCCAACTTGCAATATCTGTGGAGTATCGTCCTACCCCAAGTAAAAACAGAAAAGTGCTTTTATGAGAAGATGCTACATGGATTTAAAAAGATAAAAAAAGGTGGTTCAGTTGGTTGGGCGACTGCCTTCGGCTCAGGTCATGGTCCTGGAGTCCTGGGACCAAGTCCCGCATCAGGCTCCCTGCTCGGCGGGGAGTCTGCTTCTCCCTCTGACCCTCCCCCCTCTCATGTGCTCTCTTTCTCTCAAATAAATAAATAAAATCTTAAAAAAAAAACAAACTAAAAACAAAAAAGCCCCACCTGGATATCACTTTTGTAATGTCACTGATGGGACAAGATAGTTGTTTTGAGGTAGGTAAATGGAAAAGTCATAAAATTGATATTAGATTTCATAAAAAGGTGCTATTTTAAAAAGATGGGCTATGAATGAACTTTCCCTCTTAGAAAATTCGGTGACAGCAAAGATAAATTTAGAATACCTCAACAGGCAAGAACACTAACAGACTCACGTTACTTTCAGAGGTGCTTAAAAGGGCAAACACTTAGCAGAATAATTTCAGAGCTAAACTCTATACCGAGGCTGTCTCCGCAAAGTTGGCAAATGCCTTAAAAGTGAAAAACAGTCTCAAATAACTGACTCTGCTAATGATTTTGTTTCTCACAACTGTGATAATAGTCAATGAATTATAAAGACTGACAAACCAAAAAAAAAAAAAAAATTCTATGCTCCATCTGCTTGCTCTGTAAAAATAATTAAAAATACAGTTACACTTGGGAAATACTGATATTCTTAAAGATGATGCCAGCAAATAGAGATGTTTTTGCATAATAAAAGGTTAGAATTTAGTTGCTGAACAAAAGCCAAGCATGTTATTTCATTCAGTTGGTTCAAACCCAAGAAAACAGTCATCGAAAATAATTACAATTGACAACATTCCAAAAATAATATTAGAATGGCAAACCAAGTGGATAAAATCCAATTAAACATTATGTCAGTGCCTTAAATACATGAAAAGCTTTGTTTGTCATGTTATAAATCAGATAATATTAGAAATGGGCAAATCTTCAATCAAAGCATATAGACCAAAGCATAAAGTTCTCTCATACTGTAACCAGGCAAAATTACCCCACAAGAATCTAAAAAAAAAAAATACACACACACACACACACACATACATAGATCCCGGCAGACAGGCATACCTCAAAAAGTCCGTAAAAAATGAGAAGACTAAAAAAAAAAAAAAAAAAACAAACCCCCCCCAAAATGGGCCCCCCCAACTGTGCCGAGGACCCTCAGATCCTGCAGGGGGTACCTGTGGGGGTGGGCGGCAGGAGGGCATCTATGCCCCTCCCCACCATTTGACCAAGTGCCTGAAACCTTATCTGCTTTACACATTAGGGGTTCTGTGTAAAGTCTCATTGCTTCCTCTCCGACAAAAGGGTTTGGTTAGAAAGTTGGGAAGCTACAGATGGTTCTGAAAGACAAGGGCTATTAAGAGAAGATATCCAGGTTTTAATCCTTGCTCTGACTTAGAACAAGTGTGATCCTGAGCAGAGCTCTTTTGTATCTCAGGTCACAGTTCTTGTTACTGGGAGCTGGGATTCATGCCCAGACCTGTCCACTTTCCTCTTCACTGCCATTCTCTTTCCTAGCTAAGTAACCTAGAGAGAATGTTAGCGGGGCCCTTCCATCACTTGCCACACCACCTCTCTGTGTCTGCTCACCAGACATACCTCCCAACCCTCCTCATAATGTTCTACCGGCCAAGTTTGAAGCTTCACAGGTCTTTTTGAGTGAATATGGCAATTCTGCTTTTTAGAATATTGAGAATAGGATTTAATACTTTCCTTAAAATTTTAACAAAGATGTGGCAGAGAAAGCACAATTAAAATCCCAGGAGGTAGGAAAGAACCTTCATACTTCATATATTGGCAAAGGCCATCATTACCAACCTTGTTGAAAACCTCACTACCTAAAGAATCATAAACACCTAGAAAACCATACTACTTGAAGCATTAAATTCTTTTCTTCACAGAATATGGAACGCTCAATAACTGTGGTGGCTTAAAGATAATTTTTAAACCAATATTACACATAAATATTATTATGTATATATGTATATACATATACATATAAAGTCCTTGTCTCCATTTATAAGATACATGTATATGTATGTCTTGTGTATAGGCAATGAATATAAAAGAGAGATTTATATTTCAGTTCTTTTTATATTTGCCATGTGTTCTAGGCCTGCCATTTACAATTTTAGGCTCTATTTGAATTTTATCAACTAGTAAACAGGCCAAGATCCAAAAGTAAAATAAAGCATTCATCTGTTCAACACTCCCCGAATAGATGTGGAGAAACATTTCCATTCCTTTCACCAGCTTACGTGCGTGACTGAGAGAAAGCTGAAAACAGATGACTTTAAAACTTTGGCACCTGTAGTTGAAGTGCATTATGGCTTGCAGAGCATTTCCTCCACCGGTTGAGATGTCGCCTTCAAATCCTGGAAGCAGTGGTACCACCACATACACCCGGTATCTACGGCTTTCCCTACAAAAGTCAGATGCAGAGCCATTCACCAAAAAATGATAGCTAAGCAGTTCACACGGTTTTAGAGACTGAGCTAATGGCTTCCTACAATACATTCTATCCCATTTCAGGGCTTGGAAGGTGCTGTTGGATTGGAGGCCAGAAGCTGCTATCGAGGTAACAGTTCATAACAACCTAAAAAATAAGCTGAACTTGGCAACAGAGTGGGAACTCTACTATCTCTCTGCAGCATAATTCTTCCTAGGAGAAAAGCCACTGTAATCAACCCATGCTTGGATCCCATGGAAGGTGGGGTGGGGGTTATAACAAAGTTTTGAAAAAGACGTCATCATAATAGTTTTACATATAACAAGTTGTATCCATTAGTACCTTGCTCAGAGCCCGGCAGGTATCCCTGTCTCTCTTTATAGGATACACAGCAGGAAGTGAAAGCTGAAAATGTCTGTGGTATCTATGTGGTCGAGAAATCTTGTCCATAGATCTGAGAGATCCATAGTCACAAAAAGATGCTGCTATTTAACCTCTTCTTAATACTTGATTTCTAAGGATCACTTTCTTCTAAACAACTACATTTTTCTTTCACGTGAATATTATTGCTCCTCTCTGAGGAGTCAGATTTCATTACAGTGTGTCTGAGCACCAATGTTTGTATCAGGGTGCATGGGCAGTGAAGTTCCGGGCAGAAGTGATGGCTAGCACCAGGAGTCTGGAGGCCCATGAGCCTAACTGCTCTGCTGAGGAACAAGGCATCGGAATTAGGTTGTTGCAATGGCATGAATTAATCACTAGATGGCAAACGTAGTTTGAGTTGGAAAAATTAATTTAAAAAAAGTAAACTCTTCAACTTCTCTGCCTGATAAGGGTAAGAGGCTCACATCCTTAAATGATAAACAAGATAGCAGGGAAAGAAGAACAGAAGGAATACCTAAGCTATTTCCCCATTGCCAGCATTTAAAAGTCCAAATGAGTTAAGCCAGACACTTAAAAATGGACACCATCTGGCCTCAACTGCCTTTCCAGAATCGCCTTCCCATAGGATCTTCCCAGACCCACAGCCCAGTGCCAGACTACTGCCCTTTGCTCAGATGTATCCCTCCCTACTAAGGAAGGTTGGCTCATATGCCTTCTGAGTCTGGAATACCCTTTCTGCTCACAGAATCCCACTTCTCCTTCCAGGGCAGCTGAAAGGCACCTTCCTTGGTCAAACCATCCTGAATCTTCCAGTCAAAGCTGGTTTGCTCCTGCCTCTGCACTCTCATGGCACATGGCAGGGATGTCTATTCAGCATTCTTTTTGCTTTACACGATAGTGACACACAGATCTGCTGCCTAGGCTATGGTGATAAGCTCTTCTGAAGTCCAGGACATATGTCCACACATCTTTCTATTTTGGGCAGTGCGTACACAATATGCACTTGGTACTATCTGCTTTGGGAGAATGGGGTCAAGTTGGAAGCAGGTTTGTTTCTGGGAAGCCACTGGTAGAGAAGAGATTAAGCTGCAAAAGTTAAATTAAGTCTTTCTTTAAATTACATTTTATTTGAATTTTTATTGCAGTATAATATACATAGCACAAAAGCGGTCATTTTAACCATTTTTAACCATTCAGTGGCATTAATTACATTCACTTGTGCAACCATCATGATATCTACTTGTACAACTTTTTCATGACCCTAAGCAGAAACTCTGTGATAGTTGAGCAATAACACCTACATTTTCCCTCCCTCCGAGCCCCGTAACCTCTCATCTACTTTGCATCTCTGAATTTACCATTCGAGATATTTCATCTAAGTGGAACCATACAATATTTGTCCTTTCCTGTATGACTTACTCCACTTAGCAAAACGTCCTCAAGATTCATCCACGTGTCAGGAATTCTTCCCTTCTTGTGGCTGAATAATATTGCACTGTAGGTGTAGTCCCCATGTTGTTTATCCAGTCATCGGTTGATGGGTACCTTTTGGCTCCTGTGACTCATGTTGCAGTGAACATTGGCATCCAGAAGCTCTGTCCCTGTTTTCAGTTCTTCTGGGTATTTACCCAGGAATGACACTGCTGGCTCATAGATTTATTCTATATTTAGCCTTTTGAGGAATCACCAATTAACTTATATTTCCTAATGGGTAATATATTGCTCAGAGTACAAAATTTAAGAGGTGGAAGATTATATGATGAAAACAAAATTCTCTCTCTCCTTTGTCCCCAAGCACTGTTTCCCCTCCTTGAGGGCAACTCCTATTGCCTTCCATGTTCTTCCAGAAATAGTCTATGCATTTATAAGCATATATATGTACTTTTCTGTGCAAATGTTAGAATACTATAAACACTTTTACGAATGTTATTTTTATTTATGCCTGTACCTTGTCCATTTTTAACAACAGTGATACAGAATTCCACATACATCCTTACCATGATATTTAAAGCAGTTCTCTATCAAGGGGTGTTTAAATTGTTTCTAATTTTTTACTACTTTGAAATACCTACTTTCTTATTTTTTTAAATTTTATTATGTTATGTTAATCACCACACATTACATCATTAGTTTTTGATGTAGTGTTCCATGACTCATTGCTTGTGTATAACACCTATAATACGTGCCCTCTTTAATACCCATCACCAGGCTAACCCATCCCCCCACCCCCCCTCCCCTCTAGAACCCTCAGTTTGTTTCTCAGAGTCCGTAGTCTCTCATGGTTCGTCTCCCCCTCCAATCGAAATACCTATTTTCTTTTTTTTTTTAATTCTATGGTAGAATTTTATTTTTTTTTAAAGATTTTATTTATTTATTTGAGAGAGAATGAAAGAGAGAGAGCACATGAGAGGGGGAGGGTCAGAGGGAGAAGCAGACTCCCTGCTGAGCAGGGAGCCCGATGTGGGACTCGATCCCAGGACTCCAGGATCATGACCCGAGCGGAAGGCAGTCGCTTAACCGACTGAGCCACCCAGGCGCCCGAAATACCTATTTTCTTATGGATGCTGACCCACGTCAGTCATTTCTTCACAGTCGTGAAATGGGAATACCACTTCGGAGTGATACCAACGGTCTTAAAAACCAAGGGTTTGTGATTCTGTTTGTACAAGATGGTTCCCTTTTATAAGAGCAGAAATGACCTCAAAACAGAGGACCTCATATGTGGAATATTGGGAAGTGTCTTCAGATAAAATATTCTTGCAAATTTAGTTTGTAGGAATCAGAATGTCCACGTTTTCTTGTTCTTGAGACTGTTAGCTCCATATTGAGGTCTCTGCCTTTTACAATGCAGCAGTTCTTGAATTTCTTGAATGATGAAAATTTTAAACTGTGTTCAGCCAGTTAGCAGAAATGACTTAGATTTTCACTGTTGTAGAAAAAGGGGCTCCTGGATTTCAAACCATAAAATTATGGCTGAGTTTAAGCCAATGAAGAGAAAAATTCTATGCGATACTATGTCTAATCTCCTTCCTTGATCACATCCCCAGAAAACAATAGCTCTCAGCTGCCAAGGATTCTGAAACACTGCATGCTCATAAAGTCGGGGTGGTGCAGATGGTAGCCATCAGCTTAGGGCAAGAACCTGAGCTCCTAATGTGCAGAATTATTTATGATCTTAAAAAACACAAGGTAAGAGCTAGTGGGCTCCAAGCCTTCATGCAGGCAATCGCTTCACCCACTGCAGTTCAGAACAATTTTATAAAATTGCTTTCTCAGGCTTTTTGTTAAAATAAGTTTTCTTTCAAACCTCACAAACTCTCATAGCAGTGCTGGGTCTAATATCTAAAAACTGGAAATCAATGTCCAATAATGGAGGATGGTTAATTAAATTATGTTACAGCCACTCAAAGAGTGATCATTTTGCAGCCACGAAAATGACCACGATGATGACTTACTAGCAAAATACTGCTGGGACTGTGTTAAAATGGCCCCTAATGCAAAGTTACAATCATAAGACAATTACAGATGTGGCAGGTTGATACTATGAAATATGCGATAACTTTTCCCCTTAAATGCATTCCCTTCCCTCACCCTGTGCCTGGAGATATGAAGCAGGCATTGTTCTCAGGTGGTACTCTCACAAAGGAACCAGGGCACAAGATATCAACTTCTTAGATCTGGGGAACTGGGTAGAGATCCTCTGAGCTGAGCCAAGAGTATAGACAAAAGAGTGAGACTCAGTGCAGGGATCCTGCCCTTCACTCTCAAACAACTCTCAAGCAGAATTCCGGGGAGAACAGGAAAGACCTCATCACCTTCCAACAGAATAGGGGAGCCATGAGGATCTGAGTGTGAATCATAATCTTGCTTCCCAGGGAACCCCAGAGAAAGGTCCACCAGCCCCATGATGCAGCAGCAACAGAGGAGAGGTGGAGGAAAGGCAGGTCTGACAAGCGAAGGGGGAGGCCCCCACGTCACGGTAAGCAGATGCCGGAACAGGCCCAGGAGAGATCAACACTGAGGGCTGGAAGTCTCTTTGCAAAGATCCAGGGCCCCTTACCATCCATACCAAGGATCGAGTGTGTCAGCGAGGGGAAGAGAGGAGAAGGCTGGGCTGTGCTGAGTGACAGCATACAGAGCAGAAATAGCGGAGAGCAAGAAACTGCCGAATTTGGCCACACTTAGGTGTGGAAGTGACCAAATTTCCTTCTGTTGTATGGAAATGGGCTTTGAAATAAAAATTCAGGTGATCTACAGAAAGAGGAAATAAATTACAACTCAAGAGAAAATATATGTATATTAATATGAACAAAAAAGAAATAAGAAAGTAAAAAGTGAGTTTTTAGGGTGGGGAGGGTGTGGGACCTTTAATATTTTCCATTTTTGTGATTGCCGAAATGTTGCTTGTACCTTTAAAAACAGAGCACTAATTCACCATGTAAATGGTCCTGGCTTTCCTCTACACTACCCTCCTTGTTCCTCCCTCAGGAAAAACCCTCTCCCCCTTCCCTCTTCATCATGAAGGGCTGTGAGGAGAAGTGGGGCTGCCTGGAGTGGGATCTCAGGATCTGTACGAAGGCCCCCGAGGAGCCTGTCCTGTTTCTCCAGTGATGAGATGTTTTGTTTTTTGAGGATTTGGGATTCATAGATCATTGCTATAAGCTCCAAGAGCTGGTATAAATCCTATCATTATAGATTTTGCAGCAGCGAATGCTGCCAGGACTAAGCAGAACTGTGATTGGGGCAGAGTGTTCTTGCGGGGAGAACTCTATACCGTAGTGGTATCGGTTATGTGAGAACTGGATCTGTGGCTTCTCAGTGGTTTGGGACATAACCCATTTTATTTTATGTTTGGCAAATCTTTAAAAGCGCAGTAGCCTTTTTCAGGCTTCAGTTTGCCCATGTGCAAATGAGGGGGTTGGCTAAGTCCACTAGAAATGCTGGCCCTATTTAGCAGTGACTTTGTGCATCGGATGTGCAACTTTATAGATTATGGCATAATACATATTGTGTGCGCACGCGCATGTCATTTTTTCATTGGTTATATTCTGGAGATGCAAGCTCTTCCATGTAAGGATGCTGAAGGCTAGCCCAGCACATTTGACTAAGACTTCACTCTGGACTTGATAAGCTTTGTCAGGCAGGCCCCTCTGTTGCCCCAAATAAGGATCCTCCAAAATGACTGCTGCCCTCTGCTAATCTTTACATCTATCTTCTGAGAGTACCATTTCTAAAATTTTTGGAATCAAACAAAACCATTAAATGATCTAAATCAAGTGTTCTCCTGCCATGATCTTGCGTCATCTCTGACCCAAGGTACCCTCTTCTCGGGGCATTTTACAGAGCTTGGAGGGTGGCCCATAAGAAAAAAAGATGAACCCAGCAACCGGCATACTTAATCTACATGCTTTTGGTTGTATTATAACTGCAGTTTAAATTTCTTTAAGACAGTGCTTCTGAAACACGCCCAGTGTGTCCTTTCCGCGTGGGACACAAATTATAGGATATGGGAATTACAGAGGCAGACTTTTCTGTAAGCCAAAGAACTTCTTAGCTATCAAGCAATTACTTTAAAAAAATAAAACATGCATCTGATTTCTTTATTTTAAAATAAAGTGTCTCTCATAGATTTCTGGGAGGCTTACTACTAGAACATTTCTACTTCCCTTGAAATGACGGCAGCTTTGTAGCTGAGTGGTACAGAGCACAAGTTGAAGTTTCCCTAAAGACAGGGTTTCAGTCTCAGTTCCACTCATCAATAGCTGTGTGACTCACATCTGTTACCTAACCTCTCTGGGCTTCACCGTCTCCTCTGTAAAATGGGAAAAATTATGCATCCACTTTATAAGGTAGGCGTGGGAATTAAATAAGGTAATGCGTATAAAGCACCTTGGATGTGAAAAGACTCAAACTACTTGGTAACGTTATTCAGTTTACAACCACAGATTTCAATGAGAAAGCCTATACACCTTCAAAGAATCATATAGGAAATAGTACCTAAAATTAAAACAAATTAAAGCGAAACTGAATTCATTTTACGCTACAGAATATCTTCTATTTTATTTTACATTTTGGGGGGGATGTTTATCAAATCAATAACAAGAAGTCCAAGAACTGATTCCCAGGAGGAGAAAGCGGCTATGGACTTCTGGGAGGACACCTCTCGACAGTGTTTTCATAACGTGTCTCTACTTGTCACAGGATGAACGAGCACCCGTGGTAGGAAACCCAAGTAACTTTTATTTACCCAGCAGTTGCCATCTAATAATTTAAAACCAGGCACGTTAAACATGTCTTTAATTAAAACACTTGTTTCTATCATAAATACTAATTCTGAAACAGTTAGATTTGAGTATTGTGCTTCTTTATCACTGCTCAAATTTACAGTGAGATACCAGATTTCCAGAAGATGAATTTCTTGGAAATAACATAATCATTTCTCACATGAACTGATGTGTTATGGTTTTTAACTTGCTTTCACATCCATTCATATGAGCTAGGTAGAACAGGTATGATTTTCTTTGTTAGTGAAAACACAGAGTGTCAGAAAGGTAAACTGATAGATTGAGAGGTCACATACCTGTCGATAACAGAGTTGAAAAGAACTCAAGTCTCTAGACACCTGGTCCCCAAACAATTCCAGATTCCCCAGGGGAGTATTCCCCATGCCACCCACTCCTAGGCAAACTGCAAGCATTGTCGGGCACTGTTCTACAGTTATAGAAAGCAGGAAGAATTTGGGCAATTTTCAAAATTGTGTATTTTTCAATGTAGTTTAATATTAAAATATGGAGGCATTAAACCGACAGCCTATTTTCATTGTATGTGTCAACTCTGTTGATAACAATACCAAATGGACTCTCTCACTTCCTGTTTACCAAGGCAGAATTGTGCATGTCAAGTTTCCAGAAGCAGAACTGTTTCATCCTCAGAAATCATTTATTCATGGCACACTATGTTTTAAAATTTCTACCTGGATCAGTTGGTCCTCTTTCTCTTGGCTTAGTCAAACATGGTATAAACCAGAGGATTTCTTCTCCCTGATCTGCAGTCAGATTTGAGTTGTCAAAGACGTGCTTCCAGTGGGTTGGGAGCCAGTCTCACCTCCAGGACAGTTTTCCTTATTTCCTATTTCCTTCTGTTTTCTGCAGAGATTCCCACAGCTACTCTTGGTTCGCCACGGGATGAACAATGTTCTGAGGCTCTGGGTCATGGATCAGAGCATGAAGTCTTTGCAAAAACCTGTTTCTGCAAAGCATTATAGCTGTTGAGGCGGAACCAGGAGGAAGTGAGGAAAGCAGAGAACTGGTGTTCCCTGGATTCTAGCACTGGCAGAAAAATAAAGTCTCAGCCCGGTCAAAGGAGTTGGCAATTAAAAGACTCTGATCTCTCCAGGGTGGGAGGGACCTGGAAGAGAGCCTGTGTTCCTTGGTCAGGCCTGGCTGAATGCTGACTGTCATTTCCCTCCGTCTGCTTTGTACTAGATTCTATTCTTTTTCCAACAGCCAAAATTATACTTGTTGCTAGGCATGTGACATTGGCAGGAAGTTCTGAGTCTCAGAAGAGTGGAGCACAGAGGAGTCAATGAAGGAAGAGAGGGGGTGAACATGGGCACGGCACAGAGTGGCCCTCAGTGAAAGGGGGGTGGGGAGCATTGCAGGCAGGCTGCAAGATGAGTTCTTGAATCCCACCGCTCCTTTCCTAAGATTATTAAATTATTCCTAAGATCATCCTAAATTATTAAATGAAAACATATTTTACCATTACGATGAACACAGGAGATGAACAATAATGTGGGGCTACAGAGAAGGGGGAAAATGCAAAATATATTTCCAGGATAACATGTGTGTATCCACGGAAAGTTTTATGTGTGATAATACCTACCCTCTGAAATGTGATTGTCAAAGAAAGGGAGACGATGGAGAGATCAGAGCTAAATAGCACGGTTAATATGAAATTCAGTGGACTCATTTCCCATTTTCTACAAAGTAGGCTTGAAATTGCATCTTTAATGAGCCTTGTGAACTTCCAAGTGTGAGACACAGGCTGTAGCAGATGCTACCCTCCCGTGCTCTCTCACCGTAGACCCCCTTTCCTTTTAGGAGCAGCTCACAGGATCTTAAAGTTCCTTCCAGCCCTGAAATACTATGATTTCAGAAGAAGTCCAGATTTTAAAAGACAATATGCTAAGGAAAAATGTTCTTTCAGGATCCCAAACCCTTTAAAAACAAATCTTACAGGTACTTATTAATATATGTACTACAAGGAACTGATAACTTGAATGAGTGAAGCTAAGATTCATCCTACTCTCCTTATTGGCTGATCACGGTTACAATATTCATGATTCGCCGCTCAGCCCAGTGAGCTCATCTGTCCGCTTAATGGATTTCAGCAACTCATTTCAATTTCATGAAAAAAATATTTTTCTCTTTTGTCAAATGTGCTTTATAGATAAAGTGGATACTCCTGTATCAATGAAATGCAAGAGTTGACAGGAAGATAATTTAATTTTTTAAATTAGACATAAATTGACCCACAGAATTAAGAGACCAGCATGATGCAAGAAATCT
Organism: Callorhinus ursinus; assembly: GCF_003265705.2. NCBI lineage: Eukaryota > Metazoa > Chordata > Mammalia > Carnivora > Otariidae > Callorhinus > Callorhinus ursinus. The sequence continues at coordinate 84,253,901 of NW_027397063.1, read as the reverse complement.
TTGCGTGTATGTGTTATGTTTAACTGTAAACAAAGCTGTTTATAAGTCATCTCAGAAACAGATCCCATGGTAACTTTCTTGAAACAAGTACGAGAGAAGGCAAAAGATAGAGGTCATCTGGAAAAGCACAGATCGTCATTAATACTTAGGGCCATGCGTGCTCTTCTCTGAGTTCTAAGCAGTGCTGTTCTCCGTGAGTACTAAGCAGTCTTGGCTGTGCCCTGGAGTTACCCGTGGACCATTATGAAACACAAGTGCCTGGGCCCCACTCCAGGAAATTCTGACTCAGCAAGTCTGGATTGAGTCCAGCTCTCTGGATTTCTGTAAAAGTCCAGCGGTGAGGGGTGCCTGGGTGGCTCATTTAGTTAAGCGTCTTTGATTTCGACTCATGTCCTGATCTCAGGGTCATGGGATCGAGCTCTGCGTCAGGCTCCACACTGGGCATGGAGTCTGCTTAAGATTCTCTCTCTCTCCCTCTGCCCTGCCCCCCACCCTCCTGCACTCTCTCTCTCTAAAATAATAAGTAAATCTTAAAAAAAAAAAAAAAAGTCCAATGGTGATTTTGATGTGTAGTAAAGGGCAAGATCTACTGTACACCTTGCAGGATGTGGTGGGTACTGTGATGTGCTGCCTAAATGCCCTCACCATGGGCTCAAGATAGCCATTCCCTTCCCACTGGGAGTGTTGGCTGCTGACTACTCACAGTGAAGTCCTTCTCCAGGATTTGCCCTCCTCGCCCTCACCCAAGGTCATGCTCATTTCCTCAAGTCAGCCTGTACCTGATGACTGGTTAGTGGGAGGAGGGGACAACAAAGGCCCAACCCACTTGCCTCAAGTTGTGGCAACCCTGAAGGGGTCTTAAATCCTGTCAATGGACTGAAGTTATGTGGTATGGGGAGAGGCACTGGGTTGGAAGTCCAAAGGCTCGGGCTCAAAGCCATTTTTGCCTATTGCTTTAGTGGCTGAGTCAAGCCACATCACCTCTTGAATCTTAGCTTTTAACTCTACAAATGGGGACAGCAACGACAATAATAACAGTAACAACCACAAGGACTATATGATCTACTTTCAAGAGTAGCTGTGAAGATTCAGTAAGGGTCTAGAAACTACCGATCATATAAAATACTGGTAGTTACCGTTGTAAAATGTTCTTAGATCTAAAAATCCCCACATATTATATGGAGAAAAAAAAAGAAAAGAAATTTAAGTGCCATGTGACACTGGAAGTAAAATGATGTTTTAATCCCCAAATGTGTATGTACTTAACATTCTCCACTGCATGTGTTCAAGGAATTGAAATAATAAAATGTAATGGTGTTGTTTATTTTGTTGCCTTTTACACAGAGCTAAGATCAGCCATAAAAAGAAGTAGTCTGGATGCCAGGACAACTCAGTGGAGAAAGAACAGTTTTTTCAACAAATGGTGTTAGAACAACTGTAAATCCCCATGTAAAGGAATGAAGTGGGACTGCTACCTCACACCATGTATGACAAATGATTCAAAATGAATCAAAGACCTAAGTGTAAGGACTAAAACTATAAAATTCTTAGGAGAAAAGAAGTATAAATCTTCCTGATCTTGGATTAGGCAGTGATTTTGTAGCTATGGCATCAAAGCACAAGCAATAAAAGAAAAAACAGACAAACTGGACTTTATCAAAATTAAAAACTTTTGTGTTTCAAAAGGTATTATCAAGAAAGTATAAAAGAAAACACCCTGAATAGGAGAAAATATTTGCAAGTCATAAATCTGATATGATACTTGTATCTAGACTATATAAAGAACTCTTACAACTCAACAAAAGACAACCTAATTAAAAAATGGACAAGAAATGTGAACATATATTTCTCCAGAGATAATACATGAAATAGCCAATAAACAAACAAAAAAATACTCATCATCATTAGTCATGAGGGAAATTCAAATCCAAACCACAATGAGATATCATTTCATACCTCTTAGGATGGCTATAATCCAAAAGAGAGATAATAGTAAGTACTGGCAATGATACAGAGAAATTGGAGCCCTCATACACTATGGGAATGTAAAATGGTGTAGCTGTTTTTGAAAACCTTCTGGCAGCTTCTCAAAATGTTAAACATAGAATTACCATATAACCCTGTAATTCTACCTCTAGGGTAATAAAAATATGTCTGCATAGAAACTAATACAGAATATTTACAGCAGCATTAATCATAGTAGCCAAACACTGGAAACATCCCAAATATCTACCAACTGATGAATGGATAAACAGAATATAGTATATCCAGAAAATGGAATATTACCTGGCAATAAATATAAATGAAATACTGTTAACATCCTATAACATAGCTGTGTCTTGGAAACGTCAAATTAAGTGAAAGAAGTCAGTCACAAAAGACCACATATTGTATGACTCCATTTATATGAAATGCCCAGACTAGGCAAATCCATAGGGAAAGAAAGTAGTTTAGTGGTTGCAAGAGGATAAAATAAGGAGAAGTAGACAGTGACTGCTAACAGATAGAGGGTTTCTTTCTGGGGTGATGAGAATGTTCTAAAACTGATTGGGTATAGTTGCACAACTCTGGGAATATGCTAAAAGTTGCTGAATTGTACACTTTAAGTGACTGGATTGTATGGTATGTGAATTATATTTTAATAACGTTGTTATTAAAAAAATAATCCCATGAGCTAAAGAAATAAGACAGAGGGTAACAAGCATTTAAATATAACCAATGGAAAAATTATATGACTATTTTGCTTTGATTTTTTAAGTGAACACAGTTCACTGTCTGCCACTAAATAAATCAAATCACAGCTCTATCAGCGTGGGAAAGAGACCGGCCAGGAAAAAAATGAAGAACGCCCTGGAAGAATTCTGACTGCTTCAAAAATGGACTCAAAATTCTCAGCAACTGAAATCAGATTGAAGGAACCAATAGCCTACTGCTACCTGAACCTAATTTCTGCCTGCTAGGAAAAGATAGTATTTTAAAATGGGCTTTCAAAAGTTGTTTTAGCAGTAAATGCACGAACATTTGCAGTAACCACTCCTACCCAAATGCCAAAACGTTACCTGTGAGCTTTCAGTATCCTCTGAGCAATGGCATCACCTATCTTGTTGAATACAACTTTGTCATCAGCGCAACTTATGAAAAACTGGTTCTACAAGAAAGAGAGTCATCTGTAAGTCTTTCTTATCTCTGTAATAGATATATATATGGAAAGCGTGCTCTGTAACAAACACTACCCTGATGTTTAAAAAAAAAAAATTTCACATAGCAGACATGTTCTTATTACTAAAATCATTTAGGAAAGTAAATGACACTGAGAATAAAAGAAGCCTCATCTCACCCTGGGTCTCATGCATTTCTAGGTAATATCACATATCATATCTTAGTCCAGTGGAGGCTACACTATTATTTCATCCTGTGATTTCTTTGTAGCTGACATTTTAGAAAGGTAGGAACATTCCAAATTTAATCAGTAGGGACCCTAGGTTTATGTATTCATGTATTGTGTAAATGCTCATGATTTAAAATCCTATACTGGTAAATTTTCTGTCTCATGTTAAGTTTACCTTTCTAGCAGGGTAGATGGCAGAACCCTGGTCTAATATTCTCCACCCACTCTCTATCATTTCCTAGTATCTGCTTTTGCCTCATCTCATTTGTTTGGGTCACTTATTATTTCTGAACTTCTATTTTAAGGAGGTATGTTTCATAAACCAATAAACTGGAATAAGAAATGTTTTTCTTTTTTTCTTTAAGTAATTTGTACTATTCATTTACCTATAAAACACTGTTTAAAACTCTTCCTAAAAAAGCCGGGTACAACGTTACTATCATAACGGTATAAAAGATTTAGTTGCTGCATAAAGGAAGGTCAGTAATTAGGTACAAATATAATCACTATTACATACTTAAATAAATTGTTATAATACACCTGTAATTTATAAGTATAATCATCAAAAAGTAAACTTTGCTAATCATCCTAAAGAGACATAGAAGCAATGACTCAAACTATGGTTCTCATCCCTTTGCAACATCATCATTTTTACTAGTTTACATGTTTTTATACTTAAGTATAAATCTTTAAACTGCCTCCATAAGACAAACTTACCAGGAGACACTCTGCGGGAACTCATTTGAGAATGTGTTTTCCCTTAAGGCATCACACAATAAAAATTTCGGTGGCAACCAAACCATGTTTGTTTTTCTGAATTCATATTACAGAGAAGCTTCACATTCCTCAGCGGCTGTAAGCACTCACTGGCCACATGTCACAGCCTGTTCTCCTTTTCTGGGCAGAGCAGGGTAGACGCCAACCACTTAGCTCGGCTAGAGGTGTAACAACCAGGGTTGTGCCCACAGCCATGTGTATCCACATGGCATTACGGACCTCATTTAGCACTGTGGCAGTACTCATTAGAAAGGCTGACCTAACACTATTAAAAAGAGATAAAGCAAAAGGACTCTGGGTAATGGATGAGGCAGCTGTTAACATCTTCTACTGTGATGGTATAACTGATGAAATTAATAATACTAATCGTATTAGTACTGCAAAGCTCCAGACTCTGATATTCAGAGTCCTTTTTCTGTTGCATAGTCCCATCCAGGATACTGTAATGCACGTAGCCTGCTAATTTTTTAAAATCAGCTTCTCTTTCTCCAGGCCTGTGAAATAAACAAAGCTCTAATTCTTTCCTATCTGCCCTTCGCGGGGTTGGTCACTGTATGGGGTAGGGGAGGGGTAGGAACATAGCCCAGGATGGTTTTCTCCAGGAAACCAATCTCCCTCCACACATTTAAAAAAAAGTCAATGAGAAAGACAAGATGAAAATAAAGAAGAGAGATGTGCTCTGATGTATTTGTACAAATTGTGCCTTCTCATTTTTTTCAGGATTTTCCACGTGCTCTGAGCTAGCTTTGTATCTACTTTGAAGTTCAGTTAAGGTTCCCAAACTACATGCAGTGTCCCTAGGTTTTCTCCTCTTCTCCGAACAAACTCTGGGATCTGACCACGCTTTAAAATGAACAATGATTCGTACAGGATTGAAGGAGGTGGTACTTGCCCTCAATATTCTCAGATCTTCCTTTTCCACGTTTCTTTCCCTGCACGCTCCCTAGTCCAATAATGCCAAACCAGTGGCATCCAGCGGTCTCCACTTTAGCAACTTACCCTTGTGTGTGCTCTCCTGAAACAGCACACGCCTCACACTTAGACCCTTCAACTAAAGACAAATAAAAACTTACTCATCCATGTGTGGTATTTCTGGCTAATAATATTACAGTGAGTTGACACACTTTAATAACAAGAACTTGGGGGACCCCTACTAGAGTCCTGAGTTAATGAAAATGCAAAGTGCATGTCAGGCATGTTGGGGAGGTAAAATTTCAGGGCACTTGAATTCACATCTCAACATACGCCGATTAATTGCAGCAGATCCTGAGTCTGGGGACCCTGCAGTCTCTGTAAGCTACTTACGGGACGGAAAGGCAGGTTGTCATACTAAATAACAGGAGCAGGACTTACTTCTATATAGATATAGTACTTGCTGTTCTCTATCACATGGATGTAAGCAGCATGGATGGACTCTTCATGGTACTTTATACCAGCCGACCAATCAGCAGCAGAGCGGAGCAACTACAAGGCAGCAATCAGAAATGAGCAAACAATTGAGAATGATGCCAGATGTAGTCATAAAATGAAACCAATCCTTTTTTTTCTACACAACTGAATGATTACAGGGGCTTGGGTGTCATGTGTGGGCCCAAGCAGAGGAGGTGTGTGGGACACTGGTCCCTGGACATAATCCATAGAAAGGAGCCTGGTTAGAAGTCAAGCCCTGAATATATCTTCATCCACCCAGGATTATTTTCATTCAAAACTGGAAATCATAAAATGTAGTTTCTACAAAGGGTATCCCAGAGTACCTCTTTTGGGGGCTACGAGTAGGGTGACCATTGGTATTCTTTTTCCATAATGGTTCCACAATTACATCAGAATGTTGTTCTGGTGAATTTGTTAATAGTACCCCTTTTACTCTCTAAAGTGTCCTGTTTTGAACCATACGATAGGGTCACCCTAGCTCTGACTTGACAATGTGCTGATTCCTTTTCCCCCTAATAGGAAGTGTTCAGATTAATACATTTTAAAACACAAATAGGTTCATTTAGATATATAATCTTGGCTTTGCCTTTAATCAGCTGACTGATTCTTGGTGTGCCTCCTCATTGCTCACCTGTCTCATCCATATTGCCTCCCTCTATCCAGACACTCACCTGCTCCCACCTGGATTACATTAAGAGCTTCCAGCTCAGATACCTGAGTATCTGTTAAGTACACTGATACCTAGCGGGACTGCCTAGTCCAAAGTTCAGCCCAACCACTCAGTAGCTTCGATCTTGGTCAAGTTTCTCAACCTCCTGGTGCCTCAGATTTCTGTTCTATTAAACTGCATATGTATTTTATAGGGTTATAAAGAGGATTAGATGAATTACTATGAAGTGTGCAGGAGGCCTACTACCTGGTAAGCGGTATATAAGTGTTTGCTATTACTAATAAGAACATTAGAGGATGCATTCGAGCTACGGCACATCACGTCGGAGCTGAGCAGAGACTGTGGCTGTGCCGGGGACGGTGCACCAGAGGACATACAAGCCTTGCAAACTAAGAACCACCATTCATCACTTTTTCCAGTAGTCTAACTATGACTGCAGTACAATGGTGGACAGACAGTAGGTGCTCAGTAAATATTTATTGATTGATTTTCCTTAATACCATGATGTTGCAAAACAATCACTATAAAAATAGATTTGCTCTTCTTGATTTGAAATGAATATTGAAACTGTCTCTCATGAGGTCAACCGAAATTAAAAACAAAATGAATGGCTCCATATTATTAGGAATCTATAAAGTGATCCAGTATGTAATTGATTTTATGTCTATTATATATAAAAGATCTCATAGAATTCTTGATCTAATCAATAACTTTAAAATTTGCATCTATAGCACTCATGAAATTCAAACTAGTACTTACTAACATCATTGATTTTATCCTCAAAATCTTACTCTTTAGTATGAGGTATTTATTACAAAATAGCTTCTCTCAAAACACTTGTTTAATTTTATCAGATGAATACATGCCATTGGAAAGTTTAATTGTGAGTAGCAATAGTCAAATATCTCAAAACTCACAAGGAAAATTTAAATAAATATGACCCACACTGGGAAAATATCTTGATTTCACATCATCTCTAAGGAACTGCATTATTGTCTATCAGTAGAAGTGACAAAGTTCTGAACAAATAAAAGTTTCAGTTGTTAGTACTCCCAAATTTATGTTGAATTTGGTTGTGGAGGGGCATAGCCCTGAAAACGCAGGCTACCTTGAAAAGGTTCTTCCCCTCTGCTACACGTACTGATCTATTGATCGGGTTCTACAGAACTCTGGAGACAATGTATAAAATGGCAGAGTATGCTGGACAGATAGGAACTCTGGAGATCTGTGCTACAGCTCGGCCCTTACTAGCTCTTTCACCTTCAACAAATCATTTTAATATCAGGCAGGCTTGGTTTCCGCCACTGTACACCTGAGATATCTCTCTCTCTCTCAGCCACCCTCCCCCCCCCGCACGCACGCACGCACGCACGCACGCAGCGTGTGCCACGCTGCTGGGCGAAGAAACAAACAGCATAATAAACACACAGAGCTACGTTACGGGGCACCTAGTAGATATTTGATATATAGGATTTCTACCTTTAAAAACTTACAGGCTTAGTTTATATACCACCTTTGGTGGCACTTGTCAGTCTTCCCCTCAAATCCAGAAACCTTATACTTTTCTTTCCTTTTTCACTTTTCAAATTTGCCCCGATTTAAAGATTTAATAAGCTAATTAACATAAGATATAAATGAGGACTGCCAAACAGGTTTCAAGTCTAATCATGATGTTTGAAGTAGTTTCCTGGGCAGCTATGCCAAAAAGAGGCTCCCTGGAAGGAGACACACTGGGGAGGAAAGCTAGCTACTAAGATGGACGGCGGACAGCTCCAGGAAGGAAAAGGCAAGTCACGCATTTGCCATCTTTCCTGTGAAAGATACTGGTAAATGTTTCCCTTAAAGAGGCACTTAAACGTTTAAAATAAGGACATTTGTAAGCCAAAAGAAGAAACTGAAGGAGAGCATAAGCAACGTGGGGGGTGGGGTGGGGGGAGCCTGACGCCCATTAAACCTCAGCATGTGGGAGGTGGCCCCCTCCTGGGGTGGGAGTCAACATTATCAATCCCATTGTTTGAGTCCAAACTCTATTGTTTTCTCACAATGAAAACTCATTTAATTTTAGAAAGTCATCATTATGTATTAAATTTGAACATATCTTTCAAGTAATACAGAAAAAAAAACTTGGTATTACTCTTCTATTACTCTTACTATTATTCTAATTAGTCAACAACTCTCACAACAAGAAAAACTAAAAATACAGATTTCCCTTTGGTCCTGCCTCTACCCTGGAATGAGGGACCCTGAAGTGATATACACTTCAACTCAACTGCTTTAAATGCTTGATGGTCTAGAAAGTTTGTAAACAGCCAAACAGGTCAAACACACTGTGACTTGACTCCCTTCTGTTTTAAATTTAGGATTTACTCTCTCCTTTTTCTTAACTGGTCTGACCAACTTGTCCTGCATTTCTGTTTTTTTTCTGTTAACTCAGACAAGCCTCAAACACTTGCTTACACATGCAGAAATGGGCCTTATCTTACTGCCCCAAGAATACGGAGAATCAAATCTAACCCTCACTTTTCAAACCTCAAGTCTGAATACACAATTTTAAAGCATATAAAAAAAACCCCACCTTTCTAATTTTATGTTTTAGCCTCAAAACCGTAACTGGAACTTGTCATTTTCCTTTGTACCCTGTCCTATTTTTTAACTCAGAAGACAGCCTTCTCAGGCAAAATAGGTGAAGGGGATTAAGAGGTCCAACTTCCAGTTGTAAAATAAGTAAGTCACAGAGATGGTACAGAGGATTGAGTCAATGATATTGTAATAATGCTGTATAGTGACAGACAGTGACCACATTTACCATGGTGAGCACTGAATCATGTACAGAATGGTTGAAATCGTTTCGTAAAGATAGAGAGATAGATAGATTGATAGCCTGATAGATAGACTGATAGATTGATAGGTTGATTGATTGATAGATTGATAGATAGATTGATAGAGTGATAGATAGATAGATTGATAGGTTGATAGACTGATAGATTGATAGGTTGATTGACAGACTGATTGATTGATAGATAGATAGATTGATAGATAGGCAGACAGAAAGATAACCTTCTCTTTCATCCACAAGCCCGATTCCCTTATATAGGGTGGGCCCAATTTGAATATACGAATTGAAATTCAGAAATTTCTTCTTGAAGGAAAACTTTGAAAACTTCCTTAGTATTTGTCCCAAATTCCTTTTCTCTTACTATAATGCTTTTCTTCCCTATAAATTCAGCACATATTTAATTTCTTTGTATTTCCCTAAACTCCCAAGTCAGTCAGTCATGGACCAGAGACTGCTAGGACCATTTATATGTCTCTCAAGCAGAAGTTGGCTTCCATGGAGAAGCCCATCAGTGGCACGGGTCAGGAGACAAGGGAAGCACTCAGACCGTTGGGCCTTATTCTTCCAGTCTGTACCAAGGAGAAAAGCAGAACAGGAGCACCAAGAAATGGACTTAGTTCAAGAATTCACCTCATACTATCAAGCCCTTTCTTCTAATCACACTTTGTCCATTGAGTGTCATCCATTCACCACACAACATGGGATGATCCTTTTGCCTGAACAACAGGGAAAAGTTAACCTTGAGGCTGAAGGAGAGGAAGAAAATAAAACTTAAGGGGAGAGAAGTCCTAGGAAGAAAGCTGTAGATAGGGGCTCTCAGGAGCCAGGAAGAAGCAAGAAGAGAGTTGAGGGAGGACTTGGAGCTGCTGCAACAGAAGAGGATCCTAAAAGGCAATCTCGACATGCAGCTTTGCCTTGCTGGAGCCCTTGGTGGTTACAACCAGCCAGATCTCGTCAGAAACAGCCTCTGCCTCATGGTTACCACCTCGGGCCCTGGTGACAGACTGCTCAGCATCCAGCCTCAGCCTCACTGTTCCTCCCTGGGCTATTTTAACTTCCCAAAGTCTTACTTCCCTCATCTGTGAAAATAAGAGGTCACACAGGAGTCCAGTTTAGAGGCTGGTGAATATTGAATGAGATCATCCACAAAAAGCTTAGTGCAGTGCTGGGCAGGGAGTGAACACCCCCCCGTTCATGGGGCTTCTCCCTCCAAGAACCACAGCAGCAAGCACAGAAATTCCACTGCATGGAGACCTGGTCCATAAATGGGCATACAGCCTCCATGTTAGGAAACTGCCTTAGAGGAAGTTAAATGGCTTTCTTTTACCCCTCCCTATCTACTTTATTTTTTCACAACACAAAACATGTTGTGGTCCTTTGAAATCTACACTGATTCCTACACTGACATCCTGCAGAGAGTCATGTGGCCATTTTCCCCAAGTGTAAGAACAAGTTTTTCCACTAATATAATTTGCATGTCATTCACACACTCGCCTGTATAGTTTCTTTTCTGTTTAATTTTTTTTAAAGATTTTATTTATTTATTTGACAGAGACACAGCGAGAGAGGGAACACAAGCAGGGGGAGTGGGAGAGGGAGAAGCAGGCTTCCCGCTGAGCAGGGAACCCGACGCGGGCTCGATCCCAGGACCCTGGGACCATGACCTGAGCCGAAGGCAGACGCTTAACGACTAAGCCACCCAGGCGTCCCTTCTGTTTTTTTAACAGACAGAGAGATCAAAGACGTAACTCCAGCAGAATCATTTCCCTCAATTTGGCAGGACTTCTCAACAATGATTGTCTAAGGACTGGCTTTTCTACAATAAGCTACCCCATTTAATAAAGAGGATCGTTCCCTATATTGATTCCATATTGATGCTAATTTGGCATCAGGCATTGTCTTTTACCTTGATAGACGTGCCAGAACGTCCTCTGTCTTGGTCATTTACCTTACATGGCAATGATAGCATTCGGGCACCCAGTTTGTTCTTTTTCAGGAGAAAAGAAGTTCTTTTATACAATCTGTGCATAAGTGGTTTCAGAGCCATCCTTCCTCCACCCCTCGGCCCCAAGCCTTTCTCCTGCTTTGTCTTCTCTAAATGTTTTTGGCAGGCTTCTGAGAATGCCCAGCTCCAAGGGGAAACACCCAAGATTATTTTAAGAGTGCTGGTGCAAGTTGCTGAAGTCAGCTTTCAGGTTCGGATGACTTTTTTTTTTTTTTTTTTTTTTTAGTAGCAGAAATTCATGTTGGTGGGGGCAGCCTCTGTCCCCCCCCGCCCTGGCTCTAATCTCCCTAACTAGTTGCCCTTGCTGGTTGTGTCAAGCCTTCTGCGGTAGCTGAGCATCACAGCTGGTGTTGGAATTACCAAGGACGACTGGACCCAATGTTTTTGTGTTAAAAGAATTAAATCACTGGGTTCCCTTTTGCAAACAAAAGAACATGAATCTTACCTACTCTCTACTTTATTATGTCAAATGCTCTTTCTCTCCATTTCAACAAATATATGGTATAAGGATTTTGTATCCAGAACTATCCTTGTGACCCACCCAGAAAAATGTCAACTGCTTTGTTCCAAACTCTTGAAAACACTAGGGAGAGCTTGAGGACTGAAGCTAATATGGATATAATCCAAACTAGTGCACTTTCTAAGTGCTGTTGCATGGATTAATTTAGCTCTCACCACCAACCCTATGATCTCTGTATAGTTGCCTACAACACACCAGGTCCCATCTCCCAGCTCCCTTCTGGCTTCTCTGGAAAACCACGGATTCAGCTAGATTATTGCTTTGGGCCTCTGAGCTCTACTCACTCATGACTTGAAAACAATAATGTCTAGAACAAGACGAATAACATGGAGAGCCAGTAAATAAAGTGAAGTGAAACAACACCGTGGTCAGAACTTTACGGAAAAGGAGAAATGAAGCACACTGATTTTTCTTTTTTTGGTTTCTGGTCCTCTCAGACTTTCCTGACTTCAAAAATTTGGCACTGTGCCCACTGTTTTCACAACTGGAGTGATTTTGGCAGTTCTGAAAAATATCTCCTGACTACGAGTAACACTTCTTAAATTATGGGGGAGTCCTCTTCAAGAAAAAGAATACTAATTTACAAACGCGAACTCTGTATATGCTAGAATTACAACCACAGACTCCCCACTGGTGTCCTTGCTTTCACTCTCTTTCTCGTTTAAGTTCTTCGTATGTACAACCTTTAGGTCCCCCAAGTGTGTTTATTCAGAGAGATGGAAACAGACGTGTGACAAAATGAGAGACCCTCCATCCATTCGGCTTGGGAAATTCTCACAGCACATTCATTCTTAGTGATTCCATGATACATATCAGCATAACAAGGGCCCTAAGAAATCCTGTGCTCAGAAAATCTGCCAAAACTTCTCTGTCCATGGAAATTTTTCTTGTGGCATAGCTATTAGCATTTCACAGGTAAAACCAGGTTTGTAAACTCTGATCTGGGTTAATTTTCATAAAGCATTCCTATATCATTCTGCATCCTAGGTAGAAAAAAAAAAGTTCCAAAGTTCACTAATGCCTCCAGGATCAGGTCCAAATTAACCAGGCTGGCACTCGGGGGCATCCCCAATCTGGCCTTAAGCCGTCTCAACTTCACCTGCCAACTCTTCAAGAGCAAATGGTCTGTGGCAGTCAGATCTACCATCCACGGAGCATGCAGGCTTATTACTTACCGGAGACACCCAGTTCTCTCGTCCTCACTGCCAGACTCTCACAGCATGCTGGGCCCTACTTTCAAGCTAGCAGTTAGTCCTGAACCACACCTAGCCTTGTTAACTGAATAGTTCAACGTCACAGCTTTCTCTCCCCCAGCTAATGAGGCTTCCAGAGGCCGAGAACTTGTGTCTTCTTCCTCAGCACCCAAGTATGCACTGATGACTTCACTGTGCAAACATATGGCACTTAATAAACGTGTTGACTGAATAAATGAATTAATGAGGAAGTCCTGGTAGACTTCCTTTCAAATCAATTGGCTCTAGAGGTTCCTGAGTCCAGGCCACCCGAGCATATCAAGCATATCAAGGATGAACATAGAAGCATATCAGGAGATATCACGGATCCAGCCCCATCTCTAACACCACATTCAGTGATGCAGAGAAGGTGACTCAAGGGAGGCATTTGATAGAGTGGACATGCAGAGTATCTATCTACTATGCCAGGGAACTGGATGAGAATATATAAAACAGGGCTTTACCCACAGGTAAGAGAAGACATATGTTTATGCAACACCAGCATACAACTTCCTTTGCTGATCACAAAAATACAGAATTCCCAGAAATTCCTTTTCAACAGATGCTTAATTCGCATCTGCTAACTTTGATAAGTTGATCGCTGAGTCAACTTATTGACTTATTGAGCCATCTCAAATCTTAAATTCTCTTGTTTTCTTAACATGAAGCCTCCTATTTTATCTTATAGCATGGGTAATTTTTCCCTCCAAGTAGAATAAAATTAAATAGGTTCATAAAATATTCATTAACTTACATATGAACATACATATATCTGTGCCTCTAAGTTTAAATTGTCTCCTGTAGCCTGGGATAACTAAATATTTGCTATAGGTATTTCTCTCAAGTGGTTTATCTTTTGATTGTTCTCTTATTTGATCTATGGCCTGAAATGTCTTTTTATTTCTTAGATACAAATACTACTTGTATATAGTACAAAGTAACTGATTTAGGCATTTCACTAGAATCCATGTCCAGATTATACAAATCTGTATTAGTGATGTCAGTAGCAGAGACTGTTGGATCTTTATTTAAACAATCTTTTTTTTTTTTTAAGAGGGGGGCTGGGGAGGGGCAGAGGAAGAGGGAGAGAGAGAATCTTAAGCAGGCTCCATGCCCAATGCGGGGCTCGATCTCACGACCCTGAGATCATGACCCGAGGCAAAATCAAGAGTCGGATGCTTAACCAACTGAGCCACTCAGGTGCCCTTACTCAGTATTTTTGATGCTGATAGTGATGACCTTGAACAAAAGGCAACGTCAAAGGCTGCCCATCCTAGTTCTGCCCCTGATGATCTCAAGATATTTGAGGTGAGGTAACAATGGACTAGAGCAGGATTTCAAGCTCCACTTCTACCTACAACCAGCTGGTGACCCTTGACAAGTCTCATAGCCCCATTGGGTCTTAATTTTCCTACGTGTAATCTGAGATGCTTCAACTGGATGTGGTAAAATTATGTGACTTCATTAAGCAAATTCCATATTCTATTAAAAGAGCCTCTAAAAGGCATTTGGCTAATTAGGAACTAAAATTAGATTGAACTATAACTAGCTTCTTACATGTGAAGTTTCAGCCACATTCCTGGTGCTTACCCGGTATCAATCCCTGGTTCACAGGGTATCATGTTGCTAGGGTCACTTCAGAAGGAATAACAGAACAAGCCTTTCCTTGACTGGCCTTTCCTAAGAATATTTATTTATTTACACATTTTACAATTATGAACACATTTATTAGAATCCTTGTGACATAAAGATCCTTAATTTACTTGTAAACTTAATACATTTTTGAGGAAACTAAAACCAGACCCTTTATAGCAAATGTTATGAATGGAGGACAAAGAAACTTTTTAAAAATATTTTGTAATTGTAGATGAGCTATTCCAGACTGATTAACCCTCTTGAGTCATTGTGCAACCTACCAGTGATAATATCAAACAAAAAGTAAAAAAAAAAAAAAAAGAAAAATTTCTTGAGCATTTGATGTTTTTATAACTTATGCATGAAAGATTATATCGATTGAGAATACACATGCTTTCTGTGAGACCCTCTCATAAGGGAAAGGCTTCTTAACAATGACTGTTTTATATTTCAGTTATAAAGTGACTCAACTAAGAAGATTATCCATCACCTACTCTAGGATAAGTGTAAGTATAAGACCCTAGGATAGCTACAGTGGGAGGAACAGAGGCATAAAAGAGATGAGTGTGTCACTAAAGAAATTGATAATACAGGTGAAACAAGAGATGTACATGTAAAGATAATGATGAATACGCTGCAGAATAGAAGATGAGTAACAGAGGTAACAAGCGGTAAGGAAGTAAAACTGTGTGTTTATTATAAGTTTTAAAAAGAGGATAAATGGAACACACACACTTTAAATAGGAAATATAATACTCAATTTTAAAAGGTCTATTCAGATTTGCTTTGGAGTTGTCCTCATTGAGAAATCTGAAGCCAATGAACTAGGCACTTAATCCAGTAAGAGTAATTTTATTCAGTGGCATTTGGTGAAAAAGAAAAGCTAGCCTTACCTGTACATTGGCATGGACGGACCCAGGCACTTGATATTTCAACTCATGGGCTGTTGTTTGAGATTTGGGAAGCAGGAAAGGATAAGAAAGGGATCGATATTTTGACTTCATAATCTAAAATAAAGAAAAACAGGTTAAAAAAAAAAAAAAAGATCCAGACGAGAAAATAGCTCCATTCCTCCCTACTTTGTGATTATAAAAGAAATTCAGATTCATTTGATAAAGAAAAAGAAAAACATTAACAGTGGAGTTTCTAGTTGAAGAGGCAATAGATTATTTATTTTGTGTTCTTTCCATTTTCTGGAGGCAGAGAACTCCTTTTCTCCTTCTTTTTTTTTAGCTTTTGTAGTGGGCATGTATTGTTTTATATTTTTAAAGAAAGCTTAAATGCAACCTAGAGTTATAGAGGTATATAATGGCAAAAAAATGGTATTTTTTTTGTAAACTGATTTCTTACTATGTTGTAGATACCTTGTCACAGCAGTATAGCACTGTATATCCTATTTTAGTAACTTCCTAAGAAAATGATAAGGAACCATAATTTGTTAAATAAATTCTTATTAATGTGCATTTCAGTTATTTCTCATTTTATCAGAATTATTAGAAGTAATATCAAAATAAATTACCTATCAGATTACTTCTCTTTTTTAGATTTTATTTTTTTATTTACTTGCCAGAGAGAGCACAAGCAGGGGGAGCGGCAGGCAGAGGGAGAGGGAGAAGCAGACTCCCCGCTGAGCAGAGAGCCCGATAAGGGACTCGATCCCAGGACCCTGGGATGATGACCTGAGCCGATGGCAGACACTTAACCGACTGAGCCACCCAGGCATCTCCAGATTACTTCTTTAACCTAAATACCCAAAAAACATTTTCTGAGTTAAAGGTTGGATACTTTTTGAAAAGCTTTCTGGGGTTTACCAGTTTATCCTGCCAGGAAGAGAGTATATAAGCATTGGAAATCCCAAAACCAATCATAGACAGGCTAAAAGTAGTATTCCTTCATTTATTCATTCATGCTCCCTCAATTTTCATTAAAAACATTTCCATTATTTCTCAGACTCCATGCTCAGTGGGGAGTCTGCTTGAGATTCTCTCTCCCTCTCCCTCTGCCTCTCCCCAACCCCCCACTCTCTCTCTAAAATAAATAAATCTTTAAAAAATATTTCCATTATTTCTAAAAATTTATAAAGTTTATGTAAATAAAAGCTTACATAAATGAAAAATCAGGTGAGATTCTAAGCTGTTGATAAAACAATTTTTTCCCAAATTATCAAGGAGACTAATGCCTTGTCATAATTTATAGTAAAGAAGATGGAACCTTAATGCCACCTGGGTGGTAGGTACTTAAGTTATTCCCGTAATGAAGGTATATGACACAGTCTGAAGAAAAGGAAAATGGCCCCATCTTCTCACACTGCTCCCCTTGCTCAGAGCCACCTCCCAGAAGCTTGGACCGGTGTGAACCCCCCAGCGCAATGCCAGGACTGGGAGGACTTGAAAGCTCGAGCTCTCTCATCCAAACAAGGTCCCTGTCCCCCCTACAATAGCCCTCCAGCTGACCATCAGCACAGACCAGATGCTTAACCAACCCTGAGGATCCAAAATGTGAAAAGGATCACAATAGGCCCCGAAAGTGGCATCTATCTCTCTCTGTGCTCTGAATTGTCTGCAGTGGGAAAGTTCAGGAACGTCTTCTTTTCCTTCTGCCCGCCGACCCTGGCACTCTGGCAACCAGGCACTCAGGAGCAGATGGGTCACCGCAGCACCTTCTTGCCAACCCTCTAGGTTTCTCCTCTTCCAGGCTCTCTCTCTTTATGTGGGCTGAATCGTGATAAAGTCAACCATGTACCTTCGTGAAGTTCCAGCGCTGGATGAAATGACGGGCCACATCACGAGCCGCCTTCCCGTGGACTGCAGAGGCGATGTCATGCCATGGCATCCGGGGAGTGGAGTGTCTGTCAATGAAATCTGCCCAGGTGCCCCAGGCACAGATCATCACTAACTGCTCAGCCAGGGACAGAGCCATCTGATTCCAGCACTGACCCCGACCATGATCCGTCAAAGGAAATGTGGTAATGTTCACTACACATATATTACTTGGCTTGTGTGGAACCATATCTTTATAGCCAAGGGAAACAGAGATACACACTGAGGCGCACAGTCCCCCATGGGCTTCCCCCCAGGATATGTCCATTTCACTTAGTATGAGACAATCACTAGGCAAGGCAAGATGCGAGTTGGCGTAAATTATCTAAGATTGTGGACTTAATATTACATTTTTCTTTTGTGTCCTGTTGAAATAACCTCAGGCTATGTATACAGTTCTATCTCTATCTCCTCTTAGATATATAAGCACAGTGATAATCTGAAAATGTGCCATTTTCATGCTGGAAGATAAAGATGATAGGCAGAAAAGGAGAGGATCAAAGGAAAGGCACCATCTCTTGCAGAATTATAGATTATTACCCCCAAAATATGCCTAGATGAAACCTGGAGGTCTCAAACAGCAAGCTATATCTCATGCTCTTTTCTCACTGTAACTACGAGGAAAAGTCCTTAGGTATATGACTGAATCATAGTCTCCAAAGTTTTACCAAATATTCAAAACAAAACAAAGCAGAACAAAGGAAAGTATATCCTGCGCATGCATACTCTGTCAGATGCTGACAAGTAAAAAACAAAATATAAGCAGCCACCCATGATCATGGCACTCACCAGCAAAAGGTTTATCCAGTTGAACCCAGTCTTTGAAGACAAAATTGCAGTAGTCCTTTCCATGCCAGAACCTGGTTTCCCCGTGGAGCTCTCCCATGCCTGTTTGCAAACTGCGGATGGAGCTGGTGTCTGTGAAGGTAGCAGAGACTGTGTTCAAGTGGGCCCCGGTGGGGGTGTGGGGGGGGGAGTGGCGGGGAGGCCCATTAAACACCCAGGGAATTCTGAACTGTTCTCCTTAAGGCACAGAACTAGGGCAGCATGTGTTCATCCCATCTGAGGCTGTGGGCTAGCAGGGTTTCACACTGTACACAAGTTTATCACTAGTGGGTAGTTGGGGCTGTAACCAGGCTCATCACTTGACAGTGAAATTCAACATTCTTCTCCCCATCTACCAGATGACTGAAGAACGGATCACAGAGCTAACTGTGAATAAAGAACTCACTGGGAGGGACAATGAAAGAGCAATAAAGCCAGGTCAGGCAGAGAAACGTGAGAGGCAGAGGCCATAAAGAAATGCCCTTGGCTCTCCCCAGCTGATATGGTGCACACCCAGTACATAATTCTTGTCTTTTGCAACTCAAAAGCAAGAACCTCAAATCTGCAGGCAGCCCCTGTGCCAGCCCTGGAATTGTCAAGCTAAGGGACACTGAGCTTCATCTTTTGGGGTCAGAAATTCTTTATACATAAAAGGAAGAATTTGGCCTAGATGGATGGCATCTAAGATCTTTGGGCTCTCACATTCTACATTCCCAGCATCATAAATGACATCCATAAAAAATATCACAACAACACACAGAACTTATGATCACATAGGTGCAAAAGCAGCAATCCACTGCAACGTTTCACGCAGAGCTCTGCTGGGACCATTTTACTAAAGGGTGAATACTTTGACTTAAATAGTTAGTATATTTATGTTGACCACAAAGGGAACTAAGCAGGAAGACGAGCAGAACTACACATCACAAATGCAGCACTTGGCACAAAAGAGGCACTTAACAAATAAGACACTGGATGCAAAACTATTCGTTGAATGAATAAATGGGAGCACGTCCCAGTGAGACTAGCGGACTGGCCCCTACCACCGCACATCCCAGAACCGTCTTTCTAAAATGCACTGTTGGCTTAAAAGCATTTTAAGATCACCTGCTGCCTACAGGGAGTCAAATCCTAAAAGCTGAGTGTGCACAGAAGGCTCTTTCCCAACTGGTGCCAACCTCCCTCTCAGAGCCTTTATCCTCCAAGCCAGGCGCACCATATTTCTCATAGTATTTGGATAGGCATGGTCTGTTATGTCTTCATGCGGCTGGCACATTATTCCTTCGGTCTGGAATGATCTTCCCTCCCTCTCATTCTCAACTTCACATCCTTCCAGAGCCACATTAGCTGTTACCTGCCCTACCGCTACCTCGCAGATCCCAGGAGGGAGAGGCAACCCCTAGCAGTGCTGTAGAACCATCAGCAGCTGCACGCCCCAGGGCTTCTGACTCTGTGACACAACCACGTAAGGATGCCCCCCACCAGTCTGTAAACTCCTCAGGGCTGGAGAGTGTCACTTCGCGGCTTGCTGTAGCTCCCGGTATTCAGTAGGCAGTCAGTCAGTATTTGCAGAGTGCAAGTTTTTAAACAATCACCACACACACTGCTGATATTCTACCTCAAACTGAGTAATTAACCCTCAAAGGTTACTGAAATTATCTATAAAAGAAAAGTGTCTGGGGGTGCGCGGGTGGCTCAGTGGGTTAAGCATTGGACTCTTGATTTTGGCTCAGGTCATGATCTCAGGATCGTGAGATGGAGCCCCACGACAGGCTCTGGGCTGGGTGTGGAGCCTGCTTAAGATTCTCTCTCTCTTCATCTCCCTCGGCCCCTCCCCGCCTCTTAAAAAAAAAAAAGTGTTAAAGTGCTAATTATTCTTTTAGACATTTTATTGATTGATTGATTGATTGATTGAGAGAGAGAGAGAACATGTGCACACGCGCGCACTCACACACACGTGAGCAGGGGTAGGGGCAGAGGGAGAGGGAAAAAGAATCCCAAGCAGACTCGGTGCTGAGCTCGGCGCTGGACACCAGGCTCCATCTCAGGACCCTGAGATGACCGGAGCCCAAACCAAGAGCTGGACGCTCAACCAACTGAGCCACCCAGGCGCCCCTTAGCATGCTAATTATTAACAAAACTAAATAAGGTTAAAAACAGAATTCTATTGACTTCTCCCAGTGATTTATTTTCCTGCTCTGTTAAGACTAAAGGCCAAAGTACTGGTAATCTGTTTGCTCACCTGTAAAATCTTTACAGTAAGCATGGCACTTTGTAGTTAAAAAAAAAAGTAAAAGAAAACAGGAACAAAAAATGAGATAAATAATGGGTCAAATTCCAAAAAAAAAAATATATATATATATGTAAGATAATATACATATAAGCTAAAGCTCTATATTTACATACATATACTTATTTAAAAATTAACTTTCACCTAATAATCAGTTATGATAAGAAAAACAAAACAAAGCAAATTCTAGTCTCAGAAAATTATGTTGCTTCTAACTGGATCCAACCTGTTCGTAATTCAAATTTGTTTTTAGTTTCAGTCTAAATAATCTTGGCCTAAGTTATTCCAAATAAATCAGGGTCTTCCTCGGAACACATGAGATATTAAAGCAATAGAGCCAAGGACTCCTAGTTACTGTGATTACTGCTCAGAAGTGCATATGCACCTACAAGTAGGAAGAGAGGCTTTTTACATCAGCAGTGCTGATCTGAGGGCTTCTCCTTGGTCTGCATCGGGCTCCCAACTGATTGCATGACTGCACCTGCCTTGTCTTTGGCATAGGTTTTCGTGCCAGTTTTCTGCCATCCTCATCCATCAGTGGCCCAGACCCTGCCTGCCAAGGCTGCATCCCCTACACCATTACTCCAACCCCCCTTCTTGACCTACTTTCCTAGTTCCTTCTCCCAAAGTTCTCCCCGACCTTCTCCAAAATGTGCCCCTCTAGTCCTGGCTTCTCCTTTGGCTCTGAGAAGTACAGCCACTTCCAATGTCTCACTTGGCCTCGTCCACCTAGTTGGTCGCACCAGCATTTGAAAGTGTTTAACACAGGAATCACTATTATCCTCACAAAATCAAGCCTTCCCTGGAGATTTCTGCTTTCTGTTCATAGTTACTCAAGCTCAAACCTCGAAATCTCCGTTGGCTCCTCTCTTTTCTTTGCTGTCTTCTCCACCTACCTCCCGATTGCCACTTCCCAAATCCTAATGAAATTCTGCTGATTCTCTCTTTGGAAAAAAGTTTCTTCCATTTACTTCATTCTTGGGACAAGCTAGTCAGACTTCCTGTACCTCTAGTGTAACTTAGTAAAATACCACCCTTAACACCTCCCCTCCCCCCACGGCCCCTCTTCTTCAAATCCCACCCCCACCTCTCACCCCTCAGGGATTCTCCAACATTTAGTGGATGAAATTCAATGCTGCGGCTTGATTTTCAAGGCCCTCCATATACAGGTACAGATCTAGCCCATCAACCCAATCTATACACAGATTTACGCATCCCTTAACCAAAATTTCAAAACCCAAAAGCTCTGAAAATTCAAATGTTTTCTTACAGCTCATTTGTTAGTAAAATCTGACCTGAACTGACAAGAGATTGTAATCTTTATTTATCCCACCTGGTGCTGAACAAATATAAATGATTTCCTTACAGGGTATTTCCAGGACCCTGCAAGCAGCATAACATAATAAAGTATAGGTATTGCATTACCTTTCTAAAATCCAGAATCTTCTAATTTCTGAAGTACCTCTGACCCCTAGAATTTTGAGTAAGAAATGGTAGACCTCTGTGTATTTACCACATTCCACACCTACGTCTGAGATGCTGAAATAAACACTTTTGGCATTTCCCATATATGTGCCTTAAGATATAACATCTACCTAGGGTGCCTGTTTTTCTCCCTTCTTAGGCTCTACCTACTGAATTTTTGCCTATAACCAGGGCCAGTTCCAAAACGGGTCCCCAATGAGTTATATTTTCAAAAAAACCTTCTGATTTTTGAAACTGGGATTTTAGAATTGTGGATCAGGGTTTACCTTTGTGGACAAGGTTTCACTGGCAACTCTTGCCAGTTGGGGTATCTCCCCCTGATGAATTACTAAGGCACTAGGTTAGTGAAACATTTAAAACTCATGCTTATCTATTAGATAATAAACTCTTTGACAGGAGAAAATAAGTCTTATACATCTTATACTATTGCATCCCTGAGAACAGAGTTTAGGAACGATTTAGCCTACTATTCTTTATCGCTTATGACTAGATATCCGGGGTTGAAACACTGTCTTACTAAATTGCAAAAATGAAAAAAAAATTGCAAAAATGATTTCCTCCTCTCAGCCATTTATTTAATCTTGCTTAAAAAGTAAGATCAGCAAACAGTTTTTGAATATAAGAGGAAAAAATTCAACTGTTTAAAAATAACATAGTTATCAAGCAAAGCCATTGCAACTTGAAATTCTCCCTCTTGCAACATTTTGAGAGAAAAAAATCTTGAAGATGGCCAAATGATTTTGAATATATATACTACAAAAATATACTACAGTATATACTGAAATATATATTAGATATTCAGAAATATATATTATATACAGAAATATATATTATATATTCAAATATAAATTGAATATATATACTACAGAAATATATATTGAGAAATATTGAATGTATATACTACAGAAATATATTCAAAATACATTTTGAATATATATACTACAGAAATGATCATGGTATCAGTACATTATGAACTGATTTTAGTGAATTTTCTAATTAACCCATAGTGATCTTGTGTGCATGCTCCACACTGGTTCACTAGGAGCCCAGTTCATAATGGTCTTTTTTTTTTTTTTTTTAAGATTTATCTGTTTATTTGAGAAAGAGAGAGAGCAGGGGGTAGGGGCAGAGAGAGAGAGACAATCTCAAGCAGACCCCCCACTGAGCACAGAGCCCCACTCTGGGCTCCATGCAGGGCTTGATCCCATGAGCATGAGATCATGATCTGAGCTGAAATCAAGAGTCAGAGCTTAACCGACTATAACACCCAGGCACCCCCATCAAGGTCTTTTGCGTGCAAGTGAAACTGACATTACAAAGAAGCTAACTCAGCTTATAGCCTCAGGAAAGGAAGTTATTAACTCAAGCAAGTATTCAGTTTCAGTTTCTCATGAAGAGTTACTCTATGTTTAATTCGGGGTTTCAAGTCCTATGAGACAATAGAAGTTTAAGTCATTACACAATTTAAATGTAGAGCTGTGCTCTTTAAATTCCTTCTGTTTTTAATAGTAGACCCTTACTTTTTTTTTTTTTTAACACAAATTCACATGGAACTTCAATATATATATGGAAGCAGGATTTCTCTGCTTGAAGCAAGTACCAATAGAGGTGGGAGGGTCCAGGGCCCACCTCCTCAGTATTCCCCTCAGAGCCCCTGAGAAACACCAGGGTCCACAAGTGACTCACATCCAGCTGTGGTAACTGGGCTCTACATCAGTCTTCTAAATAGCACACTAGAACTGTGACCTTGGAATTTAGCCGCATGCTCATGATGTAGCAATCTGCGTTTTTGCTAAATCACAAATCTGAATTATGAGCTCTGGGAAGCTAATAAACTGGAATACCATTGTGCAAGTTACTTATCATCTCTGACCCTGAGTTTCCTCATCTGTAAAAAGGGAGATAACACTATTACTACCAAGCGCCACCAGTGCTCAGGGTCGTCCCAGGTAGTCTGCACACAATAAATTAGCTTCCGATTTTACCGTGGTTGTCATACATTATGATCATTACTTATTCCTCTATGTGATCCACTGCCAAATCCCTCTTCATCTCCACCTCCACATTTTAGGCCCTCATTAACTTATTCAAATACCTTGTTCTTGCAAAAGCTTACAGATTACAATTTCTAACACCACCAGGGATGTGAACACGGTGCAAACAGAAAGCCAGTCCAGAAACACACTCACTTTGCTCATGCAGCAAAAGCGGACACCTGAGGACATTCTGTTGCCTCATACATCACTTACCCACGTCAGGTCTAGCGAGCCCCTGCTCAGACTTACTGGAAGAGTGAAAGAGTTTCAGGTGGGGTTTTAGACCATGGATTAAATTCTGACGACTTCTACAGTGATTACAATAACCTGGAGAAAGTTGAGAGTTTGTTTTTCTGTTTTTTTTTTTTTTTACAAAGAAATATATATACATCAAGTTTTCTAAACTGAAAAGTAGGCTCAATCATTTTTAAAACGAGGCAAGGCTAAAAAATCAGTCACAAATTCTGTGAACAGAAAATGCAGAGCTTTAAGGCAGATGTGAAAAGAGCAAATTTACAAGATGTAGGAAATCTAATGTTTGAAGATAAAAGCTTCACATATTTCTGGATAGGAAGAGAAATGAGATTTCTTCTATGAAAAGTGAAGGACGTCTGATAACTTTTCTTTTTTCTTTATAACTTGGCGTTATGTTAGAAACGCTGAGTCATTCAGCTACCACCAGAAGTATGAATTGCGGTTGTCATGACTCCTTATGTGAATAAAACAATAAATCTGTTCCCAAATGAGGGCAACAAAGCCACAAAATGGCAGGATATCGAATAGGGTGATATAGCTCCTAGGACTCCATTCCAGAAAGACCGGTTTTAAAGACTGGTACACAGTATCCAGCAGCGGAAGGATGGAACGTCACCAAGATACATTCTAGCAAAGACCAAGACTTACTCGAGACACTGTCAATGCTGCTGATGCTATCTGCATCCTGCAGGTGGTGCCTGTGGAGCTGCCTGTAGAGGCTAAATTTAGAGAACTTTCTGGACTTTCCCACTCCTTTCAGTTTTGAATCCATATCATCAGCACTCTTCATGGAGGGCAGATTTTTACTAGATTCATTTTTATCTTTGAGGCTCAAGGATTCCATGGACTCTGTTGTTTCAGCCTGAGAAAATTATTAAAAAAAAAAAAAAAAAAGACAGGGCATAAGATATGCTGCAATGCGATCCTTTCATTCCAGTTGAGCTGAGGCGTCAAGTTCACATACGATGGAGGCTATCGGACACCCGATAATGGGTGAGGTCAGCCCCAGGTCAGTGAGCTGTTTCAATGCTAGCAAAGGGATACCCGGCATTCCATTGTAGTTCCTCCTTCAGTAGACCAAATTCTTGAAATTTCATACCAGCTAACCTTTTTATCTCAAACACACTTACATGAGTTATATTCACTGTTGAGCAACTGAACTTCTGCCTCTGATAAATGTTAAGTAGTGCTTCTTCTGTCAATTATTTTCCTGGCTACTTATTCACTAAATCTTTTTTTTTCCCCAGAAAAGTCACCAACATATCCAGCAGTAAAATAAGATGGAGCCCATCAAAATTTTTAATAAGTGTATGGATATGTTGGCAACGGTTGGAGTTGAAACAGTAAGTACTGCAATACGGATCTAGGCATATGGGTATTTTGGCAGCACCTGATTTGAAAGGCACTTTGAGAAGTTATTAACTTCCTGTATTCAGAAAGAAGTCCCTCCAGGACTCCAGACTGACCTAGCCTCTATTTGCATGTCTTTAAGTAGGAAGATTTCAAAAGCCTTGGCAGGTACTTGTAATAAGGCTGCTGATTTAACTTAAAACCCAACTGACACATATTTTTGTTTATGAACTTTTTTTTCCAAATAGGAAATGAATCTTTCGTTTAAATGGAAAACAAAGGAGCTGACTGTGAGCTAGCAAATGCACTATTGGATCTCTTTCCTCTTATAAGGAAAGAAACAGGGATCAAGAGATGCAAAGTTATAGACTTGCTAGATGGTATTTGAAACCAGGTCTGTCCATCCAGAAATAGGCCACTCCTCATTCAACCACTCAGTAAGTCATGCTATTAACACATCCTTCTACAAACTCTGTAACTCTTAGGCAGTTCCATAAAGGAGAAACTTACTGTGAAGGAGCCCAGAGACGATCCTACGGTGACGCGCTTCACACTACCCACGTCTGTGAGTCTGTGTTCATTGTCATCCCACCTTCCGTAGGCCAGGTCGATCCCACCCACAAAGGCCACTGACTGGTCGATGACAACAAGCTTCTCATGATGGGCCCACAGATATACGCTGGATGATACATGATCTGGGTGCCTCATCACCTTGGGAGGGGGAAAAAAAACCCACCTGAAATGCACTTTTTAAAATGTCCTTCATGTATAATAAAAGAGATCTGTTTTCTCCCCTGAATAGCATTTTCCTTCCTCCCTCACTTCCTTCCTTCCTCCCTCCCTCCCTCCCTCTCTTTCTTTTTCTGTTTTGCTTTAGTTTTCTTTCAAGAGTTTATTTAAATTCAAGTTAGTTAACATACAACGCAGTATTAGTGTCAGGGATAGAATTTAGTGGTTCATCACTTGCCTATAACACCCAGTGCTCATTACAAGTGCCCTCCTTAATGCCCACCACCCCATTTACCCCATTCCCCACCCACCTCCTCTCAGCAACCCCCAGTTTGTTCCCTATAGTTAAGAGTCTCTTATGGTTTCCCTCCCTGTTTTTATCTTTTTTTTAAAACTTCCTCTGTGTTCATCTGTTTTGTTTCTTAAATTCCACACAAGTGAAATCATATGGTATTTGTCTTTCTCTGACTTATTTTGCTTAGCATAATACCCTCTAGTTCCATCCTCGTCATTGCAAATGGCAAGATTTCATTCTTTTTGATGGCTGAGTAATATTCCATTGTAGATATGTGCCACTTCTTCTATATCTATTCATCAGTCGATGGACATTTGGGCTCTTTCCATAGTTTGGCTATTGTGGACATTGCTGCTATAAACATTGGGGTGCATGTGCCCCTTCGAATCACTATTTTTGTATCCTTTGGATAAGTACCTAGTAGTACAGTTGCAGGGGTCACAGGGTAGTTCTATTTTTAACTTTTTAAGGAACCTCCATACTGTTTTCCAGAGTGGCTGCACCAGTTTGCATTCCCATCAACAGTGTAAGAGGGTTCTCCTTTCTCTGCATCCTTGCCAATATCTGTTGTTTCTTGTGTTGTTAATTTTAGCCATTCTCCCCTGAATAACATTTTCTATAATTCAAATACCAAAATGTGCCATGTATATACCAAAGTTCTAATTTCATTCTCAGTATTTAGAAGAGGAAGACTCCTAGTTATTTTTAAGCCTCTCCCTCAGCCCCATACCATACCACATTTTGGGGTAGCTGCCATTTAGCTAGAAATTTGGCCACACAGTTTAGCAAAAGTTAGCTCAACATAATTGTTGATTCTTTTTTCCACTTTAAAGAATTCTGTAACACCTGATATTACTTAAAAAACTCTAAAAATGTTTAACCAACATCTATCTCTGACAGAAGTTTTAATAGGTATATTGATATTTTGGTAGCCAATGAATTAAAATGGCAAGTGTATAGATATAGGATATACATGCTTTGGCAGCTCTTGATTTGAAAGATATTTTGAGAAGTTATTAACCTCCTGCTTTCAAATAGAATTCTTTTTAAATGATCCCAGACTGACCTATTTTTGTATATCTTTAAGTAGAAACATTCCAAAAATTTTGGAGACTACTTTTTTTTAGTAACCTACTTCTTTTGTGTGTGGTAAAATACACATAACATAAAATTTACCATATTGACCATTTTTGAATGTATTGTAGTACAGTGGTATTAAGTACATCTCATATTGTTCACTCATCACCACTATCTCCAGAACTCTTCATTTTGCAAAACTGAAACTCTATACCCATTGAACAATAACTCCCCCATTCCCTCCTCCCTTCAACCCCTGGGAAACACCATTCTACTCTTTGTCTCTATGACTTTGACTTACATATATATCAATAGAATCATACAATATTTGCCTTTTTGTGACTGACTTAATTCATGTAGAATAGTGTCTTCAAGTTTCATCTGTGTTTAAGCATATGTCAGAATTCCCTTCCGTTTTAAGACTGAAATATATTCCACTGTATGTGCGTACCAATCATTATTGAGAGTGGGATATTAAAGTGTCCAACTATTACTGTAGAACTGTCCATTCTGCCCTTCAATTCTATCCATATTTGCTTTATATATTTTGATGGCCATTATTAGGTGGGTACATGTTTATAATTGCTATATCTTCTTGCTGCTTTGAAACTTTTATTAATATATAAAATCCTTGTCTACTATAAACTTTTCCTATTTAAAGTCAATTTCACCTGATATTAGTACAGACACTCCTGCTCTCTTCCGATTACTATGTACATGGAACATCTTTTTTTTGACCAAATAAAATATATAATTGTTATATATTTTAAGCCTGCCAGAGATTTATTAATTCATTGCTCTGATGTATCTCAATGACTGAGGAATAACTATTGATAGGCTTTAAATCTTTGGCAAATATCAAATAGCTTTTTTCAAGCTGCTTATTGTGTTTATCTACTTTATTAGTTTTTTTATGCAAGTTGCTATTAAGAAAAAGCTTCTTAAATCCTAGAGGAGCTCTCTGTTGCTATCAGCATCAAGGGATGTCACAAGGAGATCACGTCTAAGAGGTTCCAGAACAATCTTAATGAGGAGCATGGGACCTTGACAGAGCTCCTGATTATTAAAACAATTCTAAGAGGTGTGTTCTTGGCTAAATGATCAGGGTCAGAAATGTGAACTCTGCTGATTCCACCAATACCAGAAGTATAAGAAAGCAGGTATTTTGTTTTATTTCTAAGAAGGATACAATGCTATTTATTCAAAATATACATTAGAGAATTCTACAGATTACACTACTCAAAGCAAAACACATCTGAAAAACTACAGAATAATAGAGAAGAAGTACTGTTCAGAAGGATGAACCTGATACCTTTATGTTGGGGTGTAGACGCATTAAAGTCCTCTTGCTGTATTCACTGTTGATTCCAAGGGCAAGTTCCACCTCTTTGTAGAGCATTACAAAGACTCTCACTCCCTGTTGCTGTCACAAGAGAAAACACAGGGAGGAATGAGAATTTCTGGAAGTAGAGGATGATTTTCTTTTTCTTTTTCCTTCCTGTGTGTTATAATCTTTCTCCCACAAACAAGTATAATAAAATATTTAATGAAAAGTACAAGAAGGTGACACACAAGCGTATCTTAAGATACAAATACCAAAAATAAAAATTTATCTCCCTTCCATTCCTATGACTTGTCATACCAAGAGACGGTATCAATATTTGATTCATTATAGCCAAAAAGCTGAAATGGTAACATCATCTGCTAAAAGTGTCTGATGATCTTACACCTCTGAACATTTTCAAACACTTAACATTGAGGAAAGTTTTGGCCTGATTCGTGTTACAGGATTAGGGTTTTTGCTTTTTATTATACTTCAGTTAGTTGAAATAGCAGTGACACAAAACTCTAATGCAATAAATTATACTAAATATCCCTTAAATGTTTCTGGAGCATTTTAATAGAATTTTTCTTTGCCAAAAAAACATTTAAGTTAAAAAAAATGTCTTTATCTTCAGAGATGAATATACTGATTCATACTCTTAACCCACAATTACATCATTAAAGTCTGCTTGTGGAATGACTTCTTTGGAAGTCAGTTTCTCTAACGTGCAAAAATCCCTGATTTTTAACAACAGCACAAAATCAACATTGATCTAACCTTAGGCCCTGGACTTAAAAGAAGACACACAAGGCCATTGTGAGTGTCAAACTAAATCAAAAGTGCCTGGTAAACTTTAACATGCTATACAGATAACATTTTCTATTAATATGAACTATCAAAAAGACATGTCTAACAGCTGGTAGTATTAAAAAAAAAAAAAAAACTACTGGGGCAACTGGGTGGCTCGGTTTGTTAGTTAGGCATCTGCCTTCAGCTTAGGTCATGATCTCAGGATCCTGGGATGGAGCCCCACGTCACTGGGCTCCCTGCTCATCCGCGAGTCGGCTTCTCCTTCAGCCCCTCCCCCTGCTCATGCTCTCTCCTCTCTTTCAAATAAACAAAACCTTAAAAAAACCAACAAACAAAACCAAACTAGTATTTTCTCCTCCAGTTCTGGGTAATCATAAGGTTTTAGCCTGTACTAAACTGCCCCACACCTGAATGTCGGTCCTCTTCTTCCTGTCCAGTCACAGGGTTCCCTCACCAACATACAGTTCAGAATGTATTCCTCCAGGAAACTCTTACCTTATTTCCCCTCACTTAATGTATGACCTTTTAACTATTTTAGGTTTGCATCCTCAGTATTGCCGTGCAGTTTGCAACATTTAAATTTGCATTCTCTATATCCAGCAGCTCTGAAGGCATTCTGAAACATACCGCATACACCTTAGATAATGAATGTATCTACACCTAGGTACTTAATATCCTAGGGATAAAAGGCAAGAATTTTCCCATGATACAGTACTTTCTAGAGTATTAGAGATACAGGCATATCTAATAAAACTGGAGTGACAAAGATTAATTTAGTTACAGTTTAAATTAACAATCCATGGTAATTAGGCAGAGGCATAGTTTATAATGGAAATCTGAGTCATTAATTTAAGAAGCCAACTGGGTTGAACACATCTAATTTATAAGAACTGGTTATTACTTTTGCAATGCTATGAACATGTGAAATAACATAGGAGTTAATATTTTTAGGTTGCAGGGTATAAAATCTTGGAGTAAGCCAAATATATATATATAGTTCCCCAATACTGGTCTGCCAGCATGTTTTGGCCCCTAAATCCTTATAAGAACACATCACTTCAGAATACGAACATTCTGTAACATGTGAAAAGTGTATTCATTTTTGGAGGAACATACTATATATATGCTCTAAGCTGCATTCATGAAATTTGAGTACTATAAGACCCATTCTGACTCAAAAAAATAGGATAAAAATATGTATGTCATCTTCTTTCTGGTTAACAGCTTACTTTTGGAACTTGCTTATTACTAATTATAATTATGCAACTATTATTGCAACCAAGTGTGTAAGTACAGATATGATTAAAGAAATAGGAAGTGAAAGTGTAAGCAAGAAATGAACAGATTAACTTCTGACAGTTTTGGCCACTGAGGACTCTGCAATAAACCACTGATGGAGAGCTTTAAATGAAAACTAGAACATTATTTTCTTCCTCTACTGTTCATATTTACTCTGCTATTTGAATATTTTAGGATTCAGCACTGGATAACAGTGATAAAAAAGAGCCTCCCATTGAAAGATATAGTATAAAGTTTAAAACTCAAAATTGCAACCTAAATTATAAAATGTTACACCTAACATCTTTCATAAATGAACCAAGATGTCAGGTGTAACATTTTATAATTTAGGTTGCAATTTTGGGTTTTAAACTTTATACTATATCTTTCTAATTAGTTTTAAATGGATGAAATTCTGCTTCTCAGGCTTATGAAATTACTATTCTTTTTTTTAAGATTTTTTATTTATTTATTTGACAGAGAGAGACACAGCAAGAGAGGGAACACAAGCAGGGGGAGTGGGAGAGAGAGAAGCGGCTTCCCGCAGAGCAGGGAGACCGATGCAGGGCTCATCATGACCTGAGCCGAAGGCAGACGCCTAACGACTGAGCCACCCACGTGCCCCATGAAATTACTATTCTTTAAGGACAGTACAGTAGTTGCAATTTAGAAACTGGCCTAAGTCTTATAGTTTTCTATTTACCTGCATAACTAATGGGTTTTTGAAATAATAGAGATGTTAACACTAATGGATTACATTACTACCCTCCATCTATTAACACCTGACATTTTCTTCTTTTTTTTTTAATTTTATTTATTTATTTGAGAGAGAGAGAGAGAGACAGCAAGAGAGGGAACACAAGCAGGGGTTGTGGGAGAGGTGGAAGCAGGCTTCCTGCTGAGCGGGGAACCTGATGTGGGACTCAATCCCAGTGGGATCATGACCTGAGCTGAAGGCAGACGCTTAACGACTGAGCCACCCAGGTGCCCCATCTTACATTTTCTTCTATACTTTGTCTTTCCTCCTTGAAATAAATAACTCCAAAGGAAACAGGGTAGACACTTTTAAGTCTTTTGAGCTTATATACAAAGGACTAATAAGGAAGTAATTGAAGAAAACAGTTCATTTTAGGTAGTTTGGTTTACAATTATTTACTTATATCCACATCCTATTAAATGGTTAACTAGTGACAAGATTTCTATGATCATAAAGCAATAAATTCCTCTTCTTTTGGTCAAGGTGTTACAAGACTATCATAAACTCTAAACTACAGAGGGCAAAGGAAAAATGTTTCTGGACAATGACGGCATTTGCCAGGTCATAATAGTGCAGACTTACACAAAATGTGGGAAATGCTCGTGTAAAATGAAACCCAAAATAGAAAAGAAAAAAGGACTGATGTTAATTCTGTAATTTAAGAAATACACATTTGAAGCATCCATTGTTTTATCAATGCTTTTTCATGACCCTAGGGGAAGTTACTTTTTCTTAGAGAGGAAGAAGAACAGTATTAATAGGGCAAGTAGAAAAATGGATGGCTTTGAGTGGACTTTGTGATGCCATGTTTCTTATCTCTGCTGCAGTCATGTAACCCAGAGGTTAGCAGAATACACTTCATGGTGTAAACACGGAATAAACTTCATGAATCCTGAGTTTTAAAAGATGGAAGTTCTGTCCTCTTTTCTAATTAGTTTTGAATCAAGTAGAGCAGACATAATACTAGACACAGTAGGAATTTTTAGGAGCTTTACATATACAAAATACCATAAAGACAATAAAAAAAATAAGAATTTTTTATAGTTGAAGTCAAAGAGACTTTTTTGAGCCAGTTTTTTCCTTTAATTATTCAAGGTACTATAGTCAAAATATTTTCTAAATGCAGCCAAGTTTGTCCACTGCTTCAAGATAACTTAACGCATCCCCAGGACAGTCCTCTTTTATCATTTGTCAAGGACTTCCCCAGAGGGCATGATATTTTGGGGAAAATGAAAAGTAAAGGACAAAAAGAAATCATATCCTCGTCATTCAAATGTAAGCAATGTGAAAGAGCACAAATGCTCCTATGCCATTTTTTTTTTGAACGAGTTCTATTTGAACCACAGTTCTCAAGGTTGAAGACACATTTTTCCCTTCCCACACATGCCCTTCTAGCCCACCACTTTGATAAGATCCTGTTTGAATTTTCTGGGTGAAGAGGTGATTATTTGTCTCATTTGACAAGCCTGAACATCTTTCCCTCCTAATGATCACTGATTGCAACTCTAGAACGTGTCTTCGTGTCTGTGGTCTAGGACAGAGAGAAACTGCCTGACAACAAAATCCCACCTGAGGACCTAAATCCTTTTCTGTAAGTCTCCAGGTTGCTGCACTTGAAGATTCTTTTGGTGCAGGTCCCATCAGCAATATCATAGATTTCTAAGGTTGAAATATACACACTGGATACAGGAATACAGTTGCCATAACTATGATGCAACCTAGCTCTCGGGGCAGGGGCAGTAAATGAAGACCTATGGGAAACCCTGGGATGCTGACTTGAGTTGTAATCAGTCTGTAAGTCAAGGTTGCCTTATACTATTTTAAATGGTAACACTGCTTATCAAAAGGCCAAAGAAATAGGAAAAATATCGACTTGGCTATCACCAAAGAAACAAAATATTGTTTTTCTTCCCTAAAAACCGCCATTATAAGAGATGTTTGCCTATATCTTGGCTATGAGGCAAAGACACTAAATTCCTCCCCCCAAATCTACACAATGAGATAGAAGGAAAAAGTCTTTATGGACCTTGTGGACCTCTGGGACCCATTAATGTAAGAATAAATGTTATTTTCAAGTCAGTACTTTGTGAAGGTAGTGGGTTTCAGAAACTATTTAAGGGAAACAGTATTTATAAGGATAGAGAAATGTCAATTTACAATGACCTGGGAGGTAAAAATTTATGACCAAAATAATATGGTGTAGCTAGATTAAGGAAGAGCAATTCTGCCAAGTGAACCATAGGAAATTAATATTTAATAGTGTTAGTATTTCCTTAGGAAATTTTTTAAATCATTATGTACAGTTTAAAAATTTCAAGTTTCATGAAGCAGATGAAATTGAAAGGAAGCACCATTTTTGTGCAATATTTACTTGGCCATGGTGTTCACCTAGGCCCTCATCAGGGTTTGTGGGCCATAAAAGCAAAGAAAACCCATGTTAGTGATAGAAAAGTCAAGTGGCCAGTAGCCTAAGGGGAAAGCAAACACAGGAGAGCTAACATGACATGGAGGGCCAGGCCTGCAGGATCTACTCCCTGAGCCCTGCTCAGGCATTTATTAGCCTTCTGGAGTTTACTCAGATGTCCCGTAGGCACCTCACACTCAAGTCCACTAGAATTTAGCTCCTTGAGCCTGAGTTCTCCCCACTTCCTCCCCCTGCCAGATTCACCTTCCTCATACATCATCTGGATCAGATCATCCCTCCTCCACCAGGCTCTGTTCCCCAGTAGTTCCCCACTTTCTTCTATAAAGTCCAAACCACTGACTTGGCTCACAAGCCCCCACATCTGGCTGCAACTCCCTTTCCAGTGTGATCCCCCATCCTACTTAAGCTAACACTCAGCTATAATCAACGTTGTCACTCTACTGTCACTGACAAAGCCTTCAGAATCCCTGCCTCCAGAATGTTTCCTCACCACATATTCTACACCTAGAAACCTCTTCCTTTCATTTCAAACTGTTTTGCCCATTCTAAATGTCCTAAACTCCTCATGTTGCGAGGGACTTCCCCACTAGGGCTACCCCATGGTCTCCTTCCTGCCTTTGAATCTTGGCACTGCCTCTGTACCCAGTTGACTCCTGTGCAGATAGAGTTTTAAGCTCTTTCAGGTCAGGAATCATGTCTTTTATTTATGTACATCCCATATGAAAAGCAAAGGGCCCTGCACATAGCAGGCACTCGACAAATACATGTTGATTGAAACCTGCAGCAGTAAAGTGTTGGATAGGTACCAGGAAAAGAGGACTCACTAGTACGGTGACAACTGCTAGGCAAGACTGGAACAACTTAACTAAAATGGGCTCTTGAGGACAGATGGGAAAGATGCCATTTTACAGAGAGAAACATGGAGAAAGTTACAGCTCATTCAATACACAGAAAGAAGTTTGATAAGGATAGGACTGAACCAAGTCCTTTAGCAAGCCCTCCCTGGGCAGGAATGGAATGCTATTCACATATGGTATCTCTAGTAATTAGTGCAGTACTTGGCTCATAGGAGACACTCAGTAACTGTATGCTAAATTATTTAAGGAATATGCAAATAATGCTTTTCAGGACCAGAATTTCCAATTTTATGAACGGAATTCTTTTGAAACAATGAATTGGACTAGCCACAAAAATGATGCTGTCTGGCAGTACACATGTCTGAAATAAACTTATCAGCTTCTTTTTCCATCAATATTAGCAGTGAGGTCCTACTGTATCTATGGACATCTTCAGAAATCTTAAAGTAAAGGCATGGAGAAAACACATTGAAAGAAGGGAGATATGTGTGTAGGTAAACCAAAAAAGAATATACTTGCTAAATATTTTTTATACCAAAAAGAATACACCCAGAATCTACAGGATCAACTGGAGAGGAAACATTTCCCATTTTACCATGAACTGTCCCAAAACTGGAACCAAAGCAACAACCAGTTCTTAATGTCCCTCCTCTTTGATACTGTTCTACATTAGCTTGACCCCATCTGATTGAAATCATTCTCCTCATGACTTTATATTTTGCTCAAATGGCAGAATAATGAATAGAATAAAATGCTACATTTCATTTCATCCTTTATTATTCAATAATAAAATCTTGTTACATTTTTTTGCCTACAAAATTAATTGTCCATAACTGATTAAAAATCAGAAATTAGAGTTCTTAATATAACCCATGCTGTGAATTAGGCTAAAATATTTATGTAGTCGAAAGTAACAGGAAAAAAACCCGGAACCAAATAAACTTGAAAACGAGTATTCGACTTCGGTCAAACTCTAAAGAAAAATGTTGTACTTACATATGAAGGTCTCTGAAAAAGAAAAGACACTTCAGAGACAATAAACATTTAAAAAATATATCAGCATATGTTTGAAATACGTACTGCTTTTCGTTTGAGAATGCAGTCCAACCTCCAACGATTTCCTTCAACCACTGGGCGTTTCAGGAAGATTTCTGGACTCAACCTGAAACCACAAAACCAAGATTTTAAGAAACTAAAACAAAATAGAAAGTTCTGATTGTGTCATAGGAAACAGAGGCAAATTTAGCCCAAATGCCATCAACCACCTCGAGTGTGGTGGGCCATTTAAAGTTCTGCTATGAGTTCACATACAACTTCACCTAGGAACAAGAGCCTCGAGCCAGGAAAAAAAAAAAGAAAAAAAAATCAATCTGGCTTTCTGTCCTTCTCTCACATGCAAATATATACACATATGCAGATACTATTGATTGCCCAGCCAACAGCCACTCTCCAGCTTCTTTCTTCAGTTGGAACCTAAACCTAACTCCCACTCTACACTGTGAATATTCTAAAGACTTTTTTCCCAGCCTCCTGTGCACCTAGAGCACCATGTGCCCAACCTTGGATAATAAGACATATGAGAAGGCACACATGGGGTTAATGGGAAAGTTTTTCCTCTTTGATCTCTGTCTTACACACACACACACACACACACACACACACACACACACACACACACAACA
The DNA here is from genome assembly GCF_003265705.2 of Callorhinus ursinus. NCBI lineage: Eukaryota > Metazoa > Chordata > Mammalia > Carnivora > Otariidae > Callorhinus > Callorhinus ursinus. Next base: position 84,217,113 of record NW_027397063.1, on the reverse strand, counting down.
GGAAAAGTGACTGTAGGACAGATGTTGCATGGGGATATGATGCTTAGAAAGGGATAGCCATATTGAAATTCTAAGGGGAAGACCAGAACCCTGAAATCACTAGACCATTTCACCAGCTGCCTAACTGTGGATTTCATATTAAATGAGACAAATAAATCCTCACTCTTTAAGCCACACTTGGTTGAGCATTCTGTTAATCCAAGCCAAGAGTATTCTAATTGAAAAACAAAAACCCTGACTTCTTACACCAGCAAACAGTGTCCTGGGGCTTTCTGAGCCAGGAGGAAGGTAGGTTTGCTGATAGATGAAATTTTTCCAATGTAAGAATGGATCCCTGGGCTCTGCTCTTTAGTGCCATAGGCAGCTAAGAGTACAGTCATTTTTTCCCTTGGGGTTGAGCTCTAAAGTCAGTGTCTGAGTTAAATTTGTATGTGATGTAACTCCCCTATGATGAGGAAAAACAGAAAAACGAACAATAAAGAAAACTTTGGGGTTCCTGGGTGGCTGAGTTGGTTAAAGTGTCCGACCCTTGATTTTAGCTCAGGTCATGATCTCAGGGTCGTGAGATCCAGCCCTGCCTCAGGCTCTGCACTCGGCAGGGAGTCTGCTTGAGATTCTCTCTCTCTCCCTCTTCCCCTCCTTCCTGTGCTCTCTCTAAAATAAATAAATCTTTAAAAAAAAAAAAAGACAAGAAAACCTTATCTGTTGAAATGCCAGACTTAGAGGAGCAGGAGTAGACTGTATAAGGATTAAAGCCTTGTAGAATTCTAGACTGGAATACTGCCAGGGAGTCCTTCCAGCATGTGAAACCAACAGGGTTTTAAGGAGCTAAAGAAATTTTAAAAATCTTTTTATGCTCTATTTCATTCAGTTAAAGAAAAATAAAACCCCAAAGATAAAGTACCTAAAGGAAACACATATTGGATAACATAAATAAGAAAACAGACAAATAGTGGGGTGTATGTAGTATAAATACTTGCATATTTAATTTAAAGTACGAAAGGAACACAAAGGTAATCTATGTCTAAACAAAGAAACAAAAATGCAGCAACTGATAGCAAAAGATCTAAAATGAATTAAAAAGAGGTCTCTTTTAGGTAGAAAAGTGCTTTGGTGTTTACTGCTTGTTCACTGAAGGTAAGAGATACCCCATAACATATAGATACTTGCAATTTTTTTTAAAGATGTATTTATTTGCTTATGAGAGAGAGCTGTAGCAGGGGAAGGGGCAACAGGAGAAGGAAAGAATCTTTAAGCAGACCCCCTGCTGAGTGCAGAGCCCCACGTGGGTCTTGATCTCACAAACCTGAGATCATGACCTGAGCCAAAATCAACAGTCAGATGCTCAACTGACGGAGCTACCCAGGTGCCCCTTGTAACTTTCTGATGTACACATTAATTGTAAACTCAGAGATCTTTCCTTTGGGGGCCACTTTTAAGGCTATACTCTGCAATTAAGTCTTTATCCTTTATTTAATCTATAAGCACTTTGTACACTGTGTGCAGAACATTCTATTAGATAGTTTGGAATATCTTAAGATAGCTCTTGAGGAACCCTCAGTTTTGAGGATAATGCATAAAAAGAAAAAAGACCAAAATTCATTCTTTAAACAAAGTATAAACAATGGTCTCACTGGCAAGGAGAAAGTAGCTATTTGAGTTATGACTCACAAGCATCATTATGTCAGGATCTTCACTCAGCAACTATTAGATAAGCAAAGTTCAAAAGAATTGTATAATAACCACATTTCATTGAATCTAGGAAACTAATAATTGTGAGATGCATCATTACTATTTGAATCACTGAGAAAGAAAAAAGTATGACAAGTATAGCTGTGAAATGAACTTGCGTGTGAGATGAATCCTGATTTCAGAGATGTGAACATGTTCTTCTACATAAATGTTCCTCTTAGAAGATTTTATAGCTTCCAATGCTTCTATCAGAAAGACCAAGTTTACAACCAGTAATCAGAGCTTCCATCTTAAGACTAAGAAAAGAGAGGGATGTCTGGCTGGCTCATTTGGAAGAGCATGTGATTCTTGATCTCAGGGTCATGAATTCCAGCCCCACACTGGGTGTAGGGATTACTAAAAAAAAAATTAAAAATTAAAATTAAAAAAAAGAATAAGAAAACACATTAAACCTGAAATAAGAAGGAAGAGAATAAATAGACAAGGGTAGAACTCAATGCAATCTAAAACAGAAAAACAATATGGGAAACTCAATGACTGGACAACTGGGTGGCTCAGGCGGTTAAACATCTGCCTTTGGCTCAGGTCATGATCCTGGGGTCCTGGGATTGAGCCCCAAGTTGGGCTCCCTGCTCAGCGGGGAGCCTGCTTCTCCCTCTCCCTCTGCCCCGGATCCTGTGCTCTCTTTCTCTCACTCATTCTCTCTCTCTCTCTCTCTCAAACAAACAAATAAATAAAATCTTAAAAAAAAAAAAACTCAGTGAAACCAAAAGCTAACTCTTTGAAAAGATTAATAAAACTGACAAACTTCTAGCTGGATTAAAAAAAGAAAAAAGGGAGTTTCACAATTTTAGATTCCTCATGTAAATGGAATCATGTAGTATTTGTTCTTCTGTGTCTCGCTTATTTCACTTAGTATAATGTGCTCCAGGTCCATCCACGTTATTGCAAATGACAGGTTTCCTTCTTTATTAAGGCTGAACAATATTCCATTGAATGTAAATACAACACTTTCTTTATCCATCATCCCTCGATGGACATTTAGGTTGCTTCTGTGTCTTGGCTATTTTGAATAATGCTGTAATAAAAAGGACAGTGCATACATTTCTTCAAGATCTTGATTTCAATTCCTTTGGTTATATGTCCAGAAGTGGGATTGCTGGATCATATGGTAATTTTATTTTTAATGTTTTGAGAAACCTCCATTCTGTTCTCCATGGTGGCTGCACCAATGTATATTCCCACCAACAAGGGTTGCCATCTATACTCCACAATTAAGTCTTTATCATCCTTTATTTAATCTACAAGCACCGTGGTACCCTGTATGCAGAGCATTCTATTAGGTATTTTGGAGGATCTTAAAATAGCTCTCAAGAGGTCCTCAATTTTGAGAATAATGCATTAAAAAGATAAATGACTGATATTCATAAGTGGTGGTTACCAGGGCCTGGGAAGAGGAGGAAACAAGATCTTGGTCAAAGGGTACAAAGTTTCAGTTACGTAAGACAGTAAGTCCTAGAGATCCACTGTACAGCATAGTGCCCATAGTTAACAATGCTATACTGCAAACTTAAACATTTGCTAAGACAGTAGATCTTAAGTGTTCTTATTACAAAAACTAAAAATAAGATGGGAGGAAACTTTTGGAGGTGATGGATATGTTTATGGCACTGATTATGGCGATGGTTTCACAGGTTGGATGCTTATCTCCAAACTCATAAAGTTGTATATATTAAATATGTACAGCGCTTTTTGTATGGCAATCATACATCAATAAAATGTTTGGTTGTAAAAAAGGTGACTAAACAAACACATGGCCATTGAAAATATATAATATATTCTCAGATGGAGAAATACGTAATTTCATATATGCTATTATATATCAGGTTTTTAAAATAAATGTATGCATATATGCAAGGATTGGGAGATAAAAAAATTAAAATTTTGTTAACTTAGTAAAAAAAGAAAAGGAAAAGCACAAGTTATAGATATAAAAAAATGAATGAAAGACAGAAAATCACTACAGGGCCTGCAGACATTAAAATGATATTAAACAGATAACAAGGAAATATTATAAATAATCTTATAAGAATAGGATAATTTAGATAAAATGGACAATTTCCTTGAAAGAAATGAGTTACTAAGACAGAAGTAAAAAGAAGTTGAAACTTTAGTCCTATGTCTATTAAAAATTGAATTCAGAATTTAAAAAAACACAACTTATAAAAAGGATACTAGATCATGACAAAGTGAGGTTATCCTAAGAATGCAAGGCTGCTTTAAAAGTTGAAAATCATCAATACAATTCACCACACTAACAGAAAAAAAATGATCAATTCAATAAATGCAGAAAAAGTTTTGATAAAATTCAATATCATTCATAACAAAAACTCTCAAATTATAGATATAGGCAGAAATGAATTTCCTCCAAATAATAAAGGCACCTATAAGAAATCTAACTAAAGCCTAATACAACGAACTGAATGCTGATTTCTCCCAACACTGAGAACAAGGCATAGACGTCCATTCTCATCACTGCTGTTCAGCACTTTGCTGATGGTCCCAGCCAAAGCAATCAGGCAATAATATAAAATAGAAGGTATACAAATTAGGAAGAGAAAAGTAAAACTTTCATTATTCACACATCACACAGTCATCTATGGAGAAAACTCTAAGGCATCTACAATAATGCTACCAGCACTAATACGTGAACTAAGCAAAGTTGCAGTAGGTAAGATCAATATAAAAAATCAATTGTATTTCTATAAACCAGCAGTGAAAAACGGGAACATAAATTTTAAAAAATACCATTTATAGGAACATTAAAAAATATGAATTACTTGGTGATAAATAACAAAATGTAGGCAAGACCTGTAGAGTTAGCACCTCCTTATTCGTGGGGCATGTATTCCAGGACCCCCATGGATTCCTGAAACTGCAGACAGAACCAAACCTTGTATGCCTATCCTATATAGCCTATGTTTTCTCCCATACACACATTCCAATGATGAAGTTTAATTTACAAATTAGGGACAGTAGGAGATTAACAACAATACTAATAAAATAGAGCAATTATAATAATAATTGTAATAAAACTAATAAAAAAATAAAATAAATAAAATTATAAATAAAACTGTAATTTATTTTATGTGAATGTGGTCTCTATCTCCCAAAATATCTTATTGTACTGTAGTCACCCTTCTTCTTGTGATGATGGGAGATGATAAAATGCCTATATGATAAGATAAAGTGAGGTGAAGGATGTAGGCATTGTGATGCAGCTTTAGGCAGACTACTACTCACCCTCTGACAACAGGTCAGAAGGAGGATCATCTGCTTCCAGACTGTGGTTGACCTCGGCTAACTGACATTGCAGAAAGCAAAACCACACATAAAGGGGGACTACTGTGTGTAGAAAGTACAAAACATTGCTGAAAAAAATTAAGTAAGATCTAAAGAAATGGAGAGATATACGGTGTTCATGAATTCAGGAAGAACAGAGTTTGATGTACCATCTAACAAATGGGGACTTGACCATTTTTTTCCCATCTGATTCATCAGCCTGAAGGGAGAACTCAGCAACGGACACTGGCACAGGTAGAGAGAACTCAGGTAGAAGTCCTCTGCTTCGGGCTTGAGGAGAAAGAATGGGATCTTCTGGTAGTGATGGGGTGGCAGCAAGGGGCTCACAGGCACCAGAAACACTGAAGGATTGGAACTTTCCTCTCCAACTAGAAGAGCTGTGGTTCCAAGAGGACAACGTAAATATCCATTGCTTGGCTCTGGACACAAGTATCATTACAGAAAGCACGTAGCAGAGCAGGGAAAATAAAGCCCCACCTTTCTAGATAAAGGACTGAAAAAAAAAAAAAATTACAGGAAACCCAAAAGTAGTGGAGAGACCATGGAGAAAGCAGAGCTCAGGAAAGCAACCCTATAAAATTGTTTATGAACTTCTAGCTCACTCCCAAGCTGCTCTTGCATGAATTTCATCCTAAACATTATACTAAAGTTTTAGAACTGAACTAAGAATTAGACCACTGCCAAGGGATGAAAAAACATTCACCATGCAAACGGATGTGGGGGGGAAAAAAAAAAGCCAGGGTGGGAATCCTTATATTAGACAAAATAGATGTTAAAACAAAGACTATAATAAGAAACAAAGAAGGGCATTACATAACAATAAAGGGATCAATCCCAATACTGGAGCACCCAATCCAGAAGGATTCACAGGTAAATTTTACCAAATATTTTAAAAAGAGTTAATACCTATTCTCTTCAAACTATTCCCAAAAATAGAAGAGGAAGGAAAGCTTCCAAATATATTCTACGAGGCCAGCATTACCCTGATACCAAAACCAGACAAAAGACACCACTAAAAAAGAGAACTACAAGCCAATATCCCTGATGAACACAGATGCAAAAATCCTCAACAAAATATTAACAAACCAAATCTAACAATACATTACAAAAACTCATTCACCATAATCAAGTGGGACTTATTCCAAGGATGCAAGGGTAGTTTAATATTTGCAATCAATCATAATTATATAACACATTAACAAGAGAACGGATAAAAACCATATGATCATTTCAATATTTGCAGGAAAGCATTTGACAAGATTCAACATCCATTCATGATAAAAACTGTCAACAAAGTAGGTTTAGATGGAACACACCTCAACATAATAAAGACCATCTATGAAAAATCCACAGCTAACATCACACTCAATGGCAAAAAACTGAGAGCTTTTCCTCTAAGATCAGGAACAACATAAAGATGTCTGCTCTCACTACTTTTATTCAACATATACTGGAACTCCTAGCCACAGCAATCAGACAAAAAAACGAAATAAAAGGCATACAAATCAGTAAGGAAGATGCAAAACATTCACTACTTGCTGATGACAAGGTACTATATATAGAAAACCCTAAAGACTCCATTAAAAAACTACTAGAATGAATAAATGAATTCAGTAAAGTCACAGGATACAAAATCAATGTATAGAAATCTGGTGCATTTCTATACACTAATAATGAGGCAGTAGAAAGAGAAATTAAGAAAACAATTCCATTTACAATTGCACCAAAAATAAAATACCTAGGAATAAACTTAAACAAAGAGGTGAAAGATTTGTACTCCGAAAATTATAAAACATTGATAAAAGAAATTCAAGACGATGCAAAGAAATGGAAATACATACCATGCTCATGGATTGGAAGAACAAATATTGTTAAAAAGTCTATACTACCCAAAGATTTAATGTAATTGTATCAAAATACCATCAGCATTTTCCACAGAGCTAGAGCAAAACAATCCTAAAATTTGTATGGAACCACAAAAGACCCCAACAGCCAAAGCAACACTAAAAAAGGAAAACAAAACTAGAGGTTATCACAATTCCCAACTTCAAGTTATAAAGCTATAGTAATCAAAAGAGTATGGTACTGGCACAGAAACAGATACATAGATCAATGGAACAGAACAGAAGATGACCCAGAAATAAACCCACAATTTTATGGTCAATTAATATTTGACAAAGCAGAAAAGAATATGCAATGGGAAAAAGACAGTCTCTTCAACAAATGGTGTTAGGAAAACTGGACAGCTGCACACAAAAGAATGAAACTGGACCACTTTCTTATACCAAAATAAACTCAAAATGGATTAAAGAACTAAATGTGAGGGCGCCTGGGTGGCTCAGTTGGTTAAGCAACTGCCTTCGGCTCAGGTCATGATCCCAGAGTCCCGGGATCGAGTCCCGCATCGGGCTCCCTGCTCGGCGAGGGGCCTGCTTCTCCCTCTAACCCTCTAACCCTCCCTGCTCTCGTGTACTCTCTCTCTCTCATTCTCACTCTCTCAAAATAAATTAAAAAAAAAAAAAAAAAATCTTAAGAACTAAATGTGAGACCCGAAACCATAAAAATCCTAGAAGAGAACACAGGCAGTAATTTCTTTAACATCGGCCCTAGCAACATTTTTCTAGATGGGTCTCCCGAGGCAAGGGAAATAAAAACAAAAATAAACTATTGGGGCTTAAAACTAAAAGGCAACTGGTCTTAACCCACACCAGCAGGTGGAGCTGCAGTTAAAGTTTCCGAGTCCATTCTGGGAGTGGGAGCCCATCTTGCTCCCCACTGAGGCCCTGCAGGAAGGCATATGTTTGTATTTCAGGCTGATGCATCTAATCCAGGACTCATTCCAGAAACAGATGCAGTAGTTGTAACAGTTGTTCTAATTACATGCACGTATTAAGATCGAGAATTTATTAGAGTTGGCTATTAATGTAAATAATGAATATACCGAGACAGAATTAAGGAAAAATCTGCCAGGAAAACCAGACTTTTTCTAAGGCTCAAAGGAATATTCTGGTATCTAATCCTAGAGTCACAAGATTTCACATTATTTGGGAAGAAAACACAGAAAAACTGGAAGATGTAGAGAGCAGTAATCCAAATCTACGATCACTTCTTTCAACAGATCCATTACCTTCAGCATCAAAGGGATGGTCCACATCAGAAAACTCACTAAATGGCATGTTAGAATCCCACATGATCTGCATGTGACCACCTGCCCTCCCTTTAGTACAAATTAAGCTATAAAAATACACAGAACTATTTCCCTGAAATCCCATAACACAGTCAAGAGACAATGAAGAATTTTTTTAAAAAGCATCCTGTAGAAAGTTTATAAGAAAAACAGTATTTGAGCAAATTGTGGAATATAAATACAACTATTTTTTTAAGTAAAAAACAAACAAAACAAAACAAAAACCCTAAAAGGTGACCTACTGAATGGGAGAAGATATTTGCAAATGACATATCTGATGATAATGGGTTAGTATCAGTTAGTATGTAAAATATATAAAGAACTGATACAACTCAACACCCAAAAAACAAATAATCCAATTAAAAAATGGGCAGAAGACATGAACAGACATTTCTCCAAAGAAGAAATACACATGACCAACAGACACATGAAAAGATGCTCAACATCATTTATCATCAGGGAAATGCAAATCAAAACTATAATGAGATATTACCTCACAATGGTCAGAATGGCTAAAATAAAAAACACAAGAGATAACAAGTGTTGGCAAGGATGTGGAGAAACAGAAACCTGTTGGTGGGAATGCAAACTGGTATAGCTACTGTGGAAAACTGTATGGAAGTTTCTCAGAAAGTTAAAAATAGAACTACCCTACAATCTAGTAATTGCACTACTGGGTACTACCCAAAGAATACAAAAATACTAATTCAAAGGAATACATGCATCCCTATGTTTATAACAGCATTATTTACAATAGATAAATTATGGAAGCAGCCCAAGTGTCCACTGATAAATGGATAAAGAAGAAGTGGTGTTTGTTTGTGTGTATATTATTTAGCCATAAAAAAGAATGAAATCTTGACATTTGCAACAACATGGATGGAGCTAGAGAGGATAATGCTAAGTGAAATAAGTCAGTCAGAGAAAGACAAATACCATATGATCTCACCCATATGCTGAATCTGAAAAACAAAACAGATGAGTAAGAGAAAAAAAAAAGAGACAAACCAAGAAACACTCTTTGTTTTTTGTTTTTTTTTTAGAAGGAAAGGGAACATTTTTTTTTTTTTTAAGAGAGGGAGAGGGTCGGGGCAGGGCAGAGGGAGAGGAAGAGAGAAAGAATCTTAAGCAGACTCCATGCCCAGTGCAGAGCCTGACTCAGGGGGTCGATCTCACAACCCTGAGATCATGACCTGAGCTGAAATCAAGAGTCGATGCTTCACTGACTGAGCCACACAGGCGTCCACCCCGGCTTTTTTTTTTTTTAAGATTTATTTATTTGAGAGAAAGAGAGAGACAACGAGGAAACAAGCAGGGGGGAGGGGCAGAATCTCAAGCAGACTTCCCCCTGAGCAGGGAGCCTGATGCAGGGGGTGGGGGGGCTTGAGCCTATCACCCTGAGATCATGACCTGAGCCAAAATCAAGAGTCAGTTGCTCAACCGACTGAGCCCCCCAGGAGCTTCCCAAGAAACAGACTCCTAACTATAGAGAACAAACTAACTGATGGTTACCAGAGGGGAGGTGAGTAGGGGAATGGGTAAACAGGTGTTAGGGATTCAAGAGTACACTTATCATGATGAGCACTGAGTAATGCATAGAACTGCTGAATGGCAACAGTGTACACCTGAAACTAATATAACACTTAACTATACTGGAATTAAAAATTTTTTTAAATGAAAAATCTCTTTTTTAAAATTCTTAGGTTTTACTAATCCTATTTCTGACACGGTTAACGCACAGGCTCAGCACAGAGGCTGTGGCAGACCCCACTTGCTCCCCTACCCCTGATGGGCTGGATAAAGAACCTTCTATGGCAAACACTCAACACGCTTGCTGCACACATCCCTGCTGCCCAGTGGTAATGAGAGCCACTACCATCAAGACGAAATCTGAACTAAGCCACAGTCTCTGGATCTGCCCTAAGAGCAATTAGCAATTTGGCAAGGGAGCTCGAAGCCACATCTTGGTGTCCAACCTCATTTTTGGACATACTCCAATGAACACTGGATAGTTAATTCATAGGTGACTTGAAATAGCACCAAGCACAGAAAAGGCATAAAACAAGTGTTCTTCTGGGGTTAATCCACATAAACAAGTGAAGAATGCTCACTAGTCTTTATATAGAAACTACCACTTAGGACACCTTCAATATCCAACTGGAATTTACTCTTCACTTTAGTGTTCAGATAGTCTGGGCTGTTTAATGGGTCATTATCTCTTCTAACTTGACAGCCTACCTCAGAATTTACCTCTTTAGAAAATTTCTCCAAGCCAAATCTACCCAAATCTGGTAACTAATTTATTTACTACCTCAAAACAGTTCAATCTGTTCTTAAAGAATTTCAGATCTAAAAGGAACCGCAGGGGCACCTGGGTGGCTCAGTCTGGTTTAGTGTCTGCCTTAGGCTCAGGTCATGATCCCAGGGTCCTGGGATTGAGCCCCAGGTTGGACTCTGCACTCAGTGGGGGAGTCTGCTTGTCTCTCTGACCCTCCCCCCACTCGTGCACTCTCTCTCTCTCTCTCTCACTCACTCTGTCAAATAAATAAATAGAATCTTTAAAAATAAATAAATTAAAGGAACTTCCGACACCATGCAGTACAGCAGGCCCTCTCTGAGAGGCAGCTCCGTGATACAGGGGCTCTAGAGCAGGCACACCTGGGTCCCAGCCAGCACTGGTACCTGCCAAGCGCCTGACTGTGGGCAGTTTCCTTACCTACCTCATGAGTCTCACTTTTCACAACTATAACATAGCCTCCGGCACTTGTAAGAATTTAACAAATAGTAGCTGTTACTGTCAATGTTACTTTGTGCCTTAGAAACCACTCGCCCCAAGTCTGTAATAGCTAGATCCCTAAGGTGGTCTGAGCGAAGACCCTCACCACTTCTCTCCTAGACTACAACAATAGCTTGCCAAGGGGGCTCTACAGCCACTGTTTAATTCCTCTTCTATACTATTACCAGAATGATCCCTTTTAGAAAACAAATCTGACTGAAATCCCCATGCTTAAAAACTGTCAGTGGTTCTCAGTGTCCACAGCACTAAGTGCAAACTCTTTAGCAGCTCCCCCACTGCCCTTCACAATTTCCCCCTGACCCATCTCTTCGGTGCCATCTCCACCCACCACCCCCAAGGATGCTATGCTTCAGCTATCCACAGCCTCCACCCTCCTCCCAAGTTGCTGTGCACTCTCACACTTCTAGGCCTTGGTCCTGGCTATCCCTCTGCTGAAAACCTTCATCTGGTCAACTCCGTACCAAGCCCCAGAGAAGGCTTTCTCTTCCATGAAGCTTCCACAGCTCCTGTAGGCTCAGGCATTGCCCCGCCTCAGGGCTCCTCCTTCTTTACAGCCTTCTGCTGTCTTAATCCTCTCATCACTCACTTTTCCCCAATCGGTGGTTTTCCATATGACTTCCTGACTCTCTCTTGTTCCAGAGAAGGGGCTGCTTCTCAATCATCTTCATATACACATGGCCTAGTTCAGCACCTGTCACAGGGTGGGTGCTCACTGAATAGCTCTGGAATGACTAAATTAACAAGTGAATGGATGGGTGGTTAAATGAATGAACGAACTAGAAGGTTCCAAGTTGTTTCTCATTTCACTACATCCACCTCTGTTTGCACACTAATTATTTTATAAGCTTATCAGTACAGTTTTCACTTAAGCATATGATATCTCTTGAATTAGATTAGAAGCTTCTAAAGGACAAGTGCATCTTCTAACTATGCTTTTCACTCTCTCAGCGTACCAATACTAGGCATACCAGTATTGGTTAAGTTTCTGAATGCTCTCTTTTGTAATATACTTGCATGGCAAGAATTTTCTTCATCTGTTATGAGGGAAGTTACAAGGAAGGCTTTATTTCAAAGGGAGTGTCGTAATAAGATGTTACCCTAGACAGTCATGGAAAAGAAATAACCTGGTTTATTTTCTTTCCAACAGCACAAAATAGTCAGGGTTCCATCTCTTTAGATGTTTAAATGGGAGCCTGTATTTTAGTGTTCAGAACCTTCAAAAGAGATATTATTTTCTTGAATAAAACATGAAAATATGGGCTCAATGGAAAAACTATCTTCAGTCTCTCTCGTCTTCATCAAACTTTCAGAAATATTATCTAAAGGAATATAGTACTACATTAAGCTTGAATTTATTCTCATAAGTGTTTATAAAGTATTTGACCAAAGAAAGAGCTCCTAAGTATGAAATTTATTTTTATTCCTGGTAACTGAGTGAAGAGACAAAATGTGACAATAAAGACCAAGATTTAGCTCCTCCACACACATGAGAATAAACAGGCTCACAGACATGCTGACCATCACACACCCTGTCTATCGACCCTAGATCAACGATTCTCAACCAAGAGAACTCTACCCTCCAGGGGACATTTGGCAATGTCTGAAGACACTATCACAACCAGGAGTTTGCTACTGGCATCTAGTAGGCGAAAGCCAGACATGCTGATAGTGCTAAACATCCCACAATGCACAGAACAACCTCCCATAACAAAGAATTACCTGGCTCAGGGGCACTTGGGTGGCTCAGTCGGTTAAGCGTCTGCCTTCAGCTCAGGTCATGATCAGGTCCTGGGATCGAGTCCCGCATCAGGCTCCCCGCTCAGTGGGAAGCCTGCTTCTCCCTCTCCCTATCTGTGTGTTCTCTCTCTTGCTCTCTCTCTCTCAAATAACTATATAAAATCTTCAAAAAAAAAAAAAAAAAGAATTATCTGGCTCAAAATGTCAATAATGCCAAGGTTGGGAAAGCATGCTCTAGAATTACAGACTTCCATATTACTGAGGCAAAAAGTAGAAGAGGATGAGTTCATATTCCTAATTACTCTCCCCTCTCCCCAAAATATAGAATCAGGAGGAAATAAATTATGATGATATTGTCAAAGTTTATATGTAAGATAGCATTTGAAAGGAAACAAGAAAGGGAAAAATAAGGAGCATTTCAGCAACTACATTCTTAGAAGGAAAACACATTTTAGACATGTTTATTTCCACTGTAGTCAATTTTGGCATCTGCAATTGGTTTTAACTGTCCAAGCAGATGGTAATTGGAACTAACGTCAAACTTTAAAGCCTACACCAACTCCAAGAGTACAATTTCCCAAGAGCTAAGTGAGTTCTGAGTATGAGATTTCCAGTGGCTCTGATAAGCATTGTAATTCTCATGGATATTTGTAAAGGGGGTCAAAAAGTTGAAATCTGATATATTTCCAAAAGGTTGACCAGGCCTAGTCATTCTGTAACAAATGGAACTATTCCAGCTTCAAAGGGACAACTCAGAAGTATAGTCTCTAGACCTGGGGACTAAAATACCAAATGAAGAAGGCACCCAAGGAAGATTATTTTCTATCACTTCTAAAACTGTATTTGCATTGCAAAATAATCTTTATTAAGATGAATATTTGGGTGTCTATTTCCAAATGGAAAGACAAAAATAGGGACACCTAGGTGGCTCAATTGGTTAAGCGTCTGCCTTGGCTCAGGTCATGATCCCAGGGTCCTGGGATTGAGCCCCACATTGGCTCCTTGCTCAGCGGGGAGCCTGCTTCTCCCTCTGCCTGCAGCTCCCCCTGCTTGTGTGCTCTCTCCCTCTGATAAATAAATAAATAACATCTAAGAAAGAAAGAAAAGAAGGAGAAAGAAAGAAAGAAAGAAAGAAAGAAAGAAAGAAAGAGAAAGAAAGAAAGAAAGA